>NC_143085.1:28432500-29074318 GCF_052426305.1 Pelodiscus sinensis | reverse complement strand
CCGAGCAAAATGCAAGGCACATGCACCTTGTTCATCAGTATCTACATAGCTTAGGCACTATAAACAGCAAGGGGGAATATATAATCACAGTCCCTCACAGCTGCTCCAACTTCTCTATATTTATCATTTGAAGTTTCTAATTGTTTCTCTGCAACCTCTGAATTTGACAGATTATAACTGTGGTAGGATCTGCCCTGGAAATAATGTATACACTGCACACTCACTCTTTGAAAATGTCATTAACTGAAGGAAAAAATCCCCTTCTCTCCCACAAATTTTAACATAAACATTGTGTCAGAGCCATAGCCAATAGGTATTGTACATTTTATTAACGGCACACAGTTTCTTTTCTTTTTTGTTTTGTTTGTTTAAAAAAGCTTGTGGTAAACAAAATGGGTTGGGGTTTTAGTCCCAGGTGCTGGAGAGCCTCTTGGCCTTATTGGGTGTAAGAGTTGTCTTTGTGTGAGTCCATTCATTTGCCAAAAGAATCCTAGAAGTGAACGTTTTTCTGTGTTACTTGCATATATATTTTTTATCACAAGAGAAGAAACTAAACCTTCCAGAAACGAAGAAAGATAAGTTAGGACCCAGTGGTTTAGAGACACTTGAGATAACAGACAGGGTACATGGTGAAACAAAACTTGGAGCAAAATACTGTTTGTATCTGCAAAATGAAGGCAGTGACGCCTAATGGAAAATGTGTCAAATATTATTCAAGATGAAATCACCACTGTCTTCAGCTGCTTTGTTACTGAAGCTTCAAAAGAAGCTTTAAATGTTGTAACCTATGCAGTCTTAGTTTGTGTATTAGTTTAAAAAACTACAAAAGGATTAATTTTATCCCCCAAAGAAAGGAAATTAGCATGGTGCCTTTCACATAAAAACACTACAGTCAGTGTGCCCTGTAAGCTGTGCACTTGTGCAGCCACTGAGGAGAGATTCAGATGTGGCCCAGCTCATTAGCAGAGCACCAATTGCTAGGTTTTTGTTTTTGCTAGTGGTGCATATTCATACATGTCTCAGTGCATATGGACAAATTTATTTTGCACATTGATGGAAAAGAATAGAGTGACAATTGACTACAATATGCTTTTAAGCAGAAAGAGAAAAATTAGAGGGGGGGGAGAAATAAATATAGTAAGTCTCTAATATTTTAAATAAATGTTTAAAATGCATACTTTTAATGTCTTAGGCCCATTTCTAGCACACCTAAACATGTATGCAATTGTTTGCAGTCAGTCATATTTAACACACTAAATGTATGAATCATTTAGCCACAGACAATGCATGGGTGCTCAATTAATGATGTGTGTGAACTAATAGCAAAGCCATTTTAATAAGCCTATGAACTGTAATTAACAAATGAAAAGCTGATTCTACATAAAATCAAATCAGATTTTATTAATTTTCCTTGTTCATATGGCAGAGAAGTTACCAGCTTAAGCAAAATAACAGTATGCTTCTACTGAACCATATACAGAAAGTGTTCATGCAATGTTAAAATGTCATGCATGTATGTTGGGAAATGCAAAAGTTAAGGTACCATCTTCAACGTTAACCACCATGACTATCCTTCGCTTTTTACAACACTCTTTTTTTAAGACCTTTTGTTCTTTTTATATAGTACCTAACACAGTAGGATCTATAAGTGGAATCCTTCGCTGCTACTGTAATACAAACATCATAAGACTATTTCATTAAGCAACTTCTGAAGTACAGGGTAGAAACTAGTAGGATGTGAGTGCACTCAAAGCAAGTTAACTTTGCTGAGGGGGCCTCAATGTTTGCATTTCCTAACTTTTTTATGTTTAAGTCTGTAGCCTTAGCATTATAGCGTTCATTTAATTTTCTGTGTTTTAAGAAAGTGTATGTATCAAAACTACCTTACCACTTTCACCCTGAAGCTTGTATATTCTGTATGCTCCATCTGTTTTTGGTTGATTGGTTTGGTGTTGTTTTTAAAAGGTCTGATTCAAGTCCTGTTGCCAAAAGCCCACTGCTAATTAGAGCTTTCCTCTGTGCATATTTGTTCCTGCATTTTCAAGTGTTCATAATTATCATTTTTCAAGGTTAATAAAGTACCCACTTCAGTGCGTTTTGCTGCATTTACAAGCTGAGTTTCAAGAGTTGAAGAATAGCCGTTTGAGTTACTCTCATAAATGAGTATTTTATATATAAAACTATTCTAAATCCATCTGAAGAAATTTTGGAGGAATTTAGGGTGTGTCTACACAGCAGGACTTAACTTGAAATAAGCTACACAAACTGAGTTACATCAATGACATGGCTTATTTCAAAACATTATTTCAAAAGTGGGAGCGTCTACACAGCTCTGATTTCGAAATAGAGCACTGTTCCTCTGACTTCCCTTGCTCCTTGAACAATGAGGGTTACAGGAGTCAGAGTAAGAAGTACTCCAGCATGACAGAATACCTAAGGGCAATATGCAGAAACCTGTTGGGGAACACTTTAATCTTCCTAATCACTATTTAAAAGATCTTCAAATGGCTGTCTTGTCACAAACCAACTCCACTAGCCAAATATACAAAGAAGCATTGGAATTACAATTCATCTGCAAGTTCAATTCTCATGCTAACAGCCTCAATCGTGATGTGGGATGGTTGGGACACTATCCACCTAATATTCAATGAAGGTGCAAACAGCTCTTTGTGTAGAGTCCTGTGTTAGGAAGGTGTAGTGAGAATCACAGGTCCGATGATACAGTAAACTTCCGATAATCCGGCACCTTTAGGACCCAGGGGGTGCCGGTTTATCAGATATGCCGGACTATCAGAAGGGGGGGCTATGAGGGGTCTGGAGTGGGGTGGGAGGGGATGCTACCCCAGACCCCTCATAGCCCCCCCTTACAATAGTCAGGCTCTGCTCCAGGAGTCCCTGATTCAGACGCTGCTGGTCAGTTTCAGCAGCAGCTGAATAGGGGATGCCAGCAATAGAGCAGCTTGGATGCTGCCGGGTTGGTCCTGCAGCGCCGAGGGGCGGCGCTACGGCACCAACCTAGCAGCACTCCAGCTGCTCTTGGGGATGCCTGGGACAGAGCAGCTGGGGTACTGCCTGGTTGGTCCCGTAGCGCTGCCCCTCGGGGCTGCGGGACCAACCCGGCAGCACCCCAGCTGCTCTTGGGGACACCTCGGGCAGAGCAGCTGGAGTGCTACCGGGTTGGTCCTGCAGCACCAGAGGACGGCGCTGCGGGACCAACCCGGCAGGACCCCAGCTGCTCTGCCCCAGGCATCCAGATTCAGCCTGCTGGTGAAACTGACGCTGCTGGTCAGTTTCAGCAGCAGCTGAATCCCGATGCCTGGGGCAAAGCAGTTGGGGTGCTGCCGGGTTGGTCTTGTAGCGCCGCCCCTCGGCGCTGCGGGACCAACCCGGCAGCACCCCAGCTGCTCTGCCCCAGAGGTCCCCAAATCAGCTGCTGCTGAAACAGATCAGCGGCTGATTCCAGGAAGCCCGGGGCAGAGCAGCTCTGCCCCGGGCTTCCTGGAATCAGCCGCTGATCTGTTTCAGCAGCGGCTGAATCGGGGACCCCTGGGGCAGAGAAGCTGGGGTCCTGCCGGGTTGGTCCCGCATCGCCGTCCTTTGCCGCTGTGGGACCAACCCAGCAGCACTCCAGCTGCTCTGCCCCAGGCGTCCCCAAGAGCAGCTGGGGTTCTGCCGGGTTGGTCCCGCAGCCCGGAGGGGCAGCGCTACCAGACCAACCCAGCAGCAGTCCAGCTGCTCTGCTCCCGGCTTCCCCGACTCAGCTGCTGGTCAGTTTCAGCAGCAGCTGAATGGGGGAAGCCTGTCCGGCTGCCCCAGCACCTCCGGGTTCCTGATGGTGCCGGACCATCAGGAGTCCCGGAGCATTAGATGCCGGACTAATGGAGTTTTACTGTAAATACCCAAGGGGGGAAGGACAGAACCAGGTGGACAGTTTTATCAAATAAAAAATATTTATTTATGACAATAGTGAATTTATAGTATTTATTCTAAGATTTTTAATAGACAGTGTTAATAATGAATTTACAGTATTTATTATATTTATTCTATGATTTCTAGTTAAACGTGTCAGAGATATAAGGATGGGAATGGCAAGGGGAATAGTCCCTAATCTTAAAATATCCAGCTACACTAATTAAATAACGGTGATAACTACAAACTCTATGTACTACCCAAAACAACTACAACACTAAGCTTATACAACAAGAAAAAATCAAATCATACATACCAACTTACACAGCACATGGAACATTTAACAGATATTGGTTTGGTTGCGAAGGCCTTGGTTACGCCTGAGAGTCGGGGGAGGTGGCTGGTCGGTTGATCAGGCCGGCAGCGCTTTGAAGTATATGAGAAGACACACGTACGTGTGTAGTGAAGACCTCCTAGAGCGAACTGTGCCATGGGTATTTATCCCCAAATCTGCACATCACTTCCCTGCACTTGCATATTACCATATATGGCCCAATGGTCACCAAGTGGGGGGGTCTGTGTCCCAGGGGTTGGGCCGAAACTGTGCAGGTTGCATGCGACCAGGTAAGCCCCGCAGTTCTCACGCCAAGGTGACGGGTGAGAGAGTCTGAGGCTATTTTCCCCTTTTCACACCTTCCCTCTTTCTAAAGGCAATGGTATGCAGGAAGGGTGCGGCCGGTTTCTCTCAAGGAGTACTACAGCCCACTATAGCAAGAGCGACCTGGCCAAACTTTTTTTCTGGGGGAGCAGTTTCTTTTCTCTTACAGAAGGGTACCATCTATTGACTTTGATTCTTATCTGCTTCGTTTTAAGTACCCAATCTTCAGGTTCTCACCAATTCCCAATTCTGCCTTCCTGTTTTTCCCTTTGATATTTCCATGCCCTCTGCTCCTTGTTTCCTGTCCCCCTCCTTTTTTTCCTCACCCCCTCCATTTTCCCCCTATTTATTTTGCGTCTGCACATCCTAAACTGAAAACTCTGGTCATCTGAAGAAGTGGACTGTGCCCTCGAAAGCTCATGATACCATCTACATGTTTTGTTAGTCTATAAAGTGCTACCAGACCATTTATTATTTAAGTTTATCATGTACAGACTAACTCAGCTATCCCCTGAAGCCTAAGATACATAGGGTTACTTTGAAAAATAGAGTTACACATGGAAGTATTGAAGAAGAGATGGAGAGAGGAAAAAATTGTGTTTGCATCATTCACAACAATTGCTCACTAGCACTTCTGGGTTAGGGAAATTGGTAATTAAAATCTTGATGTTATATCATCTTAAACATTCATAACTGAGACAGTCAGATTTCTACCATGATGTAGCACATAGCCTTGGTGTTATTTGTTAAAGGGAAGCAATGCAGAGCATGAGACTACATTGCTTTTCCAGTTACAGGTTTGAAAAAAACAGGCACACACATAATGGTGAAATGAAGGTGGATGTTAAGAAATACAAGCAGTGCTCTTCTTCCACTAGCTACAGATTTTCCATGGATGTTGGCATAGAGTAAGAAATGATTGATTTTAAAATTAAGGGTACTGCTAGTGACAAAACTGATACTGTCATGTTTTTTAAAATGCATCTGAAGACTTGAAATATACCCCATTGTATTTTACTTGGTTAAAAAGGGCCCATATGGCTGTTCTGACAGCTCCTGCATCTATATACATGCAGAAATGCTAACCACAGGTAGCTGTGACACTGATTTTAAAACCTTGTAACTGCTAGAAGAAACGTTCGTCTAGCTGACTCTCTGGAATGCAATTTTTATAAGCATCCAGCCCTTTTACTGCATGTTATTCCATTCATGCACCTTAGAGGTATATGGCTATGTCTAACTGCTGGCTTTTGTGGGCAGAGAGTATGCAAATGAAGTGCTGATTTGGACTTTGAGTCATTTTTGCGCAAAAACAAGCAGTGTGGATGTTTCCTTTTTGCTCAAAAACCCCTTTTTGTGCAAGATCCTTATGCCTCTCATCCAAACATCCTCAGAGCCTGAAGTCAAGATTGTTCCTCCTGAAAAGAGCAGGAGCTTTAGTGGCTAACTTTTATTTAATTCATATGCTGTTACACTTTATAGCAGGGCAAAAGGGCCTCCATGGGGCGGATCCAGCCTTCCAAGCAGGTTGATCTAGCTCAGGGAGATCGTGCCAATTAGGATCTAAGGCCAGGGGGGCACGCAGTGCTTATAGCCAATCCTGGCCGTTGACTCTAAGCACCATATGCCAGAAGGCAGGAAGCGAGAGACTTCACGCTTCTCTCCGCCCCCAGGCTAATCAGGGCCTGAGTGTGGGGGGAGCATGTGAAGTTTCCACTGGTCCTTTCAAGGCACTCGGCAGGGCTCCCTTGCAGGGTGGGGGCAGACTTCATGTATTCCTGCTGCCCCCAGACACTGATTGACCTAGTGTAAGGGGTTAGGGAGCATGTGAAGTCACCTCCTACTGCCAAGGGCGTGGGTGCCTAGAAGGAACCACCAGCTATTCAGAACAGCTGGTGGTTCTCTCTGGGAAGGATGGGGGCAAAGACTTTACATGCTCCCTCACCCACAGACCAATCAGGTTCTGTGAGCATGGAAGTGTCCTGGCCCTGGCTCTTCCACCTGAGGCCTCTCCCCTTTGGGGCCACTTTAAAAATTTCTCAAGTGGCCCCCAGTCAAAAATTATTGCCCACCCCTGTGCTATAGCAACATACCCATTTTACTCAATCTGAGTGTTATGAAGGGTATATTAAAAAAAGGGTATATTAAAATTAAAGTGGGCTCCCCTGGTGTGAAGCTGAATGTGATGGGCTGTAACCACCCTGCACTGAGGCTGCAGGGATTAAGCCTGGCTTCCTGGCCAAGAAGGCCTCACCCCATATCTCTGTCCAGCATGTTCCTACTGGAGGCAAGCTCTAAAGACCAGTGGAACAGCTCCATCTGGGCTGAGCGTCAATTAGGAAGGAGGTTCTGCAGGAGCTGCTGGAAGAAAAGCACAGGTGCACACCGATGCTGTTTTCAGACAGATGGGGACTGCAGCAGAAGCCCCCAGGCTGGAAGAAAGGGATGGAAAAGAAGACACTGGTAGAAAGTAGCCCAGGGCAGGGAGGTGAACCCCAGATGCTTGACGTCTTTTGACTGGATTCCCCACAAAGCTCTTGATGGTCCACTCCACCACTAACAGGGCCCTAGGTTGGGACCTGGTGGAGAAGATCTCCATACCTACCTGCCCGGGTCTCCATACCCCCTCCATCCCAACATAAGAACAGCCGTACTGGGTCAGACCAAAGGTCCATCTAGCCCAGTAGTCTGTCTGGCGACAGTGGCCAGCACCAGGTGCCCCAGAGGGGGTGGACCGAAGACAATGATCAAGTGATTTGTCTCCTGCCATCCCTCTCCAGCCTCTGACAAACAGAGGCCCGGGACACCATTTCTATCCCTGGCTAATAGCCTTTTATAGACCTAACCTCCATGAAATTATCTAGCTTCTCTTTACACTCTGTTATAGTCCTAGCCTTCACAGCCTCCTCTGGCAAGGAGTGCCACAGGTTGACTACACACTGTGTGAAGAAGAACTTTCGCGTATTAGTTTTAAACCTGCTACCCATTAATTTCATTTGGTGTCCTCTAGTTCTTCTATTATGGGAACTAATAAATAACTTTTCTTTATTCACCCTCTCCACACCACTCATGATTTTATATACCTCTATCATATCCCCCCTCAGTCTCCTCTTTTCTAAACTGAAAAGTCCCAGTCTCTTTAGCCTCTCCTCATATGGGACCCGTTCCAAACCCCTAATCATTTTAGTTGCCTTTTTCTGAAACTTTTCCAAGGCCAAAATATCTTTTTTGAGGTGAGGAGACCACATCTGTACACAGTATTCAAGATGTGGGCGTACCATAGTTTTATACAGGGGCAGTAAGATATTCTGGGTCTTATTTTCTATCCCTTTCTTAATAATTCGTAGCATCCTATTTGCCTTTTTGACCACTGCTGCACACTGTGTGGAAGTTTTCAGAGAACTATCAAGGATAACTCCAAGATCTCTTTCCTGATTTCATAGAATCATAGAATACTAGGATTGGAAGGGACCTCGAGAGGTCATCGAGTCCAGTCCCCTGCCCTCATGGCAGGACCAAATACTTATAGCCAAATTAGCCCCCATCATACTGTACGTATAGTTGGGGTTATTTTTCCTGATGTGCAGTACTTTACACATTAAATTTCATTTGCCATTTTGTTGCCCAATCACTCAGTTCGGTGAGATCTTTTTGGAGTCCCTTACAGTCTGCTTCTGTCTTGACTATCCTAAAGAGTTTGGTATTATCCGCAAACTTTTTCCACCTCACTGCTTACCCCTTTCTCCAGATCATTTATGAATAAGTTGAAAAGAATTGGTCCCAGGACTGATCCTTGGAGGACACCACTAGTTACCCCTCTTCATTCTGAAAATTTACCATTTATTTCTACCCTTTATTTCCTGTCTTTTAACCAGTTCTTAATCCAAGAAAGGACCTTCCCTCTTATCCCATGGCCATGTAATTTACACAAGAGCCTTTGGTGAGGGACCTTGTCAAAGGCTTTCTGAAAATCTAAGTATACTATATCTACTGGATCCCCTTTGTCCGCATGTTTGTTAACCCCTTCAAAGAACTCTAAGGCTGTGTCTACATTGGCACCCTTTTCTGGAAAAGGGATGCTAATGAGACAAGTCGGAATTGCAAATGCCACGGGGGATTTAAATATCCCCCACGGCATTTGCATGAACATGGCTGCCGCTTTTTTCTGGCTCGGGGCTTTGCCGGAGAAAAGCACCAGTCTAGACGGGATCGTTCAGAAAATAAAGCCTTTTCCGAAAGATCACTTATTCCTCTTAAATTCAGGAATAATGGATCTTCTGGAAAAGGCTTTATTTTCCAAAAGATCCCATCTAGACTGGCGCTTTTCTCCATATTTAAATCCCCCACGGCATTTGCAATTCCGACTTGTCTCATTAGCATCCCTTTTCTGGAAAAGGGTGCCAATGTAGACACAGTCTAATAGATTAGTAAGACATGATTTCCCTTTACAGAAACCATGTTGACTTTTGTCCAACAAATTATGTTCTTCTACATGCCTCACAATTTTATTCTTTATTATTGTTTCGACTAATTTGCCCGGTACTGAAGTTAGACTTACCAGTCTGTAATTGCCAGGATCGCCTCTAGAGCCCTTTTTAAATATTGGTGTCACATTGGCTACCTTCCAGTCATTAGGTAAGGAAGCCTATTTAAAGGATAGGTTACAAACCACAGATAATAGTTCAGCAATTTCCCATTTAAGTTCTTTTAGAACCCTTGATGAATGTCATCTGGTCCCGGAGATTTGTTAACATAACTTTTTTGTATTTGTTCCAAAACCTCCTCTAATGACACTGCAATCTGGGACAGTTCCTCAGATTCATCACCCACAAAGGACGGTGCAGATTTGGGAATCTCCCTAATGTCCTCAGCCGTGAAGACTGAAGCAAAGAAATCATTTAGTTTATCCACAATGGCTTTCTCGTCCTTGATTGCTCCTATTATATCTCGATCGTCTAGGGGACCCACAGGTTTTTTAGGAGGCTTCCTGCTTTTAATATACTTAAAAACATTTTGTTATTTCTTTTTGAGTTTTTGGCTAGCTGTTCCTCAAAATCGTTTTTCCTTTTCTTATTACATTTTTACACTTGATTTGCCAGTGTTTATGTTCCTTTCTATTTATCTCACTAGAATTGGACTTTCACTTCTTAAAAGATGCTTTTTTGTCCCTCACTGCTTCTTTTACATGGTGGTTAAGACACGGTGACTCTTTTTTAGGTCTCTTGCTATGTTTTTTAATTTGGGGTATACATTTAAGTTGGGCCTCTATTATGGTGTCTTTAAAAAGTTTCCATGCAGCTTGCAGGGATTTGGCTCTAGTAATTGTGCATTTTAATTTCTATTTAACTAACCTCCTCATTTTTGCGTAATTCCCCTTTTTGAAATTAAATGCCAGAGTGCTGGACAGCTGAGGTGTTCGTCCCACCACAGGAATGTTAAATGTTCTTATATTATGGTCACTATTCCCAAGCGGTCCTGTAATGGTTATCTCCTGGACCTGATCCTGTGCTCCACTCAGGACTAAATCAAGAATTGCCTCTCCCCTTGTGGGTTCCTGTACCAGCTGCTCCAAGAAGCAATCATTTAAGCCATTGAGAAATTTTATCTCTGCTTCTCTTTCTGAAGTGACATGTATCCAGTCAATATGGGGATAATTAAAATCCCCCATTATTATAAAGTTCTTTATTTTGGTAGCCTCTCTAATCTCCCTCAGTACCCAAGCACCCAAAGGTCTCTAATCATCCCAGTACTATTGACTCTGGCTGCTAGGATTCATTGCTCTTTGTGCAGAGAGCTGTATTATTGACTGTGGCTGCTAGGCCACTCTGCCTTGTGTGCAGGGACCTTCAGCCTTGGGATGCACAACGATTGAGATCCAAGTGAGGAACCTCAGAGGCCCAATACCCCATCCAAGAAGAGCAAGTGGGCTAACCCCGCGACACTGTACCATAAATGCAAATGCACAGAATACTTATTCTCCCTGTCGTGTGTGAAAGGAACCTTTCAGAGACAGGCAGCCACCCAGAATTAAATCAGTGCTATGTTCTGTTTTGTTTTATAAAAACCTATGAAATGTGTTTTTAGAGTATTCTTCATTATAGGCTTATTTCCAAATCACAAGTGCATGTGATATCACTAAATGAAGATTAATGAGGGGGAGGGGAACAGAAACAGAAGTAAAACCAAGGCATTTTCTCCCCAAGAAATATGCCCCGTTCAAGATCTTTGGAAGAGAATGCTACTTACTGTCATTTGATTCCAGATTGTGGCTGAGTTGAGATTTTTTAATTAATTATTGGTGTAGGCTGAAGAGATCTAGTTTCTTCTTCTGTTTCCTCACTTTAAGAAGAGAAAAAAACATAGTTTTTTCATTACTCTTTCATTATTCTGGAAAAATTTAAAATATAATGTAAAGGAGTTTTGTAAATGAAAAGAAACTAAGCACCTGATCCATGACAGATGAAAAGATTCCCATCTACCTTCAGTGGGTTTGGATCACACCCTTAGTTTAATGAATCTGAACAAGTTATTGTTCAGTTAGAGTGACTCACATTAAAGGATGATATTGATCGAATAGGCATCACAGAAACTTGGTGGAATGAGGACATTCAATGAGACACAGTCATACCAGGATACAAAATATATTGGGAGGTCGTGCTGGTAGGGGAGTGATATTATACGTAAAAGAAAATGTAGAATCAAATGCAATCCAAATCTTAAATGAATCAAAAAGTTCCATACAATCTCTATGGATACTAATTCCATTCTCTAGTAAAAAGGGGAATAAAAATAATTAGGGGTTTGCAACAGGTGAAGAGAGGTTGAAATGATTGGTGTGGCAGTCAAAAAAGCAAACAGAAACATTAGGAATCATTAAAAAAAGGATAGAGAATAAGATAGAAAAGAAGTAGCTACTCTGTGCACTAACGGTGGTTCTTTGAGGTGTGTGTTCCTGTGAATGCTCCACTCAGGTCTCTGTGCATCCCTGCACCAGGGATCAGAGATTTTCAGTAGCAATGCCTCTTGTGTTGCACCTGTGCACTCAGTGCCCTCCTCCCTCTCGGAGGCCATGGAGTGCACGTGGCATGAGTCCCGTCTGTTCCTTTTATACCTGAAGTTCCTGTAGACTCCAAGCTGAGGGAAGGACAAGAGGGTAGTGGAGCACCCACAGGACATACCGGTACATCTCAAAGAACCACCGTTACTGCACAGGGTGAGTAACTTCTTTGTCAAGTGGTGTCCCTGTGGGTGCTCCACTCAATGACTCCATACCAATATCTGCCCCATCAAGGTGGGCATTGAAGTCTGTATAAGTGGAAGGAGGAAGGACCGCATCTGCTAGAGATATGGAGGGTATCCACCCTTTGTGTAGGGCCTAGTGATACGTGCAAGTATGGTAAGAGGACCATGTGGCTGCTCTACAGATGTCCGCCAGTGGTACATTATTGAGGAAGGCCATTGTAGTGGCCATTGCACGTGTGGAATGCGCTCTGATGGACTGCGGTGGCTGTTTGCTCTTAAGTTCATAAGTGGTGCATATGCAGCCTACAATCCATCTGGATAGGCACTGTGTGGAAACTGCTGTTCCTGTGCATGGCCCTGATCACGCAACAAAGAGCCTATCTGATTTCCTGGTCGCTCTAGTTCTATCAAGGTAGAACGCCACTGCCCTTCTTGCATCCAATGTATGTAATATAGCCTCCTTAGGGGAGGCGTGAGGTTTTGGAAAATAGGTCAGTAAGTAAATGGGTTTATTTACATGGAAGTTGGATATAACCTTAGGGAGAAACCTGGGATGGGGTCTAAGTATGACTTTATCCCTGGTAAATGTAATGAAGGGAGGGTCTGCCATGAGGGCTGCAATTTCTCCTACCCTTCTTGCTGATGTTATTGCCACTATGAATGCCACTTTCATAGATAGGTATTGTGGTGGTGTAGTGGCTAATGGCTCAAAAGGTGCTTAGTGAGCGTGTCAAGGACCAGATTCAGGTCCCACGGTGGCACTGGGGGGGCAGATGTTTGGATGCATTTTCTGTAAGCCTGTGAGAAAACGTTTCACCGTTGGATGTGTGAAGAGGAAGAAGCCGTATACCAGATCATGGAAGGCCATGATTGCGGACAGGTGGACCTGGACAGAGCTGATGGAGAGGCCAGCATTGCTGAGGTCCATGAGATAGTCGAGAAAGGTAGATATGGGGACTGTGGTGGGATACAAGTTGCTCATCGTGCACCATTGACGAAAACATGTCCATTTGTTCTGGTAGATGCTTCTCATAGAGGGACAACAGCTGTTTAGAAGAGCTTGTTTGACCCTGTCTGCGCAGGTAAGTTCTTCATTCTGGAACCATTGAGAACCCAAGCTGTGAGTTTCATGGTCTTGACATTGAGGTGACATATACTGCCTTGGCGCTGTGTGAGGAGATTTGGCACCACCCGGAGAAGCACAGGTTGATCTATGGACAGGCAGGATAGGCAAGGGAACCAGGGCTGTCTCAGCCAGGGGCTATTAAGATTACTGTGGCCCAATCGGATCAAATCTTATTGATCACTCTGGCGATGAGCGGGAATGGTGGAAAGGCCTAAAGAAGGGGAGCTGTCCAGTGGATGGTGAAGGCATCCCCTTCTGATCTCTTGCCTAGTCCTGCCCGAGAGAAGAATCTGTGGCATTTGTGGTTGTGCGGTGTTGTAAAGAGGTCCTGGTGTCTGCATTGCTGTTGGTGTTATGTGTTTCCTGATGCACCAGTTCCAGAATTTGACTACCTCAGCACATGGAGAGTGTGAGCGGGCACCTCCCTGCCCGTTGACATAAAACATGAATGGTGTGTTGTCCATGAGGACACGGATAGTTCTGCCCTTTATGAGGGGAAGGAAATGGGTGCATACCCTGTGAATGTCCCTGAGCTCAGGATATTGATGTGGAAGTGTCTCTCGTGTTGGGCCCATGTGCCCTGTATTGACACTGCACCAAAGTGGGCTCCCTAGCCCCTGAGTGATGCATCTGTTGTTATAGTAACTGAAGGATCTAGTTGATGGAAGAATATACCAGCGAGAAAGTTGTGCGCAGATGTCCACCATTCGAGGGACTGAAGTACAGGTGGAGATAGAGAGAGGTGCTTTGCGATGCTATATCGGGCTGTAGGCAATGCAGGGAGGTCCTGAAGCAAATCTTGTAATTTGGCATAATTGGCGTGATTATAGTTGGCCAATAATGCTGTGTAATTAGATATGTGGAATTGGAGTGTGGCCGAAGAGTACACTTTGTGGCCCAAAGCATCTAGCCGTTTGTGTTCTTTGTCATGGGGCGTAGATTTAAATTGTGGATTCTTAGCCCTGTGATTCACAGAGTCCATTACCAGGGAATTTGGCTGTGGATGGGCAAATAGAAAGTCTTTGCAGAGATGAAGTATATTCTGTCCGCTCTACAGTTTGTGGGTGGGACAGGGGCTGGATTTTGCCACAAAGCATCCGAAGATTTGAGGATAGCTTCATTGATAGGTAAAACTATTTTGGAGGATGCTGAGGGTTGTAATATGGTGAGTAATTTATATTGTTTATCCTGCACCTCTTGTAGTGTAATTTCTTGTGACTGTGCTACCCGTTTAAAAAGTTCCTGAAAATGTTTCAGGTCATCTGCCAGGGGAGAAGGTGAGATCTGAAATACTGCTTCGCCTGCTTAGACCTGGATTCATGTAAGGAGGTCTCTGAATCCGACTGAGGTAAGTGATCCTGCTCAGTGGAGCCCATCTGAGAATTTACTGAGGGTGGGCAAGCAGGTGGGGCGTGTGCAAAAATTGAGGGCGAGTGCCTAGAGATGCAGTGTTGCCTAGATGTAGAGGCTGTGTGTCTTGATTAGTAATTGTGAGGGGACCGCGGTTGGTACCCCTGCCATGTATCCCAAGGACTCCACTAAGACGGGAGCTGATGTGGGGGATACATCCATGGTTGGCTGGGCCAAATAGGATGTTGTTGGAGAGAGTAATCCTGGTATGAATGCCAGGAAGTTAGTGAGGGAGCATGGGAGGACCTGCTCCTATGTCCGCTACCGTAGTCAGACCTTGGGGAGAGCAGTATCGGCAAATGGGGGCCACTCTGAGAGATGTTAGAGTGCCCCTGCACCGTGGAGTGTGGTGAGGCAGTTACTCCTCTTGACTCAGGCTGAGGAGATTTTTGTAGGTGCTGTGTCTTGCACAGCACTTTCTTGTGCTGCTGTGCCATAAGGCGGTCACAATCACTCTGCCTGGTTAAATTGGGTGCAGAGGGAGAGCTCACCGGAGCAAATGGAGAAGGCATATGTGGCTTATCTGAAACTGCTTCCTCACTGCCACTTGCAGATATGGCGGTGTTAGTTTGTGCCTCAGCGCTCCTGGCTGGCACTGACTTGTGTTTCTCCGCAGTACCAGACACTAATGGCACTGGGGAACGAGAGGCTCTAGGCAGCTCAGACAGGGAGCATGCCAGGGAAGCCCTTGCGGCCTGAAAGCCTTTGCACGGTAATGAAGCTGCCCTGCTGGAGAGCTTTTGCTGCACCCGCATGTCCTCTGGTTTGTCCCTTGGTGATTGAAGAGACTTTTCCCAGAGAATTGCTTTGAGC
This sequence comes from Pelodiscus sinensis, assembly GCF_052426305.1. Classification (NCBI taxonomy): domain Eukaryota; kingdom Metazoa; phylum Chordata; order Testudines; family Trionychidae; genus Pelodiscus; species Pelodiscus sinensis. The sequence continues at coordinate 29,059,160 of NC_143085.1, read as the reverse complement.
CACAATTCGCGGTCCTTTCTCGCCCTTGCCAACATGTTCAGGCTATGCAGGCATTTCTGCGCGATCTGAGACTCCCCCAGGCATTTGACACATGACACATGGCCATCTGAGGTACGCATTGAGTCTCTGCAGGAATCACATCTTTTGAAGCCAGAGGAATCCGGCATTGTAGCGGAGAAGAAAAGCCATTACATCCACGGCTAACGCTATTTTTTTGTTTCTTGAAGTTAATGTCGAGAAGATTAACTAACTAAAACTATGAGGAAAAGGGATAAAAATAACTAAGGGATTCAATTGTTTCTATCAGGAGGAAGAGCACTGCTGAGCTCCATCTTCAGCCAGGGACAGTTGAAAAGGAACAGACGGGACTCACACCACATGCATGCTCCAAGGCCTCCGAGGGAGGAAGGGTTGCTGAGTGCGCAGGCGCAGAGCGAGGGGAACTGTTACTGAAAATCTCTTATCCCTAGCACAGGGATGCACCGAGACCTGAGTGGAGCACCTACAGGGACACCACTCGACGAAGAATATTGTATTGCCTTTAAATAAATCCATGGTATACACACATATTGAATACAGCATACAGCTGTGGTTGCCTCATCTCCAAAAAGATATACTGGCATTGGAAATGGTTCAGAAAAGGGCATCAAAAATTATTAGGGGTTTGGAATGGGTGCCACATGAAGAGAGATTTTAAAAAATGGTACTTTTCAGATTAGAAAAGAGGAGACAAAGGAAGGATAGGATAGAAGTCTATAAAAATCATAACAGGTATGGAGAAAGTGAATAAGGAAAAGTAATGTACTTGTTCCTGTAGCATAAAAACTAGGGGTCACCAAATGAAATTAATGGGTAGCAAATTGAAAACAAACAAAAGGAAGGTTTTCTTCACGTAGCACATAGTCAACCTGTGGGCTCCTTGCCAGAGAATGTTGTGAAGACCAGGAGTTTAACAGGATTTAAAAAATAACTAGATATGGTCATAGGGGTTGATCCAACAATGCTTATTAGCCAGGATGGGTTGGAATGGTGTGCCTGGCCTCTGTTTGTCAGAGACTGGAAATGGATGACAGGAGAGGGATCAGTTGATTAATACTTGTTCTGTTCAATCCCTCTGGGCCATCTGGCATTGATCACTGTTGGAAGACAGGATGCTGGGCTAGATGAACCTTTGGTCTGACCCAGTGTGGCCATTCTTATGTGCACACTAAAAAAGAACAGTGGGGGTTAATCCAAATCCATTACAGTCAGTGGCAGGATCTTCATCACCAGTAGATAAGTCCCTTAGATTCTTTTAATTTACAAAACTCCTTCATATTCAAGTCACCCATGTTAGGAGTTCTGTAACTCTCACATGAGGAGGATTAATAAGGTTCATCATATGCAGCAGGAAGTGCCATTAAAAATATCAGACTTCTATGTAAGCTTGTCTCTCATCAACAGAAACTGGAACAGTAAAAGCTATGACCTCATCCACCTGGTCTTTCCAATAACCTGGGATCAACATGGTAACAATATTGCAAATATTAAAAACCCAACATTCATACGACCAAGGTACCTGCAATAGCATCTTAGAAACTCAGGAATATTGCTGTCCAGTGCACAGCAATCCCTGGAGAGAGACCGGTTGAGTTTAATGGACCTGCCCCCCTCTGAGAGAGACATTAACCATGTGATGTGTTGATGAGTAAGCGCTTGACTGACAGATCAGGAGACCCCAGTGTAGTCACAGAATAGGTGCAGCACAGAGAACAGTGAGACAGGCTTCCCTCACTGATGTACCTCAAATGGCAGAATCAATAGAGCTCCTACAGGGGCAGCTCAGCAGTTCTGTCGTTAGGGCCCATTCAGTTCTTGACCTCTATGAGGAGGCTGAAAATCACTGGCTGCTAATGAGAATGGTTTTAGGGTATTGGCGCTTGTCCACTCGACACGGAACTGTGTCCACCACCTCGCTGCACTTGAGCCACAGAACAGGCCTCAGTGCATTTTTGGCAGTGGCAATGTGCTGAGAGAGAGAATGTAGCCAGTAACACAGGGGTTTTTTTTTAAGAACTGATTGAAAGTTATGGTTTGGAGGGTCGGGAGTTGCTTTTTGTGGAACAAAAACTGGCCTGAAATTACAACAAATATGGAGTGTAAGGATACATAGGGAACAGGAGTCTGAGCTATGATAGAGGCAGCAGTGCAGCGGGGTGGAGCGGATGGTGGGCCGAGGCAGCTCTGTGGATCTGGCACATGAGGAGAACCAGCTTAAAAGCTGCTTCTCTACACATATCAACTTCCACCTGTCACAGCAGCACAGGCAGAAGCAAGCAGCTCACATGAGCCAAAAACGCAGGGAACTGGCTTGAAAGCTCCATGGTCTAGTGCTCTTTGGAAGCCAGCTTAAAAGCTGACTCCCCACGGAACCAGCTCCCGCTCCCCTGCTTACTGCTGCTGAATACATGTAGTTGAATATGCCTACAGAAATACACCTAGGCCAGTGATCTCCAACCTTTTTAACCACAAGATCACTTTTTCAATCTAAGTGCACTGTAAGATCTACCTCAAACCCAAATACCCTTGTCCCACTTCCTTCCCACTCCTTCTTTGAGGCCCACCCCTGCTCCATCCTTTCTCTGAGGTCTCACCCTGCTCGTTCCATCACCCTTCCTCCCCCATCCTCACTCACTTTCGCCAGGCTGGGGTAGGGGGTTGAGGTGCAGGCTCTGGTCTTGGGCCAAGGAGTTTGGCTTCTACTGTCCATGGTTTCCCATTACTGATCAATGGGAACTGCAGGAATGGTGTCTGTAGACAAGGAGAGCATGTGGAGAGCCCCTGCTCTGCCTTTCTCAGGAGCTGCAGGGACATGCCAGCCATATCCAGGAGCAGCAATTATCATTGGGATAATGACTCTAGCCACGACAGGTTCAGCATTTTAGAACTCACTACTCAAATAAGTACATTTAAATGTAAGAGAGAAATGAAAGTTATGGAATGCACAGACCAGCCACAAACCAAAAGTAACCCACTTTGCAAGCAGTAAAAGTAACAACAGCAGCCCACATATGTGTTGGGTCAGGGGACGGGAGTGGAGGACAGTGTGTGCTCACCGAACCAAATGAATTCCCTGTAGAGTGTAACGTATACTGAATATGCTGTTGTCGCTGTTGTGCTTTGTGTGTCTGTTAACTGCAAGTATTGTTATTTGAAGTTAGAGGTTTTGTTAAATAGTAGTGTTAAGAGTTTAGATAAATGATTAGCCTTATGAGTGAGATTGATGTAAATGTAACTGTTGATAATCCCTGGTCCCTTGTTGACAACTATTGGGATTTAGAAAAAACTCAGGGAATTTTCCTTTACTGTATTGCATTTTGTTTATTGTTCCTGCTAGTAGTTATTTGGTGCCCATGCATGTAAGAAACTGATATAATAAAAAGTTATAATTGGAAGCATTTTAATAAAAGTTTAAAAGATATTCAGTACAAGGTTGCTTGTTTCTGCACCTCCTCGGGGCTGGCCACATTCTCGAACCTTCTACTTTACTCCACAACCTTCAACATCCAGTGAAAGGGAACACCCAGCTTGTCACAGGATCAGGCCCCTTTCCCCAAAAGGCTTAATCCAAAAGCCTCCAGAAGTCAATGAAAAAAACTCCAACTGGGTTCAAAGGACTTTGGCCAGGCTCTAAATTACACGGTCTCCTCCAGTCATTAGGATGAATTAACTACATTCTGCCATACTTCACCTAAGAACTGTATCAAGCTTTGTTTGTTGCTATCCTGTTTTGTTCTTTTTTATCCCCTCCACATTTGTATGTAAGACTGGGCAATTTTTCATTATTGACTCTGCGGTCACATGGATTATTATTTTATCTTTCTTTAACCCAGACAAAATATTTACAGGCAGTCCCCGGGTTACATGGATCCGACTTACATCGGATCCCTACTTACAAACGGGGTGAGGCAACCCCGCACTAGCTGCTTCCCCCCAGCAGACCAGGGAGACACGAAGCTAGCGCCCCCCCCAGCAGACCAGGGAGACGCGGAGCGGCTTTTCTCAGCAGACACCTCAGCTTGAGAATAAAGGACTGAGGGAAGTGAGGTGTGGGAGAATAAAAGTGAGCTCTGGAGAAATGTTTGGCTAGAGTTTCCCCTACAATATGTACCAGTTCCGACTTACATACAAATTGAACTTAAGAACAAACCTACAGTCCCTATCTTGTACGTAACCCGGGGACTGCCTGTACTTCCTAGCATGTTTGTTCCTCTGAGATGCCCTGGTGTGGCCTTTCATGTATACTCACTATCTTCCCCTATCGTTTCATGTATCATGCCCCCTTAGGCCATGTTTTCCAAGAAGTGATGACTTCATTGTAATTCACTCTCATCCAGCTCTTGTACATTGGAGAATTTTTGCCACTAACAAGTTGGTTAACAAAAAGTATAGAAGTCAATTTGTACTGAATAATGTGGATGTTGGTGACTAATGCTAACCAGGGAACAAGTATGTCGAACCTAAACATATTTGGACATTTTGTTTGCCCATAGAACCACACAATTCAATGAACATGAAGAATACCTCCTGGCCTCCATGGAGAAGTTAGTAATTTTACCAGAGATGATGGAATGTAGTGTGATAATGACAAATTAAATGAATCAGTTTATCAGTATACACAGCCTAATGTTGCAATGCTTCTGTGCTTTGAAAGCTCCCACTCACACAAATGGACACTACGTGTGTACATAAGAAATACAGGATAAGGTCCAAAACTATAATATATGAGATATTATCAGTAAGTTACATTTTTACTGATTTATTCTTCCCTTATTCCAATCCCATGGTTTCTCACTATTATTCATTGCCTATGGGTACCTCTATACAGCAGTGTTATTTCAAAATAACAAAGTGAGCATCTACACAGCAAACCCATTATTTTGAAATAATTTCAAAATAATCGGCATCTTATTTTGAAACCCATAACCATCAATTTATGAGGAATAATGCCTGTTCCAGAATAGTTATTTTGAAATAGGGCATGTGTAGACAGTGCAGCTGTGGTTATTTTGAACTAAGTGGCCTCCAGGGCTTCCCACAGGTGCCCTGCTGGCCACGCTCCTCAGAACTCTATAGTTCCCCTTTCCCTGCAGCCTCTTTGCCCTACCTCTGCCATGGCAGATCCCAGCATGCCATCTGAGGCCAAAAGACGAGGGTGCCATTGCGGACTGAGGTGGAGATCCTGAATCTCACTGAGATCTGGGGGGAGCAGTCCAACAGCCAGGATCTCCATGTCAGATGGCACAATGCCAAAGTCTATGGCTGCATGGCCGACAGCCTAGTCCAGAGAGGGCACAACCACACTCTGGACCAGGTCAGAATGAAGATCAAGGCCTATTCCAAGGCCAGGGAAAGGAGTTCCCAGTCGGGAGCAGCACTCCAGACCTGCCACTTCTACCAGCTCGACTGCAAGATTACCTCCTGTCCCCTTGTTGTCGACTCCAACCTGGAAACGCCTGTTGTCAGCCTCTCAGAGGGTGTGGCAGTGGAGGAGGATGACGACATTGATGACAAGGAGGTGACCACCACACATAGCATGTCCACTGGCCAGGACCTCACCTTGGTACCTGTAGCAGGTACACCATTCCAGGATGTCACCCAGGGCTGGGATGAGGCCAGGGAAAGCCCCATCAGGTGAATTCCATTACTTTCCCTGGACACATTTGGGCAGAGTGGAGAAGGGCTGTGCACTCCTCGCCTGGCCTTTTTGGCCAAGAATCATACAGCAGCCTGTGCATGTGGCTTCACATGGAGCAGCAGTCCAGAGCAGACAGATGCATTGAGGCAGCTGCTCAGGAACCTTGCACTCCTACTCACTGGGTTTCTGGAGATGCCTGCCTTACTCCCATTCCCGTGGTGAACACTTTCCCACCAAAGCCATCAGTAGGGAGGATGGGGGTGTCAGATGCACACACAGCAGTGCCACACACGGCATATGGTCATGCCCACACTCCCGGGGCAGCATGGTGAGGACACCATTCCCCCACCAGGGGAGCCTGCCATGAGGGCAAGGGGGAGGAAGTGGTGGGGATCCCAGCAGCACCTTCCCCAGCAAGTGGCATTTGCCACTCACACACCTCTCCCCCAACACCCTTCCTCATTGCTCCAGCAGGCGGGTACAAGTCCCCTCTTTGCAGGATACCGCCACTGTCAGTCCCGACGTGTGCATGGCTCAGAAGGAAGCCCATCACTCATCTCCCGCCCACAGGCTCCTGACCTGGCTGGCATCTTCCCATGCCTGCTTGTCCCCAGGATATGGAGGTGGCAAGGCTCCTCCGGGACATTGGGGCCTGTTGTCTAGGCCACAGATGGCCTTGCTCCAAGCACATCACCTTTGTCTGACCTGAAACCTTTCAGTGTCAGCTCAGAGTTGAGGGCACCTGCTACACCTCCCACACAGCCTCCCACCCCCATGGGAGCCGCTGCCACAGATGAGCCTGTGAGGACCTGGGAGTGGGAGCACATCGCCATCCTTCCAGGGAGGCAGCCTCCACCACTCCCCACTCCTTCCCTAGGAAACCCCTTTCCAGAAGTTCACCACTCTCCTGGGACAATAGCACAAGAGCGACATACCTGCATAACCACAGCCCCGATGGTTGCTCTCCCCACACCAAATTGGTTTCCGATGGAGCAGTAGCTGTCCGGTGTGGCAAGCTTCTAGATGGCGATGAGTGCTTCTGGAGGGGTATGGCGGGTCACATGTGGAGGTCCTATCGCCTGAGGGCAGGGGTGAGCCATTGGCAGAGCTCCATGAAAGTGTCCTTCTACATGCAGAAATTCTGGAGCCACTGCTGGTCATCCCACCACTCCATGATTCAGTTCCACCAGTTGGAACTGGTGTCCCTTCTCCATAAGCAGCGATGCACGGCATGCACGGGAGGAAGGGAGGGTCTGTGCTGCATGAGCAGCATGTGGAGAGAGGACAGGTGGTGCCCCACAATGAGCAGGGGGTCCTGTTTCTGCAGAGCCATGAGCGCAGCCTGTGATGTGGCATGAGGTCTAAGAGCTGTCAAGTGCTTGCAGGCAGGTCTGACTCCAGGGCTGGGAGTGTTGTGGTGTCCGCAAGGGCAACAGGAGCAGCCAGTGCTGCTCTTTTGCTGTCTCTCGGGGAGGTAGGCAAAAGAGAGGAGCCTGAGACATGGCTGTACAGGGGGGGTTCTTTTAAGCTCGAGCCTCAGATAGCTTCAAGCAGTAGCTCCAGAAAGTGATTGCTGTCCTGATGCTCAGCTTCAAGTGGCCTTAAATGCAATTAAGAGTCCAGTGAGTGTGGATGGTCTATTTTGAAATAGCTTAGTACTAGTACAATGGGTTTTTTCTGTGTAGACATGCAATTTTGAAATAAGCTATTTTGGAGTTTCTATTCTGAAATAGCTTATTCCGACATATGTGTGCAATGTAGACGTAGTCTAAGGGGCCTTGATCTTGCAGTGAACAGACTGGATTACAGGAAGGGACCTAAACAAATCATTTCAGGGCAAAAAATGGGACTTTTTATTTATCTGCAAAGTATCCATTTACTTTTGTATTTCATATAAATAATAAATTATATACATTTAAAAGTATAATTATAAAAACGGCCATTAATAAATACAGGTATGCCTGGGTGGTCGACAAATACCTTTGATGTCGGCAGGGGAGCGTCCAGACTATCGCGCTGAGCCGACAAACAGCTGATCAGCTGTTTGTCGGCTCAGCGCGGCAGCCATGTAAATTTAAATGAAGCAGCGATTATTTAAATCGCCGCTTCATTTTACTATGTCCGGTAGCCTAATCTACATGCCTCTGGCGACAGAGGCATGTAGTCTAGACGTACCCATAGTGACCGCGCTGTTCAAAAGCGCAGGTCCCGTTTGTAACTCGGGGACCACATTTACGACTGCTCGACAGGAGCTTTGGTCGTAAATGCAAACAGTTGTAACTCGACCGTTCACAACTCAGGGACCGGCTGTCGACCCCAGGGGAGGGGCTAGGAGCCAGTGTGCTCCAGCTTCACTTAGGAAAAGCCCCCTGTCACTCTGAGCTGCTGCCTCTGTAACAGAAGTGGCAGTGCAGGCTGCCAAGCAGAAGTTGGTCCGTGAGTGGAGTCAGCTTAAAAACCAGCTTCCCTGGTGGACCAGCTCCTCACCTGTCGCCATGTGCTGCTGCCGCTAATAAAGAGGCAGGTGTACAAGCGTGGCAGTAGCCCTTGTCGGGGGGGGTGGGGGGGGAAGGTGTCTGAAGTCATGGTAAGCTGGAACTGAGCCAGGCTGCCTACCAGCCCAGCTCCTAATATGCCTTAAATGCAGAGCCACATCAGAGGTAGGTCCCAGATCTGGTGCAAGCCAGGATTAAGCCAGGCTGCTAGCCAGCATGCTAAAAAAGTACTGATGGGGGGCGGGGGAATGTGTGTAGTCTATAGCATTAACTGATAAGCTTTAGCTTGTCGGTTAATTGACTGACTACATTATTAGATTCCTACAGTGACATAACAAATGAAGTGGGTTCTGCCCATAATTCTATATATTTTGGTTAGTTTTTGAGATGCCACCGGCCCACTCCGGCTGTGTCTAGACTGGCAAGTTTTTCCGCAAAAGTGTCTGTTTTTGCAGAAAAACTAGTCGGCTGTCTACACTGGCTGCTTGAATTTCCGCAATAATACTGACTTCCTACTGTAAGAAATCAGTTCTTCTTGAGGAAATACTATGCCGCTCCCGTTCGGGCAAAAGTCCCTTTTGCACAAAGCTTTTGCACAAAAGGGCCAGTATAGACAGCTCAGATTTGTTTTCCGCAAAAAAGCCCCGATCGCAAAAATGGTGATCGGGACTTTTTTGTGCAAAAGCGCGTCTAGGTTGGAACGGATCCTTTTCCGCAAAAGTGCTTTTCTCCGTGCCAATCTAGACGCTCTGTTCCACAAATGCTTTTAACGGAAAACTTTTCTGTTAAGAGCATTTGCAGAAAATCATGCCAGTCGAGACGTAGCCTCCTCGTTTTGCCATCCCAGCCTCAAAACCGGCCGTCAGGGGGCCGGACTCAGCCCTGGACAGTCCATGCGCCCTGGGGTGAGCCAACAGCAGAAGCAGGACCCCACCGCAGCCTGCGCCCGCAGCCATGTTTAGCCCCTCTCCCCCCGGGCAAGGCAACGGCCAAATCCCCCGCCGCCAGCCGTGACCAGAGCGCCCGCCCCGCTGGCCAGGAAGCCCCCCTCGAAGCTGAGCCGGGACCCGCTCCGGGAAACTCTCCTCCGCGCGCGGCTCGGTGCTCACGAAGTAGCCGGCAGCCGGGGCCAGCAGCGCCCCCACCGGCCACGTGGCGGAGCCAAGGGGGACTCAGCGGCGCAGCAGCAGGGGGCACTTCCGGCTCACACCTCGCCCCTTCCGGGGCAGAGCGGACCCCCCCCCCCCCGCTGCCAGGAGCGCTACGGTGGCTACTGAGGGACATGCCGCGTGCTCACAGTCACACGAGGCAGTGCCAGCAGGCAGACATGCAGGAGCTGAGATTTGTCAAAAGTGAGACCTCGCGGCGCATCACACGCGCCAGTTGCTCTCACTGCTGCCTGAGCCCGGGCTTAGGAGGGAAACAGCCACCCTGCCAGCCCGTCATAAGCACAGAGCAGCCCGCTCGCCTTCTCCCTGTTGCACCAAACCAGCAGAAGAGGTTGAAGCTCGAGGGCTCTTCAGCCATCTACCCATAAGCTGAGACTTGCTCAGGAACAACTGTCTCAGTCATTGGAAGCAGGATGGGTGTATCATCATCACATGCACTATTTCTGCTAAAAGACATGAACTCAGTTACACTTGCCGTTTGTATCCAGTGTAATCAGAATATTTGCTACATGTGGTTCAAAGTACTGAGCTATATAGTTCACTTGCAACTAATGATAATTAGGACTCATGCTGCGTCTTTTTCATGAGTGTTCTTTATTGACAAAAGTAGTCTATTTGAAGTCAACTGAGCGAGTTGTATTAATTAGAGTTCATGACATATCTATAATCACATTGCAAATCAGCATCAAAGATGAGATTAGTCTCTTGTAGATGATAGCTTTGGGATTATATTTGATAGCTTTTGCTGGAGTCATTAATATTTGCTTGGGTTTTTTTTTTTTGTTTGATTTTTGTCTTATTTTCAGTGGTGACCAGGTTCATTTTAGTCACATGCAGCTTGTTTTCTTGGTCTACTGCCAGTTTCACTTACTCAAAAGGGGAAGAATTCTCTCCAAGGTTTGCTTTTTGTTAGTCTCTAAAGTTACAGGACAACTCGTTTTTTAAGCTCCCCCCCAAAAAAAAATGTCATTAGATGTTTGAGATGCAGTAGGGTTAAGCCATAATTCTTACAGAACAGTTCCTCCACAGAATTTAGATAAAAACTGCTCATTCACTCATTGAGACTATTCCCTTGGGAGGGCAATGATATCCTCTACAATTCTTAAATAATTGACAGTGGTCCCCAACGTGGTGCCCGGGGGCGCCATGGTGCCCGGGGGCGCCATGGTGCCCGGGGGCGCCATGGTGCCCGGGGGCGCCATGGTGCCCGGGGGCGCCATGGTGCCCGGGGGCGCCATGGTGCCCGGGGGCGCCATGGTGCCCGGGGGCGCCATGGTGCCCGGGGGCGCCATGGTGCCCGGGGGCGCCATGGTGCCCGGGGGCGCCATGGTGCCCGGGGGCGCCATGGTGCCCGGGGGCGCCATGGTGCCCGGGGGCGCCATGGTGCCCGGGGGCGCCATGGTGCCCGGGGGCGCCATGGAGCCTGTCAGGACATTTCTGTGTGCCCACTGAGTGATCAGGGCCGGCCCTACCCCCTGGTGCACGGCGCATGGGTGGCGCCAGCCCCAGGTGCACAGCACATGGTCCATGCCAGCCCAGGGCGCATGGCAGTTAGGTGGCCCCACCCCTGGGTGTGCAGCGCGAGGTCTTTGCTGGCCCTCGGCATGCGGCGTATGAGCGGCGCCGACCCTGGGCGTGCAGCACATGGGCAGCCCTACACCCGGGTGAGCGGTGCAAGGGCTGTGCCGGCCCTGGGCTTGCAGCGTATGAGCGGCGCCAACCTGGGCACGTGGCATAGGGGCAGCCCCAGCTCCGGGTGTGCAGCACATGGGCTGCCCTGCCACTGGGCGCACAGCGCATGGGCGTTGCCAGCTCCTGGGTGCATGGCACAGGCAGCGGCTCCGGGCACGCAGCACATGGGTGGTGGTGGCCCTGCCCCCGGGACATGGGCTGTTCCGGCCCTGGGTGCGCAGCGTGTGTGCGGCCCCATTCCTAGGCGTGCAGCACAGTTGCGGTGCCAGCCCCGGGAGTGCGGTGCATAGGTGGTGCCAGCTCCGACAACGCAGCGTATGGGTGGCCCGGCCCTCTGGCGCGTGCATGGCCCCGCCCCCGGGTGCCCGGTGTGTGAGTGACCCCGCCCCCGGGCGTCCGGCAGCCCCAAAAGGTTGGGGACCACTGATTTACATGTTTCCAGTACCTACTTGCCAAAGTTGAAGATTATTTCAATAATATTTCTTACCATTAATAAATTCTGAAATGTATTTCTGAACCAGTTATTAGCAGTGGCTATTATTTAAAATGTAGACACACAGATTTGGGGAATTCTTTAAGCAGTGAATAAAAATAATCTACCAAAATTCTATACCATGTATTTGGGGAAATGTCTCAAAAGCTGAGCTAATACAATTATAAAGAGAAACAGGAAAAAGATGTCTCTTGCCACCCTTATTATTTGACATATTTATTGAACCATTAGAAGATTTACCCAGTATTGTGCAGGTCCTTAATATTTTTAATTCCCCCCCTTCCCAAAAAAGTGCATGTTTCATTTAAATAATTGTTCTGGGATGGGGCTGGACATGAGGGGTTCACTATGCAGGCTGCCTTGCAAGCACACACAGAGGTGGGATGCATTTGTCTTGGGTGGAACAGGTCTAGATTTTTCTGCTCCCTATGTTCCCCAGCCAAAGCGAGGAATGTAGCAAAATGTGCATTTTCCCCTCGTTCCCTGACAAAGGGGAACAGCCAGCAATGTCTGTGTACAAATCCGAGGGGGAGAGGGAAGCTGTAGCTCCCTTTCCCTTTCTAAAGGGTGGGCGGGGGTGAGAGGCTCAGGGCTGGGACAGTCCCAGCCAGCAGCGCCCCCACAGCCAGCTACTTTGACCCACCTGATGATTCTGTTTCTTTTCCGCATGTTTTTATGAGAAGCAATCCTATTCCAGTAACATCCTATTTTCTTGGCACACTGAAATCCTTACCTTGCTTTAAGTTATAAGAGGAAGCTTTATACCAAATTTGGTGGTCATAACTTTTACTGTTTCAGGAGTTATTGAACAGCCAGACTGACAGACAAACTATCTCAAATATACTGTAGATTAGAAGAAAAGATATGGGGGACTGCCAAAATAATTTTGGGGGGAATAGAAAGCAAAGTTTCATTAAGCACTGATAGCCATATGCTTTTTACAAGAAAGAGTTGAAGCTTTTGGTCAGGAATTAAGATACAATAACAAATACACATGAAAAGAAGTGGGTAATTACATTACATATGTATGCATTAATGTATCATCTAAACTGGGGAAGCTGTTTAAATTAAATATTGAGCCATTAATAATGACAGTTATTTACAATGACCTAGAAATTTTGCGATATCAACAACTTCAATAGGTAGCTATAATTAAAATCCACATCGTGCCCAGGTGTTGTGTCCTTTTCCCATTATTCCCTATAAACCTCTGAAAACAAAATTAAAAAAATTAAATGAAGTTATTCATCAATTCCTATGGTCAAATCAAAATGGAATGGCTGGAATGTCCAGTTGAAATGGGAGGCCTGACATGATGAGACTTCAGGAGATACTATAAGAAAACAAAGATTAGGCCAATACTGGAATGACTCTCCGTTACAGTCTCCCTAAACAAGAAATATGATTGATTACACGTATAGTCATACACAGTTAAGTAGGTTTGAGAGGACGGAAGGAAATATTAATAGTATAACATGGTGTGGTCAATATGCAATATGTTGCTTAAAATGTTTTTTGTTAAGATATGTGTCAAGACAAGGTCCGAGTAATTTCTGATTGTTAATTACTAGATACCAACAAGAATAATCTTTTCTCAAAACAAAACTATTAGAAGTGCTTGTGTTACTAAAACAGTGTGATACTTGGAGTAGGGAACATTTGATTAAACAGTTGGGTTACTTACTTTGATTAAGTCCCAAAACACAAAGTATGGATGATGTTTCACAAAGAACAAAATAAATGGAAAAACTTTAAAAACAATAAATAGTCTGGTAGCACTTTAAAGACTAACAAAACATGCAGATGATATCATGAGCTTTTATGGGCACAGCCCACTTCTTCAGATGACCGGAGTGTTGGATGTCCAGAATCAAAATATCCAATACTCCAGTCACCTGAAGAAGTGGGTTGTGATGATACCATCTACATGTTTTGTTAGTCCTTAAAGTGCTACCAAACTATTTGTTGTTTTTCAAGTTTTCCCTGTTACATAATAACTTGGCTACCCCTCTGAAGCAAAATAAATGGAGTCAGACATTTAGAGGTCTTTCACTTATTAGATGCTTTTATTGGCTGACCTGAAAAAGCTTTTATTATTAAAAGCAGTGTACTTAAGATGAAGGCTCCAAAATGAATTTAAATTGATAGTTCATTCAAATTAGTCTAGAGCAAGAAAGTAAAACAGTTAATCCACAGATTTTATAATTCACACACACACACACACACACACACACACACACACACACACACACACACACACACACACACACACACACACACACACACACACACACACCATTTTCTTCCCAGTTTTAAGTTAAGGTTTAATACCAGAAACATCTTTGAAGTAAGATCTCATATCACTAAGAACTTGTTACAAATACACTACAATATCTTTACAAATATGCTTATGAGGTATCAAATCATTAAAACAAAGCTACATAATGTATGTTGTATGAAAGAAGCTTTGCTTTTTTTTTTAGTTTTTTGCTAATGGTCTGATCTCAATAGCACTCAAGGACCTGAAGAATCAGGGCCTAAGGGTCCAATCCTGCATTATGTGAGACATTTTCAATTTCCAGTAAAAGGGAACACCCAGTTCTTCACAGGATCAGGCCCCTTTCCCCTAAGAAACTGATAAAACTCCATTTAAGTCAATGAAAAACTATCAGTTGTTTCAATGGGCTTTGGACAGGCTCTAATTTAAACTGACTCTTCCAGTCATTAGGGTGAATTAGTGATATTCTGCAGTACTTCACCTAACTACAATCTCCCTACAGCTGCATCTAGCCCCTTTATTGCTATCCTGTTAAGTTTTGTTCCCTCCCTTTCGCCCTCCACATTGTATGTAAGGCTGGGCAATTTTTCCTTATTGACTCTGTGGTCACATGAACTATTCTCATCTTTCTTTAACCCCAAAAAAGCAGTCATGTAGCACTTTAAAGACTAACAAAATGGGTTATTAGGTGATGAGCTTTCATGGGGCAGACCCATTTCTTCAGATCATATTCTGAAAGTGAATTGGCATGACCATTATATAACAGAGGGATGCAATGAAGAAGTAAACAAATTATACAGTAAGGAATCAGTTACAGAAGGTGGGGAAGAGAGGGAATAAGGAAGAGACAAGGAAGGAGGAAATAGCTTATTGTAAGAGTCAATTGAGTGGCTAATCTGGAGATACTATGAATATCAAAAGGTGGGGAGGCTGTCTTTGTAATGGGTATGTTTATTCCTCTGAGGTACCCAGCTGTGGCCTTCATGTAGTCTTGCTATACTACTCTAACTTTTCATGAATCATACCCCCTTAGGCCATGTTTTCCAGGAAGTTATAACTTTGCTGTTATTCTCTCTGATCCCTCCTCTCCTGTACACTGGAGCATTTTTGACACTAACAAGTTAGTTAATAAAAAGTATAAAAGTCAATTTTATTGGAAAACCTGGATGCTTTGTGACTAATGCTAAGCAGGGAACTGGCATGCCCAACCTAAATACATTTGCCCATACAGCCACACAATTCAATGAACATGAATACTTCCTAGCCAACATGGGGAAGTTTGCAATTTTGCCAGGGATGATGGAATGTCATGTGATAGCAACAACTGAAATGAATCAATTTATCTGCATAGACAGCCCAATGTTGCAATGCTTCTGTGCATTAAAAGCTCCCCCACACACTCCTGGACATTTTATGTGGATGTAAGAAATGCAAGATGGGGTACAAAACTACAATGTAGAAGATAAATTTCTATTCACTTAAGAAAAAATTCTCAATACTTGTGATACCTCCTTTTAAGGTACATTGAGGTCCATTTATGGTATTAAATCTTTTTAATCCAACAGATGTAAAAGTCTCAGTGCTGTTTTTAATCCTAGGTAACATGCTCTAACACTATTGATTATATTAAATAATTTGTTACATCAGTATAATAAAACCATATTTTGATATAGCTATTTCCTTTTTTGCTGTACAATCAACTGTTGGGGCAAAAGGCAAACTTTCTAATTCACATGAAATCTTACCTGCTGGAGTTATACAAATGTCGTAGAGAGGGGGAAATTAAATTAAAAATACATAAAACTAGATAAAGTTTATCCAGGAGAAATAACAGCAGAGAGAAAACAAGGTAACTGTTTTAAGGGATTTTTTACTGTTGATGTCACATTTCTCTGGATTCCAGCCAATGATCAGTACTTCTGCTCCAGTTCATCTGACAAAATGGATTTTATCCACAAAAGCTTATGCCCTAATAAACCTTTTCACCCTGCTGTTTTTATACTTTACATATATTCACCCTGTCCCTGATGTACTTAGCACTGATGTTACACTCCCACTTCTGTATCCCTGCCTTTCTTTCACATCAAGCCTCTGAGGAAGTAAATTGTATCTCTTAAAAGCTGATGCCCTAATAAATTAATCTTGCAGGTGCCACTGGACTCCTTGTTGTTTTTGCTGAAATAGTCTAACCCGGTGGTTTGTACAGAGCTGTTCTCTGTAGAACTGTGCAACCAGTAGCAGTTACTGATTAGTAGGATTGTAAGGAAATGTTTTGTAAGATATTGCTACCAGAAGCAGTATCCAACATTCTGGTCATCTGAAGAAGTGGGTTGTGCCCATGAAAGCTCATGATACCATCTCCATGTTTTGTTAGTCTTTAAAGCGCTACCAGCCTATTCGTTGTTTTTTAAGTTTGTCCTGTACAGACTAACTCGGTTTACCTCCTGACGCTTCATAACCTTACAGGTAGCAGTTACATACAGTGTTCTCTCTAACATTTTCTGTCCTTGTATGAGTTGAATTTTCTTATGTGGAACACCAATATTGAGGCTGTGTGTGGATGTGCACCATCAATACAAAAAAACTACAACAAACCACACACACACACATATTAAGCAGTCCATATGTATGGAAGAAAATATATTAAAACAAGGGACAGTTAACAAGGCACAATGCTGTAATAATAATGATGTATAATATGAAATCAAATATACCACATATTAATTAGTTACACAGGATTTAAAAAAATAATTAAGACCAGAGTTTTAGATATCTGCAATACTAAAAAAAAAAATCGGTTAAAAGAATCTTTTACTTTCTTGAGCCGTTAACAACTATGTAAACTTTGTTTGAAATTTAATCATGCAAATGTCCTGGCATCCCCCACTCCATGAAGCCTGCTTCCCACCTCTTCCACTCCAGACAGAGAGGATTGCAGCAAGTTAGTCAGGGACATCCAAACAAACTCCCCCATACCTTCATCTCACTGCTCACATGCCAGCAACCCCCCCTCCCTCCACCTATCCCTGTGCAATCTGTTCACCCCAGCCCAGGTGGGAGCTGGGATAAAATCCTGCTTCTCAAACTAGCAGGCACCAGCAATCTGTCTTGTGCTCACTCCCAGATAAGGCACAATTATCCACACCTCCCCCTCCTTACAGTACAAATTCCCCCTCCCCTGCCTCCACCTCACCCCAATGCCAACACCCACCCACCTCCTTTTTCACCCATCTACCATGCAGTCAGCCCCTTATCTCCCCCTTCCTAAGAGGCTTGAGAGTGCTGAGTTCCTGCCTCTCTCTTGTGGTGCAGACTAGACTCTCCCCGCTACCACTCTGCCTCAGTCAGTCACTCTCTCCGTACCACCTCTCAGCCACTTATTATATTATCTCCCTTGTTTACCTGCTCTAGGTGCTGCTCTGTTTTCAAGCACAGAGCAGCACCATTTGGCTGCTTGCTTAGTGAGACAACCTCCCTCCAGCTGCTTGTCAGCTGAGCTCCCTGCTTGCACAGGAGTTTTGAACTGAGCAGAGCTCAGCAAACAGCTGCATGGTTGCTCAGCCAAGCCTCTTACAAGGAACTTAGGTTACATACATTTTTTTGTATAGAACTGCTCCCTGTAGGACTGTGTACTGGTAGCACTTTTTTATATGTATGATTGTAAGAAACGGCTATTATAAGGTTTTGCTACAGTCCTGCAGGTAGCAGTTACTTACATATAAAGTGTAGGAAACTGCTATTGTAGAACACTAATACCATATCTAGCAAATTCCTATAGATACAGTTGAAACAAAATACAGGACTATGTAGCACTTTAAAGACTAACAAGATGATTTAATAGGTGATGAGCTTTCATGGGCCAGACCCACTTCCTCAGATCAAATAGTGGAAGAAAATAGTCACAGCCATATATATCAAAGGATACAATTAATTTTTTTTTAAATTTTTGGTATATATGGCTGTGACTATTTTCTTCCACTATTTGATCTGAGGAAGTGGGTCTGGCCCACGGAAGCTCATCATCTAATAAACCATCTTGTTAGTCTTTAAAGTGCTACATAGTCCTGTATTTTGTTTCAGCTACACCAGACTAACAGGGCTACATTTCTATCACTATAGATGCAGTGATTGTTATCATGTTTCAGTCTCCTCTCAGAGTATTCAAGATAAGGCCTAAATTAGTGCAGAGTAGAGCAGAAGAATTACTTCTCATGTCTTGCTTACAACACTGATGTTTGTTTGTTTTTTTGCAGGACTTTTACACTGTTGACTCATTTTTGCTTGTCGTCCAAAACACTTGCAAACCCCTCCTAAAGTGTTATTCACAGCCTTTATAAGTACACTCTCTAAGCCAGAGATGGAGAATCTCCGGCCTGCAGGCCAAATCTGGCCTGCCAAACAACTTCATCTGGCCCTCGGGCTCCAACAGCTGTGAAACACCTCAGGAGAGTCCCAGGGACTGCTTTAAACACTTCTTCCAGCGTCTCCTAGCTCATGAAGGAGATCTGGCAGGAGGGAGATGCTCCACATGCTGGAGCCCTGTGGGCTGTGTCTACACTGGGCCATTTATTCCGGAAAAGCAGCTGCTTTTCTGGAATAACTTGCCAGCTGTCTACACTGGCCGCTTGCTTTTCTGGAAAAGCACTGACGATCTACTGTAAAATTGTCAGTGTTTTTCCGGAAAAACTATGCTGCTCCCGTTCGGGCAAAAGTCCTTTTCCGGAAAAACTGTTCTGGAAAAGGGCCAGAGTAGACAGCACAGTAGTCTTTTCCGCAAAAAAGCCCCGATCGCGAAAATGACGATCGGGGCTTTTTTGCAGAAAAGCACGTCTACATTGGCCACGGACGCTTTTCCGGAAAAAGTGCTTTTCCAGAAAAGCATCCTGCCAATGTAGACGCACTTTTTCCGGAAATACTTATAATGGAAAACTGTTCCGTTTTAAGGATTTCTGGAAAAGGGTGCCAGTGTAGACGTAGCCCTGGTGTTTAGGGAGGCAGCAGCAGAAAAAGAGGCTACAGCTGCTTTCAAGCCTCTGGCAGCTGCATAGGCTGCCTGCAAAACTCCTTTTGCTGGTAAGGAGGCACGTGGGAACAGAGGAGAGGAGAGAGAGGGGAGAAATCCATTCCCAGAGTGAGAGGGAAGGGAAACCCCAGAGACCCTTCCCTGCATGCATGGGGTACCTTTTGGGAGGAAGGGGAGGTCATAGTGGGCCAGCCTCTCCACTTTCTTCCCGGAAATAGGCTGGCTGCAGCAGGGAACAGAATTTGGCAGACTGGAGCCATACGCTGCCAGAAATGCCTCCTTAACAGTTAAGGAGGCATGGGGGACCTGAGGGAGGGGGAATCCCTTGAAGGAGTGGGAGGGCAGGGAAGTCCTCCCAGAGCCCCTTAACTGCGAAAAGCAAATTCTGCCATCATGTTAAAATTCTGTTAAAAAACAGAAGAAGAACATCATACCACAACAATTTTTGTGTGTGTGTGGTGTGCGTTTTTCTTTTTGCTTCTCACTTTTGTGCAGCCCCCCACTGATATCTCTGCAGGTTAGCGGCCCCTGACCCAGAAAAGCTTCCTCACCCTTATAAATGTCCCATATAAATGTCCAGTATTTTCTAATTAAATAAGTTTTATTATTATTATGAGTATCAGTCTATAGTTGCAAACTGCCTGGCTGGTAGACACGCTCACTGCGTGAGCATGTCTACCACCTAGGCAGTACGCAACTATGCAGTGGGGGGGGAGGTAGGGCTGAAGCGGGATGGAATCCCCGGGGCCAGACTTGCCCGTGCGCTCTGCCGGGACTGCAAGCAGGACAGGCAGTGCCCTGGGATCTGTGTGCGCCCGGGCCGGCCCTGCTTCCCGCCAGCCAGTTCCCCCCTGCTGGACAGCCCCGCTCCCCCCAACCCCATCCTGACCAACCCCCGACTGGCTGGTTCCCTTCATCTCCTCTGGCCAGCGCCACTCCCCCAACCCGCTCCCGGACAGCCCCACTGTCCCTGACCTCCTCCTGGCCAGCCCTGTTCCCTGCCAACCGGTTCCCCCCGCACCAATCTCCCCCGGCCAGCCCCACTCGCCCCGACACCCTCCTGATCAGCCCTTCTTCCCACTGGCCAGTTCTCCCCTCCCCCGATCTCCCCCGCCAGCCCCGCTCCCCCTGAGACTGGTTCCCTCCCCCCATCTGAGATCAAGTGTATCCGATATTTTTGTCAAAACAGTCTGGCAACCCTAACCCCAGCTCTAAGCAGAGGTGACTGGTGAGGGGGGACCCAGAGGACTGGGTTTTCATCTTATCAGTAGCATAGATCTGGGTTGGCAGGAACCCGGCTAATTCACCTGGCCAGTGCAGTTATGGAGAGCAACTATTGGTAACAATAACACACTCTGTGTGTGTGTGTGTAGTTATGGGGAGCAACTATTGCTAACAACAACACAGTGTGTGTGTGGGGGGGGGCGAGCCGTGCAGATCGTTCTGCGCTGGCTCTTCCGGGTTGTAATCTACTCGCCATTTATGTCACCCATAAACGTGGTGTTTTCCCTTATCCTCCTGAAAAGATCCTGTGCAGTTCTTTAAGTATTGTACAACACCCAGCATATCTTTTTTTGAGATGAGAAGACCACATCTGCATGCAGTACTCAAAATGTGGGTATACCATGAAGTTATATAGTGGTAACAAAATGTTATGTCTTATTCTCTATTCCTTTTTTAAAATTATACCCAACATTCTATTTGCTTTTTTGACTGCTACTGCATGTTAAGTGGATGTTTTCAGAGAACTATCCACAGTGGCTCCAAGATCTCTTTCTTGAGTGATAATATTTCTCCTTCCTTGAGACTCAACAGCTCAGAAGCTGTGTGACCAAGGATGCATGGGACCATTCTACTGTGTCCTGGAAAGTCTCATCTATGTACCTTTCTGCTTTCCTTAGCTCTTCCAATTCAGCTACCATGGTCTCCAAAGTCCATACAAGGCCCTTGAGATTCTTGCACCAAATGCACACATAACTCACCTGCATATACGGCAGGTAATTATACAGTCTATATTGGGTGCAATAAATAAGATAGCCTCTGCTGTGGTGATGGGCTTATTCCTGCATTCTCTTTTTATTCTTTTTATCCTTTTTACGTTCAGATTGTTTTGGTTTTATTTTAAGGAATTTTAAAGACTGTTAAGTGTTCAGTGAATATAGCTGAACATGTCTACACTATGTGGAAGAACTCAGGAGACTACAGCAATTGCAAATGTGAATTTATGGCATTTAAAATTTAGTTTAATAAAATGTAAGTGCTGTTGTGTTTGTGTGTATGATTTAGTTCCTATCACTCCTAGGGTACGTCTAAACTACATGCCTCCGTCGACGGAGGCATGTAGATTAGCCAGATCGGCAGAGGGAAATGAAGCCGCGATTAAAATAATCGCGGCTTCATTTAAATTTAAATGGCTGCCCCTCTCTGCCGATCAGCTGTTTGTCGGCAGATCGGGGCAGTCTGGACGCGACGCGCCGACAAAGAAGCCTTTCTTGATCGGCACAGGTATGCCTCGTGAAACCAGAGCGGGGCAGCCATTTAAATTTAAATGAAGCCGCGATTATTTTAATCGCGGCTTCATTTCCCTCTGCCGATCTGGCTAATCTACATGCCTCCGTCGACGGAGGCATGTAGTCTAGACACACCCCTAATGTGCTGCTGCAGCATCTGCAACTTGACTTAGACAATGAGTATTATGTACTATTTCCAAAATTGGTAAACATCAAGTTACCTAAAAAAAAAAACCACACAAAGTACAGGTTGAGCCTCTGTGGTCTGGGACTCTTGGATGTTGCTGGACTAGAGAGCCCAAGCACGGAGGTTCCTGGCAGCTGGGAACAGAGCTGGTAAAGCAGGGGTCTTAAATTCAATGTATCTTAAGGCTAGTCTTCAACCCAAATCCCTGAGCCAAAATGCAGCAAATTATCTGAGCTAAAGAAGATGAAATTAAATCAGGACAAATGTAAAGTACTCCCCTTAGGAAGGAACAATCAGTTTCACACATAAACACAATGATAGAAAGGTCCAGGTAGGGATCGTTGAATTGAGGAAGTAAATGCATGGTTGTGCCGGTGGTGTCAGAGAGAGGGCTTTGGTTTCTTCGACCATGGGACTCTGTTCCGGGCACAAGGATTGTTAGGAAGAGATGGGATCCACCTAAACAAGAGAGAAAAGAACATCTTCGTGGGCAGGCTGCAAACCTAGTGAGGAGGGCTTTAAACTAGATTTGCTGGGGGATGGTGACCAAAGCCCTGAGGAAAGTGGGGAAGTTGGATACTGGGAAGAAATACAAGGAGGAACGAGCAACAAAGGAGGACCCATGACTCGAATGGAGAAGGTAGGGCAATCAACTGGTTATCTAAGGTGTTTGTACACAAATGCAAGAAGCCTGGAAAATAAACAGGAAGAATTAGAAGCCCTGGCCATAGAATTAGAAGCCATAGTCAAAGAACTATGATTTGATTGAAATAACGGAGACTTGGTGGGATGACTTGCATGACTGGAGCACTGTCATGGAAGGGTATAAACTGTTCAGGAAGAATAGGCAGGGGAGAAAATGAGGAGAAGTTAAATTGTATGTAAGAGAACAGTATGATTGCTCAGAGCTCCAGTATATAGAGGGAGAAAAGCCTGTTGAGAGTCTATGGGTTAAGTTTAGAGGTAAAAGCAACAGGAGTGATGTGAGTGGTGTCTGCTATAGATCACTGGATCAGGTGGATTAGGTAGGCAAGGCTTTCTTCAGACAACTGAGAGACACTTCCAGATCACAGGCCCTGGTTCTCACGGGGGGACTTTAATCACCCTGACATCTGTTGGGAGACCAATATGGCAGCACACAGACAATCCAGGAAGTTTTTGGAGAATGTTGGGGATAACTTCTTGGTACAAATGCTAAAAGAACCAACGAGGGGCCATGCACAGCTTGACCTGCAGCTCACAAACAGGGAGGAACTAGTAGGGGAAGTGGAGGTGGGTGAGAACCTGGGAAGCAGTGATCATGAGATGGTAGATTTCAGGATCCTGACCAAAGGAAGAAAGAAGAGTAGTAAAATACACACTCTGGATTTGACTCCCTCAGAGAATTGATGGGCAGGATACCCCGGGATGGTTACATGGCCTTATTAAAGGCACAGGAAAAAACCATCCCAATGTGCGGTAAGAAAAGCAAAAATGGTAGGCGACCAGATTGGCTTACCAGGGAAATCCTTGGTGAATTTAAACACAAAAAGGAAGCTTACAAATGGAAACGTGGACAGATGACTAGGGAGGAGTATAAATATATTGCTCAAGAAGGCAGGAAAGTTATCAGGAAGGTAAAAGCGCAATTGGAATTGCACCTAGCAAGGAATGTGAAGGGGAACAAGAAAGGTTTCTACTGGCATGTTAGCAGTAAGAAGGTGATCAGAGAGGGTTTGGGGCCCTTCCTGCATGAGGGAGGTAACCTAGTGACAGATGATGTGGGAAAAGCTGAAGTACTTAATGCCTTCTTTGACTCTATCTTCACAGACAAGGTCAGCTCCCACACTAATGCACTGGGCAACACAGTATGGGAAGGAGGTGGACAGCCCTTGGTGGGGAAAGAACAGGTTAGGAGCTATTTAGAAAAGCTAAACACACAAATCCATGGGCCCAGATTCAATGCATCCGAGGGTACTGAGGGAGTTGGCAAATGTCATTGTGGAGCCTTTGGCCATTATCTTTGAAAACTCGTGGAGATCGGGAGAGATCCCAGATGACTGGAAAAAAGCAAATGTAATACCCATCTTTAAAAAAGGAAAGAAGGACAATCCAGGGAACTACAGACTAGTCAGCCGTATCTCAGTCCCCGGAAAAATCATGGAGGGGATCCTCAAGGAATCCATTCTGAAGTACTTGGAAGAGGGGAAAGTGATCAAGAATAGTCAACATGGATTCATGAAGGGCAAGTCATGCCTGACCAATCTGATTAGCTTCTATGATGACGTAATTGGCTCTGTGGGTGTGGGAAAGTCAGTGGACATGATATACCTTGACTTTAGCAAAGCTTTTGACAAGGTCTCCCACAATATTCTTGCCAGTAAGTTAAAGGAGTATGGATTTGATAAATGGACTGTAAGATGGATAGAAAGCTGGCTAGACTGATGGGCCCAACGAGTAGTGATCAATGGCTTGATGTCAGGTTGGCGGTCAGTTTTTAGCGGAGTGCTCCACAGATCAGTTCTAGGACCAGTTTTGTTCAGCAACTTTATTAATGACTTGGATGTGGGGGGAGACTGCACCCCCATCAAGTTTGTTGATGACACTAAGCTAGGGGGAAAGGTAAATACAATAGAGGGCAGGGGTAGGGTCCAGAGTGACCTAGACAGATTAGAGGATTGGGCCAAAAGAAATCTCCTGAGGTTCAATGAGGACAAATGCAGAGTTCTGCACTTGGGATGGAAGAATCCCAAGCATTGTTACAGGCTGGGGACCGCCTGGCTAAGTAGCAGTTCTGCAGAAAAGGACCGGGGGATTACCGTGGATGAGAAGCTGAATATGAGTCAACAGTGTGCCCTTGTAGCCAAGAAGGCCAATGGCATATTAGCATGCATTAGGAGGAGTATTTCCAGCAGATCTAGAGAAGTGATTATTCCCCTTTATTTGGCTCTGGTAAGGCCACATCTGGAGTATTGTGTCCAGTTCTGGGCCTCCCACTATAGAAAGAATGTGGACACATTGGAGAGGGTCCAATGGAGGGCAACCAAAATGATTAGGGGGCTGGAGCACATGACCTATGAGGGATGGCTGAGGGATTTGGGTTTGTTTAGTCTGCAGAAGAGAAGAGTGAGGGGGGATTTGATAGCAGCCTTCAGTTTCCTGAAGGGAGGTTCCAAAAAGGATGGAGAGAGGCTGTTCACAGTAGTGATGGATGGCAGAACAAGGAGCAATGGTCTCAAGTTACAATGGGAGAGGTGTAGGTTGGGTAATAGGAGAAACTATTTCACTAGGAGGGTGGTGAAGCACTGGGATGGGTTACCTAAGGAGGTGGTGGAATCTCCATCCCTAGAGGTTTTTAAATCTCAGCTTGACAAAGCCCTGGCTGGGTTGATTTAGTTGGGATTGGTCCTGCCTTGGGCAGGGGGCTGGACTTGATGACATTCTGAGGTCTCTTTCAACTCTGTAATTCTATGACCTGGACATATTTAAAGAGAGTTAAAAAGTCTCAGAATGTATGGACAGAGCTTTCCTGTGCAGCTCTTCACAGAGCCGCTTCCTCCCTTCTGCAGGATGCAGCCTGGGGCTTGCCTGCATCTGGGCCAAAAGGCTCAGGGTCCCTCCCCACTGCAGTAGGACAAGATGGTGCTGGTGTTCTAGCAACTCAGAGGTGGGAGGGCACCAAGTCTTGGAGCTCCACCCTTATGGGGCTGGAGTGTCAATACTGGGTTGCCCTGTTGCAGAGGGTGGGATTCCAGAGTATCCCAGTCTGTGGGCCATAGGTTCTCCATTCCTACATTAGAGGGACTTCATAATACAATTAGGCAGCTTCAGTATTTTGGACACCAACAGAGGACTTTTTCCTAGAATCGGTCTGATAATTACTCATCTGTGTGGGTGTAAGTGAGGGATCATGAGGGTCTGGAGCAGGGACATCCCATCAGGCCATGCTTCCCTGCTTTCTGTGTCCCAGAGTTCAGTGCAGTTCTGGTGTTGGACTTTCTGTTCTCCATTCTGTATACTAATGGAGTGATGCACTTAAGGCTAGGGAAGCTTTCAGAAGAATTTAGCTTTGTCTTCTGATTGGCTTTGGTTCAAGCAGAGATGGCGAGGCGGGTAGGGGGAAGGCTGGATATTATGCCCTCATTCGCCAAGAACACAGTGCTATAACAATAAAAGCAAGTGGAATAAGAGAATCACAGAAAGAATTCCTAAAATTAGTAACTACCATTTACTTAAATGTTTCTGAGCATTAGCTATTAAAATAAAAACAAATAGTACAATGATATGCATTGCACAGAATAACAAAGAAAAAGAAATAACATTTGCAAAGGAGCAAAACTATATTACAATGGATTACAAGGATGGGAGTGCAATTCAGGGAATCTCAGCAGCAGAAAAGACAAATTTGTGAATTGTTTTGAGACTTCATGTCAACATATTGACTGAGTAGAGCTTGCTAGGGAAATGCAGGCAAAGGCTGATGTTAAACACTGACTAGTGCAGCTGGGTTTCACCAGCAAAGCACTGACCAATATTCACCTAGATTTCCAAACCATCTCCTAGACATTTGGGACTAAGGAAGGGAGACGGGGGGCCGGGAAAAACTAATGGGCGTCTTTTAAATACTCAAAATATGTTACACACTCCCTCAAACCTTGCATATTGGATGTTTTATAGCATTCTGTCTCCTGTCCATGTAGCAGTACAGATAGAGAGAATCATAGACTCATAGAATACTAGGACTGGAAGGGACCTGGAGAGGTCATCGAGTCCAGTCCCCTGCCCTCATAGCAGGACCAAATACTGTCTAGACCATCCCTGATAGACATTTATCTAACCTACTCTTAAATATCTCCACAGATGGAGATTCCACAATCTCCCTGGGCAATTTATTCCAGTGTTTGACTACCCTGACAGTTAGGAACTGTTTCCTAATGTACAGCCTAAACCTCCCTTGCTGCAGTTTAAGTCCATTGCTTCTTGTTCTATCCCCAGAGGCCAAGATGAACAAGTTTTCTCCCTCCTCCTTAAGACACCCTTTTAGATACCTGAAAACTGCTATCATGTTCCCCCTCAATCTTCTCTTTTCTAAACTGAACAAACCCAATTCTTTCAGCCTTCCTTCATAGGTCATGTTCTCTAGACCTTTAATCCTTCTCGTTGCTCTTCTCTGGACCTTCTCCAATTTCTCCACATCTTTCTTGAAATGCGGTGCCCAGAACTAGACACAATACTTCCAACTGAGGCCTAACCAGTGCAGAGTAGAGCGGAAGAATGACTTCCCGTGTCTTACTCACAACACACCTGTTAATGCATCCCAGAATCATGTTTGCTTTTTTTGCAACAGCATCACACTGTTATTTAATATTCTGCTTGTGGTCCACTATAACCCCTAGATCTCTTTCTGCCGTACTCCTTCCCAGACAGTCACTTCCCATTCTGTATGTATGAAAATGATTGTTCCTTCCTAAGTGGAGCACTTTGCATTTGTCTTTATTAAACTTCATCCTGTGAGGGGTCTAGCAGTGAGAATCTGTGAATCAGGACAGCTGTACCTTTAACACCACAGCCAGGAAGCTACCCTGTGTTCCTACACAGCACCCAAAGAGGGGTAATAAAATCTCCTCTCAATCCCGCCACACGTCAGCAGGTGTCTCATTCTATTGGAGAATCTGTTACCCCTGTATTCCATTGGAGTATCTTTCTGCCCCTGTATGGGGGACAACCCCTCCTCCCCACAAGGGCTGGCAGCATCTTCCCCCCTGAGCTAAACCCCAGATCATACTCCCCCCTTTCTGATTTTTCCCCTCCACCCTTCGTCTGCCTCACCCTAAAGTGGTTTGTTTCCCCAGACCAATACATTTCTGCCCTCTGCTCAGGCCTGGGCCACCCCCTTCCTCCGTTTTGCCCCTTCTCCCTTTATAACACCCTGTAAAATGTAGTCAGCAGAAACTTTTACATAGTGTTGGCAGGAGCTTCGGCAAAACAGCCAAGCATGTTCCGTAACCCTAAACTATCCCTAAGTCGCACGATCCTATAGGGAGCAGATGTGTACAAACCACCGGCCCCGGCTCTGAAGCCTTTTCGCGGACGGATGCTCTGCACCGCCGATCAGCGGGCAGAAAGGTATCCACATAAGCTCCACCCGCAGCGGGAAGACCCTGCCGTCCCACGGGCGCGCAGAAGCGGCTCTATAAGTGCCTGCCGGGTGCATCACGTGCTCCCCAAATCCCCTTCCCCGTCGCCAACTCCTGCTATCCCAAGTCTGGAGGCAGCGGGCATGCGTGGAGCGCGCCCTCCTCCCCCTCGCCTGGTGACACGCTCCTGTTTATAGGCGCGGAGCGGTGGGGGCGAGCGCTGCCGCCAGCTGCCCGGAGGGGAGCGCTCAGCGGTCGCGCCCGGCCGGCGAAGCGGCCAAGTTCCAGCGCGAAGGCCCGGGGCGAAGTTGGCAAGTTGCGGCCGCGCCCGGCTGGCTGGAGGGGCGGGGGCGGCGGCCGCGCTGGGGGCGGCGGCGGGCTCCGAGGGAGTCCCGGGCGCCGCAGGCAGGGGCGCGCCATGGAGGGGGGCCCGCTGTGCGCCTCGGCCCTGGAGAAGAACGTGGCGGAGCTGACGGTCATGGACGTGTACGACATCGCCTCGCTGGTGGGCCAGGAGTTCGAGCGGCTCATCGACCAGCACGGCTGCGAAGCCATCGCCCGCCTCATGCCCAAGGTGGTGCGAGTGCTGGAGATCCTGGAGGTGCTGGTGAGCCGCAACCACATCAACCCCGAAATGGAGGAGCTGCGGCTGGAGCTGGACCGGCTCCGGCTGGAGAGGATGGACCGGATCGAGAAGGAGAAGAAGCACCAGAAGGTGGGAATGGGGAGGGGCTCGTGTGGATTCACAAGGGGGTAGAGGGCGGGCAAAACTTGTCCCGCCCCAGCTCTTGGAGGGGGGGGGGAGGAGTGCTGAACCCCCCCCCCCCGCAAGCTTCTGCAGGGACCCACTGCCTGGCTCTGGCGGGGGGAGAGGGGGCGAAGCGGCATCCCCATAATTCCTGGGAGTGGACTTTGGGCCGCTGTTCTCCCGGGGGTCTGGCCCCTCCTGCCTCGCCGGCTCCTCTCCACTGCGGGTTCGCACACAAAGAGCCCGGGGAGCAGCCGGGCTCGGGTTGAGGGTGGGAGGGAGGTGACTGGTCCGAGACGCTGCAGCCAGCGGAAATGGGACGGAGATGGGGAGTGGCCCGCCCGCCTCTCAGTGCTAGGGAGCGGCCTCGCTCCCACAGTGCGCGGGGCTGCGCCAGATACAGTCCGCTCTCCCTAGGGACTGGAGCCCCGGCCCACCCATCTCCCCGCCCACCCTGCTTCCAAGGGGTCACGCGGCAGCCAGCCGCCTCGCGGGCGCGACAGAATCCCGGGACGCAGAGCTCTGTAGGAACAGGGAGGGCACTGCCCTTGCCTGGCAGGTTAACAGCCTCCCCCTTTGGCCCAGAGGGATAGGAAGGGGCTGGAAAGCTGTGCCAGAGCTGAGGGGCTCCAGAGGGTCTGGCCCCCAGACTCTTGCTCAGTCCACTAGGGTTAGCCACCCTGGGCCTCTGTCAGGGAGGAAGAAGCTGGACAACGGATACTGTGTGCCTGTGGGGCCCGTGTCCATTCCTTAGTCTGTGCCTGTCCAGTGGCTTGTTAGCATTTGGCTACCCTATAGCAAGAGTCCTGCAGCTGGCCCATTCCCACTGACTGGAGCACATGGGCTTGAATGAAGGGGATATTTAACTGCAGTGCAGAAAGTCCAACTCCAGCTGCAGCCCTGGTCCTTGGATCTGCCTTGTCTGGTTCCAGCCTGCAGCCAAACCTCTGCACTGTAATTAAACAGCCCCTTAGCTGGAGCCAAGTCAGCTGGTGTGGCACCCCCCTGTTTTTACTTGCAGTGTAAACATGCCTTAAGATGCTTTTGAGGAGCAGAGAGCACTGTCTAAAGTCATCTGTGCAGTGTCCTCTTCTGATTCCCAAACTGTGATGTCACTCACATCCCTGTTTGATTTTCTTTGTCCTAGACCCTGCCTTCTACCTTGGACTTTGTGGTTCCTCAGGCTTAGCTGAGGGCAGCACATACCTTTAATATAGGGTGGGCTTAGACCCACCTCACCCTGATCTGAAAATAGTATGGCCTCTCTGAGGAGCAATGCAATATTTAGACTAAACTGTTACCAATATAGTGCTCCCATTCCTGCTCACCTGGATGCCAGAGGCAGACACTCTTTCCAAAACCCTGTTTCCCTAATATGGCTGGAAGACACGAGCTGCTTTGATTATTGATTATTGTATGATGTGGTTAAAAATTGCTCCTTTCAGCTAAGTCACTCCAGTGTCACCACTCACTGTCTTGTGCTATTGCTGATTGCTGGCACGGATGCAAAATAAAGATATTTACAGAAAATCTCAAAGCTCACTCAAGATGTAGTTAAATACAAAACTTCCTCAAACCCAGCAAAGCTGCCAGGAAGAAATGTAGCTGAACATATTTAAAAGCTTTGTGCCAGCTTAGAGCCTTCTGACCTAACATTTTTGAAGGAAGAAGAAAGTGCTGGTAAATCCCTAGCAAATGATCTAATTTTTTTGAGCGACAGACCAGAAACAATCCCTATGCCCTTTTCTTTGTCCTTCTAAAGGGCCTCCCTTCTGATCTAGAGAACAATCTTTGAGTAAGCAGGTTGCTCATTTCTCCAGCTCTTTTCAGTCCTGGTCCCTCTGATAGAATGGAACAATAACTCTTGACCGCTTACTCTCAAGGCATTTTTGTGAACTGAGCACGTGTCTGATAAAACCTACCTAAAAACTTGACAACCCCCAACATATTTTATAGGAGCTATCAAATAGTTTGCAGATGATCATCACTTTACTAAAAAAGAACACTAGAAGAGAATGCTATTCTTGGTAGCAGTACCAGAAAGTTTAGCATAGTGTACCCACTCCTAAAACTCAGTGCATGTTTTGATGTTTCCCTCTACATATGATCACTATATTTCATTTTAGACCTTGGGCTACACATGTGACATCTATTCCTACACTGTGTTTGGTTAACAGATTTTCTTCTAGTCTAAATATTTCAGGTAAAGATAATGATAATTGACATTAATATCCATCACATGGAGATTAGTTTGTTCTTTCCCTGTGCTCCTCCAATAGTTCAGTCCAAAGAGTGATCATCCTGTCTCTTCAGTGAATCACCAAACACACTTTTAGACACTATAAAAGTAACAACTAGTTGAGTCTGAATTTTGGATTAAAATGACTGTGTGATTGGGCCTGAAAATGGATGGAATCACAAGTTCATAGGGATATAGGATTGGGAATCATCAGATTCAATCTCCTGCTATTTCAGGCATTCCTATCACAAGTTTCTCCTTAAAAATATGTTAGGTCACTTGTCCTAGTACTTCCACAAGAAGGCAGTTTTAGAACTTCATTCTTTACATGCTTAGAAATCTCCTAATTTCCAGATGATATTTATTCACAGCTCGTTTATATTCATTTGTTCATGGGCCAACATAGTCCTCTAATTTCATATGAAGTTTTTAATTTAGAATTATGGTTAGAGATAGAAGGATTTGGTTTTTAAAATGGTTTCACTGCACACAGGCAAGCCAACAAAAACATTTAAATCAACAAATAATTGAAACTTACAGAGAAGCAAAGGAAGGAAAATGCCTCATGAGAGCTTCTTAGAGTTGAGGATATTAACTTAGTCTATTTTGACATGGGCTGTTGGCAATTTGTATTTTAACAGTTATAAAACTAACTTTTTTAATCTAAACATCTATTGTAATTAAATAATTATTGACCAAAGTCTCTCTTATCTGCCCTTCCATCTCTCACAACTTTGAAAATTCAAATCAGTAAAAAAAATTAGGAAAAAAGCTTTATTCAATTGTGTACAACCACAAACATTTAAACTGAAAAATTGCTTAAATTGATATCCATCAATTATAAAAAAATGAATTCCATCAAGCCTAGCTATTTTTTTCCACAGTATTCTCTTCAGTAGAGTTAATCCTAGTCCTGTGTTAAAAGCACAGCTCTATTTTGAAGTTTCCCGTAGATACAACATGCCCCATGTAGAATTACATATAGAAAAAACAACTAGTAGTTCATCTTGGTGTTGTTCTGTGTGCTGAGCATAGGTTTTCTGCTAGTCAGAACACATGCAAGAAAATGGAGCGTAGCTTGCCTACAAGGAGAAATACTGATATTTGTGATGAAGTTTTCAAAATAAATATGGTCTCCTCTATTCTTAGTATACTTTACTAAGGGTCTTTATACTTTATTCTTAGTATACTAAGTATACTAAGGTTCTTTATATGTAATATCCTGATTTGACCTTTACTGGAATTGGTTACAGCTGCCCTTGACATAAAGTGTCCTGAATAAAGGTATTGCTAATTTGAACATAGCTGTTCTCTATATAGTTCACATTACAACATGTGATTACAGGAAGTTAAAATAAGCAAAAAAAAAGCATAAGCTAATGGTGAAAACACAAGCCTGGGAATGAGTTCTGGATTTTGCCTTAGACAAAAAATAAACACAGACACAATACTCTACAGCAGAGGTGGAGAACTTGAGGCCCAGATGCAGTCCCCTGAAGCTGGCCACTGAAGCTCAATCCTTCCTGTTCCCCCCCCCAGTCTTGGGGAGCCTGCACTGGTGCTCCAGTTCTCCCGCTGCCTGCCCATGGGACTGGAACACACAAAATCTGCAAACCTGGGCTCCTCTTGGCTCTGGTGTGCGAGAGAAATGTGGGGAGTGTCTTTCTCCTTCTTAGTTGGCGGCCATGTCAGTGAGGGTTTTTTCCCCATCATTTGAGTGCAGCTCTTGACTGATTATTCTGTGGGTCCGCATCCCCCAACCCAAAAAAGGTTCCTCACCCCTTCTCTACAGTATCACACATTACAATTTAGATTAGTGATGGTGCCATGTAATGGAACATTATGCGCTTTTAAGAAAATAGCATGCCCAGCACTGCCACTGAAAAACTTGACAAATGTTGTGAGCTGTGTGTTTTACTATGCTGTTAGTGCTGCCTAGAACTCATGGAACCTGGACTCAGTTCCTGCCTCTTATATGCATGTCTCTGTCACCTTGAGAAAGCCATGTAATCTCCTTGTGCCTCAGTTGCCTGTGAAATGGGAATAATAATTTTTTAAAAACTTTGGTTGTGTACAATGTTCCCTCTAATTTTTTCCATCCATGTGCAGATTAAATTTTGTTCTGTGCACCAAGATATATGCAGATGTATACCATCACCAGAAACACATGCTGCTAGCGCTTTGCTAATCAGCTAGGTGGCATTTGACTCTTTTCTGGGCAGCTTCCCAAAAGCTCAGCTTACAGGGAATGCTGGTTGTATAGACTCTAAGCTCTGTGTGCAGGAATAGTCTCATATGTGCGCACACACACCTCTGCTCAATGGGGCCCTGATGCTGTATAGAGCCAGTTGGCATTTACACAGTATTAAAAAGATTGATGTTTTCATGTAGCTAGTGAGAAATACAAAGTATTATTGTAAAAGGATAGCTTTAGGGGCAACATGATAGTGTATTCTGCACATATAGTTTGGTCCAAGGCTACTGATTGTTTGTTACAGCATTAATCTTATGTCATGATCCAACATTTTAGGAATTAGAACTGGTGGAGGATGTATGGAGAGGGGAAGCACAAGATCTTCTTACCCAAATTGCTCAGCTTCAGGAAGAGAACAAACAGCTGATGACAAACCTGTCGCACAAAGACATCAATTTCACAGAGGAGGAATTTCAGAAACATGAAGGCAAGTTTAACAGTTGAAATTCAGTGATGGTATCTTTTAAAAAACCGAAGTCATCCCTGATGAAAGGATCTGACTATACATTTATTTCGCCTTATTCTTGTAGATTGTAGGTCTGTTATCAGAATACAAAGCTGGAATAAATCATGAAAACAAAATAAAGATCGGAATAGAGTTATTCACTTCTTTGGATGAGAAACAACTTTTAAAAAGCAAAAAGTCTATTTTTCTTTTGGCTTCACGTACATTTTTAACAAGTTGCTATAAAAAAATGCTATTTTGAATAATAGGGCTAGAAAGAGACCTCAGGAGGTCATAGAGTCCAACCTTCCCAAAGCAAGACCAACCCCAACTAAATCATCCCAGCCAGGGCTTTGTCAAGATAGGACTTCAAAACCTTTAGGGTGGAGATTCCACCACCTTCTTAGGTAACTCATTCCAGTGGTTCACCACCCTCCTAGTGAAATCGTTTTTCCTAATATCCAGACTAGACCTCCCCAATTGCAATTTGAGACCATTGCTCCTTGTTCTGCCATCTGTCACTTCTGTGAACAGCCTCTCTCCATCCTCTTTGGAACCTCCCTTCAGGAAGTTGAAGGCTGCTATCAAATCCCCCCCTGTTGTCTCTTCTGCAGACTGAACAAACCTAAATCCCTCAGCCTCTCCTCATAGGTCATGCGCTCCAACCCTCTAATCATTTTGATTGCCCTCGGCTGGACCCTCTCCAATGTGTCCACGTCCTTTCTGTAGTGGGAGGCTCAGTATTGGACACCATACTTCTGATGTGGCCTCCCCAGTGCCAAATAAAGGGGATTAATCACTTCTCTAGATCTGCTGGCAATGCTCCTGCTAATGCATGCTAATATGTCATTAGCCTTTTTGGCTACAAGGGCACACTGTTTACTCATAGTCAGCTTCTCATCCCAGGTTCTTTTCTGCTCAACTGCTGCTTACCCTCATTCTGTAACAGTTCTTGGGATTTTTTCATCTCATGTATATAAACTCTGCTCTTGTCCTTGTTTAACTTCATGAGATTTCTTTTGGCCCAATCCTCCAATTTGTCTAGGTCACTGTGGAACCTATTCCTGCCCTCTAATGTATCTACCTCTCCCCTTAGCTTTGTCATCCACAGACTTGCTGAGGATGCAGTCCATCCCCTCATCCAGGTCATTAATAAAGATGTTGAACAAAACTGGCCTGAGAGCGGTCACTTGGGGCACTCCACTTGATATGAACCACCAACTAGACATTGAGTGGTTGATCACCACCCATTGAGCCTGACAATCTAGCCAACTTTTAATCACCTTACAGTCCATTTAGCCAATCCATTCTTCCTTAACTTGCTGGTAAGAATACTGTGGGACACCATATCAAAAGCTTTGCTAAAGTCAAGGTATATCATGTCAACCACCTTCCCCCTGTCCACAGAGCCCCTGTTCTTTGCGGTGGAAGGCAGTCAGGTTGGTCAGTCATGGCCTATCCTTGGTGAATCCATGTTGACTATTCCTGATCACTTTGCTGTTGTCCAAGTGCTTAAAAATGGATTCCTTGAGGATTTCCCTCCATGATTTTTCTAGGGACTGAGGTGGGGCTGACCAATCCGCAGTTCCCTGGATTATGCTTCTTCCCTTTTTTTAAAGATGGGCACTATATTTGCCATTTTGCAGTTGTCTGGGACTTCCCCTAATCTCTACCAGTTTTCAAAGATAATGGCCAATGTCTCTGCAATGGCATCTGCCAACACCCTCAGCACCCTTCGATGCATTAAATCTGGCCCCATGGATTTGCGTATGTCTGACTTTTCTAAAGTCTCTCACTCCCAGCCCTCCAGTGTGCGGCGCTTAGAGTCAGGTGCCAGGGTTGACTCTTAAGTGGCATGTGCTCACCTCTCCCTAGGCCCTAATTGGCCTGGGGGAGGGGAGTGGCAGGGCTTCCATGGGCTGTATCCATCCAGATCCAGCCCATGGAGGTCCTTTTGCCCACCCCTGCTGCCTCTCTATCAGAGGTAGCAGCACAGGGGTGAAGAAGGGGGCAGGCAAATCCATGCAATACGGTGCTTGTGGGGAGCGAGCTCCTCATAGGCACCGGCTCCCAGCTCCCCCCAGCTTGTTGCCTCTGATACTCAGGGGTTGGGGAGAGCATGTAATTAACAGGATGAACCAGTAAGCCTAGGCGTATTGGTTAATCATGTAGTCTACTATATATCAGCATCCCTACCCCACACACCCAGCTCCCTGCCCTGAGGGACTCAAGCAATGCTGGGTACATCTTCTAGTAATTGTATATGTATGAAAGTTTGGAAATGTAAAAATCAGCATTCACACTTGGGCATTTAGTTCAGCATAATTGCTACACAATCTATTGTTCAGGCTCCCTTCAGCTGAATTATCAGAATGCCAATTAATTTACAGCATGCAGCATCCTGGAGTTGAGGAATTCATATATTTTGTGGGGGAGGAAATCACTGTGTAGTCTCAGATGGCGAACTAGAACTTCAGAAACTGTCTCAAATTACCCAAAGAGGGGGAAACAGTTTCAAGAAGGAATTAAACACTGATGCAGGCCTCCTAATGTGTTTTATTTTGAGAGAGAGACCAAATTGATAATCAGGACAGTACGTATGCACCAAGGACAGTACGTATGCACCAGAAGAGATGAAATACTTGCTTCATCTCAGTGAAGAGATTCACCCAAGTTCTAAGGCTAGTTGGGTGGTTTTGTCTCCTAGGGGATTAAATGGGCAGAAATCTGATTGGCTTATCACAGTCCTGAATCATGATCCAATAGTGTGTGGACAGACGCTGTTGCCCATCTCGACCCATGCTGATTTCACAGGGGTCCTGCACAGGCATATATGTACTAGCCCATTTGATCCTACAGGTGGACAACTTCTCAGAGAAATGATCAGAGTAAACATTATGTTAATTTAAAAATATTGTTAAAGTCACAGTACTTCTTCTAGAGGCCTTATAAAGGGTAGGCACCTACTGCTTGCTTATATTGCACTTAACCTTTTGCCACCTCTATGTACTTGCTTCACCAGCATTGAATTCTACCTTTACTCTTGAGTACCAAAGCATTTTAGCTCAGAAGAGTGTGAATAGCATATTACAAAGGAAAATACTTTACTGTCTCAAGATCATTGTTGCTATAAAATAAATGCAGCTGTTCCTATTTAACAGGCTGTATTTGAGCTACTCTTCACAATTTCCTTTGAATTTAATGCACTGTGGATTCCATGAAACGTGTCAGCATATTAAATAAAAATGAGTCAGACTATAAAAAACATGTCAACAGGTGACCCAGTTCAGTACAGTTTATATGGTTGTATTTTAAAACAGTAATAACTCTTGAATGCATATAGCTGGTGCCAGACATGCTTTTCAAGGTTATTTTTGCTTTGTGCGGTAGAGAGGTGGAAAAAAAAAGAATGAGAACTGAAATACTCTAAGGGCCAAAATCTCATTTATTTTCAGTGAGAACAGACTGACTCACAGTGATACAGGTTAACAATGATCCTAACTGGGAATCCCTTATGACTGACTCTGGGAGTTATGGATGCCTGTTCCCATTGGATAACTTTGCTTGTTAAAAAAGGGAACAGGATTGGACTGTACACGGTGTTAAAGTTTTAATCGGTTGTGGTACAAAACACTGACACAGATGCTTGATTTCAAGAGCAACTGATTGACAGAGTAGAAAAAATAACCAGACACAGTGAGTTGCTGGATGCAACTTTCCCAGTCCCAAAGCTCAGTTCATGTACCTGTAATCAGGCTCTAATCTTCGCACCATAGGCGTGATTTAGTAGGTGAGATCATGTCACCTGGTAGCTGGCCTCTGGGACTAGCAGTCTGCTGCTTAAATCAGTAGATAACTATAGAAGACCTTTACCTCAAGTGGTAGAGATGTATGGCTTTGGGGATAAGATCTCAGCTTCAGTTCCCACCAATGACTGTGGCATCTCAATGAACGTAGCCTCCATTTAGTACACTTGGAACTCCTGTGCCCTACTACATTCGTATCCCTCTCGAAAGCATAATTCTTCTTTGAGACTTTGCAGGTGATAATGAGAACTTATGGTCAGTCCTAATGAGACCACTGCCTGTTGTGCTGCTCAATATTGTGTCACCATATCCTTGCATTCTTCTGGCAGCATCTTTCTGTATGTCTGCTCTTGTCCTATATTTAGAGCACACTAGCTGGAGTTACCCGGCGTTGCTCGGGGCAGGTGGTAGGGCCCTGCCGGGCATGCCCTGTGTGAGGGCCGGGAGGGAGCAAGCACGGGACCTAGGGTGGGCAGGGCAGCCCAGCTTGTGCCTGGGGCTGCAGGTGCTGCATGGAGCAACAACCCCACCACCTGCCCTGAAACTTTCGACCCGCTACCTGCCTCCCAAAGGGGGCTCCCCTCTCCCGTGGGCTGCAGTAAGCAGGTATTGGGCTCCCCGCCACGTGACCAGGAAGCTGCGCCAGACCCTGGGCCACTCCGAGCACCACCGCCACTGCCTCTCCGCTGGGCTCTCCTCTCTGCGCCCGCAACGCCCCCTAGTGGCAGCCACGAGCTCCAGACCGCTGCTCGGAAACCCTCTGCTGCCGCTGGAGGGGAGGGGCCCAGGATGAGTGACATCACGGGCGGGAGGAAGGAGGAGGCTCCCCCACCCCGGACACGCCTGCATAGTGGAATGGCCTGGTAGAGGTGAGTGGGACAGCTGCCGCTCAGAGCGCCACCCCTTCCCTCGTGCCTCTGCCGCTGGCCTTACTGAGTGACGGTCCCCGCCGCTTCCCCCGGAAAGCTGCTTCTCCCTGCACTGCCAAAAGTACCTTAAAACCTTCTCCTGGAGGAAAGGTTACCCCATGGAAAGTTTGGTTGCCGGTAGCTCTTATAGTGTCCAAATTATTAGCGCACAACCATACAAACATTCTCCTTTGTATATTAGATTAGTATCCTGGTGCACAAGAAGCTCTCCTAGTGTGGCGTAGTGGCAGTTGCTGTCTGGGAAACATGGAGAGAAGAGGCTAAGCTGGAGCCTAGGGGCGATGGACCCCTAATCCTAGGGTCTGAGGCATCCTGGCCCTGGCCTTTGTAGCCACATCACATATGTACTGTGCTGTATCCTGAAGGAACAATAAACCCCTCTATTCTACGACTGGCAGAGTCTGTTCTTGCTGCTACGGGGCTGCAGGATTTGGGGGAACCGCAACTCACCGTCACACCTAGGTACCTCATTAATATTAATAATGGTTGTATGAAGTCATAGTCACTCATGGAAGGAGAGAATAAAAGGGTAGAATCAAATATTTAAATTGCATTTGGAGCAAACAAAATTGACAAGAATGACAACTCACAATATTGTCATCAAAATCTGTTTTTCCTTTGTAAATCCCAATGGTTTAAAGCCACTTTATTGTATTCTTAAACCCCTGCCCTCACATGCAGGGTCCATTTTTGCAGCAGCTATGGAGGGTGGCAGGCAGGAGAGAGATACTGCCATATCTTCTCCAGGGTTGCTTTCCTATTTCTGAGTCTGCTTCTGCAACATGGAAGTCAGTGGGATTTTTGCCATTGACTTCAGTGTGAAGAGGAACAAACCCTCTCTCTCAGCAAAGGCAGCATGATCTGCAGTGGGTCTCAACCCAGCTCCCTCAGCTCTGCTACTCTCCAAATCCAAATAAAGTACAGAATTTGACTCCCCAACACTGAAGCCACAAGAGAAACCGCTAGCTCCAATTCTGAACATTTCTATCTGATGTCTCAGTCTCCCACACTGCTAAGATTTGATACAAGCAGCTCAAGTTTTGCAGGAATAATGGTTCAAGTTGTCAACTGTCACAGCCACCTGCACAGCTCCCATTATCTCTGTGTCATGGATATTATAAGGAAAAAGTAACAAGACAAATGCAATAGTAATAATACACCCCCAGGTACCAACTATATTTAAAGAAAATATTCAGCAGCAACAGAAAGGAAAATGCGTGAATCTATGTATAATTATAGAGAGTAGCACAAATGCCATGAGAGGAGGTCACACATTTCAGTGTCCTGCAGCTCACAGGATCAGAACTTATAGTCGCCAGAGAAAAGATATTTTATGTCTGTTTATCCTGGAACCTGCCCTACCCTTGATTTGTCTTTAATTTGACTTCAAGTGTCCTATGGTAACATCAGATAACTTCTTTCTTGTAGACTTGGGCCTGCAATTGCAAGGAGACATCCCACTGTCCCACATATTTAACTTCCATGATCCTTAACCCCTTTGGTGAAAACTCAGACAGAGCCTGACCTTGCTCCCAAAGAAGTCAATGGAGTTTTTCCATTTAATTCATTGTTCTTAAGACTTCATATTTTTCCTGATAAGGGATAAATCAAGAACCCTTAACCATGAGCTAAACAATTCATATTCAAATTCTTTTGCAAATGTACAGGCAATCGTTATACTTAAGTTTTTATATTATGAGTCCTGTGCCCTGCTCTGCAAATGTAGTTGTAGACAGAGTCCCTGACCGTAAACAATCAAGGTTTTTTTTTTAACTCCTTGCTTTTGTATCATTCCATGGAACAATGCATCAGCCGTGCTGATTCACAGGAAGTTGCTGATGGGATGTATTTAGGGAAACCAGAAGGGCATGGCATTTTAAGATCTTGCAGATACACAAATTTGATTAATTTAGAATTAATTATTTCACACTCAGTGCACACGTTGGATGTTTAAGAAAACAGAGTAAAATGATTGTAAAAGAAAAACAATACTCATCCAGCCTTGTCCCTGAAAAAAGTCCAGTGATCTGTGACATTTTCCATGAATACCAAGAGTTAAAAAGGATAATAAGAGGGGAAGGCGAAAAGGGTCAATTTAACTTTTGAAAGACACGTTACACCGTCTGAAATCTCAAACACTGCAAATATTATCCTCACAAGTTACGTAGGGGAGACACTTCTACTTAGAAGGAAAAATTTTAAGGCAAAGTGTTTTAGGCCCTAATCTTGCAACTGGTTCTGCATAGATGGGTCCCAGTGTCCACAGAGCCCTTCTGACATTTGCTAGCAGGCTATGAAGCATTTAGTATGTCTTTGAAAAATTTGGTCTGTATGCCTCTGGCTGGGGAGTGCAGGGGTAACAAACATGGACCTCCCGCAGCTGGGAAACATGAACCCTTCACCTAGCTGTGCCTGCGGGAGCTGCTGTGGCAATGGAGAAGTGCTTCTCACTTGGGACCAAATTGCTGCAGTGAGGGAGAGTTTGGGGTAGCCCTCTCTCCCTGGGACAGCCTGAGTACTGAACCCCTCATCTCCAACCCCACCGCAGAGCAATGATTTAACATGAAGCATGGACAGTTTCATTTTATTTTCCAGAACACAGAAATTAATGGAGTTAAGGACACAACGCTGAGTAAATCTTCTAGTTATCCATAGAAGGGAATTACTATTGACAAGGTATCTGGGTAGAGGCATACAGCGCTAAGCTGACTTTTGGATTAGCCTTGTGCACCTATTCATTTGTACTTGGGCTCCCACTCCTTTGAGAATGTTAGCAGGGGTGCATTGTTTTACTATCCCTCTTTTACAAATGGGGAAACGCAAACACAGAAGCTCAGTGACTTGCCCAAGTGAGTCAGTAGCAGGGCTGAGAACAGGATCGCAATGTCCTAGCTCCCCAGGTATGTGGTTCAACATGAGAGTGCAGGCAGAGGGAAAAGAAAAGCAGTTTGTGGTCAAGGAGCCCCTTTCTCTCCTACAGGATACCACTAACACTAACTGAAGGGAACGAGAATCCCTGGTCTCCTGCAAGCAGTGGAGGCTACAGAGAGAATTAAGTTCAGCTGTAGGGCTAGCAGGTGTAAGCACTTTACTGAGACATCAAAGGAAATACTCAGAAGACTTCATAAAATCACTCCAGAGGCTTCATAAATTGTGACAGTAGCACATCTTCCCACACAGCTTACCAATTTTTCCTATGTACCACTCCTAGCTCCGATGTCCTGGCGAAGGTTTCCTTTCTCTCTGCTTTTGCATGATATAAGTTCCTAATCTGTTTTGCAGTAGCACATGGGAATCATTTACTCTCCCGCTCTGCAGCCCTGTGCTTTTGCATCTCCTTAGGAAGCTGCACTTGTTCCAAATTGCACACTACAGAAAAACTGGTAGTCAAAGGCAGATTGCCTGCATGGCAGTGGAATTATTCTCTGTCACCCATTTGTTTCTTTCAGGTGTGCCTGCTTGCAGGGTACTGTGAAAATCAGTGCTCTTCTGAGCAGGGTTTTTAAATAAGGGCTGTGGGGATAGTAGCATCCTTCTGAAGATGGAATCCCTGGATTTAATAGTAAGGTCTGTTTAGAGCTGCATGCCTTGGCTCTGGAGGTAGTTCTTAATTGCAAGTGAGTTTGAGCTTCACCTTTGGGGTAGGGAGTTTATTATAAAAAAGGGAAGCAGGGTAATTAAGAACAACAAAAGGCTGGGCATTCAAGTAACTCAAGGATCTTTAGATGGTCATGAAAACATTGCTGGGTACTCCCCTTAAAAATAAGAGGAGGAGGGAAAGAGTAGGGATGCGTATTGTGCTGCTAGGATTTGTGTTTGGATATCTGTGTTAAGCTTCTAAATGTTCTTGAAATGGGGTGAGCAGGGACTAATCCAAAATTGACTTTGTGAGTTACAAAGGGGTTTCACAAAATTGGGTGATTGGGCCACACACAGGAAGGTGAAATTTAGTGCAAAGTAATACGCATGGAAAATATGATAGGGTCTAAAATAGCTGTTTCCACTCATGAAAGAGACCTTGGAATCCTTGTGGCTAGTTCCCTGACATCTGCTCAATGTGCAGTGGCAGTCTTAAAAACTAAAAAGCTCATTGAGTACAGGCAGTCCCCGGGTTATGTTGGTCTGACTTAAGTCGGACCCCTAGTTACGAACTGGGGGGAGGAGGGACCCTGCTAGTGCGGGGTGCTTCCCCCACTGTCGCTGCCTCTGGCGGCGTGGGGGGCGCTTCCCCCCCAGCAGACCAGGGAGACGTGGAGCTAGTGCGTCCCCCCCCCAGCAGACCAGAGAGACGTGGGGTGGCTTTTCTCGCCGCGGGCGGCGGGACCGCCGAGACGCGCCGCAGTCCCGCCGCCCGCGTCCTCCATGGCGAGAAAAGCCGCTCCGCGTCTCTCTGGTCTGCTGGGGGGGGGGGGCGCATTAGTTGCGCCCCGCCTCCCCCCCCAGCAGACCAGGCTTTTATCACCGACGCCTGGGGTAGAGCAGCTGGGGGGCTGCTGGGTTGGTCCCACAGCGCTGACGTGCGGCGCTACTGGACCAACCCAGCAGCACCCCAACAGCTCTGCCCCTGGTGTCC
Organism: Pelodiscus sinensis; assembly: GCF_052426305.1. Classification (NCBI taxonomy): domain Eukaryota; kingdom Metazoa; phylum Chordata; order Testudines; family Trionychidae; genus Pelodiscus; species Pelodiscus sinensis. The sequence continues at coordinate 29,016,526 of NC_143085.1, read as the reverse complement.
CCAAGTCAGCCGCTGTTGAAACTGATCAGCGGCTGATTCCAGGAAGCCCGGGGCAGAGCAGCTGGGGTGCTGCCGGGCTGGTCCAGTAGCGCTGAAGAGCGGCGCTGCGGGACCAACCCAGCAGCACCCCAGCTGCTCTGCCCGAGGCGTGTCCGATTCAGCTGCTGCTGGTCAGTTTCAACAGCGGCTGAATCTGGACTAGAAAATCCCAGATTTTAGAGGTGCAATGTGTACTTGATCTATTAAAAATATCAGACCACGGGTCTCCCTATAGGTTGCATGATGATTATTAATGGTGAAGCAATTGTAATGAATTTTTAACCTCAACAGTTTAAACGCTCAGTTACTTAGCAGGACAATTTACTATTGCTCTCGGGATTGCTATACTTCCCACAACAGTAGTCATTGGGTGCTCTATTTTCTCTCCATACTGATGGTATATGGGGGAAGAGTTTCTAGTTTCATGATTCTGATATTATCTTCATGAATTGTTGGTCATACTACGGGTTAATTTAATCCCTTGTTACTCTTTAAGCATTATTGATGGTGAAATCTTTGACAACACTCAAACATGCTTTATAAGACAATTCTATCTTTTTCCCCATCTTAGTATGGTCACTTTACATCTGAATCTCTGTAATGGGATGAGAGAGGGAGTCATAATAGGAAAAGATATATTTATATGGCATAATCTTAACTGAGGTTAAACTCCTGGCAAATTTGCTCTGACTTTGGACTGCAGGATCAAGGAAACTTGAAATGGAGATGCAGAATGTTAGTTCAGGCCCTACTCGCAGGTGTAGAAAACAAGAATAGATCTTGCCAATGCAAAATATCATTTCCCACTCCAGAGAGAATCTATTTTCTTCATTAAGTAACACCCCTTATAAAAGTGTATCTCACATACCCCCACACACCCTGTATTATCATTGCTTAAAGTTACCGGTTTGTTACATTAACTCACTGGCCAGGGGAGTGAAAGGAGAGGGGAAGGAGCAGGGGCTTCTCTCCAACCAGACTGATGCTCCGATCTTGACAAGACCTAGAGGTTCGTGCAAGCCACTGTATCTTTTATAGGACTTTTCTCCCATTCAGGTCTATACATTTTGCTTGTCCGTTCTTATTCAGTCACTGCTAGTTCTGTTTATCTGGAAGTTGTTTTTTCTTTGTCTTCTGATATCAGCATGTTGGTGCCTTCTAGGGTTGCCATGTGTCCTGTTTTGAACTGGACAGTCTAGTATTTAAGCTTTCTGTTAGGGAAACAAATTGAGAAAATATAAATAAGAAAATATAAATGTTTGGTATTTTCTAAATAAGATGTAATATAGGTTGTGATGTAATGTCAAGTGTGTCCGGTATTTTTGTTGAAACCATCTGGCAATCCTACTGCCTCCTTCCCGGTGTTATTCCAAGGCTGTCTTATCTGTCAAGGGGTGCTTGCTCCTAACACCAAGGTCTGTCTATTTGTCCTGCCCAATTTATGGTACCTTGGTGCCCCTGAGTCTTCCAGCTTCTTCTCCCCTTTCTTTGACCACCTTGACTCTGAAACTGCTGAGTCTTCAAGTTATCTTTCGCCAAACACTCATATTTCACACTCATCCACTTCCCTTCTCCAGGAACTACATAATTGTCACATGGGAAAAGGGCTACAATTGCCTTAGTAAGGTATCCATCTATTTCCAATACAGAGCTTCTGAGAGTACAAACTTTTAATCATTCATCATATTTTCTTAATAAAACAACAGCTCTGCCTGGGGCTTCCTGGAATCAGCTGCTGATCTGTTTCAGCAGCGGCTGAATCGGGGACCCCTGGGACAGAGCAGCTGGGGTCCTGCCGGGTTGGTCCCGCAACGCTGTCCTTTGGCGCTGCGGGACCAACCCAGCAGCACTCCAGCTGCTCTGCCCCAAGAGCAGCTGGGGTCCTGCCGGGTTGGTCCCGCAGCCCTGAAGGGCAGCGCTACGGGACCATCCGGGGAGTACCCCAGCTGCTCTGTCCCAGGCGTCCCCAAGAGCAGCTGGAGTGCTGCTGGGTTGGTGCTGTAGCGCCGCCCCTCGGCGCTGCGGGACCAACCCGGCAGCACCCCAGCTGCTCTATTGCAGGCATCCCCGATTCAGCTGCTGCTGATACTGACCAGCAGTGGCTGAATCAGGGACTCCTGGGGCAGAGCCGGACTATCGTAAGGGGGGGCTATGAGGGGTCTGGGGTGGCATCCCCTCCCACCCCACTCCAGACCCCTCATAGCCCCCCCTTCTGATAGTCCAGCATATCTGATAATCCGGCACCCCCGGGTCCTAAAGGTGCCGGATTATCGGAAGTTTACTGTACTCCTAAATGCAACAGTGTGCCCATGCTGGGTCACATCTTTCTGCTTTAATGTCAGATACAGACACATGCAGTCTGCTTGATGCTTACCAGACAAGAGCGGCCAGCACAGTTACAGTTATGTAACATTTATTTTCACACTATCCATTAAACTATTACATAAATCATTATAAAACTCTCTTGTCTGCACCTGTGATGTGCATAGAAAATATGTGGGATTCATGGATGAAATGCAAACAAGCTGAATAACCAGTCTTTCTTTATCCAAGGTGACAAGCTCTCCCTGAATTGCTGGCTGAATCCTACTATGTCCAGTGCCTTCCCAAAAAGTTTACCACTGATGTCATAGTTGTTCTTAGTTTATTTTTTAATTTGTGTTAATTTGTTTAAACCAGGAATGTCCGAGAGGGAGAGGCAAGTAATGAAGAAGCTAAAGGAAGTGGTAGATAAACAAAGGGATGAGATCAGAGCCAAGGACCGGGAACTGGGACTGAAAAATGAGGATGTGGAGGCTGTAAGTATTTCCTGCTTCATGTTTGTGACAAATTTCAAATCAGTTTCGTGCTTGTGAAGGATGGACAGATTATTATCCCTGAAGTACAATGTCTTCTGTGTATCTGTAGAAGAGGTAAAAAAAATCATGAGCTCTTCAGAGCAGGTACCAAACCCTCTTCTGAGTGTGGAAAAGACCTAGTTAGAAACTGAAAATGATGAGGGAGCAGACTTTTCACTGGCCCAAAGGTTCCCAACTCCTATTGGGCACCTAACTCCCCTAAAAACTTTAGAAAGTCACCACTTAAGTGGTGCAAACTCTTTCACACAGTGCACGTAGGCCAGCCTCGCGCTTGGAGGAATCAGCTCTGGAGGAGAGAAGGCTGCACGCCTCACTAGGTTTTGCTTTTCTCTTCTGAGCCTGAAGCCTGACTGAGGTGATATTTGTGATTCAGATACTTGCTCCCTACAAACAGTCAGTGAAACCACATGTCCTTTCACAGATGATTACGTAGTTAAAAATTCCTCTGAAATAAAGGAGATCTTTCAAGATAACTACAACAGGAACGTATTTCCAGTTCTGTAATTTAATACTTGTGATTTAATGTACCATGGTTTAATGGAGGCAAACTTATTGTGTCACTTTATGGCAGCTGCAACAACAGCAGAACAGGCTAATGAAAATTAATCATGACCTTCGGCACAGAATCACAGTAGTGGAGGCTCAAGGGAAAGCGCTAATTGAGCAGAAGGTGGAATTGCAAGCATGTCTGCAAACCAAGGAACAGGAGATAGGCACTTTGAGGGCAGAGCTTGGGAAGCTAAGAGAGAAGCTACAGAAAGAGCACAGCCAAAATGGAGAAGAAATAAAGGTAAGAGGCACTTGATTCTTCCTGGGCAAGTGACTCCTGTAGTCACTGTTGGTTAATATTCAAGGCAACCAGTATTTGTGCTGTTTTGTGTCTGTGTATTTGTTTGTTTGTTTGTTTTTTCTAGGGATGTAAGCCACTAGTGGAGTAGTGGACTACACGATAAGCCTAAGCTTATCAGGAGGTTGAGTCTCTACTCAACTGGTTGCTTCTCTGCCCCCGTTGCTGCTTCTGTCAGAGGCAGCAAGGGAGTGGAGAGCAGGAGCTAGTGCTTGGGGGAACCGGCTTAAAAGCTGGTTTCCCCCAAGCACCATCTCTGCTGGGGTGGGCAGGGGTGGCAAAGGCACTGCAAGAGACTGAGTCCCAGCTCATGCCCGGTTCCCTGCTGCATCTCTGCCTTTTAAATGTACTAAGAGTTGTCCGGGTCTTACTATATTTAAAGGCAGAGCCGCAGCAGGGTTAGCTCCCGAGTCAGGGAACTAACTCTGTGGCGGCTCTGCAGTTTCCCCGATCAACTATTTGATTAGCCGATTAAACACAATTTAACAGCCTTAGTCCCACCCCTGTTCTAAAATATTTAATGTTCCAAAGTGCAGTGACTTCTGAGATTTTAATCTTCACCATGTCTGTGCATCTGTAAATTCTAAGTGGTCCCACAGGTGACTGGTTGGTGGAATGTTGATGGCATTGTAACAGTGAAAGTCCCTATGTTCAGGTTTCTTCATTTTATAGATACGTTGCTGTTCATGGAATTCAGCCTGCTCCATCTGTCCTTCATAGTGGGAGGAAATGTTGGGGCTCCAGGGCTTGTATGTGGGCATGAAAGTACAACAGGAAGAGAAGCTGGTTACTGATATTGACACCTATATTTAGTCCAGGTATGGGCAATTAAAAGGTGGCAGTTGGGAGATAAGGGCACTTGCATCTCCTGTTGGCTGTGAATCACTGTTGCTAGCCTATGGGAGTGGCAGGAAGCAGCATGGACCAAGACATTGGTTCCCATAGTTCTCATTTGCTTGGAACAGCAATCCATGGCTAATGGGCACTGTGATCACCTCCACCTGTGGAAGCGCAAGTAAATATATGTTGTAATGGGGGCCTGGAGAACAGGCTAATCCTAGAGAACAGGATCCAGCCTGTGGGCCAATATTTCCCTATCTCTGGCCTATTTCACCGAAGTGGGCCTCATTAGGAACAGGACATCTAAGATGTAGGGATCCTTGGCTAAAATTTCTTTTCCACATCCACTTTACTTTTGCATAGTGTGTCAGAGAAGGCATCTTTCCTATATCCCGCATCAGAGGTGCTGTGTGACTCTCATGTGTATTGGAGTGAAAGGTGCTATGGAAATGGAAAGGGCTTTCAGTTCTGGCCCCTGAATTTCACTTTGACAGAGATTTCAATTTCTTTGTGGCCCAGGCTTTTCTCCAACAATATTTGTGGCTCTGACTTTTGTGGGAGGTGTTAAGATCTGGCGTTTTTGGTTTCCCCCACACCTAGTTCCTATAATGACAGCACTGTATAAAGCAGCATCAGTTATCACTGCCCAGATTTCCTGGATCCATCTTCATAAGCAGCCTGAAAGTTACTGTCTTGAAAATCTACAGTAAATTAAATTTGAGTGAATTAAAGATCTCCTGTAAGTTACAGCATATGTGGTAAGTAAGCAGAAGTGCTATATACTGTTATGGATGACTTCTAGTATCCATTCTCTAACTTCTATTCTACAGCTTTTTCCCCCCTCCAGAGGTCTTAAAACAATTCCTCTTTGGGAAGGAACTTTCTATTGGTCCATCTTTTTGTGAACGTGTGCGCAGGGTAATAAACTGGAGGTGGTAGTTCACTGTTAGCTCCCCGCAGGTTGCTGGTGATTTATTTACCTGAGCCTCCATAACTACGGCTGCTTGCAGTGCCCATTGGTCATGGCTCATCGTTCCCACCTATGGGAGTTGCAAATGGCTGTACCTGTGGAAGCACAGGTAAATAATGAGGCATCTGCGCTGGTGCTACAGCCTCCTATCCCTTGCAAAATTGGAGCCAGCACTGATTTGCTGCAGGGGGAGAGTCCTGAGGATCCACGCCAGATCCAACTTGTTAGGAAGTGCATGTGTGCTGCTTCTCCCCTCCTCACAGCAGTGCACATGCTTCCTTATCCGCCCGGCAAGTGTCTGGCCAGGGAGGCAGGGTCGGGGGATGGGGGAACTAACATGGCAGTGGAGGATCTGGACTTTGAGCAGCTGGAATTCTTAAAGGAGTGGCACATGTGTTTCTTCCAGTGCTGCTTGCAAATCCTGCCTGAGATACTTGCCCCTGGAGACCCTCGGGGACCAGCTGAGCTGCTCCTGCCCCTTCTCCCCTGGCTAGAAATCCACCAGCAGCCTGCTCTTGCCCCCTCCATCCCGTCCAGACACCTGCCCCCTGCCTCCCACCCAGATTCTGTACCCTGTGCCTATCCCACTCACTGTCAGCTCTGCCTTGCACACTGGACCCCTCATTTTTGGCCCCACCCCACAGTCTGAGGGCCCCACAAAATTCACTAACCCTGGAACTCTAGAACAGTTAATCTGGCCTGAGGCCTTGAACCTCAGTCCTACCTACCTCTCCTGCCATGGGGCTGGAGTGCCAGGGGAGTGAGGTGTCTCAGTTGGGGCCATATCAGTCAGGGTGGGGTTTTGGAGAGGTTGGTTTTTGCTTCTCGCTTGGGAGGTCCTTGACTGATTTTCCCCTCCCCTCCCATGGATAAGTGGCCTCTGACTCAAAACAGGTTCACCGCCCCTCCCATAAGCAAAGACACAGTTGAAACCTTTTTTGTGTTTTGACATAACGTTTTATTTAAAAATGAAGCCTGGTCAACAAGCCCCCATTTTGCACCCCCTTACTCCCCAACCCTGAGCCTCTCCTACACCTGAATCCCCTGCCTTCAGCCCCTCATATTCCCAAACCCCTGCATCCCCCACATCCTCAGTCTTGTACCACAACACTCCTGCACCATCCACATTGCAAATCTGCATTTTGAGCCCATCATAGACCCAGACCCCACTGCCCTGAGTCCCTCAGACATGCCAACCCAAATTCCTGCACCCCCATCTCCACAAGCCTTCAGCTTGCTCAGCACCCTAACTCTTCATCTGTCCCCAACACTCATCAGCCTGGAGACCCCTACGTGAACCAGCACCCCCTTCTCCACTTCCTGCTGCACCCATATTCCCTCCTAGAGCTTGCACCTCTCACCTCCTACCCAACCCAAATCCCTCATTCCCACCCCCGAGCCCGCACCTCCTGTCTCAACCCAGTGAGCAAAGGATGGAGCCTCAAGGAAAGGGTGGGATCTTGGGGAAGGGCTGGGGTAGATCTTGACTTGCCCTCATATTTAAAAAGTGATATTGAGTGTAAAAAGGTTGGAGACCACTGGTGTAAAGGGGGACAAGAGAAGCTGTGGCTAAGGTACAGATCTGAGAGTTAGATTACTTGGATGCTGTTTCCTGTATTACAGATTTCTTGGTGACCTTGGGCAAATCACTTAAGTTGTCTACAGCTCAGTTATATGAGTGAGAGGCAGGCCTGGAAGATTTGGTTTACATATGTAATGTGGATGACCATTTATGTCCCAGATTAGAAGCACAGGGTATTAGAGCCCTTTGACTTAGGGCAGCTTTATTGTTGTTGGGCTCTGTGAGTACCCTATCTGGGAGCTTCACATTTGTCTTTGTAGGCACGAATGTCATGTGTGGTTTCACTTTTCAGTATCCAAATGGTGCAAACAGATGAATCTTGCACTCCTGATAATGGCCATTAAGAGTTTTATTACCCAACAGAAGAGCAGTCTATTTATTACGCTCACTGCCACTAAAGTTGAACATAGAATAGTTACCCCTCTGCATTAGAGTAGAAATCCCATCTGAACAGTTATTTAACAACAGTGGCTGAGGAGAAACCAACAGTTTTGTCATTATGTAGATTTTATAATTAACTAAAACCACTTCAGACATACCTCCTGAATTTACTATGCACATGGCTGTTAACACATCTTTTCAAAGTTAATTTGTACCTGCTTGCTACGAATTTGAGGAGGAAGGATTTCTCTCAGTAAATTTTAACAATTAAATAAGCAGTTTGGACCGCTATAGAACATCTTGTACAGTGGGGTCCCAATCTTTGTTGTGGGGTCTATGCTACTGTAACATAACTAGCAGAGCACTTACCATAAACTATTTTAATTTCTGGTATAGGCCGTAGGGATGAGAGAGACTAACTGATAAGCATCATCCTTAATGGGAGATGGTTACTGGTTAACCAGTAGGGGGCTGGAGTAGTCCCTATCCACAGTGGGCCTGGGAGCATAGCAGGCTGGGCTGGAGCACCCTGACTTGCAATGGTGGGGGGCACTCCAGCCTGGCACTCTCTCTTTAATCTGTTAACTGGCTAAACATTATGTTTAATCCGTTAACCAATTAAACCGGATTTTACAACCCTAGTATAGAGATCCCTGTAAACTGAAAATGTATGAGAGATCCCTGATGCGTATTATCTGCCTGCATTTTTATATACCTGATACCTTAATGTTCATTTAGATCTGTTGTTCCTTGGCTTGCTTCCTGCTTAATCTATTGTGTGGTGTGTTAGAAAAAACTCAGCAGATAGCACACAGCCTCTGAAATGAGTTAAAGAGCAAACACCTTTCCAGGTGCTGGGCTGGAGAGAGAGGCTGTCCTGCAGTGAAAAGTTTATAAACACATCCAAGCATTTGACCTTTTGCACTCTTGGAGAGGTTACAGGCCTGGTGTAAACTCACCTGCCACTTGTGCTTACATCAGGACAGAGCCACTGTGTCTTGAACCCACAAATGGAAATGGTCACTTCTGACAGATAAACAAGTTAAATCTCTGGGAGATCACAAATAGAGAATAAAAGAATGTCTGTTATTGTGAGTATGCGTTGAGCACAGCATAAACACAAATACAGGGAGATGATCTCCAGGAGATAAATATATCATGCATCTCTGACTGCCTCATCTGCACTCTGTCCACTAATCCAATCCTCCTGGGAATATTTCCTACTCTCTAAATATCTCAGCGGCTTGCTCCAGCTGTCGTTTACAAATAACAGCTTGTCAAGATAACCATTTCCATATTCATTTTATTGTGCTTTTTTTTTTTTTTTTTTTTTTTTTTTTTTAAGGCTTCCCCTGCCAAAGACTCGGACCAATCCTGTTCTGAGCTTTATACCAATGAGAAAGGAGATACCTCTATTTACAGTGCTTCTAGTTCTGACAGGACTTGAGCTACTGACTCAAAGTTGTCACATTATTCTGCACAGAATTGTTACTACAGGTCTTTCTTAGAGGTTTTTGTAGCTTAATCTGAGCCTTGTACAGGGGTCTCCTGGACACACAGCACCTGGAGTTCCAGGCATAGAAATACAAAATATAGTTCCAATTAAAGAAGAACCACTGTAAAGCTCACTGTCACATTCCCAAAGCAGTATTTGAAGAGATTAGAGAGAGATGGAGTGGAGAGGTATATATTTTAGCAGTACTTGTTGTTTGGGATGACCTGAAAAACTAACAGCGTTTTTTGCCAGTTGTTAATGGTGTCCTCATCCCAAATTCTTGCTGTTAAAATCTTTGTACTAGACATGCATGAAAACTATATAGTAAGTTCCTAACTGAACAGCACTTCAGGAAAAATCTTTTTCCTGACACCCAGTGGGTGACTGTCTTATAACATGAAGCATAATGATCATAACTTTGCATATTATATAAAAATACAAATTGACCATAACATGACTGAAGCTCACTGTGACTTTTGACAGTTACCTGCATATAATAATCATTTTATTCCAGTGAATGTCTCATTCATTTCATTGAAAGTTTGGAGGATGCCAGCATTCTAAGGATTAATGAGAGCTTTTTCTGTCTTTTTTTTTTGTTGGCACATCATTTCTCTAACAGCTGAATAATTGTGAATGTTCAGAATTAAAGCATGAATGAACAATGTGCAGAGTTGGTTACAAATCCATAAAAAGGAAGAGAGGCTGTGATCCTGCATCATTGCTAATGGAAGCAAGACTGAGTCCTTAAAGTGGTTATGGTATTGTTTAACCACCTATCGAAACCAGACTAGGGCTAATTCTACCAAACTAATCTGCAAATATTTATATGCATGTTTTAAATGAACTTGCATTGACCCAATTCATGTGTTAGCTTCCTATTGACATTTGTGCAATGAAGTGGTGCTAGCACAGATGCTCATAGAAAGTACATTTGAGCTTGTGATCAGGTCTTCGCAGAAACATGCAAAGCACCAAACTACAAAGTGACCAGGTGAAATTAGAGTAATGGAGAGGGGGCACAGATAATGAGAGGAGAGTAATTCTGAATCAAGGTGAAGTCCCACATGCATGTGCACAGAGGAATTAAAAAACAGATGTACGGGGCAGGGGGGAGAAGAACCAAGCAGCAACATTCATCCCATTAGAGCAAATGTACTTTTATCTTGTCTCCTTAATGATGCCCTTATGGAACTTGCCATATAATGAAATTCTCCATTTGCTGTAGGGTAGAGCCAGGCTGGGAGGGGACATGTACAAAGGACCACCATTGTTTTCAGTTGTCCTTAGTCTAAAGCAACCTGATCACCAGTATTCTAAAGAATTTTCCTATTTAGTGTCTAATGCTAGCTAAAATATTAGCATCCCCTCCAAGGAGGCAAAGAAATGTCAGGGTCACAAGCATGGTGTAAATGCCTTAGAAGAAGATTGCAGCCAGAGAGGGAGAAACTGGAAGCAGGGGGGAAGTAGTTAGGAAAATAAGTGAGAAAACAGAGGAAAACAGGGCATGTGAGAATGTTTAGGGTGTTCTGGCCCCACGAAAAATGACAGTGACGGTCAGTGTTTTACTAATGAATTGAATGAGCTTGGTACTAATAGTCTATGAGATGACTACATTGTTGTTAATTCAGCTGGGAGACCCAGCTTTGTAAACAGGACTCTGCAGCCTTGGCTCTGAGCCAGCCAGCATGAAAGTATCTTCAGTCTCTGGAGAGAAAGGATGCTTTCTTCTCATTGCTGTAACTCATCAGTTTCATGGCAGTGGCATCTCTTCTAATTGCAGTCATTCCCCATTCTTTCTGCTGGGACGAAGGTTCTGCAGTAATTGCAGTGGCAAGCAGAAAGCTGGAATAACTGTCTGCTCTGGAAATAGCACTAGATATGTTGGCTTGGTCTGAGTAAACTTGTTGCATTGGCTCTGTGCACGTCATTCTCTGCTGACTTAGATGAGGCATGAACAAGATGACTTGTCTGGGGAATGGGGTGGGAAGGAAGCAGAATTGAGATGGGCTCAGAAATTATGAAGGTGGCCAACATGGGTGTGGTTGTATGGAAAAGCATTTACATTATGATTTCCTTGGAACACTTTGTGTTCCATGCTAACTGTATTATGTCATTAGGGTGCAATAAGGAAACCTAATGGAATCCAAGGCTCTGATAAACAGAGACAAGCCAGCATTCAAGTGGCTATTCCATCCTTGCTGGGAAAATTAAATATTTTGCAGCAACAGTTTGCACTTCTGCAAATGTGTCCATTAACGAACCCTTCCCATAGCCCTGGGAAATGGGTGAAGGTTATTATGTTGATGAGTGAGCTGGAGATAGACAGGCTTATATTGTCAAAAGTGAATTGTGTTTGGATGCGCCAGTACTTGAGTCCCTGAAATTAGTTGCTTAGGGCCTCTTTTTTCCTGTGAAGTTCTGAACACCCACAATTCCCAAGTGAAGTTTGTGAGACTTTGGGACCTGTAAATAATCATACCCTTGGTGTCTAAAATCAGGTACCCAAAACTAGAGACCCCTACTGGAAAAGCCATTCTGTAGATCACAGTTACACAATGAGAGTGCATCTACACAGCAGGGTTGAACTCGAAATAAGCTATGCAAACTGAGCTACATCAATTGCGTAGCTCATTTTGAAATTGGGAGCATCTACTCAGCACTTATTTTGAAATAGAGCACTCTTCCTCTGACTTCCCTTATTCCTCATACAATGAGGGTTACAGGAGTCAGACTAAGAAGTCCTCCAGCTTGACAGTATTTCAGTGTAATTTTGAAATAACTGCCTGCTGTGTTGACATGGACTAAGTTATTTTGAAATAATATTGCTGTGTAGACATACCCTGAGTTAGAGCAAGAGGTAGAAATGGAATCCAGGACTCCTGACTTCTTATTCCCTATTCCAACTACTAGACCTCTTCCCTCCAAATGGTGAGAATGTTCTGTTTCCATCACTAACAACCACAGTTCGGACTTAGGAGACTTTGATCCTAATCCTACAAACAGGTGCATGTATGCTGAACTTTTAAGTACATGAGAAATCCCATTGAACTGTATAGCACTACTCAGGTACATAAAGTTAAGCGTCTAGAGCAGGCATGTCCAAAGTCCGGCCCGCGGGCCAAATGCGGCCCGCGGTCGGATTTAATACGGCCCCCCCGCTTCTCCCGGCTCCCCGGTGCTTTTTTTAACTGGCGCGCTCAGCGCGCCGCTTCAGGCCGCCGCGGTCCCAAACCCTGCCCCTGCACTCCGCTTTGGGGCTGAGAGTGCAGGGACAGCCCCCGCTTCCTCCCCCTCTCCTGGCTCCCCGGCGCTCCTCTGACTGGCGCCGCTTCCGGCCGTGCCGCCGCCGTACATGGCGGCCGCTGCGGTCCTAAAGTCCACCATGTAGGGCACGTCCGCAGCCCCGCTCCCCCGCTTGGCTACGGGTTCGCCCTGCCCCCGGGCCGCCGTGAGGCCAGCGTGCCCTGCGCTCTCCGCCCACCTCTGACCCTGCAAGCCCTCTACCTTGGGGCTGAGAGTGCAGGGACGGACTCCGCAGCTGCTGAGATCAGGGACGGACTCCGCAGCTGCTGAGATCAGGGACTGCCTTTGAACCAGACCTAGCCTATGTACTGCAGTCCAGATCTCAGTTTCACCCTTCACATTAGTGTAGGCAAGTTTTTTTTTCAATTGAGATGAATACATTGTAAAATCTCAGTTAATGTCAGTTGGTCTAAATCAGTTATAAATATATTTGGACACAACATGTATAGTTGGTGTTATGTCGTTTGCCGTTTGCAATAAACTTTGCATAAAATAGTTAATTTGCATTTAATTTTAATGGTTCAAAGAATGTCAGGCAAAATGGTCGGCCCTCACGCATGTTCACTTCATCAAATCTGGCCCTCTTTGAAAAAAGTTTGGACACCCCTGGTCTAGAGGATAGAAGCCCTAGGCTACATATTTCCTGGCCTGCTAAAAAATGGCACTGTCAGTTAGGAGCATGTAAAACAGGGGTGGGCAATAATTTTTAATGGAGGGCCATTCCAAGAATTTGGCAAGTGGCCAAGAACTGCACTTTTCTATGGGGAGGGTTCTGGTCTGGGATGGAGGCTGGGTGCAGAAGGGAATTCAAGGTAGGGAACTGGGGTGAAGCAGAGGGTGTGGGGTCTGAGAGGGAGTTTGGGTGAAGGAGGGGGTTGTGACCAGGGACTTGGGATGCAGGGACTTGAAGGGGACAGGGGGCAGAAGCGGGTGCAGGCCCTGGGAGGGAGTTGAGACCTAGGGAAAGAAGGGGAGGAGGTACAGAATTTGGATAGTGACCTGGAGCAGAAGAAGATGGTGATCTGGGGCAGGGAGTTGAGGAAGGAATAACAGGAGTTGCCAGGGGCAGGCTGTGTCTGGGAGGTACTTACCTAGGCAGTTCCTGGCCAGCAGCCCAGCAGGACCCTAAGGCAGATTCACTGCTTGCCTCATTCCCAAGCTGCTCAAAATGAATGATTGCTCCCAGTGGCTCTGTGCTCCAGGCACCCGAAAGGGAAGGGGGATGCTTCACGTGCTGCCCCTGAACCCAGCAAACACAGTCCGTTCCCACTGGCTGCTTTATGTAAAGCCTCCCCTTTCCCTCTATGGTGCCCAGAGTAGAGAGCCACATGGAGCAGTCAGCCACGTCAAGTGGTATGGGACTGCTCTCTGCTTGAGGGTTCTGATAGAGCAGCCCTGGGGCCAGATCCAGTGGCTTGGTGGGCCGGATCTGGCCTGCAGGATGTATCTTACTCTCCCCAATGTAGATAATAATCCTAACACAGAATATCTACTTTCAGAGGTATGTGTCTGCTATTGACCTATCCCTCACTCTAATCAATCTCACTCTGTTGTGCTTTTCAGAGGAAAAATTGATAACCAACTTGTATTACTCATAGGTTTCCTAACTAAAGAGAGGGCTTTAGAAACCAGTGATTTTCCTCAATTGTTACATGAGTTTAATGCCAATTAAAGCCACAGGATATTTTTAGGAACTAGAAGTAGTTAGAAGATTTTAATATATGAAACTTTCTGCAAAAAAAGTTTGGATTTAATTTTGTAACTAACTCTACTGGAGACTGTACTCCTAATACTATGTATAGCCTATCTGACTGACATGCAATTTGGAGGAGAATATGAGACTGGAGCCAGGAATTCCTCAATTCTAATCCTCTCTACATGATCGCTCTGTGAGCAAGTCACTTACTCTTTTACCCAAAGCTAGGTCTGCACTGCACTTTTGCTGGTAAAACTTTTGTCGGTCTGGGATGTGGAGGAAAATAAATGCCCCGACTAATAAATGTTTTACAGATATAGAGCACTGGTGTGCAGTACTTTAGTGGCAGAAGATGCTCTCTCTGACAAAGCTACTGCATTTTGTTGGGGGTGATTTTATTTTGTCGTAAGGAGAGCTCTCTCCTGCCAACAAAGAAGAGCTACACTGCATACCTTATGGTGGGACTTCTGCAGCAACACAGGTGTGCCACTGTAAGGTGCACAGTGTAGACCTAGTTTCTTGTTCCTGAAACAGAAATAATTAATTTATACTGACCTACTTTGTGGCATCTTTGCAATCAATTCAGTGTTAAACCTGAAGATTTAGTATATAGCAGTACAGAAGTTCTCAATAGTTTTTATTATATTGGCCCTAAATGGGTGCATCTTACTTAGAGCTTTCTCTGGGAAATGAGATCCTGATCTGCTTTGTTCAGGGAGTGTTGAAAGCAACATATCTATTTAGGAGGCTATATTTTGAACAGAAGATACCTAGTTAGGAGTCTTCATGCCGCTGGACAGACTCCTGTGACAGCCAGGAAATTCTTGGACTGCCTTGGTACTCTTCCTTAAAATCCCAGTTGTGGGGAGGCGAGCTTGTGTCTTCATCCGGTCCAAATATGGAAATCATGTGTCTCAGCCCATTCAGTGATGCAGTTTCAATGTGCTGGTGCCCCTTTAGCTCTTGCAACCATTATTGCGTTTCAGTTATACTTTACTGCATGCTCCGTTCCAACTTCTATTTTATACCTGGAAGTTTCCCAGATCTCGTAGGGTTCTCAGTTGCTTCAGAGCATCCTGATTTCAAGCACACAGGCCCAACACAATTTTATGTTCTCCATATATCTTATATGGTCAACCCATGTCATTGAATACAACTGTATGATGGCTTTCTTCTCTTCTGCGGTGCAGCCCTGCAAACAGATCTGCGCAGAATCTTGTTGAATTTGATAGGACTTCACAGAGGCATGAGACACCAGCTGCGTAGATTAGGGCCCATGTTCTTCAGAGATTAGGATACAAGAAGCAGAACATCTGCAAGATCCAGGATCAAAACTGGAGAAATCTCCTAACTTTGAGTGAATTTTGTATGTAACTATTATATAGAAGAATAATTGGAGTAACTGATCTACTAAAAAATCCAATCCTTCTGATTCCTACAGGGAATATGGGATACTCCACACAGATCTGTAGATCTCTTCTTTACAGTTGTTTGGGTTCCCTAGTGTTTATACCAGAGAGGTGTGACTTGAGCGAGGGCATTAGTAATGTGGAAGAAAACATTGTCCTCACTCTGTGTTTGTAAGCAACAAGTAGCCAGAGGCAGTTTTATTACGAGCTGCAGCAAGGGAAAAACTGGTTCAGACAGGGGGGAAGCCCCCTCCCCCCCCCCCCGAGGCAGATCTTCGAATACAAGCAATTATGAAGCAGTTTATATACTGTCTATTAAATATAATAACAATTAGTCTCCTTCCCATTACAAACACCAATGGCTAACAGTTATTTAGTTCCACCCAGATGCTCCTTATCTCAAGGTCCCTACCAGAGTCAGCATTCTATCCTTATCTTATGGAGGCGAGAGGCGAAGGCAGCGTCTAATTACAGATCTCGCGTTGTCAGGCCACAAACTTAGCCTGACTCTTGCTCTCTTGTTAACAAGACCAAGATGGCCGCACACAAATTCCCTTATTCCCTTTTCCTGCCTCCACAGTAAAATAGTAGGTTATTACCTATTCAGAGAAACTTCAAACATCTTCTAAAGGAGCATCTTTTTATGATTGGAAATACACTCAGCAAACCACGCATCAGGAGTCATTTATTTTAAAATATCTACGCTTGATTAACTATATTTTGCAAAGGGCCTGCTTTCCTCAATTTGTTAAATGTAGACCCTGCATTTAAAAAAAAAAAAAGACTTAGTGTTTGTTTTGGGGTTTTTAGAGGGGCCTGATTCTCTGAAACACTCAGACCACCTAAATCAGGTCCCTTTAGAGATTTCTCAGGTTGGATGTCCAAAAATGTTGGAACCCCCAAATCATTAGTCACTTCTGAAAATACAGGCTTCTGCATAAGTAAAGCAGAAAACCTAATTCTACTGGACAGGGCACTAATGATTGGCCTCAAGATTTAGGGCCTACTCGCTGTTGACTCCCACTTGGGACTCCTCCCATCGGAGGAGCTGAAATAAAGAGGGCTCACTCCATCTTAGAGCCTAAAACCCCCAAAGATCCCCTTGTATTTTAGCTTCCAGCAGTTTCCAGCACAGTAAGGAATGCTGCAGTCTCCTACCATTGAATTATTCTTGCTGGAGATCTTATTAATCCTGAGCAATGAAGCAGGAGTTGGCTTTCTATGTAGCACTTCTCTAATGTTTATAGCTCTTGTAATAGAGGATCTGATCAGTGTTAAGAGCAGAGATGGATGATTTGATTGCATCTCTAAGTCCAAGTCTACACTGGCAAGTTACTGCGGATTAAATCAGCCCCCACCCTGTAACTTCTGAAGTAACCACACTGGAAAGGCACTGACCATGCACTAAATCCACAGTCGCTGAGCTCTAGGTAAACCACCTTGACAAAAGGTGTAGCACTAGCTGTGCTCTGGATACAACGCTCTGGTGCCAGTGTGGACACTGGCCTGTAACACTGTTCTGACTGGCCTCTGGAAATGGCCCATAATCCTTCAGGTTCCCTTAGCTCCTTATTTTGAACTTGGATGTCTGCCCTTCAAGCATGTGCATATCCAATTTCAGAGTGCTGTTTGGGGCAGGCTGCATGCTGTGCTGACTTGCTCTGGGACACAGAGCCAATTATTCAGGTGGAATGCTCCTGCTAGTGAGCACAGAGGCAGGCATCCAAATGTGTTTGTGAGACTGTTGTGCAAAGGAAAGCCGGGGGAGGGAGGGCTGAGATGTGAGAGTTTTCCCCTCCCCTCCCCTTGCCTCAGGACCAGTTATTTCCTGCTGCTGTATAAACTTCCAAGAAAGCATGCTGTCACGTTCCAAAATACAGTCTCTTCTCCTTGTCCCACATGCCCTCATTCACACCCATACACTCCCTTTCCCATGACTCTATTGAAAAGCAGCTGTCAAAATCCATAAGATGACCATGAAGCAATGGGATTGGGAAACCTGCATCATGTGACACTGACTGCCCCATGCTGCATTGCAAACCCTTCCAAACCCTGAGCCAATTGCACAGTGGGATACTTACCACAACACACTGCTCTGTGGTGGTACAAGCGCTGCTACTGTGGATGTGTTCTGCCATCACGAAGAACACAGGGTGGACATACAACAGTGGTTTCCCTACAGTGCTCTGTGAGCAGTGCTTTACATCTGCCAGTGTAGACATAGCTTAAGGAAAAGGTAAAACTTTCTTGGTGCACAGTGAGTGAATTCAAGCTTGTATTTCATCCTCCAGACAGAACCCAGCAATGATGACTATCTCTCTGAATCTGAGAAAATGGCTATGGATTTAAAAGATCCCAACCGTCCAAGATTTACTCTGCAAGAGCTACGGGATGTCTTGCATGAGCGGAATGAACTAAAGTCGAAAGTATTTTTGCTGCAGGAGGAGCTTTTATATTATAAGAGGTATGTTGGTGCCCACTGTTGGAATTGCTACCTGTGCCTTTTCCATTGTGCTACAGTTGGGGAGGTACAGAATAGATATAGAATAGAGAGAAACCAGTGGCTGGATGTAAAAACATCAGCTGATTCTTGGCTTCCGTAAGACAAAGTAGATATGCATCCAATATCTGGAGCTTTTTTCAACTTTCACAAAGGTTTGGGAAGAGTTTGCTTCAGGATCATCCCTAATTTTAATATTCCCCCAAACCGGAGATATATTAGTAGTGGGAATATCAAACAAATGCGTAGAGCTTTTGTCTTTATCAGAAAATGGCCTTTTGACGATGGAAATATTTGCCAAAAATGTTGACAGCGTGTATGTGTCATTTTCTTTTGCTCTTTACTCCCTTTCATTTTTTGGTGACAAAATAGAGTAAGAGACTCTAGATCAGGAATTAAAACACCAACAACCAAAAATCTTACCCCTCCCCCCCCGTTTTTTAAGTCAGATGAGGGGCAAATCATTACTTTCTATTAGGTATGTCAACTTGTAGTCGAGTACACAATTAACCAACAAGCCAAAGCTACACACATTCTCCCCCTGTATGAGGAAGCAAGTGCTGGAGGGAGCAGGAACCAGTGCCATGGGGATCCTGATAGAGAGGTAGCAATGTGGAGGGTGAGGGGGCAGGCAGGAGCCGATACATGCGGGACGCCAGTTTTCAAGCCAGCTCCCTGTGCGTATGTATCAGCTCATACAAACCGCTTCCCCCACCCCCCACATGCTCCTCCGCACTGCTGCCTCTGTATCAGAGACAGCAGTGTGGGGTGGCAGGTGGGAGCCAGATACAGAGGTAGCAGCATGAGGTGGCAGGAGGCTCCTCAGGAGTGGGGGTTGGGAGCACCCTGACTGCTGGCCCTGCCCCCAGGGACTATTAAATAGTCATGTAACTTCTAATATTATGTGCAGTTACACGACTATTCAATTAATCACTATTGAACATCCATACTTTCCATACTAGCTGTAATTTCAGGACAGTTTTTGTTCCACCCTCCAAACCATAACTCTTTTCATAAGCTTTTAAAAAACCCTCTGTCATTACCTACAGCCTCTGTCTCAGCACATGGCTAGTGCCAAAAATGCATTGCCATCTGAGGCCTGTTCTGTGGCCCAAGTGCAGTGAGGTGGTGGACACAGTTCCGTGTCGAGTGGACAAGCGCCAATACCCTAAAACTATTCTCATTAGCAGCCAGTGATTTTCAGCCTCCTCATAGAGGTCAAGAACTAAATGGGCCCTAACGACAGAACTGCTTAGCCGCCCCTGTAGGAGCTCTGTTGATTCTGCCATTTGAGGTACATCAGTGAGGGAAGCCTGTCTCACTGTTCTCTGTGCTGCACCTGTTCTGTGACTACACTGGGATCTCCTGAACTGTCAGTCAAGCGCTTACTCATCAACACAAAACATGGTTAGTGTCTCTCAAATGGGGGAGGGTCCATTAAACTCACCCGGCCGCTCTCTAGGGATTGCTGTGTACTGCACAGCAATATTCCGTCCTGAGTTTTTAAGAAGCTATTGCAGGTACCTTGGTCGTATGAATGTTGGGTTTTTAATATTTGCAATATTGTTACCATGTTGATCCCAGGTTATTAGAAAGACCAGGTGGGTGAGGTCATAGCTTTTACTGTTCCAGTTTCTGTTGATGAGAGAGACAAGCTTACACAGAAAACTGATGTTTTTAATGGCACCTCTGCTGCATATGATGAACCTTATAAATCCTCCTCATGTGAGAGTTACAGAACTCCTAACATGGGTGACTTGAATATGAAGGAGTTTTGTAAATTAAAAGTCTCATATACCATCTACATGTTTTGTTAGTTTCTAAGGTGCTGCAGAATTATTTGTTGTTTTTAAAGTTTTTTTTTTTGTAAATTAAAAGAATGTAAGGGCTTTATCCACTGATGATGCCAAGACTGCCACTGACTGTAATGGGTTTGGCTGAGCCCCTGCTGTTCCTTTTAGTTTATGCATAACCATAAGAACATAAAAATGGCCATGCTGGGTCAGACAAAAGACCCGGTATCCTGTCTTCCAACAGAGACCAATGCCAGATGTCCCAGAGGGAGTGAACAGAACAGGTAATCCTCAATTGATCCCTCTCCTGTGATACATTTCCAGCCTCTGACAAACACAGGCTAGACACACCATTCCTATCCATCCTGGCTAATAAGCATTGATGGACATAACTTCCATGAATTTATCTAGTTCTCTTTTGAACTCTTAGTCCTGGTCTTCACAACATCCTCTGGCAAGGAGTTCCACAGGCTGACCATGCGCTGTGTGAAGAAAAACTTCCTTTCATTTGTTTTAAACCTGCTACCTTTTACTTTCATTTGGTGACCCCTACTTCTGATGTTATGGGAACAAGTAAATAACTTTTCCTTACCCACTTTCTCCATACCTTTCATATCCCCCTTAGTCTCCTCTTTTCTAAGATGAAAAGTCACATTCTTTTTAATCTGTCTTCATATGGCACCTGTTCCAAACCCCTAATAATTTTTATTGCCATTATCTGAACCTTTTCCAATGCCAAGACATCTTTTTTGAGATGAGGTGATCGGATCTGTATGCAGTATTCAACATGTGGGTGTACCATGGATTTAAATAGAGGCAATAAGATATTCTCCATCTTACTTTTATTCCTTTATAAATGGTTCCTAACATTCTGTTTCCTTTGACTGCTGCTGCACAACAAGAGGATGTTTTCAGAGAACTATCCACATTGACTCTCAAGATTTCCCTCAAGTGGATATAGTTAAATTAGTCCGCATCATTTTGTGTGTATAGTTGGGATTATTTTTTCCAATATGCACTACTTTGCATTTATCAACATTAAAATTCATTTGCCATTTTGTTGTCCAATCACCTAGTTTTGTGGGATTCTTTTGAAGCTCTTTACAGTCTACTTTGGTCTTACCTATCTTGAGCAGTTTAGTATCACCTGCAGACTTTTCCACCTCACCGTTTTTAACCCATTCTCCACATAATTTATCTCATTGCTTCTTTTACTTGGTGGTTAAACCATGGTGGTCCTTTTTTGTTTCTCTTACTGTATCTTTTAGTTTGGGGTACACATTTAAGGTATGCCTGTATTATGGTATTTGTGAAAAGTTTCTATATAGCTTGCAAGGATTTTACTTCTGGCACTGTATGTTTTAATTTTTTTAATCTCATTTTTGTGTAGTTCCCCTTTCTGAAATTAAATGCCACAGTGTTGGGCTGCTGTATTGTTTTTCCTACCACAGGGATGTTAAAATTAATTATATTATAGTAATTATTTCCAAGTGGTCCAGTTACATTTACTTTTTGGACCACATCTTCTGGTCCACTTAGGACTAAATCAAGAATTGTCTCTCCTCTTGAGGGTTCCAGAACCAGCTGCTCCAAGTAGCAGTCATTTAGGGTGCCAAGCAACTTTATCCCTGCATCCCATCCTGAGGTGTCATGTACCCAGTCAAATGTGAAGATAATTGAAATACCCCACTATTACTGAGTTTTGTTTTTTATTTGTATAGCTTCTCTAATCTCCCTTCGCATTTCTTAGTCACTATCACTATCGTGGTCAGGTGATCGGTAATATATCCCTACTGCTTTATCCATATTATTAGAGCATGGAATTAGTATCCATAGAGATGCTATGGAACATTTGTGTTCCTTTTTAGATTTGTATTTCATTTGATTCTACATTTTCTTTCCCGTATATTATGATTCCCACACCAGCATGACCTGTTCTGTCCTTCCAATATATTTTGTACCCTGGCATGACTGTGTCTCATTAATTTGTCCTCATTCCACCAAGTTTCTGTGATGCCTATTCTATCAATATCCTCCTTTAATACAAGGCACTCTAATTGAACAACTTGTTCAGATTATTAAACCAAGCCCACTAAAATCAGATGGGAATCTTTTCATCGGTCATGGATCAGGTGCTTAGTTTCTTTTAATTTACAAAACTCCTTCACATTATATTCTACATTTCTCCAGAATAATGAAAGAACTAGAACTGTGGGTTTTTTCTCTTCTTAAAGTGAGGAAACAGAAGAAGAAACTAGATCTCCTCAACCTACATCAATAATTAATTCAAAAACCTCCACTCAGCCAGAATCTGGAATCAAACGACTGTAAGTAGCACAAACTGGGCATGTTTCTTGGAGTAAATGCCTTGGTTTTACTTCTGTTTCTGTTCCTCCCCCTCTTCAATCTTCATTTAGTGATATCATATGCACTTGTTTTGGAAATAAGCCTATAATAAAGAATACTCTGAACACACATTTCATAGGTTTTTATGAAACAAAACAGGACATAGCACTGATTTAATTCTGGGTGGGTGCCTATCTGGGTGAGGTTCCCTTCACACACGACAGGGAGAATAAGTATTCTGTGCATTTGCATTTATGGTACCGTGTCGCAGGGTGAGCCTACCTGCTCTTCTCTGGATGGGGTGTTGGGCCTCTGAGGTTCCTTACTTGGATCTCAGTCCCCTGTGCATCCCAAGGTTGAAGGTCCCTGCACACAAGTCAGTGTGGCTTAGCAGCCAGAGTCAATAGTACCAGGAATGGTTAGAGCCCTTGAGGGGTTGGTATGGAGGGGGTATGGAGACCCAGGAATGCATTCTCCACTGGGTCCCAGCCCAGGTCCCTGTCAGTGATGGAGTGGACCACCAATAGTTTGTTGGGGAATTCAGCCAAAAGATGTCAAGTACCCAGGGTTCACCTCCCTGCCCTGGGCCACTTCCTACCAGTGTCTCCCTTGTAGTCTGCTCTGTCCCTTTTCCCCTGGGGGGCTTCTGCTGCAGTTCCCACCTGACTGAAAATGGCATCTGTGTGCACCGTGCTTCTCCTCCAAGAGCTCCTATGGCACTCCTCCCTCATCTGCACTCAGCCCAGATGAGCTGTTCCACCGGCCTGTAGATCTTGCCTCCAATAGGATCATGTTGGGCAGGGCTATGGGGTGGGGCCTTCTTGGCCAGGAAGCCAGGCTTAATCCCTGCAGCCCCAGTTCAGGGTGGTTACAGCCCATCACATTCAGATTCACACTGGGGATGTAATAGTGTAGTCGATGGACTGATAAGGAAAAGCTTATATGTTAATACTACAGACTTTAAGCATTCCCTCCCCTACTCCCCCTCATCCCTCCTTGCAAGTACATTTTTTAGAAGGCTGGTCCAGCAGCCTGGCTCAGTCCTGGCTTGCGCAGGGTCTGAGACCTACTCCTACTGTGGCTCCTAATACATTGCATTGTAAGCCCAGGCTTAGTGGAACTTAAGTTAGCAGAGCCTGGGATTGTTAGGATTATTAGGAGACAGGTGGGCAGGCAGCCCAGATCAGTTCCGGCTTTCACCAGGGCTCAGAGCTCAGACCCTGCCCAGACAGGGGATGCTGTCACCCCGTGCGACGGGCAGCTGGTCCACGAGGGGAGCTGTTTTTTAAACTGGCTCCCCTTGCAGATCAGCTCCCGCCTGGCACCCCTTGTTGCAGCTTCTGATACAGGGGTAGCAGGGGGCTCCTCGGGGAGAGGCCAGAGTGCACTGGCTGTCGGCCTCACCCCCAGGGACTATAGACTAGTCGAGTAATGGATAAGAATTCATGAGGATAATTGGCTATTCAATTAACCGATTTTTAACATCCCTAATTCACACCAGGGGAGCCCACTTTATTTTTAATATTCCCTTTTTGACTACTGTTTCATAACGCTCAAGAGTAGAAGGCAAATGTTGCTATAGAATATAACAGCCTGTGAGCTAACAAGCTGTTAGCCACTAAAATTCCTGCTTTTATTAGCAACAATCTTGTCAGCTGATTCAGGCTCTGAGGATATTCATGTCCGCATATGAAAGTGAGCTGCTGGTTTCTCACCATGGGCTGTGGTCTGGTTTCAGGGCTGATCCTGCATTCCTTGGGCACCCCAAATTGCAGCTGAGTCCAGTGCAAGATCTGGGTGCACTAGGAATGTAATATTGGGCACTTTTTCCTGTGTGTGTTTGTTTACATTTAGGTAGTAAACTCCTTGGGGCAGAGACAGCAGAGTCAGCATCAGGAAAATATCGGCAAGCTACCTCCTCTGAGTTTCACACCTGAAAGCTGTAGAATGTGTCGGTTAAGAAAGAAACAAAAACTCAAGCACATAACAGCTGGGTGTGGTGTTCAGTGTCCTTCTCTTCCCATTACTAAGTAGCCATATTCATAGGTTCCTGCATCCTGAGAATCTGAGTCTCAGGCTCAAATCTTGCCATTTTCCTGTATACAGAACACCTGCATCAGGTCTAAGCACAGAGTTTACTCCTTGCTTGCCTGATACTTCCCTGTGAGAGGGGGCTTGTCTCCATTTTTTTTCCAGACCTGTAAACTCCACGTCCCCAATATCGGGCGATGCTCATGGGTGACTAGTTAACTGCTGGCCCAGCTGTGCTGCAGCAGCCCTCTGCCCAATACGGGGTGGATGTGGGGGAGGGGGAAGGTGCTCCAGCCCAGCTGGGTCTACTGTGCCACAGGTAGGGGGTTGCTCCAAGCTTAACCGGTTAAACCTAGTATTAATGGTTGACATTTTTAACGATAATTAACATCCCTAGTAAGCAGTTAGGATTAGAAAACTGAATTATTAAAGCACTTGATTTGTTAGTTTATCTATTAATGTCAGCTCACTCCCTCGTCTGTTTGTTCCAAACAGATACTAGTTTTTGAACCTACTAAGAGGCTTTTATGTTTTGTGAATAATATAAACTGCTTCAACAATAGATAAGCTATTTGGATATGACACTTTATTATTTAGTTGCATTGTCCCATCCTATCCCTCTACACATATAACATTCAGCTTCCATATAAAAATCATGCCTGGATTTATATAGTGCCTTCCAGTGGATGACCTGAGGGGATCATCCAAACTCCAGTAAAGTTACTGGGAATGTTGTCATTTACTCTAGTAAGTAGGGGCTCATGCTATTAGTGCACAAGAACAGGCCATAAACTAATTTCTTCAGCCATCCTTTATTTTGTATCTGAAAATTGTACTTTGAGTTTGGCATTTGGATCACGATTATGGTTATGATGCTCTTATAAGTGTTTAGAAAAGTAGGGAATGTCCTGTTCGGACTAGTGGGTTTATCTTATATATTCATTTCCATCGTAAATGTTCCGTTTTTGTGCTGTATTCAATACTTCATTTTGTTCAACCTGATTTCCTGTTTGTGGGGAATGGCCATATAACCAGAAGAGTCGTGACTGCAACTTGTGGATTAGGTTTATCATGAGCAAAAATGGAACAGAAGTGTAAACTGAGCCCATTTGGTAGCAATGGTAACTAGACACGCTTCTCTTTGGTTCTCTTTAGTTTTAACATAGAGTTAGCACAGGGAGTCATGGCATGAATAGCATTGGAGTAGCTGTCTTGCTGGGTTTTACCTCTTATTAGCTGATCAGTGATTTTTCTGGAGTGCTCTGGAAAGCTTCTAGACAACTATTCAGATCTTTCTTTTTATAAATGGAAAGGCAAGAGGATAACCACCACTATTTTAATGTTATTTGTAAAAGTTAAACTCCCTGTTTTTACATGTTCCCATCTTCCAAAAACTTCTTTTAACATTTGAATGTCAGCCTGAGCATAGAGCTCCCCTGGCCTATTCTTGCTGGGATAGGGGGCTGTGAACCGGGGAACTGGCTTTCTTGTCAGCTGGCATGCAACACATTGTGCTCTCTTCCTCCCCCATTTCTTCCAAGTGTGGCAAGGGAATGGGGGATAAAGAGGCAATAAGACCCTTTCTTTTATATATTTTTGTTAAATTCGGGGAAATTATTCTCCCTATTTTAATTTAACTGGGATAACAATGGGTCTTGAACTTATGTACAGCTTCAAGGCTGGAGTGCCTGAAGTTCTAGCACCAGTTTTTCTCCAAGGCTGGAGCAGTCTGCAGTCCCAAACTAGGAAGCATTCCAAATCTTTAGTCCAGGGTTAGCAGATGCTGAGGGTGTATATGATTTGTCTGAAATGAAAGGAAACTGAAGGGATGTAAAAGACCTCCTCCCCATTTCATTGTCTTCTTCGGTGGCTCTCAGTTTACAACTCACCCACTCAGGTACCAGAAGTAGTAACTTAGCCCAGCCTGTCAGCCAGCTGCTTCTTGGCCAAGTGAGAGTTAAGGATACAGTTTATCCCTTATCCTGCTCCAGGAACATTTTCAACATCCTGAGACTATGTCCATTTCATTGCCTAAATAGGAAATAAATCCCATTATTCCCATTTTACAGTGGAGGAAGCAGAGGGGAAAAAGGTGCAGCCAAAGTAATAGAAGAGAATCCTCAGCTTTCCCTAGTGATGCTGCAGGGCTTGGAGACACAACTGTGGCTGTGAGGGAGCCTTAGTCATGTTACTTAAGATCTGATCCTGCAAGGTGCTAAGTCTCTCCCATGCTCCAGATCCCACTGACTCCAGTGGAAGTTGTGGATGCTCCGTACTGCTCGGCACCTTGCAAAATCAGGCACCAAGTCACTTACTTAAACCTATGAAGGGACAACTCAACTATACGTTTCTACTGTAACATCTCCAAACCTGCAGTAGGACTGGGATAAGATGTAACAGATGAAAAACATGACCCTACTACTCCTTTGGAAAAGACGCAGAGCTGGGATTAGAACTCTGACATCCTTAGCTCCTATTCCTGTATTCAGACTATCAAGAAAGCCTAACTAAGTAAATAGATTTATTGCCATTCTCTTAGGAAGAGCTGTATGTCTGCCTCTTCAAAACACATCACTGTGAATACAGTATTTTAAGGACATCAGGCACATTCTCTGTCATCTTCAATTTGCTCCTACAAATGGTGAGTTGCCGTTTCCAAATGCAGTTAAAGGAAATAGAAGTTCTGAAATCTATATTTTTCTCCCTGGGGTTAGAGCTTAATTTTTAGATGCTCGATTAATGGGATACTGATCTCCTGAGACCACCTTGATATACTATTAAGCTCATCTCTACTCCTCTAAATGGTTGAATGTGATGAGAGAACATGTCAGCCACAAGGAGATACTTATGGGGAAAACACACGAGCCCTGGGATTAAAAATGCTGGCTCTGTTTTGTTTGTACATTGTACAGCAAAGACCCTTTTCTTTGAGTACACTGAACAAACAAATGTGATAATGCCTGAAGCAGTCTTACGTCTTGTTCTGATGTCTGAATTCTGTAGCTGCTTGTGAGTGGGCAACAGTGTGTAATACTAGAAGTCCCAGTGATGGTTAATGGTATAACAATGTATGTTTGAATCCAAGAATAGCAACTATGGCAGCTGTGTTAGGAAGAGTTCCAACATGCGTTAGATCACAAGTAAAATGACTCTGGGGTTTTCAACTTGATCCTTCACTGACATTAGTCCACAGCACAAAAATAAACTGGCCACAATTGACCGTGTCTGCGGAGGAGAGTCCTTAGAACAGCAGAAGGTGTTGGAGATATGGACAAAGATGCCTTGTGTGAACTCACATGAAAGTCATATGTGGGACCTGCAACTTAGCAAGCCTGGAATGGAAGTTTCCATCCCTGCTGTACCCAGCTTAGCATGGTGTGAGATGCTGCAAGCCCAAACAGCAGCTGGGCTTTATCAGGTCTAACCCATGTCTTGAGCTGGGAAACTACTGAGTGGTAAACAAGTGTGACGTCTGTCTCAGCTCATAAGTGTGTGAAGAATGGCGTTGAGCCAGGTACATGTACACCCGGTAAACAACTGTAGCATAACTAGTGTAGAAAGCCCCATGCCCATTGAGTCTCAACAGGGACCTAGACCTCGAAGGGTGTCCTGAATCCCCATAGCTGGAGCCACGTCCACTGCAGCCGGGTGCAAGGTGACCAGAACGAGACTTCCCGCAGACTAAATGGGCGTAAGCATTTCTAAGTGCCTGTTACTCTTATATGCATTGCTTTTCCTATGCTGATTTTTGTATAACTTTGTAGTAGCTGTGTAACCATCTGGCAATATTAAGCCTGTAATAGTAGTGACGAAGTGAGATTAATAAAAGCAACTGTCTATCCCTAATCAACTGTCTTGAAACAAATCCACAACCCTGTTGAGCCATGGACCTGTGGCTTGACATGGGCCACGTTATACAGAGCAAGTAGCCCAAGTACCCTCTCATGCTCAGGATTTTTCAGCACTCAGAGTGTACCTCTAAGCTGCATGAATGGAATGACATGCAGTAAAAGGGCTGGATGCTTATAAAAATTGCATTCTAGCAAGTGAGCTAGATGAATGTTTCTAGCAGAGTTATAAGGTTTTAAAACCAGTGTCACAGCTACCTGTGGTTAGCATTTCTGCATGTATATAGATGCAGGAGCTGTCAGAACAGCCATATGGGCCCTTTTTATCCAAGTAAAATACAGTGGGGTATATTTCAAGTCTTCAGATGTGTTATTAAAAAACTTGACAGTATCAGTTTTGTCACTAGCAGTACCCTTAATTTTAAAATCAATCATTTCTAACCCTATTTCCTATGCCAACATCCATGGAAAATCTGTAGCTAGTGGAAGAAGAGCACTGCTTGTATTTCTTATCATCCACCTTAATCCTTCACTTCACCATTATGTATGTGTCTTTTTTCAAACCTGTAACTGGAAAAGCAATGTAGTCTCATGCTCTGCATTGCTCCCCCTTAGTGAATTACACCAAGGCTGTGTGCTGCATCATGGTAGAAATGTGACTTCTCAGTTATGAATATTTAGAATGACGTAACAAGATTTTAATTACTAATTTCTCTAACCCAGAAGTGCTAGTGAGCAACTGTTGTGGATGATGCAAATACAATTTTTTCCTCTTTCCATCTATCCTTTGATACTTCCATGTGTAACCCTATTTTTCAAAGTAACCCTATGTATCTTGTTTACCTGTCTATTATGGAATGTCTTATCTCTTCTGTGCCTGTACTTTTCTGACTAGGATCTTTACAGCCATAATGCCCATGGTAGCAGCTGGATTGATTCCAGATGATCCCACATTGCAGCCAATAAGAAGACTTGTGTCCCTTGTAGGAATTTTTAAAATGTTTTGCACTGTGGTTTTCTTTTGCATGACCCTCATGTATTTTAATTTAAGATGCTGGTGGGATTCTCATTGGCTGACGATGGGATTGCAAACTCAAAAGCTGCCAATCAGAATTATCAATCAGTACATATTAATTTTACTGTCTAAATCCACTGTGTTGCATATTGTTCCATTACTTTGTCTTAATATTACTAAGATAAACCAATTTGTCCATTACCCATTAAGAAATTAATAAGAGCATTTTAATCAACATCTGTTAATTTCGCTTACTAAGCCTGTTTTGTTTAAATCTGTCATTTTATTAACCTGCTACAAATTAATTTTACAGAATATAGCGTCCAATATTTTAACTCCTAGTGTTTACTTAGAGGCCATCATTTACATGTCTGAGAACATTTTAACTGTGGATTTTGGTCTCCTATGTAGTATGCTCCAAACTATAAGATTATGTATACTTATAATAAGTTCTACAACTATATTCCTGGCTGTATGAAAAGAAGTCATTGCCTAATGCTAATGCTCTAGTTGAATTTTCACTGCTATTATGATGGTCCTGTTAAGTGACCACTGTACTTAAGGCTGCGAAATATTTTTTTCATTCTAAATTTCTTCCCTTTTCATGATAATTTGAAATCTTTTTAAACATTCAACTTTTGGACTGAGCATTTCCATGCTTTCTTGGCCCAACAGCACTTTAAATTTTACCAAAATTTCTTCAGCTGGATTTAGAATAAAGTTTTATATATAAAATACCCATGTTCCTACTTCATAATTTGAGAGTAATTAAGATGGCTGAACTTTGAACCATTAAACTCAGCATGTAAATGCAGCCAAATTCACTGAAGAGTGTGTTTTACTAAGTTTGAAAATTGTTAGTTATGAACACTTGAAAATGCAGGAACAAATATGTACAGAGGAAAGCCCTAGTAAGCAGTGGGCTTTTGCCAGCAGCACTTGAATCAGGCATTTTAAAAAACAATACCAAAACAACCAACCAAAAACAGATGCAGCATATGGAATTTGCAAGCTCCAAGGTGAAAGTGGTAAGGTAGTGCCGATACATACATTTTCTCAAAACACATAGGTAATTTAAATGGAAAGATGCTACAATGCTAAGGCTGGAGACTTAAAATCAAAAAGTTAGGAAATGCAAACATTAAGGTCCCATCAGCAAAGTTAACTTGTAGGATGTGAGTGCACTTAAAACTAGTTTCTATCCTGTACTTTAGAAGTAGCATAATGAAGTATTGTTATGTTTATATTACAGTAGCACCGAAGGATTCCACTCGTAGACCAGGACTCCACTGGGTTAGGTACTATATAAAGAGAACAAAGTCCTAAAAAAAAAGCATCGTAAAAAATCAAAGGATATGCATGGTGGTTAACGCTGAAGATGGTACCTTAACTTTTGCATTTCCCAACATACAGTGATATTTTAACATTGCACGAACACTTTTTGCATTTTAGAATATGGTTCACTGTATGTATAACGTTATTTTGCTTCAGCTGGTAACTTCTCTGCCATATGAACAAGGAAAATTAATAAAAGGCTATTTGACTTTATGTAGTACCAGCTTTGCATTTTTTAATTGCAGTTCACAGGCTTATTAAAATGGTATATATTCACACGCACCGTTAATTGAGCACCCATGCATTGTCTGTGGTTAAATGATGTATACATTTAATGTATTAAATATGACTCATCCTACAAAACACTTGCATCCATGTTTAGGTGTGTGCTGAAACTGGGCCTAACTTATTAAAAGTATTCATTTTCAATATTTCTTTAAAATGTTAGTGACTATTATATTTATTCTCCCCTGTCTAATTTTTCTCTTTTGCTTAAAAGCATATTGTAGTCAGTTGTCACTGTTCTTTTCCATCCATGTGCAGAATAAATTTTTCCATGTGCACCGAGGCATGTGTGAATTTGCACCATTAGCAAGAACAAAAATCTAGCAGGGGGCACTCTGCTAATGAGCTGGGCCACATTTGAATCTCTCCTGAGTGGCTGCACAAGTGCACAGCTTATGGCGCACACTGATTGTAGTGTTTTCATGTGGAAAAAAGCAGGATGCCAATTTCCTTTGTTTATGGCATAAAACTAATCCTTTTGTAGTTTTTTTAAACTAATACACTTAAATTAAGACTGCATGTGTCTATAGGTTTCAGCAATTAAAGCTTATTTTGAAGCTTCTGTAACAAAGCAGCTAACGATGGTAGTGACTTAATCTTGAATAATGCTTGACACATTTTCCATCAGGTGTCACTGCCTTCAACTTGCAGATGCAAACAGTTTTTTTGCTCTAAGTTTTGTTGCACCATGTATCCTGTTTATCTCTAGTGTCTCCAAACTACTGGGTCCTAACTTGTCTTTCTTCCTTTCTGGAAGGTTTAGTTTCTTCTCTCGTGATAAAAGATCCATGCAAGCGACACAGAAAAACGTTCACTTCCAGGATTCTTTTGGCGAATGGGCAGATTCAAACAAAGATGACTCCTATACCGAACAAGGCCTAGAAGCCCTTCAGCACCTGTGATTAACACCACAAGGCGTATTGCTTACTATAGTAGATCTGGACATGCAAGTAACAAGAAGCTTTTGTAACTATATCTGGCAGCTCATTTATTTGCCTGACACACACTGACTTTTTTTCAGGATGTACTTTTCCAAAGGGATTCCTCAGTGTTTACTTAGTGACTGCTCTCTGAAAACAGAATCCAAGCTTCGTAGTAATGGTTATTTATACTCTGGGGTATCAGAGCTTCTAAGTAACTGGGCTGAATAATAAGTCTGTTTGACTCCCGCATTAACTACAGTAACACAAGTTTCCTAAAACAAAAAAATCCTGTGCCATTATTAGAGGTTTATTTGCATTGTACGATACCTATTTGTGAGCCTTCTGAAACCATGTTTATGTTAAAACTTGGGGGAGGGAAGAGGATTTTTCTTCTGTTATGACACTTTCAAAGAGTGAGTTTGCAGTGTATACACTATTTCTGGGACAGATCCTACCACAGCTATAACCTGTCAAATTCAGAGGTTGCAGAGAAACTATTAGAAGCTTCAAATGATAAAAATAGTGAAGCTGGAGCAGCTGTGAGGGACTATGATTATATATTCCCTCTTGCTGTTTATAGTGCCTAAGCTTTGTAGATAATGATGTACAAGGTGAGTGTGCCTTGCATTTTTCTCTGAGTTATGCAGTATTAACAGAAAATGAAGTGCTCACATTGAGGAATTCTAAACACATTGCATTTGTTTTCTTATTCATACCTTGTCCTCGCCCTCCCCCTCCCCCTCCCCCATCTGTAGCAGCAGAACTTTGCTGTATAGAACATAGTTCCCTTTCCTACCAAAGACTTTGAACAAAGCTTAAAGGCACCATTTTCACACATTCTTATTAACATAGGTATTGGAGAGGTGTTTAAAACAATGCTAACTTCTTTGTTCTAGTTAGAGATAGTCTCAACCTAAAATCTCACCTGTGAAGCACCCTAAAATTGTGTTGAGATTCTGGGGATGATAGATTCTAAAACCTCAATTGTATAGACTGTTCCCCTTGCTATTCTGCATTGGTGCTCAGTGTGGACCTAAGGTTATATGCAAGAGCTTAGAGCACTGGGATCTAACTCGGTAATGAAAAGCCTGCTTCTGCAAGCAGGTGAGTTGTGGGAAGGTCTGACACTGACACTAAATTGATGGTACAAGCCCATCCCCAATTTAATTGCATATGAACTGAGAAAGCACATGAGCAAATTCATGCACAACACACCTGTTGCTGGAATGGGTGCCTAAACCACTAGGGATGCAGCTAGCCATGCTTCCTGAGAATCACTCCCCCAAATTGTGATACACATTGTGCCTCTACTGGTAGAGAGGCCTTTTCTGCTCTGTTGAATCAGAAAGAGAGCTGGTTCTGTTCCAGATAGAACCATCCTGGCTGGTCCTGCATTCTCAAGACCTGATGTGTTCTGAATGAGGGAATTTTCCAGACGAAGGAAAGTCAAGCCTGGCCCCTTTGCTGCTGACCTCTGGGCTCTCCAGGGGGATGGGGGGGCCACCAGTCTCCTGACTATTGACTCAGGCCACTAGGCTCCACTGCCAGCATCAGACAGGCTCCCAGCTCCCACCCCTATGTCTGCTGGACTCGTTCTGCTCCTAGCTGCTGGCCCCCTCTATTACCAGATTCCCATCTGGCCCCTGCTCCCAGACAGTGAGACTCTTTCATCCAGCAACATCGCCAGCCCAGAGACTCCCAGACCAGAGAGGTTCATCCTGGACTATGGAGTTTAATCCATGTTATGGGCTCAGCTGTACTATAAAGAGTCATGCTCCTGCAGTTCTGCCCCAGGTGAGATGTATCTGCAGATTGGCTGGTCTGCCCTAGAGTAACTTCCTTTAAAAAAAATCCTAGCAGTACCTCTTACTGCTGCTGGATTTTTAACAACATGCTGAATAGACCAGGGATGTTAAAAAATGTTTGTGTGAAGATGTAACTGCTGAGTAATCAGCTCCCGCCAGCCTCCCATTTGTTACCTCTGATAGAAAGAAAGTGTGTGGGTGTGGGGGGGGGGGGGGGAGTGGTGGCTCCATGAAATTTGACACACTCGGGGAGGTGGCTTGAAAGCCGGATTCCTGTGTGTACTGGCTCTTGCCTGCCTCTCCCCCTGGCGCTCTGCTGCTGCCTCTGTATCAGAGGCAATCACACAAAAGGCCAGGAGGCTCTGCAGGAACACTGGAACCCTTCTTTCCCACCCCTCAACCTGCTCCCTCTGTGGGAGATGGGGGGTAGGCAGCAGTCCAGGGGGGCAGATGGCTCCTGCCTTCCCTCCCCATGCTACCTCTGCCACAGAGGCAGCAGGGAGGGGGTGCATGTAACCATTAGGGTTAACTGATGAACCAATTAGATTATTGCTTAATCATGTAAGCAGTTACATGCCAACATCACTAGAGTAGACTTGCTGGGACAGAACACCATACTAAACTGTGGCAGCAATCCATGCTCTGTATATATTAAAACTCCTAGGCTTTGTCTAGACTGGCAAGATTTTGCGCAAATACTTTTAACAGAAAAGTTTTTCAGTTAAAAGTATTTGCACAAGAGAGCATCTACACTGGCATGGATGCTTTTGTGCAAAAGACATCTTTTGCGCAAAAGCATCCGTGCCAGTGTAGAAGCTCTCTTGTGCAAGAAAGCTCCAAAGGCCATTTTAGCCATCGGGCTTTCTTACACAAGAAATTAACTTGGCTGTCTACACTGGCCCTCTTGCGCAAGAATACTTGCGCAAGAGAGCTTATCCCTGAGCGGGAGCATCAGAGTACTTGCGCAAGAAGCACTGAGTTTGTACAATACAAAGTCAGTGTTCTTGCGCAAATACTCGCGGCCAGTGTAGACAGGTGGCAAGATTTTGCTCAGAAGCAGACGCTTTTGCGCAAAATCTTGCCAGTCTAGAGGCAGCCCTAGTGTTGCTGACACTGCTGGATCTGAACCATCAAGGGAACTTGTAAGCAAAAACTAAGCTTTGGAGCTATAGTCAAACACTCTTCCTACTACTGTGGTTTCAAATGTGTCTTCTGAGCCAATAGCCTGGTTTAAAATACCACTGTTCTTGGGTTTGAAAAAGTTCCTTGTATATACAGGCCAAGGAATCTATACTAGAACCCATCTATAATTAAGTGGTGTTGGAAAACCCTTTGTAGCCTGGTTATAATACTGTTCTGTTTTGTACTCTGAATGGGAGTAAACTGTGTTAGGATGGTGAACACAGAAAAACTTAAAGCTACAAGCTTGGGTCCTTGCCACATAATAGGATATCATCAATATTCTCCATATTATAGTCCCCTGCCATGGTTGGAGTGCACATAAATGCAACATGGTCCTATAGCTGTGGTGTCCAACATGCAAGCCATTAGCCACATGTGGCTACTTAGCTAGTTGAGCGTGGCTAGATTGCTATAGCAGTAGCCACCCTAGCAAGAGTGGGCAATAGTTTTTGACTGGGGGCTACTTCAGAAGTTTTTGAAGTGACCCTGGCCCATCCCAGAAGACGTAGGGCCTCAGGCGAGAGGGGCGGTGTTATGCGTCTACACGTGTAGTCTATGCCAATTACAACTTTTTTATTAAACTATGCGTTGCCCCGCATCCCATCACCATACATTTTAGACGAAGGGTACTGGATGATTGTCCTGGGGCCGATCCACCAAACTTGGCTGAGTCTCGCTAGCTGCCTTTGGGCAGCGGAGAGGGGGGCCCGGGCCCACCCACTCTCCTGGGCCCCGACCCAGGGCCCTAACATAGGGAGGTAAACTCCCTACGCTAGCAGATGGGGGTGTTGCCCCTAAACGCGTTTATTTGCAAGTTTTGCGACCCTGCTGTGGGCCACTGCTTAGCTCCGCCACCTGGGCTCAACTCCCCAGTATGCTGAGTGCTCATTGTGGCCCTGCCCCCAGGTTCCCCTACACAGGTTCCTTCCTGCACCTTCCTTTCTGTGCTTCCGCCACCCCGTACCGCTCCTCTTTGTCCCTCTTCTGTCCATGTGTCCCTCTTATGTGATTGCCCCCAGCCTCTGTGGATGACATCATCCCACTCTCCAGCCTTAACCCCTCCCCTACGGGAGTCCTCAGGTGTTCAACTGACATCATGCATCCGGGGGGGGGGGGCGTGACATCACATTCCTGCGCCCCGCCTGTGTTGGTGTGCGGGGTCCATGCTCTCCGCGTGGCCCCATCTCCTTCCCTGCCCAGTGGCTCCAGACTCCTCCCGGCTGCTTCCTCTGTGGCATGGGCGCCGGTGTTCTCACCCTCCTGGGCCTCCCACAGCTGGGGATCATGGCGGGGTTGTCTCACCCCGCCACAGGCGGGAACAGCACACTTCTGTGCTTCCACACCCAGAGACCCTGATTGCTCTGGGGGTGGAGGAGCGTGCAAAGTTCTGAACAGCTGTCGGTTCCTTTTAGGTACCTGTGGTTCTGGTGGTGGGAGGAGACTTTGCATGCAATCAGGGCCTGGGGAGAGGCAGCATGTGAAGTCCCTTGATCCCTGTTCCTGCCCTACAAGGAAGTGACGTGCTTAGTGTCAACTGCCAGCTGAACAACAACTGGTGGTTGACTTTTAAGTGCTGAGCCCCTTGCAGGGAGGGAGGAGACTTCATGTGCTCCCTCTGCCCCCAAGCCCTGATTGGCCTGGGGGCAGCGGGAGCATGCAAAGTCTCCTCTCATCCTTCCCGTCCTGCAAGGAGTGTGCAGTGCTTAGAAGTGCTGCGCCCCTCCTAGGGCAGGAGGAGACGTCACACATTCCGTCCCTGTACCCCCAAGCCCTGATTGGCTTGCCAGTAGAGGAGAGGGGCACAAAGTCTCTTGCTCCTTGCCCTCAGGCATGCTTATAATAGCCACTGTGCATTCCCTTTTGCCCCCAAGTCCTGATTGGCTTGGAGGAGCGGGAAGTCTCTTGCTTCTTGCCCTCAGGCACGCGGGGCTTAGAGTCAACTTCCAGGGTTGACTGTAAGTGCTACGCACTCCGCTGTCCCTAGGCCCTGCTTGGCCCTGGGGGTGGGGAAACATCAGGGCCTCCTTGGGCTGGATCTGGTCTGCTGAGGCCTTTCTGCCCACCCCTGCACTATAATGACTACTGCTTCAGAACTGGCTGGACACCATAGTCCTATAGAATTACATGTATATGTAAAAGAAAAACTTAAAAAACAACCAATAGTCTAGTAGCACCTTAGAAACTAACAAAACATGTGGATGGTATCATGAGCTTTTGTGGGCACAACCCACTTCATCTGAAGAAGTGGGTTGTGCCCATGAAAGCTCACGATAGTCCAGTCATCTGAAGAAGAGGGTTGTCCCCACGAAAGCTCATGATCCCCTCTGCATGTTTTGTTAGTCTTTAAGGTGCTACTAGACTATTTGTTGTTTTTTAAGTTTTTCCTGTTACAGACTAACTTGGCTACCATTCTGAAGCTTTTGAAAATGTATAAAAAACATCTTGTACTTAAGCCTGGTATTCCATGTGGTGAGCATAGGATTCCTGTTAATCACAGCATACACATGAAAATGGAGCATAGTGTGCCCACGTGGAAAAATACTGATATTTGTGATGAAACCTTCAAAATAACTATATAAATATGGTCTTCTCTGTTCCAAGAGGTGTTTATACTTTGTATCCTGATTTGACCTTTACTGGAATTGGTAACAGCTTTCATTGACACAAAGTGTCCTGAATAAAGGGATTGCTGATTTGAACATCTTTGCTTACGTATCAGAATCTCTGAATTTTAACTTAGGTAAAAATAAAACACAAACACAATACTCTATCATACACTACAATTTAGAATAGTGGTGCCATGTAATGGAACACTAAGCACATTTAAAAAAAATAGCATGCCCAGCACTGCCACTGAACGACATGACAAATGTTCTGTGTTATGTATTTATACTATACTTTCCGTCTGCTGCCTAAGGGATCTTGTCTAAATTCCTGCCTCTTTTATACACTTCTGGTGTGACTTTGAGAAAGCTATGTCATCTCTGTGTGCTTCAGTTCCCTGTTTGTGAAATGGGAATAATAACTCTTTTATTTTGATTGTGTACAATGTTCCCGCTAATTTTGCCATACATGTATAGAGTAAATTTTGTTATATGCATCAGGTCATGTGCAGATGTGCACCACTAATACAAACACATGCTGCTGGCTGTGAAAGGCTCTAGGTGCTGTGCTAATCAGCTAGATGGCATATGAATCTCTCCTGGCAGATGCCCAAAAGCTCAGTTTATGGGGAACATTGGTTGTATTAAACTGTAAACTATATGGGGCAGGAATAGTTTCCTATGTGTACACCCCCGCCCCCCCAGCACAAAGGGACTCTGATGCTGTATAAGGCCAGTTTGCACTAATAGGATATTACAAAAATTGATGTACTCAACTAGCTACATGAAAAATTCAGAGTATTTATTGTAAAAGGATTGCTTTGAGCAGAGCTGGAGAAAATACGGCATGTGTGAAACTCAGCCAGCTCCCTGCCTGCCCCACACTCAAAAAAGCCGGCTGTGAGGCCACGAATGCATCTCTGAAGGCTGAGAATATGGAGGAGGGGGAGAGCCTTCTCACTCTGCTCCTGCCTCCAGTAGCTCCCATTGGCTGGTTTCCAGCCAATAGCAGCTGCCTGGTTGCAGGACAAATAGCATGTGAAGTGCCCTACCTCCCATCTCCTGAGTTTACAGCATTCACAGCTGCAAACATGGCCCCTGCAGCTCCTCTGAGTATGTACAGGGGGGTGGAAGGCAGGGATCCTGGCTAAGGAACTTGCTGGGCTGCTGGCTGGGAGCCACCCAGGTAAGGTCTCCCAGCCAGAACCTGCATTGATGACCAAGGCCCTTCCTCCCCAAACCCTCTGCACCCCATCCCATATAACCCAAAACCTTCTGCACCCCCACTCCAGCCCCATTCACCTTCCCAGACACTGCACCTCCTCCTACACCCCTCCCCAGGTGTAACAACCCTCTCCCAGACCTTGCACCCCAATCCACTGTCCCTGGTCACAACTCAAATCCCTGTACCCCCTCCTGCACTCCTGCCTCAGGTCACAACCCCCTCCAAGACCCTGCACTCCCTCCTACACCCCTCCCCCAGGCAAGAACTCTCTACTGCACCCATGCCTCCTCCCAGACCGTGGACTCCAATCCCCTGGCACAGGTCACAACACACACCTCTGTATCTCTTCCTCAGGTCACAATCCCCACCCAGGTTCTGTCACCCCTCTTGCACCTCCGTTCCCTGCCCCAGGCCACAATTCCCTCCTTCACCTAAACTCCCTCCCAGATCTCACAGCTCAGTCCCTTACCCCAAGCTCCCTTTTGCATCCAACCTCCATCCCAGAGCCTTGGACCTCTTCCATTAATATAATGGAAGAGCATGGCTCTCAACCACTTACCAAATTATTAGAGTAGCCCCCATAAAAAATAATTGCCCACCCCTGAATTAAACACTGATTTGGGCCTCATAATGTTTTATTTTTGGGAGAGAGGCTAAATTATAATCAGAACAGTATGTATGCACCAGAGAGAGCCAGTAACTTTAAACACTTCACCTCAGGGAAGAGACTCACCCAAGTTCTGAGGCTTGCTGAGTGGTTTTGTGTTCCATCCCTGGAACCACGTGAGAAAGCACAAGCCCTTATTCTCAGCATTTCTGATGTGTGTCTCCCACGCTGCTCAGATTTGATACAGGCAGCTCCCAAGTTTCTCAGAAAAATTGGTTCACGTTGTCAACTGTCACTTTCACCTGCAGAACTCCCATTGTCTCTGTGTCATGGATATTATAAGAAAATCACAAGAATCTATGACAAATGCAATATTAATAATCCACCCCCATGTACCAAATATATGTAAAGGAAATATTCAGCAGCAACAGAAAGGTAAATGAGTGAACCTATGTATAATAATGTTTAGCAACTACTCTGCATCTCTGTAGACAGAGATCCTTTGTAGCAAGGACTTCTGCACTTTAAATGGGGCTAGATGCACTGTCAGTGCTCAAACAATTAAAGGGCAACCTAGTGAAATGTTTCCATTCCACAAGGCAGTTCTTTTAGCTTAAAGAATGGACTGTAGCAACTCCTACATGCGGTCCTGCAGAATGGAATTGCAGGAAGCACGAGCTCCTGGTCTTGGGAGTTTGAGCAAAGGCCTTCAAGAAGCAGAGCAGGATTCATATGTAAGTTGTGTGGCAGAAAACAGAATTCTAAGTAAATGCAGCAGGATCTTGGGCTGCAGCTGCGGTGTTAAAAGTCTCACTTCTACACATGAGACCAGATTAATACCTGGCATAATGCAGATCTGAACAGAATATATCCCTGGTGTAACCCCACTCATCCAAGACCTTGAAGCCAGGTCAAGGAATGTCAGAGCAGGCATGCAGGCATGCTATGAGAAGAGGTCACACATCCTGCCATCTCCATGTCCTGCAGCTCACAGGATCAGAACCTACAATCGCCAGAGAGAAGAGATTTTGTGTCTGTTTATCCTGGAACCTGCCCTACCCTTGATTTGTCTTTAATTTGACTTCAAGTGTCCTATGGTAACATCAGACAACGTCTTGCAGACAGGAGCCTGCAGTTGCAAGGAGATATCCTCAATGATCTCAGAAGTGCTGTCCCACGTATTTAACTTCCTTTGGTGAAAACTCAGACAGCGCCTGACCCTGCTCCCAAGAAGTCAATGGAGTTTTATCAATTAATCCATTTTCTTGAGATTTAATAATTTTCCTGATATGGGATAAATCAAGAACACTTAACCATGACCCAAACCAGGGGTGGAACACTGTTTTTGGATTGATGGCTGCTGACTCACAGAAAAATCAGTCAGGGGCCACACAGAAGTGAAAAACAAACAAACATTCACTGACACGGCCCCTGACTGAGAAGGAGAAAGACACTCCCCACATACTGGAGTCTAGGAAGGCCTAGGCTAGTAGATTTTGTGTGCTCCAGCCCTGCGGTGGTGTGGGGCCTGAAACACCAGTGTGGGCTCCCTAATGCTGAGTGGAATCCCTGAACCTTAAGGGATGGATCCAGGCAAGTGGGCCCCCAGGCCTGAAATTCCCCACCCCCGATCTAAACAGTTCATACTCAAATCGTTTTACAAATGTACAGGCAATCATTGTATTTAATTATTTATATTATGGGCCCTGTTACCTGCTCTGCAGTGGTAGGCAGAGTCCCTGACCATAAACAAGATATTTTTAAACTGTTTGCTTTTTTTTGTCATCCCATGAAACAATGCATCAGCCATGCTGATCCATAGAAAGCTGCTGATGGGACGTGCTTAGGGAAGCCAGCAGGGTATGTCATTTTAAGATCCTGCAGATACATGAATCTGAATAATTCAGGGTTAGTTATTTTACACTTAGCACATACATTTGATTTTTAAGAAAACTGAGAGTAAAACAATAGTGGAACAAAAACCATACTCATCTAGGCTTGTCTCAGAAAAAAGTCCAATAATCTGTGAAATCTTCCATATACACCAAGAAATAAAGAGGAAAACAAGAGGGAAAGTAGGGTTGCCAGGTGTCCGGTTTTGAACCGGACAATCTGGTATTAACCTTTCTGTCTGGGAAACAAATTGAGAAAATACCGGACATATAAATGTCCGGTATTTTCTAATTAAACAAGTTTTATTATTATCATGAGTATCAATATGTAGTTGCGTACTGCCTGGCTGGCAGACACGCTCATGCTGCATGAGCGTGTCTATCAGCCAGGCAGCATGCAACTACACAGTAAAGGGGGGGCGGGGCTGGAACAGGATGGAATCCTCGGGGCTGGATTTGCCCATGTGCTCCGCCGGGACCATGTGTGGGACAGGCAGTGCCTCAAGATCTGCGTGCGCCTGGGGCCAGCCCCGCTTCCCATCGGCCCATTCCTTCCCACTCTCTCCCCCCAGTCATTCCTCCGATCCCCCTCCCGGCCAGCCGGTTCCCCTCAGCCAGCCCCGCTCCCCTGGCCATCCCTGCTTCTCGCTGGCCATTTCCCTCCCCTTGATATCCCCCATCCAGCCCCACTCTCCCCGAACTCCTCCCAACCAGCCCTGCTCCCCACCAGCTGGTTCCCACCTGATCTTCCTCACCAGCCCCGCTCCTCACCCCATCTGAGATCAAGTGTGTCCAGCATTTTTGTCAAAACCATCTGGCAACCCTAAGGGAAAGAGTCATCTGAACTTTCTGAAAGACATGTTACACCTTCTTAAATCTCAAACACTGCAAATATTATCTCCACAAGTTAGGTAGGGGAGAAACTTCTACTCTGAAGGAAAGTTTTTAAGGCAAAGTGTTTTAGGCCCTAATCTTGCAACTGGCTCTGCGTAGATGGGTCCCAGTGACCACAGAGCCCTACTGACATTTGCTAGCAGGCTATGAAGCATTTACTATGACTTTGAAAAATGTGGTCTGTATGTAGGGTTGCCAGATGGTTTCAACAAAAAATACCGGACACACTTGACATTACATCACAATCGACATTCCATCTTATTTAGAAAATACTGGACATTTCTATTTTCTCAATTTGTTTCCCGAACAGAAAGCTCAAATACTGGACTGTCCGGTTCAAAACCAGACCCTTGGCAACCCTGTATGTCTCTGGTTGGGGAGTGCAGGGGCAACAAACATAGACCTCCCGCAGATGGGAAACATGAACCCTTCCTGTAGCTGTGCCTGCTGGAGCTGCTGTGGCTACGGACAAGTGCTTCTCACTTGGCACCAAACTGCTGCTGTGAGGGAGAGTTTGGGGTAGTCCTCTCTCCCTGGGACAGCCTGAGTACTGCCCACCCCAGAGCAATGATTTAACATGAAGCATGGACAGTTTCATTTTATTTTCCAGAACACAGAAATTAATGGAGTTAAGGACACAACGCTGAGTAAATCTTCTAGTTATCCATAGAAGGGAATTACTATTGACAAGGTATCTGGGTAGAGGCATACAGCGCTAAGCTGACTTTTGGATTAGCCTTGTGTACCTATTCATTTGTACTTGGGCTCCCACTCCTTTGAGAATGTTAGCAGGGGTGCATTGTTTTACTATCTCTCTTTTACAAATGGGGAAACGCAAACACAGAAGCTCAATGACTTGCCCAAGTGAGTCAGTAGCAGGGCTGAGAACAGGATCGCAATGTCCTAGCTCCCCAGGTATGTGGTTCAACATGAGTGCGCAGGCAGAGGGAAAAGAAAAGCAGTTTGTGGTCAAGGAGCCCCTTTCTCTCCTACAGGATACCACTAACACTAACTGAAGGGAACGAGAATCCCTGGTCTCCTGCAAGCAGTGGAGGCTACAGAGAGAATTAAGTTCAGCTGTAGGTGTAAGCACTTAGTACTGAGACATCAAAGGAAATACTCAGAAGACTTCATAAAATCACTCCAGAGGCTTCATAAATTGTGACAGTAGCACATCTTCCCACACAGCTTACCAATTTTTCCTATGTACCACTCCTAGCTCCGATGTCCTGGTGAAGGTTTCCTTTCTCTCTGCTTTTGCATGATACAGGTTCCTAATCTGTTTTGCAGTAGCACATGGGAATCATTTACTCTCCCGCTCTGCAGCCCTGTGCTTTTGCATCTCCTTAGGAAGCTGCACTTGTTCCAAATTGCACACTACAGAAAAACTGGTAGTCAAAGGCAGATTGCCTGCATGGCAGTGGAATTATTCTCTGTCACCCATTTGTTTCTTTCAGGTGTGCCTGCTTGCAGGGTACTGTGAAAATCAGTGCTCTTCTGAGCAGCGCTTTTAAACCGGGCTACCATTTATGGTGGGCTGAGGGGATAGTAGCTCTCCTCCCCCACTGCAGTCGGAATCCCTGGATTTAATACTAAGGTCTGCTTAGAACTGCATGCCTTGGCTTCAGAGGCAATTCTTAACTGAAAGAGAGTTTGAGCAGCTTGTAGCTTTGCCTTTTTAAGCACAGGGGCAGGCTGATCTAATGCTCATGGGAAGCCAGCTTTTAAACTGGCTACCCACAGACACTGGCTCCTGCTTCCCACTGCTCATTGCTACCTCTGATATAGAGGCAGCAAGGCGGGGGGTATGTATATAGTAGACAAGATTAACCA
This sequence comes from Pelodiscus sinensis, assembly GCF_052426305.1. Lineage (NCBI taxonomy): Eukaryota > Metazoa > Chordata > Testudines > Trionychidae > Pelodiscus > Pelodiscus sinensis. The sequence continues at coordinate 28,972,986 of NC_143085.1, read as the reverse complement.
ATAACCCCAGTAGTCTACATGTTGACTTCTCTAATCCAAAGTAGGGATGTTAAAATTATCTTAATTTACATATTGATTAGTCAATAAGATAAGACAGCCCTCTCATTTTCAGCTTGCTCCAGGACCAAACCTCAGTGAGGCTCTGCAATTTAAAAGGCAGTAGGAGCTAGGCAACCTGTGCCCTTGGCTCTTACTGCTCTTTACATTGCATAGCTGCAGCAGGGTTTGATCACGACACAAGCTGGGACTGAGCCAGGCTGCCTACCCAGCCGGCAGCAGCCTGTGTCAGTGGGGATTCCCAGCTCTCCACCAAAATCTGAAATGGTACCTTTGCTTTTAAAAGGGTTTTAGTGTGATGTGCAGTAAGGAAGTCTGTGTTACTTGGGATCAGGATCTATCCATATATTTAAGCCTGGTCTACACTAAACGGGAAAGCTGACTTAAGATACACAACTCCAGCTATGTTATGTATAGCTGGAGTCAAAGTATCTTAAATTGCATTTTGGTGGTGTCCACACAGCAGGAAGTCAACTTCCTTTACTCCATATGAGGAGCAGGAATATAGGGCACCCTCTCATTTCGAATTAGCAGGTCTCATTTGATATAGCAGGTCTTCACTAGACCCGCTAATTCAATCCCCAGAAGATCAACTGAGGCAGCGTCAATCTTCTCCGTAGTGTAGTCAAGTCCCCAGTGACAAAAGGAAAAGCCACTAAGGAATGAATCTGTTCATGCTTCAGAGCAGAGAACAGACTCTGCAAACCCAACATGAGTAAATTCTGCTGATGCAGCACACTTCATCTGAAATGTACAATAGTGTGTTAAAAAGGATTTTGGATTTGTCACTGTATTGTGGCAAGTCCATTATTATAATCTGAGACAAACTGAGGCACTGAGATGTTAAGCGCCTTGCTTAAGGTCACATAGCTGGTCAGTAGCAGGACTAGGCAAAGAACCCTGGATTGTACGTCCCAGATTCCTGCTCTAACCACTAAACTGGACTTTGGCCATTGCATCTCTAGTGTCCCTGGTTGATAGTCCATTAGCCCTAGGCTACGTCTAGACTGGCATGATTTTCCGGAAATGCTTTTAATGGAAAAGTTTTCCGTTAAAAGCATTTTTGGAAAAGAGTGTCTAGATTGGCATGGACGCTTTTCTGCAAAAGCACTTTTTGCGGAAAAGCGTCCATGCCAATCTCGACGTGCTTTTCTGCAAAAAAGTCCCGATCGCCATTTTCGCGATCGGGGCTTTTTTGCGGAAAACAAAGCTGAGCTGTCTACACTGGCCCTTTTGCGCAAAAGTTTTGTGCAAAAGGACTTTTGCCCGAACGGGAGCAGCATAGTATTTCCGCAAGAACACTGACAATCTTACATGAGATCGTCAGTGCTTTTGCGGAAATTCAGGTGGCCAGTGTAGACAGCTAGCAAGTTTTTCCAGAAAAGTGGCTGATTTTCTGGAAAAACTGGCCAGTCTAGACACAGCCCCCGGCTACAGAATTATGGCTTGCATTGGATACAATTAAGTGATCTTACGGGCTGCTGTGGACAGAGATTGCTCTGTGGCAGCAGCCCCTGTCTGACAGAGTCTGCTCTGCGGGGTGCTGGAGCAGCCTCTGTCTATGTGGAGCTTGGGATACCCCATGGAGAGGGGTTGCCGCACCCAGTGCTGCAGCCTCTGATACAGAGACAGCATCACAGTGCAATAGGCGGGAGCTGTTTTTTAAACCCCACATGGACTGGCTTCTGCCTGCCCTCCTGCCTCTACCAGAGGCAGCAGCTGGGATGGCAGGCGGCTCTCCTGTGTGGTCTTCATTTAAAACTTGGACTGAGCCAGCCTGCTAGTCTAAGTTTTAAATGCAGAGTACCTGGAGAGGGGGGAGGCTGTTGCAGTTAATGGGCACTGATAAACAATAGCTTATCCATTAAATGGTTATCTGATTAGCCACTAACATCCCTACTGATTACACAGGTTACAAATTGCAAGAGCAACTCAGCTTATAAATTTTAGTAGAAATAATACATGTGATGTTGATACATACATCTTGCCTTCGGTGAATGTTAATCACAAATTGTTCTTTGTCAAGTCTCAGCTTATAGGTATTTGGGTACACTAATTGTACACTAGTCAAATTGTACACTAGTTTTCCATCTCTTCTGTTGGCTTGATGCAACAGAAACAATGAAATCAAACAGGACTGTTGTTTTTATGACTGGCAGTGTTGTTTATTTTCTTTCCATATTAGCAAAAGGAAACACAGAAGAGGTCCTTGTTAACACATGGAAAGCATCAATCCTCCAATAAAAAACACATGTGATCCAATACAATATCTCTATCTATCACATTTTCATGTTTTGCTTGAGCTATCTAATTTTACAATTCTGTTCTTTCCATGAGAATTTTCTTGGTCATATTTCTGTTGGCCCTCAAATACACTGCGTTTATGTAGCACCTTTTACTTAAAAATCTCAAAGCGCTTTATCCATATAAGTTTTCATAAGTAGTACTGTCTCAGTTTTGGTCAGTATTATCTCTAATTGGTGTATGTTATTCAACTTTAGACCTCAGTTTCTGCCCTCTGCCTGATCATGGCAGGGAAGTAGCTGTGAGTGATTGTCTTAAGCACAAACCAAATAAGACATAAATGATAACTGTTCCTATTGTTGTTGTAGCCATACTCAGGTCAGGAGACAAAGTGGGCGAGATAACAGCTTTTATTGGCCTGCTATAGTGAAAGAGACAAGCTTTCAAGCTACACAAAGTTCTTCTTCAGTTCCTATATCTGTGTACCTCAAAAATGTGTCTATTTGGACAACAGAAGTTGACCAAATACAAGAAATAGTATTGCTAGGACAAGGAAATATTTAGCTTACTGGACAAATGGGAGTTTTGTCAAGACAGGTCATGGGGTGGGAGATCCTACTGGTATAGCCCTGCAAGTTGGGAGACATCCAATTTATAGCTGCAGTTCATATTTGGATACCAATTTTGCATCTAGAAGCCTGCCAAGAATTGGATATCTACGGATCTTTTCTTCAGATCAATGTTCCCTCTAATCTTTTCCACGTGTGGACTTTTCCACCCAGGGGCAGAATAATGTTATGTGCACCAGGGGACACGCCAATGTGCACCACCAGTAGACACAAAACCTAGCACTGGGCGCTCTGCTCATCAGCTGGGAGGCATCTGAATCTCCCCTGAGCGGCAGCACAAGTGCGCCGCTTGCCGGGAACACCGGCTCCGATACCAGTTTTGTATCCGTGCAGCGGTCTGGCTCCTGGGCATTTCCACAGGGCAGGTGCAGGCGAAGCGCCCTGCCCGGTAGCGTCGGATTCTGCAGAGAGCAGCGGCTGCCTGGTGGCGCGCCCCTCCGCCCAAGGCAGCTGCTGTGGCTTTGGCAGTTAGGGGATCACAGCCCGCCCAGCGAACCCCAAAACTCTTCCTGGAGCGAGCCCAGGTTGAGGGGACGCGGCGCAACCCGACCCAGGCTGGGCTCTGACGCCCCCCGGTCCTTCGCCCTAACAGCGCCTTCCGGGTCTCACCGAACCGCGGCCTGGCCCCGCACCTCAGCTCTGACAGGCCTCGTCTCTAGTCCCGCCAACCGCCCAAACTGTCCCCGCCAAGCCCGCGCGTGCGCAGATTGGCCCTGCTGAGCACCGTCCCGCCTCCTGACCAGCGCGGCCCCCCGTCGCTCTCAAACGGTTCGCGGTTTGGCCCCGCCCAGCCCGCTATGTTCCCAGGTGGCCACCGTAGCTCAGCCTGTACGTGGCAGTGGGTCTGTTTTGGCCTATGAACGGTAGCCCCGTGCCCCGGAAGGGGCGAGGTGTGAGCCGGAAGTGCCCCCCCTTTCTGCCGCGCTGCTCGGTCCCCCTTGGCTCCGCCATGTCGCCGGTGAGGGCGGTGCTGGCGCTGCTGGCCGCGCTTTCGGCCCCGGCTGCCGGCTACTTCGTGAGCATCGACGCGCACGCGGAGGAGTGTTTCCTGGAGCGGGTCCCGTCCGGCACCAAGATGGGGCTCATCTTCGAGGTGGCCGAGGGGGGCTTCCTGGACATCGACGTGGAGGTGAGGCGGGCGGGGGCAGGCTGGGGAGATAAAGAGAAGCGGGGAGCCGGGGGACTCGGCCCATAGGGGGCCGGGTTGGGGATAGGGGCAGTGAGAGCGCGGTGTGGAGGAGCGGATCTGCGGGGTGCTGGCGCTGCGCCCTGACCTTGGGCGGATGGAATGGGGGGTGAGGGAGGTAGAGACAGGCCCGTCCGGGGAGGTGATCCGCGCTGCAGGGGAGAGCGATGGGTTCTGATAATGGCTGGCTTTGGGGTGCGCTTTTGGTCGTTGCCTTGCACTTGGGGGCTTCTGATTGTTAAAGCGAGAGGGGAGCTAAATATGGCTGGGGGGCGCAGTTGCTCAGGTGGGAGTGGGCGTTTTGCTTCTGCTATTGACTCATCCAAGGGCGCATGGACTGTCCAGAGCTAAAGTCAGCGCCGACTTCTTGTGCTGAGGAGAGAATGGTAAACTTATGCTTTATTTGATCCGATAAAGTGATGCTTTGTGGCTTCAAGGATCAGAGATGTATCAATCTTTGTCTTATCAAGGGCAATATTAGGATTCTTTAAGGGCCAGGATAGGATAGTATATGCTTGTGCCCTGATGTGGTGTGAGGAGATTCTGAGTGTAACCATGGAAGGGAAGGAGAGATCAGGGAGGTGATACCACTGGCAGTCTGGAGTGTAGTGGGGAAAAGGCAACAGGTTGCATCTTGAGCTGATGGTAATCTAATGGCTAGTAATGGAGATATGTAGCTTTGAAGCTAGGGAAAGAGATGATGAGGGCTGCCGTGATAGAGATAAATTCGAAGACAGAAACATGTTGTTAACAATTGGTTAGAATGTTGTTATAGTTTTTTCTTTGTCCACTTGTATTGCTTTATGTTCCAGGGTTACCTACCAAATTCTTACTTGGCAGAAGCCTGCTGCTGGTTATGTGAGATGTCCAAATCTCCAGAAGAGGCAAAATTTCTTCTGCAGATTAAATTGTTCAGGTCTCTAACTCTATTGTCAACACAACTGTAGAAAGCAATTGTCCAGTAACTGGACTTACAAAACCACCTCTTACAAATCTTCCTTTCTTCATTCCACATCCTCTTTTGAAAGTTTTCAAGATAAGCCTTCTATTAGCAATGGATGTGGTGAGAGTGCCTCTCATGGAATAGCTCTGATTAATTTGGGGAGGTGTATGTTTTGTTTTGATGCATGAACTGTTGACTTAACTTTAAGTTGGATTTGACTGACATGTTATGTATTATTATCTTAATTTTTTAACACTCCCGTCCCAAAAAAATCCAGGTCAGTAGGACAATAATGTACTACACACTTTGTTTCAAAGAATCCCAAATCAATCTACAAGAAGAATCTCTTCATCAGGCACTGCAAAGCTGACTGCATTTGGAAATATGAAAACTTATCTTGAGTGCTTTCACAAGAGGAAGTTGGATATAGTAAGGAAGAAAAATGTTGAGAGTTTTTGTGAGGGGAATGACCAAATGTAGCAATAGAATATTGTGTTTTGGTGCCTCTTCAGTTATGCAGTGACAGTATACAATAGTCAGGAGATGTATTTAGGAAAATTATTAAATGCAGTTTAAACTCATGGTATGTAGGGCAGCAGAATATAATGAGAAAAAGCCAAGACAAAGGATTCTGCACTTTTTGACAAAAGTACAGAGCCTTAAGATCTTAATGACCACAAGTGGTTAGTATACTGGCTCCATAACATCCCCAAAATGGCACATGCAGCAGCACAGAATTGTATATTTAAAGACAGTGACATGTCAAAAGGAAGTAGGTTCATTTATAATTTACTTACCTGTCAGAAATGGAGGTTAGGGTTCTGCATTTCCTCTGCCTTCATTGATCTCATGATTAATTTTGGATTCTAATATGGACCATTGAAAAATAATGCAAGTCTTGGCAGGTAAAAAACCTTTCGCATCACCTTACAGAGTTATTTTCTGAAAGCTTCTAATGCGAATAGAAAAATGTCATGCTGCATTGAGGCTGGGGAAGGTAAGAGATTATATAGATTATTTTGACATTGCCCAGCAATTGTAGGAGTGCAGTGTCCAGGTGGAATATCATGAATTTAATTGAAATTTCCTCTTATTAAATGTATGCCTTCAAGATGCATACAAAGTAGTGAAATATGTTTTTTTCTGTTCACAGATTACAGGACCTGATAATAAAGGAATTTATAAAGGAGATCGCGAGTCCAGTGGAAAATACACCTTTGCTGCTCACATGGATGGAACTTACAAGTTTTGTTTTAGCAACAGAATGTCCACCATGACTCCTAAGATAGTGATGTTCACTATTGATATTGGAGAAGCTCCAAAAGGGCAAGATATGGAGACAGAAGGTGAGGAGAACTTCTAAAGCAAAATAGTTCTGATTTGTGATCTTGAAAGATTAATTTTAGAACCTGTTCTGTGCACTCATCCTTCCAAAATATTTCAGTAGAAAATCCAGAATTCTTATCTCATTCAGTCACTTTAGTTTGCTATTTTCTTGAGCCAGCTACAACTGGGTCAAAATATTTTTAGACGCTACTGTACAATGTAATGTAAAATGACCAGGTAATCTCACTGTTGCTTGCAGACACTAATGCTGTCGTTCTATAGTCTTTTCCTCAGTTTCACCCTCCAATTTCCAGTTCAGGTGTCAGCAGTATGTAGACTACTACATACATTAATTTATTTCTTTGATAAGTGTGCTAATATGTAATTTTCTCCGAGCCATGTAAATTACTGGTTTATCTGCAGCCTTTTGTCCTGTACTTGTGTTCATCTCTTACACTTTTCCCTAGGTGGTGGAGATACCTGGGATGGTATGTGTACTGCTTTTTGAAAGCTCATTAGCATCTTGTCTTTTGCATATGTTTATTCACTAACATCTAACTTTTCTTCTTCTCTAACATCTGTTTGTTAGCATGAGAATGTCTTTTTTTTTAATAAACTATACAAAATGAAGGTCTGATACTCATTGATGCTGGGCAACTGCAATTTCCATTGAGAGGACTGGGTGCTTAGCATCTCTCAGGATCAGGCCCTTAAACTGTTAATGAATATTTGTCTTCAGGTGGTTATTTATGGCCAACAGGAGACATAATTGAGTTTCTGTTAAGTAGAATTCAATTTAAAATACTGAACATCCAGTAATTTTAGATATTTTGTAGTTTTTGCTTTTTGTTACTAAAGCAGGTGTGGGGAATTGAGAGCATTTTGGAGGGGAATGAACAACTTCCTTGTAATATCTTACAGCTAATGCATAACCTGTAAGTGAAAAATTATAACATATGTAATTTACCTCAGAATGAAATTCAGTTTTTCCCAAAACATTAATCATAAAATTTAAAAAATCATGCAACAGTACAATCATTTGCAAGAATACAGTAATACCTTTTGACTTCTATTGTAGCAGATATGTAACCCATGTGTGAAGTGAGTGCTTGACATTTTCTTGAAATATTTAACAATTTCCTAACTGAGATAAGAGAGAGTTAAAGAATTCTCTCAAGTTTGTGAAAAGCATACTTTTTGTGCAGAATACTGACACAAATCTAGCTTCTTTAGCTTAAGGCAGATGTTTGCCTGTAAGTAAGTATCTTTTCAGCATGTTTATACAATCCATAAAGGAGTAATCTTCGTTCTTACTAATAAGCTACCCATATTGCAGTAACCAGCTGGCTATGGAAATGGGTGGTGTATCTTGATTTCTGTAAGGTAAGGTCAGTATTCCTCAGGGAATTATAAATTTTTTTTTTGATGTCAGAATTAATAACTCATGAGTTATTTTCTTCCTAAAACATATGACTTTTGAGCAGCCTTATTCTTTCTCTTATAACTGAAAGAGAAATATCCTTCATGTAGCATTTAAGGCTGCTTTTAAAATACTTACATTCATTTTACTTGTAAATGGTATGGGGGGCTCTCAAGGATTGCCCTTAAATGTCACATGAATTGCCCTGCACTTCTACATAAGTCCTGCCAGCTATCTTAAGAACTAGTAGCAAAAATCTACCTCTGGAGATTGACTTGAAGTTCTTGGTGCTAGAGAATTCTGATAAGTACACTTTTTAAATCTAAATATTGTAGAGTTGCACATTGCTTTGAGCATTGAAGGCAGTAAACAATATACTACTGTCATCTGACAGCTAAACGGCTAAAATACTGGATCTCTGCTCCCAGCATCTGGTGAGCCATCCCTAGTCGTTATAATCACCTGCTGTTATTTTCTTCTTCCATTATCAGGCCACTATCATATCATGCTAATGCCTAGAAAGAGAGGTGCCTTTCTGCAGAACTGATTTCTTCCCCTGTGTTAACTACAAAGGAAGGTCACAAGAGGAATGGCCAAATACGCTTATTCAGAAACTCATCTTGTTTAGCCAACATCACTAGTTTAAACTCAATTCCCAACTGCTGTGCTGTTGGCAAGTTAGCATTAAAACTCTGTACTATTTAAGATATTGTGTTTTGTATACACCTATACACTTATCCAGAGAAGCAGAGTGCAAAATTTATCTACATTCTAGGCTGGTAGCTGGTGTCTGTTGACTATAATATCGATCACCCTGATCTGGTCTCTGAGTCACATATCATGGAGAAAAAGGCCTATTCAAAAGTAAAATAAAATTGTAAAGGAATAAGCCTGTGAATGTGATTCTTTGGGATTTTTAAAAATATTGTTCCTGTCATTTTCAATATCAGATCTACTTACTGAATGTTTTCCTACAAGGTTGAAAAGTTTTCAGCTATATAGACTATGCATTTTACAAAACTAACTATGGAATGGTATTAAGTATAACTATTTATCCACTTTCAGGAGAAGCTGTTTTTAGTATGTCAGTAATACAGACTTTCTGACATCTTTTTACATTTTTCTGCAGCTCATCAGAACAAGCTAGAAGAAATGATTAATGAATTAGCAGTGGCCATGACAGCTGTCAAGCATGAACAAGAGTACATGGAAGTTCGTGAGAGAATACACAGAGCAAGTACGTGGTTTTATTTGATTTTATTCTCTAAATCTGGTTATCTCCAGTATAATAAGCTCTGTTATGCAAAATGTCTATCTGTTTTACCAGTGTGAAATGTGAAAGATAAAGCAGGAACTATTTGCAGTTAGTAAATCATATGTTCGTGAATATCTCAAGGTCAGTAATATGTTTCCTTATGGTAAATAAACACATTTTTTCATTTGTAAAATAAGTCTGGCTTATTATGTTGTAAATGATCCTACTTCACCTTGTCTTCCTTATACAGAGGTAGAATTTTGTATGTTAGTGGAACTTACTGCTACTCATGTGAGGAAGGTTGACAAGGTCTAAAACTCAATCCTTACTACTTTAAAATAGAATTGGCAGGTAGAATAAGTCCAATACAAATAAATGGGAGATCTGTTTTCTTGTGAAACCCTTATTTCTACATTAGAACTTCCTGTACAGGAACTTAATTTAAAAAAAAATTCAATACATACAATTTTCCTCTAAAGAGATGACTTAACAAATGTAGGACAATGTAGCACTTTAAAGACTAACAAGATGGTTTATTAGATGATGAGCTTTCGTGGGCCAGACCCACTTTTGATCTGAGGAAGTGGGTCTGGCCCACGAAAGCTCATCATCTAATAAACCATCTTGTTAGTCTTTAAAGTGCTACATTGTCCTGCATTTTGCTTCAGCTACCCCAGACTAACACGGCTACATTTCTATCACTATTAATAAATGTAAACTAACATCTTCTCTTTATCCTCATAAATTCAAAATTTGAGAACCATATAATCAAAGGCTAGGTGAAAATAAGGCAGATTCCTGAGGGGAAATCATCAATCAAAATCCAGTTATTAAATCCTTCTATTAATACATTACATTGGTTCTAGCAGTTATGGTCCCTGTTCATAATTTCACATCTAAGAAGAATGTATCTTGATGCTTCAGTCAATAATGATTACTGTAAAGGAATTGACTTAACATTTTGTGAGTAGTGACTTTTCCTTATGATCCATATCCATGATCCATATCCATTTACTATCTTCCTTGCAATGGCCATTATGCAGTTCTTTAAAGGATGTAGAAGATACAGTAGACTCTAGGAAAGTGAGTTAAACTCCATGGCAAACCAGTTGTCATATAACTCAAACAGCTTGCTATTACTACCAGGGTGGGACTGTTCTAGAAATTTACTTGAGAGCAATATTTCACTCTTGACATGCCAAGAAACTCTTTAAATGTTTATAATAATTAAAAAAATGCTTTGCTGTATGTGCAAACAGTGCAGTTTTGGTGACAGTTTGCTGTATTTTGGTTTTATCAATATTGGAATGTGTACTGACTGTAGATTGGTGGTTTGATAGACTTAATAAATAAATTGGAATACCATCTTAACTCTGGTTACTTTAAAAGGGAAGAAAGATGAGTAAAGTACCAGGTGTGTGGTCATCAAACTTGTATAAATTTTGTCTGGGTTAGTCGCTGTCCACATGAAGATGAGGTAGAACATTGAATGATGCCTCAACACAAGACTGATGTTGAGATTGAAAGAGCTTCTAGTGTTTGAAAAATATGAGTCCAGTATGAGAATTGGCCTTTGGATTGGAAAAATGGACATTTAACTGGCAAATTCTTCTTGGACCTTTGGGCCTTTTCTCTTTTGTAGCTGTAATTTTATAGTGTTGTGTCCTGTATGTCAGCTTTAACCTTTTTGAGAGTAACATTGTCACCCTAGACCAGTAGTCTCCATCCTTTTTACACACAAGATCACTTTTTGAATTTAAGTGCAATCCAAGATCTACCTCAAACCCAGTCCTTGCCCCACTTCCTTTGTGCTCCTTGCCCCACCTCTCTGAGGCCCCACACCCCTGCTCACTCCATCCTCACTCACTTTCACCAGGCTGGGGCAGCAGGTTGGGGTGCAGGCTCTGGTCTGGGATCAAGGGATTTGGAGTGTGGGAAGGGCTCTGAGCTGAGCTTGGGGCAGGCATTTGGTGTGATGCAGGGGTTTCTAGGTGCAGGCTCTGGGAGGGTATCTCAATGCATGGGGGCTCAGGGCTAGGGCAGGGGATTGAGGTGCAGGAATGGGTTCATGACTGGGGCAGGGGTTTGGAGCTTGCTCTAGCTGGGCTCTGCTTAGCTCAGATGGCTCCTTGGTAGTAGTACAGTGGGTCAAAGGCAGGCTCACCCCTGCCCTGGCCCTGCACCACTCCCAAAAGCAGCTGACAAATTTGCTCTATCCCTAGTCCTGTTGTGCCCCCTCTCTGCTTTGTGGAGATAGAATTCAGGGTGGGAGAAGGAGGCACTTTGACATCAGCACGCATCCTCTCCCTTCCCAGCTCTGCTTGGCAAACAGAAGGCTCCTGGGGGAACAGCTCTAAGGAGAGGGCCAGAGAAGTGCAGTACAGGCAGTCCCCGGGTTACGTACAAGATAGGGACTGTACGTTTGTTCTTAAGTTGAATCTGTATGTAAGTCGGAACTGGCATCCAGATTCAGCCGCTGCTGAAACTGACCAGCGGCTGACTACAGGAAGCCCCAGGCAGAGTTGCACTACCCCGGGCTTCCTGGAATTAGCTGCTGATCAGTTTCAACAGGCTGAATGTGGACGCCAGTTCTGACTTACATAGAGATTCAACTTAAGAACCCCAGGTGTCCCCAAGTCAGCTGCTGCTGAAACTGATCAGCGGCTGATTCCAGGAAGCCTGGGGCAGAGCAACTCTGCCTCGGGCTTCCTGTAGTCAGCGCTGGTCAGTTTCAGCAGCGGCTGACTTGGGGACGCCTGGGGCAGAGCAGCCGGGGTGCTGCTGGGTTGCTCCAGTAGCGCTGCTCCTCGGCGCTACTGGAGCAACTCAGCAGCACCCCAGCTGCTTTGCCCCAGGCGTCCTGATTCAGCCGCTGCTGAAACTGACCAGCAGCGGCTGACTCAGGACACCTGGGGCAGAGCAGCTGGGGTGCTGCCGGGTTGGTCCAGTAGCGCCCAGAGCGGCGCTGCAGGACCAACTGGCAGTACCCCAGCTGCTCTACCACAGGCGTCGGGAGAAAAGCCTGGGGGGGGGGCGCACTAGCTGCGCCTCCCCCCCCAGCAGACCAGGGAGATGCGGGCAGCGGACCGAGACGCACCGCGGTCCTGCCGCCCGGGTCCTCCGCGGCTTTGCTCCGCGTCTCCCTGGTCTGCTGGAGACCAGCAGACCAGGGAGACAGGGAGCAAAGCCGCGGAGCACGCGGGCAACGGGACAGCCCAGACGCGCTGTGGCTGTCCCGCTGCCGGTGTCCTCCGAGGCTTTGCTCCCCGTCTCCCTGGTCTGCTGGAAACAGCAGACCAGGGAGAAGGGGAGCAAAGACAGCCGCAGCGCGTCTGGGCTGTCCCACTGCCCGCGTGCTCCGCGGCTTTGCTCAGCGTCTGCCTGGTCTGCTGGAGCCCCCCCAGCAGTCTAGGGAGACGCGGAGCAGCTTTTCTCGCCCTGGAGGACGCGGGCGGCGGGACTGCTGCGCATCTGGGCATCCCGCCGCTCCCGTCCTCTGGGGCGAGAAAAACCCCGTTCGTAACTGCTGATCCGACATAAGTCGGATCCGCGTAACTCGGGGACTGCCTGTAGTGGGGAGAGGAGGAGCAGCTGAAGTGCTGGCACTTTATAGCCATGTGGCCAAACCCATCAAGATCACCTATCAGAGGTTTCTAGATCTACCAGTAGTAGACCAGGTGATCACTGCCCTAGACCACTTACTTGACTGAGAATGCAGAGTATACTGCATTCTAATGGTTGTATGGATGAATCCATAGGTATGTATAGTGCTTGCTCTCAACCATATAGAACTTATTAAATAAAATACCTTGCACCATGCTTATTTAAATATTTTAGTAGTTATGTATTTCTGTTTTTTTTCCCCCTTCCACAGTTAACGACAACACAAATAGCAGAGTGGTCCTCTGGTCATTCTTTGAAGCCCTTGTACTAGTTGCCATGACACTGGGACAAATCTACTACCTGAAGAGATTTTTTGAAGTCCGAAGAGTTGTTTAAGAAAACTTTTCTTGTGATCCCAAATGCTCACTTCACTGTCTACCAAACATCTTGGTCACAAAACAATGTCATTTAGTTTCTAAACCCTGATTTCTGAACTATAAAACTTATTTGCTTAAGTTCCTGATTAAAATGAAATGTTTTTATATACCTTCTGTAGCAAAAGCTGTGTTAAAAATTTTGTCACTTAAGTGGCATAATTTTTTCACTTGAAATCTGCCTAGTCTTTATGCTAAGCGAGGTTGAAACAGACTGCAAATGTAGTAATAAGAATTGTTACTGCCTTTTTCTAACTTTTTCTGTTTTCTTAATTAATTGCAATTCTGTCTAGGGAAGCAGTAAAAGGTCATTAGGTGACTATTTGCATTCTTCACATCTTTAATCCTGCAGTAGACATTATGGAATGAAAATCTTCCCCTCTTCACTTTGATATACTGCCCAGAAGGAGCAAATGCAGCAGAACTTCATTCCAATATGACTAATAATGAAAAGAAGACGGCTGACATTTCCAGCATAGTATGCATATGTGAACACAAAAAACCTATAGTAATGATCTTAATTAAATTGATTTGTTCCCTAAATTCTTGTAATTAAAAAATTGACATTAAAATACATGCTTTCCTTTTATTACCAGACAATTATGTGATTTTAGTTTCACAGTTTTATAATTATCAGTCAGTTGTGTGCAGTGTCTTGGCAAACAGTAGTTATTAACCCCGTGGTGCTTGTAGGTCTGAAGTTCATACTGTTGACACTATTGCAGAATGCACCAGTATTCAGGAAATCTGGATATCTGATGCCAAAGGGTTAATGGTTCTTGGGTTTTATGTCTATGCTATGCAGCCCTTATTTTAATGCGTTATTTTCTGCCATTTTCTGGTCCTCATTAGCATAATGCTAAGTACCGGTGTGTTTTTTCTTTTTCAGGCACATGTGTATTTCAGTTTTTATGTGAAAAATTCCTTTTCTTTCTTGATATGTTTCCGGGTTGGAAAACATTTAAAGACTTGTCTATGATGTGGGTGCTGATCCAGGATTATGTTGTGACTGATGTATATTAGTTGTAATCTTTTATTTTTGGGGGGAAGGGTTAGGGAATCTTTTCAAAAAGGGGAAAGGTCTACAAGTAAACACACAACAGTTTTGTATAATTAATTTAAGATTTGTTACAGGTTTTCATGTTCCAAGTAAACTTTTTCAACCTTGGGCAAACATTTGCAGCAGTTCTTTAAAAAGGGTGGCAGTTACACCTGAATGCAACTGTTGTGTGCCAATATTTTTGTGTGAAACACTTCAAAATTAAATTCTAAGATGTACATTTAAAATTGCTTGTGAATCTAAATATGACCCAGGTTCAATAAATAAACACATTCTTAAAAAAAAAAAAAAGTTTTTGTCTCTTGACAGTTAACCAGGGCATTCTCTACCTTTTTTCATTTGAGATGTTGCTTTTTAAAATATTTTTTTAGAAAAGTGTCAAGAAAAATAAATCTTTACTGGAATATCATGCTTTGTTTATGGGCTAAATAATTTTGGACAACACTAAATATACAGCTTTTACTTGCAGTGTTAATATGCGACCATGCTTATGTTTGAATGTTATTAGTTTTGTTGTCAATGTGTGCAAATTGTTTGCACTCATTTGATTGTCTGTTTGACCTGACTCTTCCCCCCCCCCCCCCAAGGAATATTTGTTGCCTTAGCATTAAGTGCAACATAGTTTGATTAGAGGTGGGTTTTTGAGGACATGTAAAGGAAATAATTTCAATGGGATGTTTAGCAAGATATTTAGCAAGTAGATATTTGATCGAAAATAAAATAAGCAATTTCTTATGGAGTTTTTTATTTTTAAAATAGCAGAGCAATTGTTGCATTTCACGAATACCCTGTAGTATTCATGCAAAACTAAATAACTTTAAAAATGAGAATTTTGACTTAGCAAAAGAGATGGGGTTCTTCAGCTTGCTTTCTTCAACCTGGAAGAGGTGAAACCCTCTGGATTGCCTGTAAAACAGTATCGACACAGGTGCCTCAAGCACTTAACAGGCCTTCCAAGCAGCAATAAAATATCTATCAATCTTCTAGCTTCTGTGCAATTATGTTGCTCACTAGTGGTTTCTGATTAATCTGCTCAACACAGTGACATGAGACAAGCAAATGTCTGAATCCTATAATCAAGATCTCAATTTTGCTGTGTATATCCAGGAAGTATTCACTTAACTAGCGCTGTTGCTTACATACCATTTTGTCAATCTGTCCCCCATTGAGTAGCAATTGGGTATAATTGGCTCTTGGTTCATAATAAATATGAGCTAGTGTATATTAGAATCTTACAGATCAGGCATTTTATAGAGTATGATGTGGAATATTCAAATCTTATCACTTTAAAATGTAATCTCAATGTGTTCAGTAACACCTCAAATTTGATGCTATGCCTTAAATGTCTTAAGTTATCCATTGAATATACTGCTTCCTTTACAGCCTCAGTAGGAATAAACTGTAGGAAAAACTTAAGAACACAGAATACTTTAATACTATATCTACACCGACTGTCCTCAAACTTGTTACTCAGAAGTACACTAGGTAAAGATAGCCAGATAACAGTAAATACATAGGCTAAAAGGGCACTTGTACAGACAGTCCCCGGGTTACGTACAAGATAGGGACTGTAGGTTTGTTCTTAAGTTGGATTTGTATGTAAGTCAGAACTGTTACATATTGTATCCCAGGTGTCCCCGATTCAACTGCTGCTGAAACTGACCAGCGGCTGACTACAGGAAGCCCGAGGCAGAGCTGCTTTGCCCTGGGCTTCCTGGAATCAGCCGCTGATCAGTTTCAGCAGCAGCTGACTTGGGGACACCTGGGGTAGAGCAGCTGGGGTGCTGCCAGGTTGGTTCCTATCACTGTGAGGTTAAGGCAGTGAGGGGCTGAGTGAGCTGCAAGTGGGCCTCTCCTTCATCTTAGTGGGCCACAAGATTTGGTAACCAATACAGTCCTGGGATAAGGCAGTTTTGCTAGTTGCACTTATGTACACATAGAATTATCAGGGTATGCTGATTGAACCATAGCAGCACTTTGATTAGCTGTAGAGGGTGTGCTCAGCTTTTATAGTCAATATTGTGTGTGATCAGCATGCACCTTTACATGCCCTTGGGTTAAGTTGTGTCACTTTTGTAATACCAATAAGAAAAACCCCCTGCATGTTGGAAAACGCGAAGTGTGGTAACCCTTGTGTGTGGGCAATGGAAAACAAAAGGTCTTGCAAAGCACACACAAAATCCCAATGAGCTGCATGCGACCCTTGGGCCACAGGCTGACCACCACTGGATCAGGGGGTGGAAAATTCAGCATTTTAATCTCTGCTAATCTTGTGTGATGTGAAAGGCACTAGGGCAACAAGTGACCTAAAATCGCCTCTGAGGCAGGAACTTAGCAGATGCTCAGGCATTTAGCTAGTGGAATGTGAAATACAAGCCTGTAGAGTTTGGCTTGGTGCAGAAGCAGCCCCTTGACCAGTTCTTTTTTCCACGCGACACCGGCAGCCGTGCTGTAGCAGCACCTTGCTGCAACGCGGAACGCATCTGCGCCGGGCCTCTGTTTTCCCACGGACTCAGTGACGAAGGGACCAACCAGGCTGCGGGGAGCCTGAGCGCACGGACGGTATCGCTGGCAGCCTGTTCAAGATGGAGACCGTAACCGAGGGGAGCTGGGAGTCTCTGCCCGCCACGCTCAGCCCGGGCGTCCTGCAGACCTTGCGGGAGCTGGGCTTCCCCTGCATGACTCCTGTGCAGGTGGGGTGTTTGGGGGGGAGCAGCTCCGCCGGCGGGGCCATGACTGGGGCGGGGCGGCGGGAAATCTGTGGTGCGGTCTGTGCTCGTTATGGGGCGCGCTGCCCCCCAGCCTGAGCGGGCTGTCAAGCCTCTGCAGTACCGTGCGGGGAAGAACTCGGCCTATGCCCCCGACTTAGCCGGCTGCCTCCCGCGGCATTCCTGAAAACCGTTAAACGTCTCACTGGGGGAGGGGTTGTAGCGACCTCCTCGCGCTTGGTGCCTGCGGGGCCATTTAACGGGCTTGGCCCCGCCCCCACAGCTGTGGAGGCTCCTGCCTGTCCCGCTGGTCAGTACAGAGGGGAGCCATCAGTCACGTGCACGCTGCGGTCTTCTCGCTGCTTTTCGATGGTGGCGGTGGAAGGCCGCGTTGGTGCAGTTTGTAGTGCAGGGGGGATGGCAAGTCCCAAAGGATGATGCCCCATTGAGTAACGAGTAGCGCCTGAGAAGGGAATAGGTGCTAGTGTGCGATGCTGTAGTGAGGTGATTTGAAATGACAGGTTGGTTCAAGTCTCCTCCTTTTAAGGATGGGCTGGTGCTTAGAAAGAGTCCTAGGTTTGTTAGTCCTGGCTCATGCATGTGTGACCTAGAGCAATCACTTAACTTCTCTGGTATTTTCCCTGCTGTAAAATGGGATTGAGGACACTTATGTGCTTTTGTAAAGCACTTCTAGAGCTTTGGGTGAATTTGAAGTACATAAGATGTGTTTAATAAAACAGTGAGGATATAATTGTGGAATATTTCTCTTTCCTTTAGTCAGCAACCATACCTTTGTTTATGAGCAATAAAGATGTTGCTGCAGAAGCAGTGAGTATTGTGTTTATTGTATTAGCTGTTTTTTTTTCTTATAAGTATTTGGACTCATGAAGAAACTAACTTTGCTTCAACTTTCACAGGTAACAGGCAGTGGCAAAACATTAGCTTTTGTAATTCCCATACTAGAAATTCTTCTCAGGCGGGAAGAAAAGTTAAAGAAAATGCAGGTAAGAATGAATTGAGGGATTTGAATATATTAATATATAGGTGTAACTGAAGACGTTTATAGGAGTACTTAAGAGTCAAGTTACACATGTAATTAAAGGTTTGACAGAGTGGGCCTTTACTACAGATTGTACCTCTATACATTGAGACTCTCTGGTTTGGCAAAATCCATGATTCATGGATCATGTTCCCAGATCAGTGTCCCTGTGTGCTGTAGGGAGTGAGGGGCCTGGGAGCCAGGCACGAGGTGAGAGGTAGGGGAACTTGGCTTGTGGCTCAGATGAGCTGCATGGGGAGTAGTGGTGGGAGCTAGCAAGCTGGGCTAGCATCTCAGGTGGGTGAGATGGGCTAAGAAGGCTGGTGTGTGGCCCAGCTGAGATGTATGGGAGGAGAGGGTGGGAAGGCCAGCAGGTAACTCAGCTGAGCTGCTGGGGGAGCTAGGAAACTCTGTGCGGTAGGAGGTAGGGCCAGCAGCAGGGGGGCCAGCAATGACCTCCCTTGATTGGCAAAACCCTTCATTTGGGAATAGTCAGTTCACATGGGTGCTAGACCAGGGAGTCCAACCTGTGCATTCACAAGCAGGAATTAATTGAAAAAAAATTGTAAAATACTTTGTTGCTTTTTAAACACCTGTTTAAATGTTCTTCCAAATAGTTTGTGAAATTGATTAGTAATAAAAAGCAATAAAGAAGTACAAATTGTTTACCAAAACCAAAAGATGTTTGTATACTGTTACAGAGCAAGATATCCTAAAATATAAAAAAGTATAACGAACTCAAGGAAATACGACATTTAATGTTTTATTGTAATGTCTTTTGTTTCTGAAGAAATTTGAATTCACTCCAGTGCTACTTGTTGCTAAAAATCTTCATATTGCCTTTAGTTTTTGTGCATCTAATTTTTAAAAAAGGCATATCAAAATGTGTTGTTTTTACAGTACAATCTGTTGTATAATGCTTTGCAATTTATCATAATTTATTATGTAACAGTTATACCGGATCACTTTATTTCTTAGCAAAAATGGTGTTTGATGCACATGGAAACCTTTAGCGTCATAATTTCATTTACTCACAGCAAATAGCTAATATCTTTTGGGCATTTGTTTATTTTAGTCTTTTCCTTTTTATTCCAATGAGCAGGTTGGAGCCATAGTCATCACACCCACGAGAGAGTTAGCTGTTCAAATCAATGAAGTGCTATCATATTTTACAAAACAGTTTCCCCAGTTTAGGTAGGTATATTTAGGTTTGTAATGAAAACAAGCTTTCCAGTGGGGTTTGTTAGCAAATTTTTGAGTAATATATTTTTTGTTTTAGCCAGATTCTTTTGATTGGTGGTAGAAATCCAATAGAAGATATTGAAAAGTTCAAAGAACAGGGGTGAGTTGACTGACAATTAATGTATTTCCATTCTTGTGTCTCAGGGCAGAAATGAGGTATAATCCCTGCCCTGATCAGTGTACAAATTAGGCTGCCGATCCTGCATGTGACTAAGGATATATTTAATACTTTGCCTTCTATATATTCATTTTTGTATGCTTATGTTTGTCTTCTGAACTAAACATGGCATAATGAAGATCTAACAAAACTGTAGGAAGAGATCAAATGTAAAATCTGTGCAAGGGCTAGTATGTAGCATAAAATATTTATGCTATATCTTATTTAGTGTATAATGTCACAGAAGGGGTAAATGCTAAAGATAATCTTAAATAAATGGCCTTGTGATTCAGCTCTGGAAGGGTGGGGTTGAAAAAAGTATGTAGATGAATGATCTTTGGGAAAAATACTCTGAGACCTTGTCTTGGTCCAGCACCTTATGCTGTTTATTTACAAATAGATTCTTATCACCTTCATCACACATACTGCTCCCTATAACAAGTGGGGAGAGCAATCTCTGCCTACTTTCCCCTTTGTATTTCCTTTCCTTCCTGTGTCTATTTTGGTTAATGGCATAATTAGCTATGCCCAGAAATTAGGGGCACACCCTTGCTTAGTCAGCTCCTTTCTGTTTTCCTTGATTGGAACCTCAGAGTGCTGACTTAGCCTTTCTTGCCTGGCCCTCTGTCTGAGGCCTGAATTGGGACTACTAAAGTATATATACTTAAGTAAATTTAATACAAAAAAATTAAAACTACTTTCTGTGGTGATACTTATGTGGAGATTCCAAAATAAAGTGACATACACTTTTTGCATGGCAGTACCTAGAATGCTTTTCAGTTTTGTTGTTTTATAGCTATATGAGTTCTAGGATCAGTATAAGTAGTTGGGGAGCTGCTAGGTGCACAAGATATCTATTTTTATGGTTTTGTTCTTTCATCCTTCAGCATTATATCTGAGAACTTTGCGTTAATAAGACTAGGAATGTTAAATGGTTAACTAGCCCTTGCTGATGAACTCTGTCAGCTGCTAGCTGTGATGGGTAGGAGCAATTCCAGTCGCGGAGGCACTGGGTGGCAGGGCTGGGTTAGGGGTGGGGCAGCAGGCAGTAAATTAAAATTGTTGACTGGATAAGTGCTAGCATTTATCCATTTTTAACATTCCTAAATAGGACAGACAATGCCAAAATCTTTAGTGGACAGAGCTCTTTTCCACAGTCAGACATACATAGGTCAGCCTCGAAGATTCCAGACTGCCACTGAGTGTGGATTTGCTGTACAATGAGTTTCTGGTGTGTTTTTGACATCCAAATACAATTAAAATATAACTTAAGCTGTATAATTTCTATCCCTGACAGAGGGAACATCATTATAGCCACACCAGGCCGTTTGGAGGATATGTTCCGAAGAAAAGCAGATGGGCTGGATTTAGCAAGTTGTGTGAAATCACTTGATGTGCTGGTATTGGATGAAGCAGACAGACTTCTAGATATGGGATTCGAAGCAAGGTATTTTTAAATATAATTCTAGTAGTACTTGCTGTTCCTATAATGTTATCAATCTAAAGCTGTAGGAACATTTTACAACCATTAATGTAATCAAGATGTTTATTATTCCTTTGCTACTAATGAAGAACTGAGTCAGAGAAAGGTGACATTACCTGTATAAGGTTATCCATGAGACTACAATTTAGGAGTCCCAGATCCTAATTTTTCTATCTAGGTGTTTATGATATCCATCAAGCTGCTATATAAGAACTTCACAAACAATGATTATCCCTGTTTTTGCTGATGGGTAGCTGAGGCATAAAGAAATGTAAAGGCCTTGTCTACATTAAGAAAATTTGCAAGGTTTAAGTGACTTGCTGAGTTGGGAGTTAAACTCAATTCTCCTGTGTCTCAGTCAAGTAATTTAACCACAAGAGCTTTCTGATTATATTAGTACACAATGCCTCTTTTTTAAACTTTACAGATAATGGGGGAAAATGCATGTGAAGCTTATTTTTCTCTTCAAGGATTGGAGGAAAAAGAAGAGCCAAGGAAAGGGGACAGCATAACAGATCTAAAAATCAAAAGCATAGTTATTCATAGACCTGGTGCATTCAAATAAATCCCAAGGATCTCAGATGCAAACAGACATGGGGTATAATCAGTCAGGCAAACACAGGATTGTTAGGGCAACAGCTAGCATTGTGCACAGCACCATTTTGTACAATCCATTCTGTTTAAAGACTGATAATAAAACTTCAATTTTTGGAAATCTTGAGCCATTTTCTTTTAATATTGTGTTTATTTGCAGTTTAAATACCATTCTGGACTTTTTGCCCAAGCAGAGACGAACAGGCCTGTTTTCAGCAACTCAGACTCAAGAAGTAGAGAACCTGGTGAGAGCAGGTCTCCGTAATCCTGTTCGCATTTCAGTGAAAGAGAAGGGAGTAGCAGCAAGTAGTACTCAGAAAACACCTACGCGGCTTGAAAATTACTACATGGTGAGGCTCGTTTCCTTTTAAATATAATGATGAATTCAAAATGTTGCCATCTAGTGCTTTGTAGTTTGACAGTCACATTGCCTTCAGAAAGAGCACAAAGGAGAATTTTCTAAGACTGCAGCAAAAACAGTTAGCAGCCTTATTGCAGTAAACAAAGATTGAAATAGGAACTTCCCTTAGAAATATTCATGATGCTAAATCAGCTCCAAAAGGAAGCCTAAGGCCATTCAAATTCCTCTGAAGCGGTATTGTCAAGTAGGTTGTGTTGGAAACACTGTCGGGATCGCTGGCCTGAATTCCTTGCTTTGTCACTGATTCGCTTTCCATAACCTTGGGGAATTTACTTAACTTTTCTGGGCCTCATTTTTCCCTGTTTTTGAAATTGGAATAATACCGAGATGGGTAATAATTTTTAATGGGCCACTCCAAGTTTTGGTAAGTGGTCAAGGGCCGCACTTCTGTGGAGGGGGCATGGGATCTGTGACAGTGGTTGCGGTGTAAAAGGCAGCTTGGGATAGAAGACTAGGATGCAGGAGGGAGTGTGGGGTCTGAGAGGGAGTTTGGGTGAAGGAAGGGGTTATAATCTGGGGCAAGGGCTTCGGTTCCAGGGTCCAGCAGAGGTTATGGGTGCAGGAGAGGATTCTGGCCTGTGGGAGGGATGTAGGAGGGGGCGCAGAGTCTGGGAGGGAGTTGTGATTTGGGAGAAGGGGGGGGAAAGGGGATGGTAGAGTGTTGGGTAATGACGTGGGGCAGGGGAATGGAGTCTGGGATCTGGGAGGGAATTGTAACCAGGAGAAGGGATACAGAGGGTTTGGGTGGTAGCCTGGCACAGGTATTTGTGGAGAGAGAGGGGGTGGGTTGCCAGAGGCAGATTCTGGCTGGGAGATGCTTACCTAGGTGGCTCCCAGCAGCTCTGCAGATTCCCTGCCTGTGGGCTGCTCCACTGGCTCTGCTCCCGCACAGAGAGGGAGGTGGGAATGAGGAGGATTCATTCACTGCTCCTGCTGTCAGCAAAATTTCTCAGCTCCTATTGACAGGAAACTGGCCAATGGGAGCTTGGAGATTTTGCTAGGGGCTGGGAACAGCACACAAAGCTTGCAGAGCAATTAGCAGCTTGTTCTTTAAAGCGACTGCTCCGCGGTATAGTAAGAGTACTGGTGAGATGGCTGCAGGCTGGATCCAACAGCTTGATGGGTTGGATCTGGCCCACTAGCTGCCTCTTGTCCATTTCTGGGATAATATGTAAGGCTCCCCAACCACTGAGGTCATTGTGTATTTACTCTGAGAGAAAATAATTTCATCCAAGATCTGTAAGTAGGTCAATAGTTCAGCTTCAAAAATCTCTAATAACAAGAAACTTTAAAGTTGAATTCCATCGTTAATGTTTAGTTTTAATTAACTTCAGTAAGCACCATTCTACATAAAGAACAGTGTTCACACACTGATGCAGCATGTAGAATATATCTCAGCAAGCATTAAATTGAGTTGCTTGTATAAAACGTTTCCTAATATTAGTGCATGAATGAGCCACAGTGGCTTTATACTGAAGTGAATGGAAAAAAATAAGCAAATCAGTTTTATTTTCTGTATATTTTGATGTTGTGCAGATATGCAAATCAGATGAAAAATTTAATCAGTTGGTGCATTTTCTTCGACAACACAAGCAGGAGAAACATCTGATCTTTTTCAGGTAATTCATCTGGGCTTGTTTGTGAAAACAGTGATATGATCATTTGTGTGCTCGGCACTGCTTGAGACATATAGGAGCACATTAGCCACTTCCTTTGTGCAGTACAATGCACACAAATTGCAGGGATGGTTGCTTCCCACTAAAATTTTCTTCTTCTTCATCATAATATAACAAAGTCAAAGACAATTTGAACTTTTAGGGATTATTATTATTTGAGATTATTTCTTAACCACAATAATGTATTATCATCTACTGTACATTAGTCATTAAAACAATGCTTATACATTTAGTAATAAAAATAGACAACTGATATAGCACCTTTCTTTTTGAAGCTCCTTGACCCCTTTGCTCCAGAAAAGCTATGTTATATTTTTGGTGAATGCGAAATTAATTTTTGGTAAGCAAGAATCTGACCTTTAATGGACAGGCAATGTATAGTAAATAAAGCAATATCAATGCTTGTAAAATGGGGTGGAAAATAGCTGGTGATGATATTAAACACTGCTTGATAAATCAGAACAGGAAGTGATTGGAAAAATATTTTGACATGTCAGGGGGTATTGAGTGAGACAAGATAGCACCTGTCACCAGTGCTAAATCCACATGCATTTGTATAATTTAAAATACATCTTACAAACAAAAGTTGATGCTGACTTTTTGTGGTTTTCATTGTCTTCTCAGTACCTGTGCCTGTGTGGAATATTATGGGAAAGCATTGGAATGTTTAGTTAAAAATGTGAAAATAATGTGCATTCATGGGAAAATGAAACACAAACGTAACAAGATTTTTACCGAGTTTCGGCAACTCCCAAGGTAGGAGTGTTTGAATAGATTACTCCAGTCAAAATGTTAATGCTAAGAAATGTAAAATATCATCTTTCAACATCTAGAAGTTCACACCACATGAGCATAGAAATATAGCTTTCCTATAGAAGTGTAGGCTACCAGCCAGGCTACTGAAGCAGCTGGGATAATGTGGATGATATAAATCACACCCACTTTTAAGCATGTATAGATTGGTATACTCAATGAGAGGAAAAAATAGATTAATTGCTAAAACAATAACAAAAACTGCTCTTGGGTAACATTCCCATTTGAAAAAGAAGCAATGGTGAACATTCATTTCTGATAAAAGGAATTGAAACCTTTATTAGTATACAAACAAAAGAATGTGGGTTTACACCTTGCAAAATGCTTTTTCATTTCTATTCAAGTTATCTTTTTTCAGTTTTGCAGTATGAGCTATCATCACTGCCCAGCAATATTTGTCTCATTAGAAAAAGACTGGAATTCTTGCCCTGTTATGTTCTTTTTATTTCAATTTATGTATTAGGACTTCAGTTTTAGCTTTCTGTGTGAAAATGAATCATTCCCCCAGTCACCTATTGAAGTCTTTTTTTAAAGGTAGTTTAAAAAAACTGCAAGTTTGGTCACTTGATCTTTCTTTAATATATAGTATTTAGAAGCAGGGGACATTATTTAAATATGGAACTTGTAAAGGGAAGAGTTGATTATCCAGCTTAAATTTGCGTTGTTCACAATAAAATACATTGCTTCTCCTAAATATTTAGTAGAATTTTCATCCAAGGTAAACTTTAACTTGCCTATAATGTCTTCTATAATTTTGATATTAATGTTTTTGAAAAACTTAAGGCCAAATATTCTGCTCTGACATGCACCTTCATTGGAGATGCATGATGTATAAATCAGAGCAGAAGTTGGGAGCTGTTGGTTGGCACTTCTCAAATTACTATTTGATCAGAATTTTGCATTTTCTTTCAATTTTCTAGTGGTATTTTAGTTTGCACAGATGTGATGGCCCGTGGCATAGACATTCCAGAAGTAAACTGGGTTTTACAGTATGATCCACCTAGCAGTGCAAGGTACAACTTTAATTCTTATGAACTTTAATTCCACTACTGTTTATGTAAATGTACTATTTAAGTGTAGAATGATCTTAGTACTGTACAAAACGCACTGGAGGATCTATTCGCTGCTAAAGACTTAATCTGGATTGACAAAACAATGTAGCTGTACCACATGCCGAACGGAAGATTGAAATAGTGCAGTTTTTGTTAAGTCTGACATGTAACAGCACTATAGCATTTATAGGTGACATGGCTTAACATTAATAAAATGGTAGTGGCCATTTACATGTGTATGAAAGAGATTTCCTATCATAAGGATGGCAGAATTGGAGTACGAAAGGGGTGGTAAGGCAGGTATGGAAGAAGTAAATGAGAGCAGGGATGTAGGCAGGGGCAGAGCTGTTCACGGAATGCTATAAAAGGGTGAAAAATAAAGCTAATTAAAGTAACTATTTCCCTATCTTGTCACCACCAGTGTCATAATTTTATCATAACACACACATTTGACAAATTTCCTTTTTACATGAACATTTAAGTACAAGCACATGCTGCTTACAGGGTATTCAGGTAACTCCTGTTGTTACTCACCTCCATCAAGAGTACAGTACCACTAGATCTGCTGTTCCATAAGACTTGGCATACCACTCATTGTCTTGTATTATTTTAAAAACAAACTGAGTAGCTCAACTTATTAAAACAACTGTCTATTGTTTTTTTTTAGTGCCTTTGTACATCGCTGTGGTCGAACAGCTCGAATTGGCCATTTAGGTAGTGCCCTTGTATTTTTGCTTCCTATGGAAGAATCATATGTTAATTTTCTCTCAATAAACCAAAAGGTGAGTTATCTTTTATTTCCTAACAGTAGAAGAGTTACACTGAAAACTACCTTGAGACCTAAAACAAGGGTTATTGCAAAGCGGAATTCATACATTTTAAAACAGATGGATGAGAGATTTTAACCCAGTTGAGTAACAGAAAACAGGTGGAAGCTACTTGTTATATAAACTAATTAATCTCCCTCTTAATGCAAGATTGTTTCTTGCATTGTGTAATTATCGACTTAATATATAACAAAATCTGTATGCCTTTGTAGTGACATTCTTCTCATTTTGGGTCTCAAAGTAAATTAATGGTCTTAATTCTACCAGATTAGCAGTAGGACAGTTGCAGTGAAGTCTAGTAATTAGACTTGAGTGAGGATTTATGCATCATGTTGCCTATTCTTTTAGAATTTAACCTTGATTAGGCCACTTAACTTTCCCTCTGTTTATCAGTTTAAAAAAATGAGGTAGATAAAATCTTCCATGTATTAAGGCTTAATTGTTATTAAAGTATGTGTTTGAAGTTTCAAGATGGATTTTAAACTATTACATTTAGCTCCTGCTTATGTTTTCTTTTTTTCTGGTTAAGTGTCCCATGCAGGAAATGAAACCACTGAAAAATGTGGTAGATGTTCTTCCTAAACTGAAGTCTATGGCTCTGTCTGACAGAGCCATGTTTGAGAAAGGGATGAAAGCATTTGTATCTTGTGTGCAGGCTTATGCCAAACATGAGTGCAATCTTATCTTCCGAATAAAAGGTAATCTAAGCAGCAGGTGCTACTTTTACTTTTCTTCAAAAACTATATTCAGTTTGGCAAAACTTACATGTTGTTGCATAAGCATTATTGGCTCATCCTTCTGCCAAGTTTCCATGCACACAATTACTTTCTGTTAAATGCTTATATTAAAGTGCTATGTAAATATGAATTAATTACTCCTCAAGTTCTGTCAAAAGAAGGTGTTTTACAGTAGGATACACTGAAGCACAGAGTTCAAGTGATTTGGTCAAAGCCATAGAGGGGAACCAAAGTCAAAACTGCAGATAAAAACCCAGCCCAGGCCCTTCTGACAAGGCAAAAATGCAAATTTTAGAAACACAGACAACACAAAAATGCAGTGTGCAGAAATCCTTCTCTGAGTTAATGAAAAAAGTAAAAGATTTGCATGATGTACAAGATGGTTTTCCGGTTTCACAAGAATTTTTGAGATTTTGAATCTTTTTCCTGCACTGAAACTTTTCATTCCATTTAGCTTATTTTTATGAACCAATAAGTTGAATTTTTTTGATTGGTTCAATCAAAATGTTTCTAATCATTTAATTTTTAACCTTTATTTTACTTTTTCAAATTAAAATTGGACAAGACTTGTTAAACTTTGCAGTGGAAAATTGTGACAGCTTCTTCAAAATTTATTCACTACAGATATTTTAAATTAGGGCCAGTTTCCACAAATCTCTCATCTTGTAAAGAAGTTTTCATTTAGACAAATTGACATTTCTTGATTGACCAACAAAATGTTTTATTCAATTTCCCACTGACAGGCATAGATCTCCAGGAGCTGCTGAATAGAGAAGCAATTAATTATCAGGCCGCAAACAGTGTTCTAGGGAAAGAAGGGGCGCTTTACATACATAAACTCTGTGTTTAACCCTATACAAATATTAAGATATATAACCCCTCCTTCACAACCCAACATATAATGTACCCCCCAATCCAGCAAAGTACTTAAACACAAATAGTGGCATTACTCATGTATTTAAGGTTGTTGGTGGATTAATTTATCACTTTGTTACAATGCTAACATCTTAATCCTTATTTTAACAGATCTGGATTTTGCTAGTCTTGCTCGAGGTTTTGCACTGCTGAGGATGCCAAAGATGCCTGAACTAAAAGGAAAGTGTTTTCCAGACTTTGCTCCTATCAGTATTGACACAGACTCTATTCCTTTTAAAGATAAAAATAGAGAAAAACAAAGGCAAAAACTGTTAGAGCAAAAAAGAAAGGAAAGACTTGAAAATGAAGGGAAAAGAAAATTTATAAGGAATAAAGCCTGGTCAAAGCAGAAAGCCAAAAAAGAGAAGAAGAAGCAAATTACTATGAAAAGGAGAAGAGAGGAGGTAAACTGAGTTCCTCAAACTCACATGTGACTGCTTCAATTTAGTTCCAGCCATGTTAGCATGTAACACTCCTGAAAGGCAACAGGGCATAAGGACTTCAGGGCATGTCTTCACTACCTCCTGGACTGACAGGAAACAATAAATTAAGCAGGGAGGGAGTTGATTTATTGTGTATATAATAGGGATATGAACGATTAGTCGACTATCCAATAAGGAAATGCTTATGCTAGTCGACTAAGTCCCGCTCCTTCTGGGAGCAGGCACCTAGCCAACACAGGCTGCCCCAGGGTTGGACCAGGATCCTGCATTAGGAAGGCAGGATAAAGGACCTACTGAAGGTAAGGAGGTGGTCTGGGTTCTGCAGTGTCATAGAGGATAGGGGGTTTGCCTGGGGAGCACAGGTTAGTGGGTTCAAGGCCCAACCCTCCCTACCCACACCAGGAGTGCCCAGACAGCCACTGGCTGCCCTTCCATCAGAGGCAGCAAGGCAGGAGAAGAGCAGGGGTGCTTCATAATGGCAGTGCCACATGGAGCCCAAGGTCTGCTGCCCTAAAACACCAGCTTGGGGCCAGCTGGCACTCTCCAGCTGGTCCTGGGCTTCACATGGCATTTCAAAGCAGCAGCACCTACATGGAGCCCAGGGTCAGCTGGGGACTTGAAGACCCGAGCTGACCTCAGGCTCCATGCAATGCTGCTGCCTTGAAACACTGCAGAGAGCACAGAGCTAGCAGAGGGCTGCTTGAGTCCCCTGCAGTGCCCCCACCTTGGAAGTGTAGAAACAGTCTTGGGGATGTTGCTACACCTCAAAGGCAGAGATGCCCTTATCAACTAACAACTTAAGTTAGCACATTAATTGAAATTTTACATCCCTAGTATATAATAGATGCAATAAATCAACTGCTGAGGGTTCTCCTGTAGACTCAGGTACTCTACCAAATGAGGAGAATAAGAGGCATCAATAGGAGAGCATCAGTAGAGTTGACAGGTGAAGATACTGCAGTAAACAGACCCAAGTATATCATGTTCAGCTAAGTTATTTACATAGCTGAAGCTGCATAATTTAGGTTGACAGCCCGCAGTAGTGTAGACAAGGCCAGAGAATTATCTTTCCACACTGATTGCCTGCTACCCTAAAGGCAGCACTTCATGAATTCAAAAGCAAGTTCCACCCAGGCCACTCCTTAGAGCTGTAAACAGTCTGAAATGAAGGGAGCTGTAGTGTGAATTTCTTGCATTCTCAAAAGAGTGCCTAAGAAAATATGTGATCAATCTTCTATAGAGAAGGATGAGGTTCTGGTCCTTGCCTGACTTCTGTCAGCATATTCCTGTTTGAAGCCTCCAATAGAAATATGGTAAGATAAGCCTCCACAGCTTTCACAGGCTGAGCTTTCTAGGTATAGTCCAAAATGAGCAATATGTAGGAAAAACATTGATTCACATCTTCCTAGACAACTTCCCCTGGAGCAAGATGTGAAACTGCTCACTCATGGCAGTTGGTCAAACTCTCTATATTCCCTGCAAGTGTAATGTTTTTTTTTTTTTTAGCAAAGTTCTTAAAATCTGTAATCTTGCCCTTAATCTTATTTGGGATTTCCTTTAATATGGTAACAGTTGAACGAACAGGAAAAATGAATGCCATGATTGGATTCCCTTGCATTAACATGAAAATATTTAATTGTTCCCCATTTCCTCTTCTGTTGCTAAAATATAAAAACATAAGAATGACCATACTGGGGCACACTAAACGTCCATCTAGTCCAGTATCCTGTTTGCTGACAGTGACCAATACCAGATGCTCCAGGGGGAGTAAATACTACAGGTAATCATCACGTGATCCCTCTCCTGTCATCCATTTCCAGACTGAGGCTAGGAACACCATTCCTACCCATTCTGGCTAATAGCCATTAATGGACCTAATCTCCATGAATAGTTCTCTTTTTTGAACCCTGTTGGAGTTCTAGTCTTCTCAACATCCTGTGGCAAGGAGTTCCACAGGCTGACTGTGCGCTGCGTGAAGAAAACATTTATTTTGTTCGTTTTTAAACCTGCTACCTATTAATTTCATTCGGTGACCTCTAGTTCTTATATTATGGGAACAAGTAAATAACTTTTCTTTCTTTAATTTTTCCATATCAGTCATGATTTTATAGACCTCTTTCATATCCCCCCTTAGTCTCCTCTTTTCTAAACTGAAAATTCCCAGTCTTTTTAATCTCTCTTCAGTTGGGGTATATGTCAAGCCCCTAATAATTTTGTTGCCCTTTCCTGACCTTTTCCAGTGCCAATACATCTTTTTTGAGATGAGGTGACCACATCTGTACACAGTATTCAAGATGTAGGCATATCATGTTTTTTCTCTGTCCCTTTTTATAAGCTTCCTAACATTCCTTGTTTGTTCTTTTGACTGCCGCTGTATACTGAAGGTATGTCTGCACTGCAAGGCTCTTTCAGGATAATCACATCCTGCGTCTCCACAAACTGCCTGTTGTTTTGAAATATTTTTTTAAATAATGGGCACACTCTATTGTCATCCTGGTAAACCTCTTTGCACGAGGGTAAGGGATGGCACAAAACAGTGCCTTATTTCAAAATTTGGTGCTCTCTAGATGTGCTTCATTTCAAAAAGCTATTTTGAAATATGATACGCAATTTGCACAGTGCAAATTGCGTAGCTTATTTCGAGTTTAGGGTGCTGTGTAGACACACCCTATGTGGATGTTTTTAGAGAACATAGTGAAATCATTCACAATAATTTCAAGATCTTGCTTGAGTAGTTCTAGCTAAATTAGTCCCCCTCATATTGTATCTATAATTTGGGATTATTTTTTCCAATGTGCATTACTTCACATTTATCAATATTAAATTTCATTTGCCATTTTATTGCCCAATTACTTAGTTTGAGATCTTTTTGATGCTCTTCACAGTCTGCTTTGATCTTAATTATCTTGAGCAGTTCAGTGTCGTCAGCAAATTTTGCCACCTCACTTTTCTCCAGATCATTTATAAATAAGTTTGATATGCGTGGTCCCAGGAAAGACCCGTGGGGGACACCACTAGTTACCTCTTTCCATTCTGAACACTTACCATTTATTCCTACCCTTTGTTTCCTGTCTTTTAACCAGTTCTCAATCCAAGAAAGGACCTTTCTTCTTATCCCATGACAGCTTATTTTACTTAAGAGCCTTTGGTGAGGGACTCTGTCAAAGGCTTTCTGGACATTTAAGTACACTATTTCCCCTGGATCCCCCTTTTTCCACGTTTGTTGACCCCTCTCAAAGAACTCCAGTAGTAAGGCATGATTTCCCTTTACAGAATCCATGTAGTCTTTTCCCCCAACAAATTATGTTTATATATGTGTCTGACAATTATATTCTTTACTGAAGTTTCAACTAATTTGCTCTGTACTGATGTTAGACTTACCAGTCTAATTACCAGCATCACCTGTAGAGCACTTTTTAAATATTGTCATCACGTTAGCTATCTTCCAGTCATTAGGTACATTTTTTAACTCTTATTGATATGTTATGTATTATCCTTCAGTATTGCTATATTAGGTTATCCAGGATATGTGCATAATGGATGACAGCAGCACAATTCATGTATTAAATCACCAGTGGGTTTTTTTTTTTAAAGGGCTACTTCTGAAGTGTTCTAATATATGGAACATAAGCATTTCAGTTCAAGAGTAAGTTTTACTGTTTCAACTGTCTGCAGGGCTCTAATATTGAAGATGAGGAAATGGAGGAGCTGCTGAATGACACTCGACTTTTGAAAAGGTTAAAAAAGGGTAAAATTAGCGAGGAAGAATTTGAGAAGAAACTGATGAGCAGTGAGAAAAAAATCAAGGCTGTGTCTAACTCAGAGTCAGAAGATTGACAGTCCTCCTCCAAGCATCTCTTTGAAGATGCCTCTCATGATAGCAAAGCTGTACTTTAACACCAAGCCATTTCATGCTGTGCTCTGCAGCCTGAGCTTTCATAAATTCTAAGTGTTTTCTACAAGAATCTCTGCAATCTCTACAGGGGATAAAAATAGCTGCACCTGTGAAGACACAACTACATCAGACTGTTGTTCCAAAACTGAATGCTTTGGGTAAGAAATGTAAAATTTGGTTATTAGGTGCCTCCTGGACACACTCTCTGTTCAAATGTATACATAACATATCTGCGATTATTAAGTAATTTTAAACTTGTTTAAAAGTCTGTTGTATGAGTGAGGCAGTTTAGGTGTTTTTATTTTACATGCTCAAAATGCTGCACCCCTAAGGACATTTATTTTAGGTCTTCATATTCTGCAGTGACTTACACTTCTGTTTGAAAATTAGTCAATTGATATATAATAAATGAATTCAAAATCTTCTGCTTTGTTGTAACAATCAGGAGGCTGCTGATAATGAGGTTAATCTTTATACAGTTTCCTTTGTATAATATGTTGGGATAGTTTATATATGTATCAAACTGCAAATATGAAGGATGGCCATTGAATAACAGAGCATAATGTTCAGTGATTCTGCTCCATTACAAATAAAGTTTAATAAGTTCATCACTGACAGCTGATGGAGTTAACACACCTAGGTCTGTAAACAGCAATGTAATTAGTGATGGTGAAGTGTAGTCAATCCAGGGATGCTCCTCAGTTAGACTTCCGTTTTTTTTCAGGGTGTCTGCTTTGTACTGGGGGAGAAGAAAACCATTAGCTATCACAAAATGATATGCCCTAATCTTTTTTTTTTTTTTTAAAGCTCAAATAACAATGGCCTCAATCAAACTTTATGGACATTAGCTGTAGCTGATACTACCACTGATCTAATCAAAGCACAGATTGGTGCCACCTATTACTAATGTAGATGATGAAGTGGCAGTACATGAGGTTTATAGTTCTGAAAAGTTTCCCTTGATACAGCCATTTTACTGTCAATATCTTTTTGTACTGAGCTGTTTCAGGAACAATATGGTGGCAGCAATTAGGAGAAGCACTGCTGTTTCTGGCAGTTTGGTTTAGGATACATGGATGAAATGCTTTTCAGTAATACAAAATAATAAAATGAGCAAGTGGTGAGGGAGTCCAAATTGGTGAACACTTCTTTTTAAACTATATTGTGTTGTTACAGGTCAGGCGTGGCTTTGGTTCATCCTGGATAAAAAATTTAAATTATGTTTTCAGTTAATTGTAAATTCACAGCTAAGGTCTTAATTTAATAGTACTACTTGCTCATAGAACCAATTTACATTCACCTTTGCAGATTAGAAAGTATTCTGGATTTCCCTTACCTTAAACTTATCTGGGACATCCTGTTGATTTAGAGGGAAGAGTCTTACAAACTTAAAGCTTTCTGCTACCACATAAAACGGTTTATTCTGAGCTTTAGCGCACACGGCCATTTGATTTGTACCAATCTGTGGAGACAATTTAGATGGAAAACAGTGTTAGTGCTAGAATGACAGTAAACTTGCAAGGCTCCAACCAATACTCTTCAAATGTATTTAACACCTGAACTAAAAGCACCTCTGAAAAGACCAGAATTATTTGTAGAAAACAAGCTTAAGAAACAGAGCGTTTTACGTGTGGACTATTACAAGTCACAGCACACCTGTGATGTAGGTAAGTATCCTCATTTCACAAATCAGGTGACTGATGAACAGAGGAAGCAGTTGTACAAAAGGCAGCAGAAGCCAAGAGTCCTGACTTCCACTCTGCATTCTGAGAGAGTACTACCTGCCAGTGTGTTTCAGGTCAGGAAAGTTACATACTTGTTTATTCTAACCAGGTTTCATACGTAATACACTCTTTTAAGCCAAAAAAACCCAAAAAGTCTTCTACCTACCAGCTCTTAGCTACTTTGTATACTGTTCTACTTCACATATCAATATGAAGATTTCAAACACATTTTTTTAAAGTAGATAAGGCAATGAATTTATTTTGCTTAACAACATAAGAACAGTCATAATTAGGCTATGTCTAGACTACATGGCTCCGTTGACAGAGCCATGTAAGATAGTTTATTTGGCATAGTCAAAGAAGTGATGGAGCCATGTAGTCTAGATGTAGCCTTAGTCAGACCAAAGGTCCATCTAGTGTAGTAACTTGTCTTCTGATAGTGGCCAGTGCCAGCTACTCCAGAGGAAATGAACAGAATAAGTAACCATCAAGTGAGCCCTCCCCTGTCATCCATTCCTAGCTTGTGACAGAGATAGGGACACCACTCCTGCTCATCCTGGCTATTAGCCATTGATGGACCTATCTTCCTTGAATTTATCTAGAACTTTTTTGGAATCCTGTTATATTCTTGGCCTTCTGGTAGGGAGTTCCATGGGTTGACTGTACATTGTGTGAAGAAATACTTCCTTTTGTTTATTTTTAAACTTGCTCCTATTTATTTCATTTGGTGACCTCTATTTCTTGTGTTGTGGGAACAAGTACATAACTTTTCCTTATTTACTTTCTCCACACCATTCATAGTTTTATAGACATCTAGCCTGACCCCCTCCCTTTGTTGTCTCTTTTCCAAGATGAAAAGTCCTAGTCTTACTAGTCTCTCCTTATGTGGCAACCATTCCAAACCCCTAATAATTTTTTTTGCCCTTTTATATTGGCATTGGAAAAAGTTTATATCTTTTTGAGATAAGGTAACCACATCTCCATACAGTATTCAAGATGTGGGTGTACCATGGATTTATATAGAGGCAATAAGATATTCTCTTGTGGTTTTTCCTCTATGGTTATGTCTAGACTGGCCCCTTCTTCGGAAGAGGCATGCTAATTTCTAACTTTGGAATAGGGAAATCCGCGGGGGAATTAAATATCCCCCGCGGGATTTAAATAAACATGGCCGCCGCTTTTTTTTTCCGAGAGCGTCCAGACTGGCGCGATCCTCCGGAAAAGGGCTTTATTCCGGAGGATCGTGCCAGTCTGGACGCTCTCGGGGAAAAAAAAAGCGACGGCCATGTTTATTTAAATCCCGCGGGGATATTTAAATCCCCCGCGGATTTCCCTATTCCAAAGTTAGAAATTAGCATGCCTCTTCCGAAGAAGGGGCCAGTCTAGACGTAGCCTCTCTCTTTTAAAATTATTCCTAACATTGTTTGTTTTGACTATTGCTGCCCATTGAGTGGATGTTTTCAGAGAACTATCCACAGAGTCAAGATTCCTCTCAAGTGGTACCAGCTAATTTAGTCCCCATCATTTTATACATATAGTTGGGATTGTTTTTCAATATGTATTACTTTGTATTCATCAGCATTAAAATTCATTTACCATTTTGTTGCCCAATTGTCTAGTTTTATGCAATCCTTTTGAAGCTCTTAATCTGCTGAGGACTCAACTATCTTAAACTATTTTGTATTATCTATAAATTTTGCCACCTCACTGTTTACCCCATTCTCCAGATCATGTATGAATGTTGAATAGGATTGGTCTAGTGCCACATTCATTTATTCCTACCTTTTTGACCAGTTATCAATCCATGAGAAGACCTTCCCTGTTATCCCATGACAGCTTACTTTGCTTAACAGCCTTTGGTGAGGAACCTTGTCAATGGTCTTCTAGAAATCTAAGTACGCTATATATATTGGATCCCCCTAGTACACATGCTTGTTGACACCCTCAAAGAACTCTAGTAGATTGGTGAACATTATTTCCCTTTACAGAAACAATTTTGACTTTTCCCCAACAGTTATGCTCACCTATGTATCTGACAATTCTGTTCTTTATTATAGTTTCAACCAATGTACCTGGTACTGAATTTACACTTACTGATCTGTAATTGCCAGGATCACCCTTTTTAAAGATTTGCATCACACAGTTACCTTCCAGTTATTTGGTACAGAAGATGATTTAAAGGATAGGTTACAAACCATAATTAATAGTTATTCAATTTCACATTTGAGTTTTCAGAACTCTTGGGTGAATGCCATCTGGATTTGGTGACCTATTACTGTTAAGTTTATCATTTTGTTCCAAATACTGCTTTGACATCTTGATCTGAGACAATTCTTCAGATATGTCACCTAAAAAGGATGACTCAAGTTTGGGGCTCTCTATAACATCATCAGCCGAGAAGACTGATGAAAATAAATCATTGTTTCTCCATAGTGACCTTATTGTCCACGAGTGCTCCATTAACACCCTGATAGTCCAGGGGGACCATTGATTGATTAGCCGGCTTCCTATTTCTAATGTACTTAATAGTGGGTGTTTTGTTTTGTTTTTTTACTTTTTGAATTTTTGGATAGCTGTTCTTCAAATTCCTCACTTTTCTGTAGTTCCCCTTTCTGAAATTAAATGCCACATTGTTGGGCTGCTGTATTGTTTTTCCTACCACAGGGATGTTAAAATTAATTATAGTAAGTATTTCCAAGTGGTCCAGCTATGGTTACCTCTTGGACCAGGTCCTGAATTCCAGTTAGCACTAAATCAAGAATTGCCTTGTCTCATATGGGTTCCAGAGCCAGCTGCTCCAAGTAGCAGTCACTTAAGGTGTCAAACTTTCTTTGCATCCCATTCTGGGGTCACCTGTACAGAGTCATTATGGGAATAGTTGAAATACCCATTTTTATTTTTATAGCCTCTCTGCTCTTCTTTAGTATTTCACATTCACTATCTCTATCCTGGCCTGGTGCTTGGTAATACACCTTTACTGCTATATCCATATTACTAGAACATGGGATTACTATCCACAAAGAATCAATGGAACAGTTTGATTCATTCAAGATTTGTACTTTATTTGATTCTATGTTTCCTTTCACATAAATTGCCACTGCCCCACCAGCTTGATCTGTTCTTTCCCTCCAATATATTTATACTTTGGCATTACTATGTCCCATTGGATTACCCTCATTCACCAAGTTTCTGATGCCTATAATATCAATATCTCCCTTCAATACGAGGTACCTAGTTCAAACATATTATGTAGACTTCTAGCATTTGTATATAAGCATTTTAAAAGTTTGTCCCTATTTAGCTGTGTGCCATTACTGCTGTGATTTAATGAGATTTTTTTCATTTAATCAGATGTTACCCATATTTTATCTTCTATCCTCTTCTCTTTACTAGGACATAGACCTTACACTGGGGCTGTGATCCTTCCCTAAGGGATGTTTCTGTTCAATCCATGTGCTCCTCCACTCCAGTCAGCTTTCTCCTAGCTCTTAGTTTAAAAAACTGCTCTACAACCTTTTTAATTGCCAGCTATCATGTTCGATTTTGGTTTAAGTGAAGCCCATCCTTCTTACATAGGCTCTTCCTTTCCCAAAAGTTTCTCCAACTTAGATTTATTGATGGACAATGATAAGCCTGAAACTCATAGGGCTCTGAATCAAAATTGATTAACTTAAGTTTTCATATTGTAACCATGAATACTATCCAATTACAATGTGTCATGGAAATTGGCAATTTAGTGTAAAAGTCTAAATTACAACACTATTGCATAAGGGAAATCCACAAATAATTAGCAGCAGCAATGGTTGTTTCCTGAACATCTCCCCCCTCCCCCCCCAGCATTATCTAGAAGGAGCCCAATAAGCCATAGCGAGCAAAAATGTACTAGCAATACAATGCAAATATCACTCATTTTCAACATCCATCACACACCCACCCAGTCTGTTCTCAATATGAGGAATTCAATTCACCACCTCTTACCTTGTTAATAATTCCTCCGCTTTCAACCACACCTTCAGCTCCAACTATTACCAGATTCACTTTTTCCATGATGTAGCTGTTTTATAAAAAGTTAAATTATGTGGAGGCATACTAAAAGTGATTTAAACCACAATGCTGTTAATACCTCATTATAATTTTGCTTTTATAGTAGTCCAGTCATTCTTGTAATTCTCTAGATATAAATGCATCCTGTTCATATAAGTTCTTGGAATTATCCTTCCTTGTCGTCCTCAGAATAACTACTAACTAATGCTTCTCCAAATATAGTTGAGGCACTGAGCTCAAAAGTTGCTGAGGATATTTTGGTTAAAGTTTACTAGTAATCAGATACACACCTTCAAAATAGTGCATTTTAGTTTCCCATTTAAAGATATTCACAACTAAAATGTAAAGAATTCCAAATGCCTTTAATCCATGGTTTTCCCTTCTTTTGATGCCCTTCACATCTGTTTCTCCTTCATGGAAAAATACTACTAGAAAGAAGATACTTTGTATTTCTCATCCAAGCAGATACCATAGGTCTTGATACATGAACGAAATGCAACACCTACTAATGCCCATAAGAAGTTAAATATTTTCAATTCTTTAATAATTATCTGGTCAGAAAACTCTACCATTTAAAATACAGCAAGTTAGAATGGTGGGTATTAGGGATGTAAAATCCTGTTTAATTTGTTGACTGGTTAAATCTGTTGTTGAACCGATTAAAAAGGGGCCTGGGGAAGGGGGCGGGAGGGCGTGTTCCAGTCCAGCTGGAGCAGCCATGCATGCAATGCGTCCGGACCTGCCAGAGACAGGGCTGCTCCGGCTGGGCTGGAGCACCCCTATTTGCACTGGGCCTTCTGGGACTGGAGCAATCCCCTGCCTGCAGCGGGTGATGTTTACCGATTCCAGTAAACTGGTTAACCTTTCACATCTCCAGTGTGTATCTTCTTGACAACTACCACTCAGGCATTTTGTATAGGATAGAAAATTATTTTTTTATTAATGCTCTATTCATAAGAACAGCTCTACTTGGTTAGAGAAAAGGTCAATCTAGTCCAGTATCCTGTCCTCCATTCCCAGCTTCTGGCAAACAGAGGCTGGGGACACCATCCCTGATCCATCCATAAGCATTTAAGACTCAAAGTAGCTGTTCTTGTGTATACATAAAGAATCTGACATTAAATGGAGCCTTAGCTCAATGGTTCTCAAACTTTTTGGACCACTGCCCCCCCTGCTCAATGCAGACCTTCCTGTAGACCACTAAGCAACCACCATCCATGATGACAAAATGATTCCAGGAGGTGCTGGGAGATAGGGGACAGGAGCAGGCTGAGGGTGGGAGGAGATGTATGAGAGGAAGGATTAGTGTGGGAGGGATCTGGGCAGGTGGGGGTGAGGAGTCTTGGCAGGAAGGGAAGTGCATGAATATGATGGTGAAGGCAATTGGAGCAGCAGGAAAGCCTCCAGGCTGGTGTTCCAAACTTGCAGGGGTGAGGAGTCTTGGCGGGAAGGGAAGTGGTGCATGGAGGTGATACGGGTGTGGGGTCCAGACATGAGTGGGGTTTGGGGCTTACCTGGCTTCATCCTCTCACTGCTCCCAGGCACCACCTGCTGCTGCTCCCATTGGCCGTGATTCTGGCCACTGGGAGCAGCAGGAAAGCCTCCAGTTGAGCGGTTTCCTGCTGTTATTGTTTCCCCCATCTGGGGAGAGGAGAAGTGGCAGTATGCGGAGCCACTTCCTTCTCCTGCAAGCCGGATCTGGTCTGAGAGGATGGCTGCCCCCTTGTAGCAGGCACTCCAACCTTGCTGGGGGGGAGGATAAAGAGGAGTTGAAGTGCCAGTGCAGGTTCCCTACTGCAGGGGGAGGATAGTTTTGGTTTTTTTTTTCTGGCTCAATAAGTTTTGTTGCTATTTTTTGAGGGGTGGGGGTTTCCTCAAATCTAAAAGGGGGCATGATGCCAAAAAGTTTGGGAACCACTGATCTAGATGGTGGTCTTGCCGTGAGGGCAGGGCACTGGACTTGATGACCTCTCAAGGTCCTTTCCAGTTCTAGTGTTCTATGACAATGTTCAGATATTAGATTGAAAAGACAGTTAAACTTATCAAATACTTCAGTTGATTTATGGCAGTCACTTCATCTTAACTATGTCAAAAGATTTGCTTGTTCAGTGGCAATGCCAATTGATACTACAGTAAAAAGTTAAATTAGTAGAACTAACCATTCAATTTAAACAAACTTTTTGGAAGTTTGTGTATACTACAGTACAAATGAAAACCAGAAGGACAATGAAAGGCTTGATAGCATTCAAGAATGTTATGAATATACTTACCCTACTGCAGCATCTAGAATCACAGTCACAGGAACGTTGAGCTTGCTAAGGGCCTTTGCCATTTTTTGCCTATTTAAAATAATGTTTATGCAGTTTTAAAAACTTTATTGAAAGATGTCAGTGAAATTCATAGATGCGATACAACTAACTTTGAGGTATATATGAATGAAATCTGATGATAGAACATACATGGCTTCAGCTCTCTACTAGTAACTGCTTTTGCCATCACTTTTTTTTGGTTTCTCCATGTTGTGTGAAAAACTCATGAAAATAAAGGAGAAACAAACGATCCAGGAAATAGTGAAACTGACACTATACAGGGAGTCCCCTCTAAAGACTGTTTAGAAATCATAGTTAGTTACTGTAACTATATAAAGTAAAAGACTCATGCAAATCTGATTAAACTGACAGTTTATATTTAAACACTCATATTTTCATTTGCTTGGTGTTATATACAAGAGATTGTTAAATGTTACTTTAGTAAAGCTAAAATCACACTTTATCTGCCCCAAATTCAGATACTTCAGTTATTAGGAATGACACTGCCTGGTTTGTTGTATTAGTTGATATATAGCATGTGTGATTTGCTGATTGATTTCCTGACTTCCTTCATGCTACATTGTATCCTTTGGTGACTGACATAGTATCTTAATGAGAACTAATTGTAAACAAAAAACCCAAAACATGAAAACCCCCACATTATTAATAAATATTTTTATTCTACTATTGTTACAAACACCTATCTTATTTTTAAAAATACTTCCAATTGGCTGTCCTTTTAAGCAATCTTTAGAGAAAAATGGGTTGCCTAGTGGTGGTTGACCTTTAAAGCTTTGTTATACCTTAACTGGAAAGTTTGGGGATGATGCAATGTGTTTAGTTATTACACAGAATTGCCAGTTGACAACCTTTCTTTGGAAGGGTGTAACAGACTGTCTCGAGATGTGATGTTTTGCAATGAAATAGTTACCTTTCAATAATTCAGAAATAAGTAAAAGCTGTTCTTAAAATGGGACATTAGCTCTACAGTATCTTACTAATTAAGATGACAAATTTGACATATACTTGCCCTGCTTGATCAGGCTGTGATTCAGTAATATAAACACTGAAACGCTTCTTTGACGTGGCAGCTGCCTCTAACACTCTGAGGACCACTCTTGAATAGGCATGAGTTAATATTTGCTGATAAAACAAGACAAGAAGTTTCAGGAAAGATTTGTTATTGTCATGATCTGTAATTATTTATCATGCACAAGTGTTCTATACATTATTTTCAGTTACTTTAGCTTATATCCTAGATCTTACAAAAATGTTACATTTTAAGGATTGTAAATATTTTTGATGACCTATCCAATATTTAACTCCTGTATTTTTGTAAGTCATGGAATGTTATGCCATCATGAAAGTTGGACTTTATAGGGTACTTCATTATTGCAGCTCTGACACAGAGGGGCTGAGAACCCACAACTTCCATTTAAGCCAGTACTTGTGGGTGCTCTGAACCACTTAGAACCAGACCACTGGCTTAACATCAGTTTGTATGGAAACAAAGGTGGAGAGAGGGAAAAGAAAAAGGGTTTTAGAAAATGATCTGAATATGTAGCATAAGCAAATGTGATACCTAGGAATAAAATCATTAGCTGGGAAAGCCAACATCAAATAATGTGTTTTGCCTAACAGATCATGATAAAACCTTTCAATTTTTTGCATCACCAGAAATAATGGTACACCCAGAACAGCATAATTGGTCCTCACATACTTACAGCACCATCTTTGATGAATGTGTGGCAGAGTTTTGCAATTTTGGTTCTTGAAAGAGAGATTCTCATAAGGAAAAGTTCCCCTCGTTCAATCATGATTTCTTTACACTTTGAATAATCCTGGAAAAAGCAACAAGAACAAAAAATAAGGCCCAGGATTACTCTGTAACAGTCAGTGGTCCCCAACCTTTTGGAGCTGCTGGGTGCCCAGGGGCAGGGCTGCGCACGTGCCACGCACCCGGGGCTGGCACCGCGCATGCGGTGCGTGCCTGGGGTGCAAGAATGGCTTGGGCCAGCCCTGTTCACTCGGTGGGCACACAAATGCCCCGGTGGGCGCCACGGTGCCCACGGGCACCGCGTTGGGGACCACTAAGTGTTACCTCACTGATCCCTAAAGTATTACACTTGGTGACAAACTCACCGAGTATTCCAATGAGGTTAAACTGATAAACCTTAGAAAGAGTTCTCCCCCTGAAGAGACTGCCACTGAAGAGTCAACACCAGACAGAGTTTCAATTGCATTTTTGAGATTTACTCTCAAACCCTGAATGGTCTCACCTGAGAGAGAGAGAGAGAGAGAAATGCAAACTTCATTTTAAAACAAGATACTCATTACATGCTAGACAGAAGTTTAGATATATTCTGGTATAGCACTAATGGGGGACTCACTTGGTATTTTTCCTTCGATGTATTAGGATTATAGTGGAAGTTTATTATACCATGGAACAATTCTACAACCGATTCCATAAGTTTGGATAAAATCTATAGTCTAGTAAGCTCTACCTGCATTCTGCCCTCCATCCAACTTTCTCTAGAATAACAGTAATCTTAAAAAAAATATAAGTACACCTGAAACATATATCACTGCCAGGAACTAAAATTGATTAAATACTACTACACAGTTAACAAGTAGTGTTGACTTCTCCCATCCGTTCATTGATGTGCTTTGATTGTAACTTGAAGGACAAGTTATTGACATTATTCAGGTAATTCAGCAGCCATGATTAGCCACTCTGAGTAGACGAACACACATCCAATGAAGCAGATTATACTTAATGAAACAAACACCGCATACATTTGAAAACCTTTCTTGTATTAATACTGTTTTCCAGATTTTGATTATTAATGCACACTTCTCATAGCATGTGCTCATTTCTGCACATTATCTACCAGGCAAGTTTCTTACTTCAAACTTTTGATGAAGGTGTAGCCTGCTTTTTTGCTCCAAGACCTTCATCTTTAACTCTCTTCTGAACTTTTAAAAACAGTGTAGTTCAAAACACAGGGATTGCCTTTTACTGCAATGCAGGAGCAGGGGTATTTTTGTTGGTGTAAAAAAGAAAAGGCAAGATCTTGGAAGCAGAGATGAACTGCAGTTGTTTGTTTCTTGAAAAAGCAACAAATAATCACCTGAAGTACCACAAAGCTCTGAATTTCAGTTATCTGAAACACCATGAATTTGATTAGATGTCTCAAATTTAGGTTTGGCAGAATCTAATTTAAAATTTTTTTTTTATGGATAATATCCATATTTGTGAGGGTTTATTTTAATTTGCAGCTCACAGTTCTGCAAATATTTTGTAGTTTTAGCATCTTTTTCAGTTTTTATCAACTTAGTTTTCAGTTGCAGGAAATTACAGGGGTGTCAGACAATGATTGAATGATGTTTTCAAATAACTTCAGAGTGGTAGCTGAGTTGGTCTGTAGCAGGAAAAACTTTAAAAGCAATAAATAGTCTAGAAGCACTTCAAAGATTAAGAAAACATGCAGATGGTATTATGAGCTTTTGTGGGCGCCACCCAGTTCTTCAGATGACTGGAGTATTAGAAGTCCAGCTCCAAGAATAAATAAGGAGGGGGGAGAGGAGAAAAGGAGGGGCGAAGAAAAAAAAAAAGAGAGACAGGCTATGTCTACACTGCAAGGTTTTTGCACAAAACAGCTGTTTGTGCAAAAACCCATGGGGCGTCCACACCCCAAATGCGCTTTTGCGCAAGTAAATCAACAATAAAACAGCAGGAGAGAGGGCCTTCTCTGGTGTAGGTAAACCTCCTTTTATGAGGCATAACTCCTTGCTGCGCTACAGCTATTGCGAAAAAGGCAAGTGTAGATGCCCTATGAGAAAACCTCTCTTGCATAAGAAACCCCTATGGGAAAAAGCACAGCTGCCCTGATGGCCACTCACAGAATGGCCATCAGAGCTTTCTTGTGCAAGAGTGTCCATACGGTGTGGATGCTCTCGCGCAAAAGCACATCACTTTTGCGATGTGCTTTGAGGTGTGGACATGCTCTTGCACAAGTAGTTTTTGCACAAAAACTCTTGCGCAAAAGGCTTCTTGTACAAGAAGCCTGCAGTGTAGAGTAGCTACTGTGAGTAGATGTTTCAAGTGGTTACAAGAGGCTGATAAGAACAATTAGCACCTCCACTGTTTGTTGGTTGGTTAAGTCATTAGGATGTGGAAAGTAGTGTGGGACCAGGAGATTTCTATCTGCTACCTAAGATACACAAACCTGGAAATCCCGGACGAACCATCATCTCAACCATTGGCACACTTACAACAGGATTGTTCGG
Source organism: Pelodiscus sinensis (assembly GCF_052426305.1). Taxonomy (NCBI): domain Eukaryota; kingdom Metazoa; phylum Chordata; order Testudines; family Trionychidae; genus Pelodiscus; species Pelodiscus sinensis. The sequence goes on along the minus strand of NC_143085.1, from coordinate 28,928,460 downwards.
CTATATTGACTCTCTCCTCAGACCCTATGCTACCAGCACTCTGACCTATCTTTGAGACACTACTGACTTAGAGGAAACTATAAAACAGTAATCTTCTTGAAAACACCATCCTGGCCACCATGGATGCAGAAGCTTTTTATACCAACATTCCACAGGAAGATGGATTACCGGCTGTCAGGAGCACAATCCCTGATGACAGCACTTCACACCTGGTTACAGAGGTTTGTCCTCACCCACAACTACTTCACATTTGGAGACAATCTGTATCTTCAAGTCAGTGGTACAGCCATGGGCACCTGCATGGCACCGCAATATGCCAAGGTCTTTATGACTGACCTTAAACCAACGTTTCCTCAGCTCTCACCCCTAGTACACTTACGCTATATTGATGACATCTTCATCATATGGGAAAGAGATCTTTGAAGAATTTCACAGGAATTTCAACAACTTCCAGCCCACTACCAACCTTAGCCTGTATTAGTCCACATGAGGGATCTACTTCCTTCACACTACAGTACAATTAAATGATGGACAAATTTCCACCACCCTATACCGGAAACCTACTGACCGCTACACTTACCTTCATGCCTTTAGCTTCCATCCCAGACACATTTCTCAATTTATTGTTGACAGCCAAGCCCTAAGTTACAAGTGGATTTGCTCCAGTCCCACAAACAGAGACAAACGCCTACAGGATCTACACAGAGCATTCTTAAAACTGAAATACCCACCCGTAGCTCTGAAAAAGACTGACAGAGCCAAAAGAATACCCAGACACGAACTACCTCAAGACAGGCCCAAAAGAGAAAACAAGAGAATTCCTCTTGTCATCACCTACAGTCCACAACTTAAACCTCTCCAAAGCATTATCAATAATCTACAACCCATCCTGGAAAATGACCCCTCACTCTCAGAGGCTTTGGGGGAAAGGCCAATCCTTGCCTACAGACAACCCCCTAACCTTAAACAAATTATTTCCAGTAAGCATGCAACTTACCTCCATCATAATCATCCTGGACCTCACCCCTGCAATCAGCCCTGGTGCCAAATCTGCCCACACATCTATACTATCAATTTCATCAATTGGACCCAACCACATCAGCCACCAAGAGGCTCATTTAACTGCACATCCACTAATGTGATCTTTGCCATCAAATGCTAACAATGCTCCACTGCAGTGTATATTGGCCAGTTTCCACATTACAGGAAAATGGACACATCACATATTCAAAAAGACAATACACAAAAAATTGTTAGAGAACACTTTCATCTGCTTGGACATTCATTAATAGATCTCTAAGTCACGGTGTTATTTCAGGCCAATTCCACAAGCCAAATACACAGGGAAGAATTGGAATTTAACTTCATTTACAAGTGTAATTCTTATGCAAATAGTATGAAATGGGACATCCATTGGCTGGCATACTAACTTCCACATCCTAATGACTTAAACAATGGAGGTGCTAATTGTTCTTATCAGCCTCTTGTAAACACTTGAAATATTTACTCACTGTCTCTCTCTCTCTTTTTTTCCCCCTTCTTCCCCTGCCCTTATTTATGCTTGGATCCAGACTTCTAATATTCCATTCAGCTGAAGAAGTGGGTTGTGCCCACAAAAGCTCATGATACCATCTACATGTTTTGTTAGTCTTTAAGGTGCTACTATACTATTTGTTGTTTTTTAAGTTTGTCCTTGAATAAGTTCTCAGGCAGCATTTTTCTTTTTAAAGGTTAATAATTATCAATGGAAACCTTTTTTGGTTGGTTGATATGCGGACCAGGGATGTTAACTATCGATTAACTGACTAGTCGAGTAACCTCATGACTTACTGGTTAGTCAACAAGTATATAGTCTTTGGGGGCGGGGCCAGCAGCCAATGTGCTCTGGCATCATATTGCTGCCTCTGTATCAAAGGAAGCAGCGTGGGGTACCAGGCAGTAACTCGTCCATGAGGGAAGCCAGTTTAAAAACCAGCTTCCCTTGCGGACTGGCTGGCTGTTACCCTGTGTTGCTGCCTTTGATAAACAGGTAGCAGTGTGGGGCAGCAGCTGCCTCTGTCAAGAGGGTCTGAGCTCCCGGACTCAGTGCGAGATGAAAATGATCCAGGCTGCCTGCTCACCCAGCTCCTAATACGCTTTAAATGCTGAGTTACAGCACGGGTAGGTCCCGGATCTGCCGCAAGCCAGGACTGAGCTGGACTATTGACAGGGCTGCTAAAAAATTGACTGGCAAGGTTGAGGGGAGGGAAATGCATGTCTATAGCATTAACCTATAAGCTTTTGTTTATCAGTTAATCGGATACACTATTGCATTCCTAATGTGTAGGGTGAAACAGGTTTATAAACAAAATCCGTCCAAGCCTATGACAGCTGTGTGCAAGGTGGTCAGTGATGTGTATTGCACTGGCCTCTACTGGACGGATTCAGCACTTCAATGCGCATCTTACGTGACCATCTCCCGGTCGCTGCTGGGCAGGGCCCCGGGTTGGAGTCCCGCGCTCGCCCAGCAGAGCAGCTGGGCCGGTACCTTTGTCTTGCTTTAGGAACTCCAGCAGCGCGCGGATAGCCGCCACGGCAGAGGCCACGTCAGGATCCTCCCGCATCTGGGCTTTGAAGGCCTCGATCAGCTCTGGAAGGGAAACGGGGCCCATCAACCGCAGGGACCCGCCCGTCACGGGGAAGCCCCACCTGGGGCTGGGCAGGTCTGGTCCCTCCGGTCCAGGGAGCGGGGCAGGCGCAGCCTCAGGCCGGGAGGGGGATGGCACGTGTCCGCCGCGGCTCTGGCGAGGGGGCGGTTAATCCCCACCCCGGATCGGGCCCCGGGCCTCCTTACCTGCGTCGTTCATGGTGTCAGCGGCAGGCGGCCCGGGCCCCCGGCAGCCGCAAGAGCCGAGTCTGTTCCCGCCGCTCACGCGGAGCCGCTGTCCCCGCCCGGCGCTTGCTCGCGGGGGCACCACTTCCGGCCGGCTCTTGCAGCATCACGCGTCGTGCGACCAATGAGCAGTGACATCGTCTCGAGGCGCCGGAAGCGAAAGTCCGGCCGGTGCCCGCTCTTCGCCTGCCTGAGGCTGGGCACTATGAGCGCAGGTGAGTTCTGGCCAGGCGCCGCGCCGGAAGCGGGGCTGGCGTCTCCCGCGCGCTCTCCTCAGGGCCCGGTGCGAGGCCTCTCTGCTGCCTCCTCTCTCCGCCGCGGGGTCCCTCGGCCCCGTCCTCCTGGCCGTGCCCGGGGCTGTGTCCGGCGGATGCAGCTGCTGCCCGCGAGCCCCGCTGAGTTCCGCAGCCAGCACCGCCTTTCCCTAGTGTCGGGCAGCCACGCTGCCTACGCCCCACAGGCGTTGGGTTTGGAAACGGCACCTGCGTGCGATCTGTGAACAGAGGGGTTGAGAGAGAAACCGATAAACGCTGAAAAGAAGCCCTATGTCAGGCTCCCGGTCCATGCATTTCTGTAGTGCCTCTGCCTCCTATCCGGCTTCAAATAATACAGTCTTCATTACTGTAACATAATGCGTTCTACTCCTGTTCCATGTGGTTCATGGATATTTGGCAATAAACACATGGAAAAACTGCAATTATGCTGAATCTTTGACTGTGTGCTAACTTTTTTTGCTGTTGTGTGTGTGACTAAAATGTTATTAAATAAAAGTGTATTTAATTTTAAAACAGGCCAATATAAAAACAAGATCCTGCAAACCCTTATGCACTCTTAGCTAAATGAGTGTTAAAACATCTGGTATTTTTGCCTATAGACCTTTAAATGTTAAGTTTCCCATATTTCCAAAGGAGCTGCTGTGTTGTCTGTTCTCAAACATATGCATTATTATTGCTTTTTTTAGATGATGAACTAAATCTCTTAGTCGTCATCGTTGACACCAACCCTATCTGGTGGGGGAAGAAAGCACTAGGACAATCAGAGGTAAGGCTTCCTGACCAGCATCAGTCACAATGTAGTTTTCCAGAAGACTTTTCTGTAATTTTTTAACAGTTCTGTTTTAAATGAATGACAATCCAAATTGCAGTGCATTTGTTGAAGAGAAACTGTGAAATACTTTTTGAATACAAAATTAGAATAATACTACACAACATAAGACCGGTCATATTGGGTAAAACCAAAAGTTCATCTAGCCCAGTATCCTGTCTTCCAGCAGTGCCACGTGCCCCAGAAGGAATGAACAGAACAGGTAATCATCAAGTGATCTATTCTATGTTACTCATTCCCAGTTCTGGTTAACAGATGGTAGGGCAGGCCTGGGCAAAATCCGGCCCAGAGAAACCCTAGACAGACTCCCTATTTGCCTCGCCCCACCTGCACGCTGCTTAGAAAAGTGGCTGCCAGGCCGTTTCTCTCCCAAAACTCTGAGCTGGGAGGAGTGGGGAGGGCCTTCAGGTGTTTCCCAAATCCCCAGAACAATCCCAGAAACCAGCCAATGGGAGTTGCCTGTTTGAATAAAAGGCAGCCATGAAGCACCATGCCCCCTCCCCTCTGGCTTGTAGTTATTTACACACACATGGCCCTGCAGCCTGGGGAGGACAGGCAGGCAGGTTGCCTGAGAAATCCACTGGAGTGCTGGCCAGGAATCACCTAAGTAAGTGTCCTGACCAGAGCCTGCCTCAGGCACCCCAGCCTCTCCCCCAACACTTTGCCCCCCGCTCCTGCCTTCTATTCCACATACCCAAACCCTTTGCCCACCCTCCTATGTTCCCCCAATCCCCTTCTTCAGATTACAGTCCCTTCCTATTCTAGGTCACAACCAAAACCCCTGTCCTAGGTAATATCCCAAACCCTTGCATCCCAGGTAACAACCCATTTCTGACCTAGGTTAAAATCCAAACCCCAGTCCAGAGCCCCAGGTCACCATCGCCTCTTTCACCCAAACTCCTTCCCAGACCCCACACTTCCTCCTGCACCCCAGTCACTTATTCCAAGCTCTCTTCTGCACCCAACCTCCATCCTAGACTCTGCACGTCATCCATTAATGTCATGGAAGAGTGCAGTCCTTGACCACTTTCCAAATTCTTGGAGTGGCCCCCCCAATCAAAATTATTTCCCATTCCTGCTCTAGAGACACCAAACTTGCTTGTCTTGGTAATAATCATTGATGGACTTTATCCTCCATTAATTTATCTAGTTCTTTTTTTGAACCCGTTATAGTCTTGGTCTTCACAACATCCTTTGTCAAAAAATTCGTAATTGTGTGAAGAAATATTTCCTTTTATTTGTTTTAAAACCTACTGCCTATTTAATTTGGTAACCCATAGTTCTTGTGTAATGAAATGGGGTAAATAGCACTTCCTTATCTATTTTCTCAGTACTAGTTATTATTTTATAGACATCACCCTAAGTCATCCCTTTTCCAAGTGAAAAGTCCCTGTCTTATTAAAGTTTCATCATATAGAAGATGTTTCATACCCCTAATTAATTTTTGTTGAATCATCATAAAATAGTTGCAGTAATATCTTAAGAATGTAAGAACAGCTATACTGGGTCAGACCAATGGTCCATCAAGTCCAGTATCCTGTGCAACCTCTGGCCCCCCCATTCTTTCCCTGCAGCCTGATCCCCTACATTGCCCCATGCCCCTCAGTGCAATCTCTGCACCCTCCCATCCTGCCCCTGGATCTTCCTTCACCCCCCTTCTTCATCCACATCCTTGTGCCCTTAGTGCACTCAAGTAGGGTAGCAGTGCTGGAGTGAAGAGAGGTGGTGCGGGACAGAATAGCCGTGCTGGAGTGAGGAGAGGCAGAGGGAGTAGAATTTCTTCCCTGCCCGGACCAGCTCTTTGCCTGCAGGCTGCAGGTCTGAGGCTGGGACAGGCAGAGCCTGGTGCTGCCTAGGGCTGGCTCTAGCCTGGCTGGGTGTAGAAGTGCTCTGGAGAAGGGGCTCCTCATCTCTGCACACAGCCGGTGGGGAGCATACTGGGTCCTGGTGCCCCATGTGTGACTGGCCACCCAGCCCTACCCCCTCTCAAAGCAAGAAGGCTGTAGCCAGGAAGAGGTGAGGGTTAACCCCTTAGCTCCTGGAAGCTGCATGCACAGGCTGAGCAGGGGCAGCCCCAGGGACATGTGCATGCCTCTACCGCTCCCTCCCTCCAGCAGGAAGCCAGAGCTCGTGTTCCAGCCAGTAGCTGTGTGAATGAGGCTGAAACCAGAGCACACGCCCCTGGCTGCATGAAGGGGGAGAGGTGGGACTGAACTCCCACCACATGCGCCACGGGAAATCAGCTCACATGCCGATTGTGGCATGCATACTGTGGGTTGCTGAGCCGTGCTCTACCCTGTCTTTCCTTAGTCTCCTCTTTTCTAATCTTAAAAGTCCCATTTTTTTAATCCCGTTTGAAATCCCTAATAATTTTGTTCCTCTCTTCTGAACTTTTTCCAATGCCAATATATCATTTTTGCGTTGAGGTGACCACATCTTTACGCAGTATTCAAGATGTGAGCATACTATAGATTTATATAGAGGCAATAAGATATTCTTGTCTTATTCTCTATTCCGTTAAAATGATTCCTAATGTTCTTTTTGCCTTTTTCACTGCTGTTGCACACTGAGTGGATGTTTTCAGAGAACTATCCACAATGATTCTAAGATCTCTCTCTTGAGTGGAGATAGCTAAATTAGCCCCCAACATATTGTATGTATAGTTAGGATTATTTTTTCCAATGTGCATTACTTTACATTTTACAACATTCAGTTTTATTTGCCATTTTGTTGCCCAATCAATTAGTTTGGGGAGATCTTTTTGAAGCTATTCATAGTCTGCTTTGTTCTTAACTATCTTGAGCAGTTTAATATCATTTGCAGCTTTTGCCACCTCACTGTATACCCTATTCTTCAGATCATTTATAAATAGGTTAAGTAGGATTGGTCCCAGTACAAGATCCTTGGGGAACAGCATTAGTTACCTCTTTCCATTCTGAAAACTGACCATTTATTCCTACCCTTTGTTTCCTATCTTTTAACCAGTTATCAATCTATGAGAGAACCTTCCCTCTTAGACAACTAACTTTACTTAAGAACCTTTGGTGAGGCACCTTGCCAAAAGCTTTCTGGAAGTCTAAGTACACTATCCACTGGATCTCCCTTGTTCATTTAGTTTCTCCGCAATGATCTTATCATCTTTGAATGCTTCTTTAGCATCTTGATCGTCCAGTGACCCCACTGGTTGTTTAGCAGGCTTCCTGCTTCAGATGTACTTACACATTTTGCTATTACTTTTTGAGTTTTTGGCTAGCTGTTCTTCAAACTTCTTTTTGGCTTTCCTTATTATATTTTTACACTTAAATTGGACAGAGTTTGTTCCTTACTGTTTTCCTCGCTAGGATTGAACTTTGACTTTTTAAATGATGCCTTTTTATCTCTCACTGTTGTGTCTAATGCCCTTTTAAATACATGATATGCTGGATTGATTTGCGCTGCAGCATTTTGTCTAACCGAATATAAGGCATCTGAAGAAGTGGGTTGTGCCTACAGAAGTTCATGATACCATCTACATTGTTTGTTAGTGTCTAAGGTGTTGTTGGACTATTTGTTGTTTTTTAATTTTTTTCTGAATACAAGATAAGAGTGTTGGGTACTTCTGAATTCTAATCCCAGCTGTTGTCACTGACCTGCTCTGTAAGCTTTGATCAAGTAACTTAGTCTGATATTTTCAAAATTGGCCAGTAATTTTAAGATCCTTGAATTGAGACATCTTGGGCCTGATTTTTAGGAGTGTTATACACTCAAAACTCTAATTGAAATCAGTATAAATTGCTCAGCACCACTGAAAAACAAACTGTTAGTATCTCAGGGTGGACATGCATATTTGATTAGAGGACGCTTGAAAATTGTAAAATCTCTATTCCTTGGTTTCCTTATCCTTAAAACTGGGATAATAATGCCTATATCACAGAGTTCTTGTTAACTAGTTAATCTTTGATGATGCTGAACCCTATATAAAAGATATTCCAATATCAAACATATTCCGGAGTATCACAATGAATATTAGCAGTTCTGGAGTGTGTCAGTCTCTCTTATAATATTTATTTAATTTCCATTTGTGTCTCTGTATGCACATATAAAGAAATCGAAAAACATTTTCCAATCACTTTCCTACCTCCTGTAGAGATTGTCTGTTTCTTGAATTTTATGTTCTCTCCCTTGTAAATTCCAAACCTAAGTGAAAATATTACTTATGTGCAGATTTTTAAAAAGTTATTTTATTTAAATGTGGTGGCTCCTATGGTATATCTATATTTCTGAGCTTTTCACAATGTCCTTTCTTGTTTTTCTTTTTTGAACAGTTTACATTATCAAAATGCCTGGATGCAGTAATGGTGATGGGAAATTCACATCTATTTATGAATCGGAACAACAAACTTGCTGTAATAGCAAGTCATACACAAGAAAGGTACAGTAACTTTCTTATATCAGTGTAATTTTTATTTGTAAAACTTCCCATCACACATGTTTGTTTTGAATAGCTCAGTGTGCTGAAGAGAGTAATTCAAACCAAGGGTAAAATGTATGATCTATTAAATACCCTCTTCAGAAAACAAATTAGTAAAAACAGCAGGAGACAAGAGAGGGTTCTGGTTTTAGTGATTATTGAATGCAAAAGAAAATAAGAGTAAGGCATTATGAAAAGAAAAAGGTGAAGAAAAACAGCTTTTGAAATTAAAAATAATCTTTATTTCAAAATGGAGAGAGAGAGACTGGTAACAAAAGAGGTACAAGTTCCCTTCCTGGAGATTGTCAAAACAACACAATGATTGCTGTGTTAAGAAATGAGGGGAAGATGGTTTCTGAATACTAGTTCCCAACAGGATGATTATCAAAGAGAAAGTATTTAATATTGGTGGGGCTTATAGCATTTAGGGTTTTGTAAACATGGTTCTTATGTAGTTAGGTTGTTAGTGTCCCCGGGCAGCAAGAATTATTAGGAATGAAATCTTGTTTGAGTGGTTCAATTTGTGGGTGTTCATCTATTTTGCTAAAAACAAATTATTAATACTATGCTGCTCTTTCTCGCTTTTAGTCGTTTCTTGTACCCTGGAAAACACTGGGCATTTGCAGATCTCTTTGGAGATGGTGGTAGTTTTGTTGAATCTGTTTGCTCTGGCAGCAAAGATGGTAAATACGAATTATTAACAGCAGGAAATGAAGTAATCACAGAGGAAATTAAAGACCTGATGACAAAAAGTAAGATGATCTTTTGTTAAAAAGTATAGCCATTTTGATTAATTTGGTTCCACATCCTCATTACTTTTTTTAAATTGCTATTAAAATATCATAAGACTGCGCATACTATGTCAAGCCAAAGGTCCATCTAACCCAGTATTCTGTCTTCTGACAATAACCAATGCCAGGTGCCCTAGAGTGAAAGAGTGATCCTTTCCCTATGACCCATTTCCAGCTTATAACAAACAGAGGCTTGTCCTCCACGAATTTATCTAGCTCTTTTTTAACCCTGTTATTGTCTTGGACCTCACAACGTCTTCTGGCAAGGAGTTCCACAGGTTGACTGTGTGTTGTGTGAAGAAATATTTATTTTTTGTTTGTTTTAAACCTACCTATTAATTTCATTTGGTGACACCTTGTTCTTGTAATTTACTCATTCCCATAACACTCTTCTTTATTCACTTTTTCCATAAGTCATGGTTTTATAGGCTTCTATCATATTCCTCTCTCCCCTTAATCAAATTTTTTCCAAGCTGAAAAATCCAGTCTTTCTCACCTCTTCTCATATGTCAGCTGTTTCATACTCCTAATAATTTAGTTCCTCTTTTCTGAACTATTTCCAATGCCAAGATCCTTTTTTGAGATGAGACGAGATGACTACATCTGCATGTAATAGTCAAGATGAGAGTATATCATGGATTTCTTATAGACACAGGAGGATATTTTCTGTCTTCTTGTCTATTCCTTTAATGATTCCCAACATTCTGTTTGCTTTTTTGACTGTTGGTATACATTGAATGGATGTTTTCAGAGAACTGTCCATAATGATTCCAATAACTCTCTCTTGAGTGGTAATAGCTAATTTTATATGTCAACTATATCATTTTATATGTATAGTTGGGATTAAGTTTTCCAACATGCACTCTTTTGCATTAATCAGCATTAAAATTCATCTGCCATTTTGTTGCCAAATCTCCTAGTTTTGTGAGACCCCGTTGAAGCTTTTCACAGTTTGCTTTGGGTTTTATACTTTTAGCAGTTGTCACCTCACTGTTTATCCTTATCTCCAGATAATTTATGAATATGTTGAATAGAATTGGTCCCAATACAGACCGGGACACCACTAGTTACCTCTCTCTACTCTGAAAACTTAGCATTTATTCCTAATCCTTTATTTCCTATCTTTTAACCAGTTATCACTCCATGAGAGGACCTTCCCTCTTATCTTTCTTAGATGTCATGGGATACTAGTTTGCAATGTTATGTGAAAAGGACATTGCTAAGGAGATGAAGTTCCACATTTTATCTCTTTATAATCTATATTATTATAAAAGGAGAGTTGTCCATCATGCCATTTGTCACAGAGAACGTTGGAGAATACACAGGAATACACTGGAAGGCCTCCGCGACTCCCCCTTCTCCCCCCACGTGTCATGTGAAAAGTGGCACGCCTCCCCCCCACACCCAAGTGGAATGTGTCTTGAAAAGCAGTACAATGGTGGCGTGCAGAATAAAAATGCAAGTGGCTGCCAGTAAGTCAGTTGGTGAGCTGTGTGGTGGCAGAGTGGGGGAGGGAAGAATAAATAGGGTAGGTAGGGCTTTGCTGATGGCTTCTGTTTCTTTCTCCCACACCCCTGCACTGAAGTGGGATGTGAAAAGCATCACATATTCCTCCTGCACAAAAGTGGGACATGAGGCTTGAAAAGCAACACAATGGAAAGTGCGGGAAAAAAATATAAGTGGCGGGACTTGGTACCTCCCAAGCAAGTGGCCAGCAGGTATGGCGAGGAGCTAGCAGCAGTAGTGGTACAATGCACCTGGGGCCCTGCATTGCTCCTGTGTCCTGCAGGTGGCCTGTCTGGCAGGTGGGGATAGCAGGGGCAGCAGAGTACGGCAGGAGGCAGTGCCTCACAGTCCATTGAGTAGCTGCTGCCGTGGCACAATGAATGACTTAAAGAGACTAGGACTTTTCAGCTTAGAAAAGAGGAGACTAAGGGAGGATATGATAGAGGTATTTAAAATCATGAGTGGTGTGGAGAAAGTGAATAAGGAAAAGTTATTTACTTGTTCCCATAATATAAGAACGAGGGGCCACCAAATAAAATTAATCGGCTGCAGGTTTAAAACAAATAAAAGAAAGTTATTCACACAGCGCACAGTCAACCTGTGGAACTGCTTGCCTGAGAAGGTTGTGAAGGCTAGGACTATAACAAGGTTTAAAAAAGAGCTAGATAAATTCATGGAGGTTAAGTCCATTAATGGCTATTAGCCAGGATGGATAAGGAATGGTGTCCCTAGCCTCTGTTTGTCAGAGGGTGGAGATGGATAGCAAGAGAGAGAACTCTATTCGGTTCACTCCCTCTGGGGCACCTGCCATTGGCCACTGTCGGCGGACAGGATACTGGGCTGGATGGACCTTTGGTTTGACCTAGTATGGCCATTTTTATGTTCTTCTCCAAGTGGCACGTTGGTCCTAAGGAAAAAAAGAAGTGGGAGATGCTGTGAGCAGTGGAGCTGGTGGTAAATCCCTGACTACTGCGCTCTACCATCTCTCCCTTGGCCCCCCAAGTCAATGTCCCCCGGGTCTTCCTGTGCCCTACCTCTCCCCCCTTCATGCCGCTTACTTGCCTGCCCTACATTACTGCCACATCATCCTGTCTCTGCCGCCTCTCAGCCCGCTGCACTGAAGCCATGAGACAGGGCTTGGCTAGTGGTTATAATGTACTTGGGAGCTGGGTTGCTAAGACAGGTGTACAGCTGGTTAGAACACACATGAAACATGTTGTCCTATTCTAGGCAGCTGTATACCAGAAAGCTTTAATGAAGCTGGAGGGAGGGGCAAAAGAAACAAAATTAAAGGATTTATTTAATAAAGATTGAAATAATTAAGGTCATGATGCCTGTCTACAGATCTCAATGAAATAAAGGAAATCCCTTAGCCTAATATGAATAATTACAAAATCACTGGTAAGAGCCCTAGCAACTGATGGAAGCTTCTTTGCATTTTTCTTCTGAAGTTTATTCTCCATCACTCCATAGTTTATTAATGTGCAAGAATTTGCTTCAGGTCAGTGGGATACTGAATTATTTAACCTCTATTTAGGCCTATGTTTTAATGTTGTTTGCTCAAGACACAATTCAGGTTAAAGCGACAAGGAGTGCTGTGGCACCTTATAGACTAACAGATGTATCGGAACATAAGCTTTCGTGGGCAAAGACCCACTTCATCAGATGCATGCTTATGCTCCAATACATCTGTTAGTCTACAAGGTGCCACAGGACTCCTTGTCACTTTTACAGATCCAGACTAACATGGCTACCCCTCTGATACTTGAATTCAAGAAATGTTTAGTTTTCAAATACTTTGTACAAAGATAATGTCTGTATATTTTTTGTGTTATAGCTGACATGAAGGGCCAGCAAACAGAAACTTTGTTGGCTGGATCCCTTGCCAAAGCACTTTGTTGTATCCTTTTTAATATTGGAATTTTCAAAATCTGTCTGTCTTATTTTTGAACTCTTTGTAGTAGCATTCTATGTTAGAATATTGTTAGTTTATTATGGTAAAGTTATGACTTATGAGTATAATACCATCAGATCAGAAAGTTCAGTAAAGTGTTGATAAAAGAGGGTAAAATAGTTAAGTGCCAGTCATTCATTTTCTGTCTATTTTAATGTGTTTTGGAAAGCTTAGATCTGTTTCTCAGATGTTCCTAGAATAAAACGTTTCCTGAATATCAAGTGTAATAGATATCCACAGGATGAACAAGGAAGTAAAAGGTATGTGTCTTTTTTTTCTACTGGAATATTTACCTGAGTTTGCAGGGGTGTGTCTGTGTGTGAGGGGAAGGAAACATACTGAACTTTTCTCAAATGGCAGCAGTGGGAAGTACTGCTTCTGCTAATCATTTAAACCTGCCCAATTTGAGTCCTGATTGAAGATTGGTATTATAGGAGTTGACATGTGTAACAGGATGTGCTGAGTCAGGAGCTAATTAAGCATCTTATCACTGTAATACCCATAGTGTATATTAAGTGGGACCTAACAGAAAGACTGGTAGTTAGAAAGAAGGTGTCAATTAACTGAATAACTTTACAACTGAGGGGCTAATGGAAGTAGATGGGTTATATAAATTGACAAGAAGGAAGAGTGGGGACCTTGAAGAAAGGCTGAAATGGGCAGAACTAGGTGCTGCTAGTGCTGTTCTCTTCCCTAGAGGCAAATGGGGCAGCTGGCTATGAAATGTAAACACGTGTAAGTAACACTGCAGACTGTGACCTGCTGAAAGACTATAAGAAAGCTCGATTTAGGTGAAGGAAACCTGGAGTAGTTGTGGTCTATGATTAAGGCCTAGAATGACTCTTGGGGGATCACCTCATGACACTGTCATTAAGTTGATTTTTGTGACAGCAAATTAATACATCCATTTTTGTTGGTGATTTTGAGATGTGGACATCTGTGCACTGAACTGAAATTACAGACCAGAAACCCTTTAGGATGACTGTCACATGCTCGTGACTTGGCCTGTTTTTGAACCAGTGAACTATCAATGAGAGATTGGAATTCCCTTGCTTTGCACCAGCAGGTTGCTTTTTGAGACTGAATGAATGCCATGGTATCTGCTTTCACACCAGTGCAGAACTGAACTAAGTCTGCTGTTGTTTATCAGATTTTTCTTTCTTGTTCTTTTCATGATGCTTGGTCTTCTCAATATACCAATAAAGCAGTTTCTCCTGTACCTGCTTAAAGTGAGAGGTGTAAATGTATACTATACAATTGCAAAAAAAATAAAAAACTGGAGGCTAATCTATGGAGTAAGTGTGAAACTCTAATGCCTGTTTCTTTATCTCTAATATGTAGCCAACCAAGAAATTAAATCAAGAATTTTGGTAAGAGCTTCTGTATTTAAATTTTTAATGAGCCTTGAAATCCAGTAATAGTATTATTGTGTAGGCTAACAGGTGTCAATTGCTTTACCTAGATCATAAAAGCTTCAGAAGACAGTGCTTTACAATATATGAATTTCATGAATGTGATCTTTGCAGCACAGAAACAGGTGAAGTTGTTATTTTATTGTGCTAAATTTTCAATTACTTCAATATTAATATGTAAACACAAGGTTGACTATCTCCATTCTCTGAGCATCATCTTGCTATGGAAGGAGACAGTCAAGTTAAAATGTAGATCCAGGTCACCACACTGTAACAGCAAATGGTCACCACTTCAGTCCCAAATGACTGCTGAACTGTACCTGCTATATCTTAGAATTAGATACTACATATTAGGTAAGCTTCATCTGCGGTCCTTCCCATATTGTCAGTTATTGGACAGGGAAGGCTGGATGATGTGGTATGTGCTATGGTTAAAGAGAGAGACTGTTTTTGGGGCTGAAGGCCCATAGTCTCAGCAGTCTGTTCATATGTGACATACAACTGAAATAGATCTCAGCAGTAATGCTAATGGAGAGTTATATTTATTGTAGTACTATAATTTCCATTTTCTATAAGCCTCATCTTTTTGGTTTCAGAATATTTTAATTGATGCCTGTGTTTTGGATTCTGATTCAGGACTTCTGCAGCAGGTATACTATAAATATTTTTATTACTCATTGTTTATGTTGGGTCAAAGGCAGGGATGTTAAGTACCCGTTAATTAAGTAATTGAGTAGTCGATGGATTAGTTGATGGGGGGGAGGTGCTCCTGCTGCAGCTTTGCACTTTAAGGGTGTGTTTAGACTACAGGTTGTTGTTTTTTAAAGTGACCTTTTTTTGAAAAAACTTCACCTGCATCTAGACTGCTGCTGCGTTCTTTTGAAATTAAATAGAAAAAACCAGCAGTTTTTTCGACTGTGGAAAACCTCATTTTACGAGGAATAACGCCTTTTTTCAAAAGTTCTCTTTTGAAAAAAGGCGTTATTGAACACACATCGTGCTTTTTTGAAAGAGAGCATCCAGACTGCCTGGGTGCTGTCTTTCGAAAAAGTGTCTCTCTCTTTCGAAAATACTGGTTGCTGTCTAGACGATCTCTTTCAAAAGAAACTTTTTTGAAAGATTCTTTCGAAGAAGCCTCTTTTGAAAGAGGCTTGTAGTCTAGACATAGCCTAAATGTAGTAAGAACTGTTCCCTATTTATCAAACACTGATTGCTGGAAACTATTGCCCTCCTTCCACGGATAAAAATGTGTTGAGTAGACAGTGGTTTTGGTAGTATATGTGGATCAAGAATCTTAAAGTAGTATAGGACAAGAAACTATTTTTATTTATTTTATATAAATTGTTCTCTCCTTAATCAATAATCAGTTTTAAAATCTCAACTGTAAATCAGACAAAAAATATTTTCAGGTGTATAAGCAATGTAAGAACAGCTATGGTTTCTTTAAGAAACTTATTAAAAATAAAGTTGGCTGTATATCTAAGATTGAGGTCCATCAGTAGCTACTTGTTTCTAACATTTTTCCCTTATTGCATTACTAAAGAGAGGAAAGACATTTTCTTGCTCATCTCTCTCATCATGCAGAATCCTTCCCTTTTAAGTTTCCCTTGTTCAAAACCCAGGGATAGAAATATCTGGGATAAACAACTTCTTTGGGATCTGAAATCTGTGGGACTTGAAAAATGTGTGGCGCTTTTTTTTAACCTTTCCGTAGCATGTAGTAATTTCTGTTCACGTTTGTGTCAAATTGTTCCTATGGTAAGTGTTTGCATCATGTGCTTTCCAGGCTTGTGACATTACAGGAGGCATATATTTGAAAGTACCCCAGATGCCATCACTTTTACAGTATTTACTGGTAAGTTAACTTGAGGGCTGTTCCTGCTCTTGTTGAACTCAGTTGTAAAATTCCTCTTGACTTTGTTGAAAGCAGGACCAGACTCTTTGAGCTGACACGGAATTGAGAGTTGGGAATTTTGACTGATCAAAGTGATCCAGCTATTTGATCTACTATTTCAGTATTCGCTGCAGCAGGAGATAATTGATAAGCATCGCAAGGGACAGGCTTTGCTGGAGGGCTTTCAGACTTGGCTTGTGTAATTAGGTATGATGCTTCAGTGTGGTGAAGGGAAACCCTAGTAGAAGACTGGAAAATCGGACAAGGGGAAATATCTCTCATAGTATTTAAGAATATCACTTATCTGAAGTGCTGATGCATAAGATTGATTTTGCATGGAGAGACTTGGTGGGAAATGACAATATGATAAGCTTTTACTACTGGGTTGTTGGTTCCACTCCAGGCCAGGCTGGTAATAACTGAAAGTTACAGATAACTGATGGCTGTTCTTTGGTGTATTTGAAATTAATTGATTTAGTCCAATTCCTAGTGGACAAGTGCTAATAATGCAGAACCCATCAAAATTTGACAACAACTGGCAATCTGGTTAGTATTTGCAGTATAATATCCAGTGACTGAATGGACCATGATGACTGAAGAATTCTCTTGCCTGCAGAGGTATTTGCAGCAGAATAGAATTTCAGACATGATGGTGGTAGTAGGAGGGAGTGAGGAGCAGTGAACCTTCCATGACTATTCTTTATTGGTTCTGTGGATACATTTTTTTATTTCTCTCTGGAGGTATAATTCTGGCACCTCTGTCCCCATTAAACTCACATATGGTTCAAATTGATGTTGAATGAATTGTAATATCTTAAAATGACTTGATTTTTAAAAGAGCATTTTTTATTTATTGCAATATGAGTATAAAAACATTTCCTGGAAGGTAAATGAGAACAAAATTCCCTTCTTGCTCAAATTCCTTAATGACTTGGTACAGTCATAGAGGCGAGTTTCTTTGGCAGATGGGAAGGTAACTTTTTTCTCTGCAGTAATTTTGGTATATATAGCAAAGCGTACTTTAACATAATAGTTTCCTCCCAGATTCTAAAATTCCCCTCTCTTTAATTTATACAGTGGGTATTTCTTCCTGATCAAGACCAAAGATCCCAACTAATCCTTCCACCCCCCATTCATGTTGACTATCGAGCAGCTTGCTTCTGTCATCGAAATCTCATTGAAATAGGCTATGTCTGCTCTGTGTGTTTGTCAAGTAAGTTTTACAAATATATTTAACAGAACTGACCTAATTTCTCTTGTTTCAAGGTAATTATTTTAGTGAAATTGACCTATTCTTTTATTTTCCAGTATTCTGCAACTTCAGCCCTATATGTAGCACATGCGAGTAAGTGCTTTTCTTGATTTTTGTTTGCTTATGTAGGCTAAATGTAGAAATATATTTAGCATATCTTATTTTTAATTTCTTGTATTTCAGGACTGCTTTTAAGATTTCATTACCACCTGTCATGAAGGCCAAGAAAAAGAAACTAAAATTAGCTGTATAACAAAGTTATAAAAAAACACCATTACTTCTTGCATGTACCTGGAGTTGGTGGCATTTTTATAAGGTGAAATAAATTGTTCACATTGTACAAATCTACATTGCTAAACATTTAAAAACATCAAAGAGGTTGTATGCACCTTCCTTGTAAATAGCAGATGGTTGTATTGGTGCATGGTTTGTATGATTTTAAAATCAAATCTCCTATTTGACCATTAGGAGTCAGAAACTGCTGCTTGTATAAGCAGAAGATGCCCTCACCATCATAAAACAACACAGCATCCCTAATTCTGTTTAGAGTCAGAGGCAGAATGTAAATACTTAGGCCCTGCTCCTGCATGCATGGTAAAGGTAAGCATGGTCATATATGCTTTGCAGGATCCATGCTGTAGTGGATTCTGCAGCTCTCTTTAGTACAATTTGTCATTTAGTTTTATTTGGGATGAGGCAAATTTTTGATATTTTTCCTTCCCTCTTCCCACTAAATTATTCCTTTTTAGTGGGCATTATCTGCTTTGTGTGTAATTCTTTGCTCACTTTGGTATCTTCTCCCAAAACAAAAGTAAACACAAAATTATTCATTTGAATAATCTATTAATGTTACAGAGATAAGTAATTTTCCTTTTAAAGTTTAATAAAAGAAAAATCTAGTATTTATTTTTCATTCATGTTTAAGGATTTAAGATATTTTGAAACTGGAAAACAGTTTAAATCTCTGGAATCTGATAGCAAGTTTCTTTTTTTAGGTTTGACTAATACCACGGAAAGATAATGTAGGAAGGCCTCTGTTATGAATTGATTTTTCCCTCTATCTCAGCAGGTGAATGCATGGTGCATGTTCTCAGTTTTCCAAATGTTATGTTTAAATCAAACAAACAAAAATCCCTAGTTTTGAATTCCTAACTGCATCTTTTGGTGTTTTAAATTACATTTAGTAATTGCTGTAGTAATCAGAGGCAATATGGGAATGTTTTCTAAATAGAAAACAGGATTGTAGATAAATTCTTTTTTAATGGTATATACAGGAGATGATTTATAGTATTTTCATCAGGTTAGATTGGGAAACCATTTTATTGAAAATGCTAATATTTTACTGGCTTGTTAGCTAAATGCAATTTTATGTGAAAACTGTATTTATAGTTTGTTTTTTATAAATATTTGTAATAAAGTGACTTTTTAAAAAAGTTGCCTCTTTTCCTTTTTTAGTCTCCCTTTGAAATAATCTTAAAGGTAAATTCAAAAATTAATTGAGAATCTAAACCAGATAAGGTATCTTACATACTGTTAGGCTACATCTATACTGCGCTGTCTTGCTCAAGAAAATATGCAAATGAGACAAAACGGTGAATATTGCTGCACCTCATTTGCATACTTAATGAGCCGCCATTTTGCGCAAAAAGGAGCTGTCTAGACTGTTCCTTTTTGCACAAAACCCCTTTCACAAGAGCAGTTCTGCTGGGTTTTTTAGGAAGAACAGCTCTTGTGCAAGGGGGTTTTGTGCAGAAAGGAGCGGTGTAGATGGCTCCTTTTTGCGCAAAAGCCCCTTGCGCAAAATGGTGGCTCATTAAGTATGCAAATGTGTAGCGATATTCACCACTTTGCCTCATTTGCATATCTTCTTGCGCAAGAGAGCATCATATAGATGTAGCCCTGATGAATATTTTAGCCTTAAACATGCTTGAATATGTACAACTAAGAGGGCAATATGGTCTATTGCAATCTAAAATTAGGCGTGGTTTTTAAACTCTAAGTAGTACAGGCAGTTCCTGGGTTACATGGATCTGACTTACATCGGATCCCTACTTACAAACGGGGTGAGGCAACCCCGCACTAGCTGCTTCCTCCCAGAAGACCAGGGAGACGTGAAGCTAGCGCCCCCCTCCCCCCCCCTCCAGCAGACCAGGGAGACGCGGAGCGGCTTTTCTCAGCAGACACCTCAGCTTGAGAATAAAGGACTGAGGGAAGTGAGGTGTGCGAGAATAAAACTGAGCTCTGGAGAAATGTTTGGCTAGAGTTTCCCCTACAATATGTACCAGTTCCGACTTACATACAAATCCAACTTAAGAACAAATCTACAGTCCCTATCTTGTACGTAACCCGGGACTGCCTGTATTAGAATACCTACTTATACAGGGCCATCTTTACTCATATGCAGAATATGCAGCTGCGTAGGGCACCCAAAAATTTGGAGCATCACTGGATATTCATGTCTACCCGGCTGCTTTTCCTATCACTGGCCTGTGGCTCTGCTTCCTCAGGAGAGAAATCAGTTAACTCTGAAAAAGCTGGCCAGGCCAGATGTATTGGTAGAACATGTAATCTGTGAAAGTGGCAATGAAGCCAACCCCAGGTAAATAGACTTGTCAGTTTCTGAATTTACTGTATTAGTCAACAGGATCTGAGTATGAAATTAGCTTAAAGCCTATTTAATTAGCAGGCCCATACACAGGAATTTCTGTGCGTGAGGGCATGAGTGGTGGGCATGGCTGGTGGCAGCCCTTGCTATGGGGGCTGAAAATCAGCTCCAGCCTTGCCCTGGCCTGCTGGAGCACAGAGAAGGGAAGTTGGACAACATGCTGCTCCAACCTCATGCTTACGTAGAGGACTATGAGCGGGAGGAGCCTTTGCACCTTTTGCCCCCCCTTGCATAAAGGCATGATTAGTGTGTTGCCCAAGATTACAAAATTGCATCTCTAAAAAAAATCATCATTCCCCTCTGTTCCGCCCCCAGGCTGTGTCTAGCTGGCAAGTTGGAAAAACTTGCCAGCTGTCTACACTGGCCGCTTGAATTTCCTCAAGAACACTGACGATCTCATGTAAGAAATCAGTGCTTCTTGCGGAAATACTATGCTGCTCCTGTTTGGACAAAAGTCCTTTTGCGCAAAAGGGCCAGTGTAGACTGCTCAGATTTGTTTTGCGCAAAAAAGCCCCGATTGTGAAAATGGCGATCGGGGTTTTTCTGTGCAAAAGCGCATCTAGATTGGCACAGACGCTTTTCTGCAAAAAGTGCTTTTCTCCATGCCAATCTAGATGCTCTTTTCCGCAAATGCTTTTAATGGAAGACTTTTAAGTTAAAAGCATTTGCGGAAAATCATGCCAGTCTGGACTAGCCCCACTGTTGTCTGGTTTCATAGTACTGTGTGGAGTCCCATAAACCCTAGGGACAGCCCTGACGGGATACCTATCTATTTAGGCCTCAGCAAGATGCCCTTACAGGAGCTCGACAATTTTACAACTGCATAAAACATCAGCAAGGCCTCTGCTACGAAGCCATTTGCCTGCCCCACGAGCTCTGCAGAGGGGGAGCTGCTTTGCTAGGTCATGGCCGCTCACGTGGGGCCGCTATTCCACCAGATTCAGGTCCAGACGGACTAGCGCCCTGCTCCTGCGGGGGCGCCCGGCCCACCAGCCCGCCACAGCGACTCCAGCCTTTGCCGGGTCACACGAGCAGGGCTGCGCCGCGCGCACAGGGCGCCTCACCTGGGCCGTGGCAGGAAAGCAGCGAGTCTGCGCGTGCGCACAGTATTTCCTCGTCTCGGCCGGCGCGGGCACGCCAGGGAACGGCTCTAGGGCCTTCCAGTGATCCGCGAGCCGCCGTTTCCATAGCGACAGAGGCCCGCCGCAAGATGGCGGCTGGGTTGTGGCTGCCTGTGCCGCGTTTCTCTGGCAGCCCCTGCCCGCCATGATCCCTTCTGTCCTCTGGGCGCTGTTGCTGCTGGGGTCTGAGCGCCCCGCGGGGCGGGCCCAGATCCTGGCCCCGCCAGGCAACCTCGGTGGGTGCTGTGGGGGGTCTTGGCAGCTATGGGGGGGGTCCTCAGATGTGGGAGGGGCAGAGACCTGGCTGCCCCCTCCCGCGTGCGGGGCGCTGCTCAGGTACGGCCCTAGTGACGCGCTGGCTTATGTCTCTGTGTGTGTGAGCCCAGAGGCTGTGGGGGGGAGGCTGGCAGTGACCCCTCTGAAATGTGGGGGCAGGGGGGCTGTGGGAAAGCACAGAGACCTGAGGGGAGGTAGGGGAAGAGGCCAGAGAGACTCCTGGAGACAGCAGCAGATAGGGAGGGCAGTGTGGAATAGGGATGTACCATTCAAATTAATTGGTTAACTGGTTAACGGGCAGGGAGTTGCTCCAACCCCTACTGGTTAACCAGAACCAGAACACCTCACCATTCAGATCCTTGATGTGGAAGGGACCCAGAGGTGGGGAGATAAGAGGATGAAATAATGGGGCGAGATAAAGGAGAGAGGATTAGGTTGGGTCTCAGAGAGTGGGGTGTACAGACTGGAGTTTAGTTATAGTCATAGAATCATAGAATACTAGGACTGGAAGGGACCTTGCAAAGTCATTGAGTCCAGTCCCCTGCCCTCATGGCAGGACCCAGTACTGTCGAGACTATCCCTGGTAGACATTTATCTTAACTACTCTTAAATATCTCCAGAGATGGAGATTCCACAACCTCTTTAGACAATTTATTCCAGTGTTTAACCACCCTGACAGTTAGGAACTTTTTCCCAATGTCCAACTTAAACCTCCTTTGCTGCAGTTTAAGCCCATTGCTTCTTCTATTCTCAGAGGCTAGGAAGAACAAGTTTTCTCCCTTGGGACGGACATAGTGGATTAAGGCAGGGTCTTTAAGGGTCAGGTGCTGGACACATCAAGGTCCTGGGGCTCATGGGAGAGACAGTGGGAGTTAGCCATCAATTATTATGATTATTGGGTGTTTTATGGATTTTTGGAGCTGGATTGCATGTGGCTATTGGCTCAGAGAATGGAGGAGAACAAGTAAGGGTCAGAGATAGCCATAAGCAGGGCTCGCCGAGCAGTGGTGAGCCCTGCTCACCAGCTGCGCGGTTCTGCGCTCTGCACGTGCGCAGATCGCTCCGTGCCGGCTCTTCCGGGGGTGGAATCTACTCGCCACAGGCGAGTAGATTACACTAATTGTCGAGCCCTGGCCATAAGTCACTCTCTTGTACGTTGGCCATCTGATTTTCAAAAATGTTTCTTTAGTGTATGAAACCAAAGGTGCTGAGAATTCATTTTGAAACACTTGGAGAAGAGGAAGGTGATCAGGAACAGTCAATATGGATTCACCAAGGGCAAGTCATGGCTGACCAATTTAATTATTCTCTATAATGAGGTAACTGGCTCTCTGGATATGGGGAAAACAGTGTCTGTGATATGTCTTGACTTTAGAAAAGCTTTTGATATGTTCTCCCACGGTATTCTTGCCAGCAAGTTAAAGAAGTATGGCTTGAATGAATGGACTATAAGGTGGATAGAAAGCTGGCTAGATGGTTGGGTTCAACAGATAGGTATCAATGGGTTGATGTCTAGTTGGCAGTTCGTATCAAACAGAGTTTCCCCAGGTCCTGGGGCTGATTTTGTTCAACATCTTCATTAATGATCTAGATGATAGGTTGAATTGCACTCTCAGCAAGTTTGCTGATGACACTAAGCTGGTGGGAAAAGTAGATAGGCTGGCGCAGAGTGAGCTAGACTAATTGGAGGATTGAGTCAAAAGAAATCTGTTGAAGTTCAACAAGGACAAGTGCAGAGCTACAGGCTGGGGACGGACTGGCTAAAGCAGTTTTTCCAAGAAGGACCTGGGGATTGCAA
The DNA here is from genome assembly GCF_052426305.1 of Pelodiscus sinensis. Lineage (NCBI taxonomy): Eukaryota > Metazoa > Chordata > Testudines > Trionychidae > Pelodiscus > Pelodiscus sinensis. The sequence continues at coordinate 28,905,365 of NC_143085.1, read as the reverse complement.
TGGTCAAGAACATGGATATGAGGCAACAGTGTGTCATTGTTGCCAAGAAGACTAATGGCATATTGCGCTACATAAGTAGGAGATCACCAGCAGATTGAGCGAATTGATATGAACGACTAGTCGATAAGCAAATGCTTATCGGATAGTCAACACTCTAATTGACTAGTCGCTCCCTCCTCTCCTTGCTGCCTTTATCAGAAAGAGGCAGCAAGCAGGGTGGGGAAAAGAGGGTGCTTTAAAGTGGCAGTATTGTGTGGAATTGGGGCCAGAGCCTGGACTCCATGCAATGCTGCTGCTTTGAAACACTGCATGGAGCCTGATGCCAGCCTCCCCGCAGCATTTCAAAGTGGCAGTGCCACAAAGAGCCAGGAGTCAGCAAAATCTCCAGCTGACCCCTGGTTCCATGCGGCACTGCCATTTTGAAACGTCGTGGGGAGGATGGGGCCAGTGAGGGACTACTTTGGCCACTACTACTCCCCACAGCGCTTTCACCTTTGAAGTGTACCAACAGCCCCAGGGCGGAGGGCTGTACTAGCAGCCTCAAAGGCAGAGGTTCCCTTATTGACTTATCAAATAGTTAATGCAAATTGCATCAACTATTCAATTAGCCAATTAATCTAAATTTAACATCCCTACTTTCTACGAAAAGGATGTGAACAAACTGGAAGAGTCCAGTGAGAACAACAAAAATTATTTGGAGGCTGGGGTACATGACTTATGAAGAGAGGCTGAGTGAACTGGGCTTTTTTAGCATGCAGAAGAGAAGAATGAGTGGATTTGATAGCAGCATTCATCTACCTGAAAGGGGTTCCAAAGAAAATGGAGCTAGGCTATTTTCAGTGGTTGCAAATGTCGGAACAAGAAACAATAGTCTCAAGTTGCAGAGGGAGGTCTAGGTTGGATATTAGGAAAAACTTTTAGGAGGGTGGTGAAAACTAAGGGGGTGGTGAAATCTCAGTCCGTACAAGTTTTTTAGGCCAGACTTGACACAGCCCTGGCTGGAATGATTTAATTGGGGTTGATGCTGCTTTGAGCAGCGTGTTGGAGATAACCTGCTGAGGTCCCTTTCCATCCCTAATCTTCCTTGATTTTATGATCCTGCCTGACATGAGTAAATATTACTAGATATTAGAGGTTTATTTTGTGGGAGGAGTAATCATAATATTTATTATAGCAAAATTTTATTTTTAATATTTAGCAAAAGCTGCAGAAAACACTCCATAAAATATAGTGTATGTCCTGCTGTGGTGTGTCCAGAAAAGCAAGATAAATTTAGAAATAGTTCTTCCTCGGTCTTTAGGGGTGTTTTGTTTGCTTGTTTCTTTGGGCTATGTTAAAATGGTCTGTTGAGACCTTCGGGGAGATTTGAATATTTTTTTAATGATGTTTTAAATTAAGCTTAAAATGCCAGAAGAGAAGAATCAAGCCATGTCCCATTTTTAAATAAATGGAAGCTTTTGAGGATGTTGTGACTATAAATGCCCATTTGTTTTCTTTTTAGTCTTTCAGCCTTCTTTTATCCACATGTCAGGGCCCACAGTCAGTTCATTTTTAGTTGGGAATTCAGCAGAAGTTGTTCTGGCTATAAATCTAATTCGTGTGAATACAGAAACAGGTGAGATCACTTAAAACCATTTAAAAATTATAGTCAAATTAATATTAGTTGAAATCTCAATTCACTTTCTGTTCCTAAGATGATTTGAAGGAAAATGTATACCTTATTTTACAATTGCCTCTGTACTAGAAGCTCTGCACTAGAAGCTACTCTCCAAAGGCTTACAGCCACCACTGCACATTGTTTCATGTGAACATAGGATTCTGCCAATGTGGCAAGGTGGATTGATTTATATTAATCTGATTTAAATCTCCAAGTGAAAAGCCTCAATTTTAAATACTTGATTTTCATCAACTTTTTCCAGTTGTACTTCAGTTATTATTTTCTAAAGAAAGGTATATTCTCAGTGATTCATAAACCATTTAAAACATTGATTTACAACTAAATAGAATCTTTACAGTAACTAAATAGAACCTTTATACTAGGTTTGATATGTTTTTTCTGCTTACAAAGGTACAGTATAACTTAATACATTTATTTAAGCAGCTATGTAGCTTAATGTTTTCAGATTCTTATTAATAGTATATTTTTAGTATGTTACAAAATGGTGGCTATTATAGCTTATTTAATAATTTTCTGCTGTATTTGTAAAGCTTGATTTTAAAAGTTAAGTGGTTTTTCCTTATTTCCTATAAGACAAGAGTAGCTAACTCATAGATTTTGGTAGCATCTCATGGATTCATCATATTTATTTTTTATTTCAATATTTTAGCAGATTAAAATAAGTCTAGCCTTAACATATTTTGTATGAAATTTAGATTTAATATAAAAAGTTTTATTTTTTAAAAGAAAAATGTATTATAATTTAAAAAACAAAATTAAAACAAATCCAATTTAAATAAATCAGTGATTTTTATCCATCCTGCTATATGAAGCTAGTAGCAGGATTGGGATTTATCTTTGTTCCATATGTAGATGAGAGTGACACAAAGCAGCAAAACAAATTTTTCCTTTTTTTTTCTTTTACATTTAGGAATGTTGCCAGTGTTAAGCTGTAGTGACAGTAACAGATATGGTGAATGGAGTTTAAATGTATCTCATGGTATGGTATGTAAAATTCTGATTCTTCACTTTAAAGGTAGGGAGTTGAAGTATGGTGAGCTAAGATTAATGTGAGGCTCACTTCATGGTACATGTTGGACTTCTTTGATCCGGCACCCTAAGAACCTAACTGGACCTGAATGAGGGAATTTGCCAGACCAGGGGATCTCAATTCAGCCTCCCTTCTACACCTGGCTCCACTCCCAGCATCAGCTGTGCCCCCTACCCTCCCTCTGCTGCTGGCCCCACGGACTGGCTGCTGCTGCCTGCTCCTCTCAGGGCCACTGGCTCTGCTGGGACTATCAGTCCTGGCCTGGCTGCTGTCCCCCAGCTAGACTCCGGCCCTAGCGCTGTTGGCATGGCTGCTGCCCCTGGGTGGACTCCCAGGCCTGGTCAGGCTGCTGCCAGCCTTGCTGAACCTACTGCCCCCAGCAAGATGCTCAGCCATGCTGGGGCTGGCTCTGGTGCTGCCATTCTTAGCTGGACTCTCAGCCTTACTAGGGCAGTCATCCCCACCTAGCAGGACTTATGATGCTGCCACCCTCTCAGGGCTTCCAACCTCAGGCCCTCCTTTGCCCTATTTCAGGCCTCTGGGGCTCTTTGGCCCCAGAACTTCTGTAGTCCTGTTGGACCATGGATGTTGCTGGACTAGGGAGGCCCAGTTTTTTAGACATTCAACCTGTAGCAGAAAGAATATCCATGTTTGATTTCTTATCTTGATCTCTTACTTCTTGGAATAATCATTCTTGTTGACTAGTGACGTAAGATATTGTGTAATTGAATAGTTGTGTAACAACGTGAAATCTTAGGGGTTACATAATAGTCCCTGGGGGTGGGGCTGGCAACAAGTGTTATCTCATTCCACTCCCTAACCCTAGCCCTGGGGAGCCCCCTGCCACTCTGCACTGCTGTTTCTGTGTCAGCTCCCTGTCCAGATCCCTGTGCAGATCAGCTGCTTGCAACCCCCCAGCTGCCTCAACCCCTATCTTTGGGGTCTGAGTTCCTTGTGGACAGAGGCTGGTCCGTGGTAGCAGCTCCTGTTGGGAGATGGGGGGAGGAAGGGGGGAGTGTCTGAGCTCCGTTGTAGCAGCCTCCTGTCCACGGGGAGATTGGAACCCTCGCAGAGTGGGGCTGCTCCCGTAGCCCAGACTTTTCCCACAGCAAGCCTGAGCGGCTGTGGACAGAGGCTGCTTTGCAGCAGCTTCACCTGCTCTTACCCTCCCAACCCCCCTGGACTGCTGTCTTTGAGTCTGAGCTCCACGTGGACAGAGGCTACTCTGGCATCCCATAGAGCAGCCTCTGTCCGTGGCAAGCCTACTGCAGGTGGCACCATGAAGCTGGTGCTGGGGGAAACTGTCTTTAAAGGCAGCTCCTTCCCAATTACCAGCTCCTGTCTCCCCCTCCCTGCTCACTGCCTCTGTAAGGAGGCAGCAGGGAGGTGGGTCTGTGGGGAGGCAGGTGGCTCCTGTGGCCTGGGGAGCCTGCTTAAAGCCAGCTTTTCACAGGCAGCGGCTCATGCCCACCCCCCCCACTGCCTCTAATTCAGAAGCAGCAAGGGTGTGTGTGCATGTAGTTAATAGGATAACCGATAAACCCAGGCTTATCAGTTAATCATGTAGTTCACTGCACATTCACATCCCTATTGTGGGTACTGAAGATTCCACAACACTTCTCATTTGAATTGGGACTCGGGTGTGGTTTATCCTGTGTCAAAATTCAGCTCTGTCATGGAGGTTGTCTGCAGCCCTTCCCTTTAGGAGTAGATGTGCCCGTCTGTAGTTTGTGAAGGGGATTGAGAATTTTTTTTAAAAAGGTGTTATATAAGAATGAAAGGTACTACATAAATGCTAGACTTTTATTTACTTTTATGAATTCTAGAATTTCTGTGGGATACCATAATTTCCATTGCTTGTGGTCACCCAGAGGTATTTGCTAAATAGTGGTTTTGATGAACAGCAAAATCAGACCAATCCACAGCTAGCGGGACTTCATAAGAAATCAAAAATGAATCCTTTTGGTTGAGTTAGGTTTTTATGTTCTGATGTAGTATAATTCATGTTAAGTGGGAGCAAACAACTGTAGATTGTTAAATTCAGCATACGTTTCAACCTTTTAGGTTTGTCCCAAAACAAATAATCTTTTAATATATAATTGAAGCCTCTGCATGTAATTGGTACCAGAAGGCATACGGTGTCAATTATACTTTCCCTGCATAAAGCTGATGCTGGGTATAATTAAGTATAATATATTAAATTTTAAAATAGCAGTCAAACCTAAATTGATATTTTTCAGAATGTTTCCAAAGTGACTGTAACCTTGATGAGAAACCTGCAGTTGTGTGTGTCTAACACAACTGATTGCTGCATGGAGCCACTTTGTGTTGTTGAGACTCTTCAAGTTTCTGCTTGCCGTGGTTCAACAATGTTAGCAAATCTCCTGATTCAAGCTGAAATATATGCCAACTCTTCCTTTATAGGAAATGTGTCAGGTAAGAGTTTAGATATTTAAAAAGAAATCTTGATATTAGCTGGTTCCAGTTGCATTTTTCAGTGTTTGTATGTTTTCCTTGGGATTTCCCAATGAGCTAACTCTTGTTGCCCCAAACTTTAATGTAATTATGATTAGGGATGTGAACAGGTGAAGCCCCCATGCAGCTGGAGAAGGAAATGGGAGTGGCTGGGCTGGAGCAGTCTTCCATTGGGATCCTGCACATAATCAGTTAACTGGTTAAACCCAGTATTTAACCAGTTAACTGATTAATTGGGATTTTACATTCCAATTTATGATCTCTAGATAAAGGATAAAATCAAAGGCAAAACTCTTGTTCGTGTCAATCAGACTGGCAAGCATTTCACCATACAGGCAGTCCCCGACTTACGCGGATCTGACTTATGTCGGATCTGCACTTGCGAACGGGGCTTTCTCGCCCCGGAGCTCACAGGCAGCGGTCAGCCACCTTGACCTCCGGAGCGAGAAAAGCTGCTCGCGGTGCCCCTGGTCTGCTGGGGACTGTCTCCAGCAGACCACGGGCATCGGGAGCAAAGCAGCAGCCCCGGCGGGTTTGCTCGCGGTGCCCCTGGTCTGCTGGGGACCGTCTCCAGCAGACCAGGGGCACCGCGAGCAAAGCGGGTCCCGTGCCAGAGCAAAGCCTCAGAGGCGAGGCACCTCGCCGCTGCGGCTTTGCTCCCCGTGTCCCTGGTCTGCTGGGGGGGAAGGGGGGCGCAGCTAGTGTGCCCCCTCTCCCCCCCCAGCAGACCAGGCTTTTGTTGTGGACCCTGGGGCAGAGCAGCTGGGGCGGTGCCGGTTAGTCCCGCAGCGCCGCTCTGGGCACTACTGGACCAACCCGGCAGCACCCCAGCCCTCTGCCCCAGGCGTCCTGATTCAGCCGCTGCTGGTCAGTTTCAGCAGCGGCTGAATCAGGACGCCTGGGGCAGAGCAGCTGGGATGCTGCTGGGTTGGTCCAGTAGCGCCAAGGAGCCGCGCTACTGGAGCAACCCAGCAGCACCCCAGCTGCTCTGCCCCAGGCGTCTCCAAGTCAGCCGTTGCTGAAACTGACCAGTGCTGACTACAGGAAGCCCGATGCACAGTTGCTCTGCCCCGGGCTTCCTGGAATCAGCGGCTGATCAGTTTCAGCAGCAGCTGACTTGGGGTTCTTAAGTTGAATCTGTATGTAAGTCAGAACTGGCGGTCAGTTTCAGCAGCGGCTGAATCTGGACGCCAGTTCCGACTTACATACAGATTCAACTTAAGAACAAACCTACAGTCCCTATCTTGTACGTAACCCGGGGACTGCCTGTAGTTTTTTTGGTCTGCAGTTGTGTCTTTTGGGCATTTGCAAAATTGATTTTATAAGGTTATTACAAGCTAACCTATCTCTGCAGTTCCATTGCTTGTGAAGCAAACTAGTAGTAATTGTTTTAATTTTTCAAGTCATGATAATTTTTTTAAACAGAAGAAAATTGATGATTAAAATATAGTGATGTTGATAGCGAATATCTGATTTAGTTTAGCCATCTTTCCAACTGAGTTGCCTGTTGTAGAGAAGTGCTTTAGTGAGTTTCATTGTAATGGAGTGGGCCCAAAATGTAAAGCAATGGGAAAATAGTAGATAAAACAGCAATAAAATGATAATTGTCAGTATACTTTTTTTTTTAAAAAGGGTAGGAATAACCTTTAAAGCAGACTTTTTCTTTTTAAAAAGAATGTAATTCCAAGTAGTGGATTGCATTGTGAATGAAAATGATAATTTTGTAGCCTAATTTTATTTTTTATTATCCTTTTATAGAAAATGCAACAGTAATCCCTAACCAAGTGTTTCAGCCCCTTGGCTCTTGTCCTTGTAACCTGACAGCTGGAACTTGTGATATTCGTTGTTGCTGTGACCTGGTACTGTTTACACATTTAACTTTTTAAAGTTATTCCCTTTAAAGTTTTATGTTACCAGTATGCTTAGGAAATACAGAAAAGTTCACTAAAATACTTGCAAAATTATGTTAAAATATTGTACGTTAATATTGATGGTCTCAGACTTTGAAGAGTAAGTACATCACTATAAAACAATTTAAATGGGGGACTTCAGTCACAAGAAGGCTACATCTAGACTGCAAGCCTCTTTCGAAAGAGCATCTAGACTACAACCAGTACTTTTGAAAAAGCAAGCTGCTTTTTCGAAAGAGAGCACCTAGGGAGTCTGGATTCTCTCTTTTGAAAAAGCACAGTTTGCATTACATAGCACCTTTTTTTGAAAGAGCACTTTTGAAAAAAGGCATTCTTCCTCGTAAAGCGAGGTTTTCCACGGTCAAAAAACCTGCCGCTTTCTTTTGATTTACTTTTGAAAGAACATGGCAGCAGTCTAGATGCAGGGGAAGTTTTTTCAAAAAAAGGTCACTTTTTTAAAAATACCCCATAGGCTAGACACACCTGAAGTGTCCCAGGCAGAAAATATCACTGGCAACACTGTTTCTGTTAGGGTGTGTCTACACAGCAACATTATTGTGAAATAACTAGCATTATTTCGAAATAACTTAGTCTCCATCTACACAGCAGGCAGTTATTTCAAAATAATGTTGAAGTACTGTCAAGCTGGAGGACTTCTTACTCTGACTCCTGTAACACTCATTGTACGAGGAATAAGGGAAGTCAGAGGAAGAGTGCTCTATTTTGAAATAAATACTGTGTAGACGCTCCCAATTTCGAAATAAATTATTTTAAAATAAGTTATGCAACTGATGCACCTCAATTTGCGTAGCTTATTTTGAGTTAAGCCATCCTGTGTAGATGCACACTTAGTGATCTCTGGTTTTTAATAGAAGTTTAAAAAGGAAAACTTGCTGTAGTGAAAACACTTAAAAGGCCATATTCAGCACAATAGCATGACATGTCTAAATGCATTATGGAATACAGCATTTATGTCAGTATTTCCATTTTAATCTTAACCCCGAGTTGCGCTAAGAGACACGTCTTAAATAGCCCTGGTATGAATATAGCCTGTCATGAGAGAGCTTCCTTAATGAAGAGAAAAAGAAACTCTGTCATGTTAAATAATTTCCTTTTTCTTTTTTATTTCAAGGAATGCACACCAAATTTGAAGCAATTGTTCAATGGATCATGTTTTGCTGGAGTGTTTGGTGGGAATGTAAACTTGCCTTTTGACCATTTGTGTTCCATTCAAACAACAAAAAGTGCTCCTGACTGGTTTCCCTTCTTGTGTGTACAGTCTCCTCTTAACAATACACCATTTCTTGGTTACTTCTACCATGGTTCTGTGTAAGTTTAAAAAAAATAGTGAATGTGTGGAGTAGTTATATGCCAAATAAGTTGTTAAGCTACTTGTGTAATGTGAATAATGTTGTTTACAGGAACTATCCAAAACCACCACTTCAAAAATGTGCATTATTTAAATTTATATAGTGATATTTAATTTAATTGATTATATATGTGGATTTAGAAGTAACGTGAGGGAGACTTGAAAGATGTCATTATTTGCATTGAATAAATAATATACAGATAATTTATTTTTTAAAATTTGTTTTCAGTTCTTCATCTCAAGTTTCTTCATTTAAAATTCCTTTGCAAACTGTTCCAGTAAAACCTTCGCGTGGATACAAACAAGGAGACCCAATTATGACAACAGAGAATGAATATTTTACAATTCATCAGGTACTAGCTTCATGTTAGCAATATTTGGCTTTTGTTTTTGTTTTCTTTTCCCCATTTGTCAGTTCCCCTGTCTTGATGTATAGGAACAAGGACAGTTACAAGCAGTTCTCTGACTAGCTCTTTTGAACTCATGAAATATACTTTTTAACTAGCACAAACTTCACATTAAAAATAAAATTGTCTCTCTGCCATCAATTTTTATTATATAAAATGAATATTCTGAATTTAGCCAAGAAAATACATTATCATGAAATATAATTAAATTTGGTGTAATTTAACATTTAAGGGCTTTTTATGTATTTCTATATTATTATTATTCTATGTTGTGTAACTGCCAAACTCTTGTTCTATTTATTTTCCGTTAATTCCATACCGATGTACTCAATTTTTTTTTTTTTTTTGCATTTTAGAATTTTCATTTTAGTCACTGATTATAGTTGGTCTAGCTGATCAAAGTGAAACCTTGAATTATATTACAATTTTATTGAAAGCTGTATTTTAAAATCTCATTTTGATATAAACAATTCATTTGATCTAACAACTTATTTATTTTGAGAGAAGTGTAGGTGGGCATAATACTGACGCCATATGCAATGAAATAGCAGTGTGTTTTTAGTGTGAACAGTAGAGCTAGAATAAATTCCATCTTCATATTCTTTTCTGTTGAACTGCGTGCAGCGATCCATGGCTGGGCAATGTGTTGGAAACGCCCCAGTAGCATTCCTTCAGAATTTTGATGTTAAATGTGTTACTAGTCTGTCATCTTACAAGGAAGGATTGTCTCATAATGTGATGATAAACAGTGGTACTGGAGGTATGTTGTTTGCTTTGACAAAATGTGCTGATATTGATTTAAGAATAGATATAGTGATCTTAAAGTCCTAAGTCTGATGATAAGGTTGCTACTATATGGACAATGTGATATCATGTTATTGTCTAAAAAATTCTCCCTAGCAAGGCATTTTAGCCATTCTTCCAGATTCAGGATATGAGACTTTGAGCTTGGGATATGACTTCCTTCTGTGACTGAATACAGCTTTTTGCTCAATGAAGTTCAAGTAGTGGCCCGCATTGAGAGCACCCCTGTTCTTTCAGACTTTTTGTAAGAACTTTTTTCTCCAGCCAACGGCAGACACTATCCTCCTTTTTTAGAGAAAGCCATGAGTAGCTGCTCTATAACATTTTTTTTCTCCTGGTTTAGAGAGAATTATTTCTTGGGTCTCAAATATATTCCCTTTATATTTGAGACCCAGGAAATACGTTACTCCCTGCCCTTGTGCCAGCATGGGAACAGCATATTTTAAGTTTTCCAATACAAGTTATAACATAGGACATTTTTTTTACACTGTAAAATACTATCCCCACATCACTTCTTGTACTATGTTGGGGTTCTGGAGAAGTACCGTATATTAATCCTTCAGAACACCATATATTATCTTTTATTAAGAAAGATCTGATTATAATTAAAAAATAGCATGTGTCAGTATTGTTAATGCTCTTTTGAAAATGTGTATTATTTGTATAACCAGCGCTTAAAGTATGTAGGCCTAATTCTATCTGTTGTACTTGCATATGTGAGGGCATTGCTTGGATCCATTATATCAATCTGGATTTTAATATGGTGACTCAGGGAAAATAGGTTATTTTCTGTGTCATTTAAACAGTGCTCTTTCAGAGGAACCTGTTATGGTGTAACAACTGTTTAGCCTTTTACTGGGAGCTGCTGGGTTATTTTCTAACTCATTTTTTATAGTTTAATAAATCCTTTACTTAAGATTATAAACATGAAGCAATGTCTCATTTGCTAATTAGAATTGTTGCATTTACTATTTTTCTTGCCAGATACCATCCAACAAAATGTCATCTATGGAAATGTAACAGATATGCATAATTTCATCACTAAACTAGGTATGTGTCTTTTCTGTACGCATGTATTCTTACTTATTCTTAAAGAGATAAGGAGGTAATGATTAATTTAAGATCTTAAAAGAGATCTTTGCAATTATCTGAAACTTAAAGTTATTGTGCTATGTAAATTGAAAAACATTATGGTCTAATTCATCTCCCCTTTGAGGTTTACTGACTTCAGTTGGATCAGACCTCTAATCTTTACACATTTTAGCCAGGATCAAAAGTAATTTTAGAGAACAAATGTCAACTGTTGTAATGGAATTAAGATGTAAGGAACCTTTTGGCTTTATTAAGAATTTACATTCAAGTATAATAGTCAAGCCCCATCCACATGTAGATGTATAGATTGGTATTTTGAAAGACCTCCTTTCTGTTTGGGTCCTATAGTCAGTTGATATACACTTTTGTGTAGTACACTCTTCTAGCCTGGAGATCTATCATAGATACTCTATACTGGTGTGATGTGATATGATATAGTAACTCAACACTAAAATTGAGTTGCTTTTGTTTAAAAAAAAGGCTATTATGCCCAAGATTTAGTTAAAGGTAGTTTTTATTGCATCTTACATTAAAATCTTTCTTAGGGCATAATAACCTCTTTCATTAGTATAGTTTCCATCATTTGAAGTGTTCTTTTCTTTACAGAAGACATTCTGCCTACTGAGATTTTATGTAGAAGTGTGACCTTTGCAGAATATTATATGTTCATATGGAAAGGCAAGACAATAGAGGAAATAAATGTCACAGTCTACACTGGAAAGTTATGTGATAGAGGTACTGTTCTGCACATCTTACAAAACTGCTTATTCAGAAATATTTTTTTTCTCAGCATAGAAGTTTTGAGAAAAATACTTTTAACCAAACCTCAGAAGACAATGCTGTTTGAAATAGAATTTTCCATTGGGCTGAGAAGAGCCAGATGTGTCTGGTTGTCATGGAGCGGACTCGCTGCCACAGTGTCTCCTTCTGGTAGCACTGGGAATTAGCTCACATACTTGCAGGATGCCTTCCTCTGCCAGTGTCTCTCTGTGTCTTCACACTCCCTTCCAGACCCGCATCACTCCCAGCCTGTGGCGTCTTCTTCAGGACACTGCCCTCCTGCAGTGCCCACTCTAGTGACTCTTGGCCCCCTTCCCTTGGGGTGGGGGTGGGGTGGTGTTAATCAGTCTCTGTATTCCCGAGTCCTCCCCTCCCAGGGAACATCACTTTCAATCCCAGGTAACACCCAATTCCCCTATACCCTCCTTGCCTCAGACTCACTGCCAGTCTTCATTTAGCCCCTACCTCAGGGGCAAACTGCAGTCTGTAATAGTCACTCATCATTGGCAAGGGAGTGTGGACCTGCTGCCTTTGCCTATCCTGGCTGCCTCTCTGCAGCCCTAGTAGTCTCAGGCCTTGCTTCGGGTCCTGCAGCCTTGGGAGCTTGCTTGGCCAGAGCTTCACCAGCTCTGCTTTCCTTCTCCAGCACTGCTGTACCTCTAGGAAGCCTCCTGCTCCCAGGTATTCAGGCCCTTCCTACTCTCTAGCCACAGCAAGAGTGAGTCTTCCCTCACTCCCTCCAGGAGCCCTTCTGTATATAACCCCCAGCTGAGCCCTAATGAGCAATTACGCCTCAGCTGGTGCTTCACTCTCGGCCCTCACTCAGGGCTGGGTTTTTTGTCCTTAAAGGACCATTGCAAGGTAGATGCCCTGTCACACTGGTTAATATGTTGTTTGTTTTAGGATAGTTACTTATAAATCAGTGATTGGAGGTTGATATACTATATATTGCTTATACAAAAAAGGCATGTGTAAGTGGCCTGAGGATTCGAGAAACTTCACAGAACGTGTTAATCAGCTTCTGAAATCATATGAGCATGCACAATCCAAGAGTGTGGATCTAAATGACAGTTGCTGGTTGATATGTATGTCAGTTAACAAGATTTTGGTTACTTTGGGGAGGGAGTTTACCGTATTTTCCGGCGTATAAGGCTACTGGGCGTATAAGACGACCCCCTAATTTTTTAGTTAAGATAGGTTTTCGTCTTATACCCCAGCACCCCTCCGCCTCCCCGGCTTTGCTCCCGGTGTCCCTGGTCTGCTGGAGACGGTCCCCAGCAGACCAGAGGCACCTGGAGCAAAGCCGCAGCAGCGGCGGGGTCCCTCAGAAGCGCGGCACCCCACCGCCGCTTCGGCTTTGCTCCCGGTGCCTCTGGTCTGCTGGGGACCATCTCCAGCAGACCAGGGACACCGGGAGCAAAGCCTCTGAGGACGCCCCGGCAGCGGGACAGCCCCGGTGCGCCTGGGTTGCCCCGCCACCGGAGCCCCTCCGCGGCTTTGCAAAGCCTCGGGGGAAGCCGGCGGTGGGGCATCCCAGGTGCGCCTGGGCTGCCCCGCCGCCTGTAAACCCGGCGTATAAGACGACCCCCAATTTTTGGGGGATGTTTTTTAGCATCAAAAGTCATCTTATATGCCGGAAAATACGGTAGTTTTTGATGTACTTGCTTTTTAAGGTAACATTAGGGGACCAGCACCCTCTGCTAGCTACGCTCGCCTACCACTTTTCTCTGGCTGCTTTTGCTTTGCTGAGAGAGCCTGTTGATGCTGATGATATGATGATGTCATTCTGCCACCTGGCAGAAACATTCTGTTATATCAGGAAAAACATTTATATGCATATCTATATATATAAAGAGAGAAAAGTATTGAAATGGACTACTTTTTTGCTAAGAAATTATATATATATATTTATTTATTTTTTACTAGAAATACTGACACAGAGATTTGCAGTAAATTTTATAAGCTTCAATAGTACTAGTACAACAGAACTGTCTGGGAATCCAGGTAATTATACTTTGTTTTACGTTCGCGTCTGTTGGTTGATTGGGGCGGGGGGAGCGGGGGAGGTTTTTATTACACCCATGGCAAGTGTTCCCTCCATCCATGTGCAGAATAAATTTTGTTTTGTGGACTAAGGCATGTGCAGAGGTGCACCACCAATATAAACATATGCTGCCTGCTGAGGGTGCTTTGCTAATTAGCTGGGCAGCATGTGACTCTTTCTTGGGTGGCTGCCCAAGTGCTCAGCTTACAGGGAACACTGGCTAGGAGCAGTTATGCCCAATTTTATTTCTTATATTTCTGCCATTTTCATCTTAATGCTGATAATCATAGCCTTTCTTTTTTCTGTTGTGCTACTGGTAATATTGATAATGCTGAAAGGTATTATCAGATACCGTGGAATTAAAATTTAGGATTTGATTCTAAAAGCACTACCAGATATAGTGCTTGCTTCTGTAAGTATTCCCATTGAAATGAAGCATTAGCAGGTGTCATACTGATGCTTCCTTGAATGTTGGACTCCTGCGCTGTGGCAGCACAGGAAGATAGAAGAGAAGCTTCCCCCCCAGCTATTTCCTTTTTTCCCAAGCTGCAGCCAGCTAACATAAGGCAGAATTTGTCTCTTACTGTTTTCTGCAGTTCATTAATACTTTTTTGTTTGAAGTGAAACCATTTTTGCTATAATGAAATTTCTGTTTAGATGTGAAACTTAAGCACCTCATTAGTCCATTAGGGTTCTCCAACACATTCAGAACTGTAGGAGACAGTGCTTCTAGCAAAATGAGAAGGGTTCATGATCATAATAATATACATTTATAGTCCATATTATACAAACACTAATCCTCACAACGCCCTCGTGAGAGAATATCAGAGACTACGATACCTAGGTTCTTACACAGTGCTTTTCATCAGTAGATCTCAAAGCACTTTCAAAGGAAGTCTATATTGTTATCCCCAAGGTTACAAAGTAGCTAGGAAGCCAAGATTAGAATACAGTAGTTCCTAGCCTTCATTCCTGAACTCAATTCACTAGACCATGTTACTTTTAAGAACTTGGGGAGTTATATGTATTATAAAAATGTCAATGCTGGTGAATTCTTATAAAACTGTCACAATTTCTCTTTGTGTGTTTAGGCTACCAGCTTGGCAAACCTGTTAGAGCTGTAAATATTAGTTCATCTGATACTGTTACCACTTTAAAGCTTTGGAAGCCAGGTACTACCTTTTTGATATGCTGCTTTAATAGCAACTGCAATATAAACCAAAAATACTCTTAATTTATTATGTGTTTTGCTGCTTTTGTTTTTGACTTTTGGCTTTCCTAAACTGCTCTGAGTTGCTAATGTAGTTTTTTGGAGTTCAGAAAATTTATTATAGAAACTCAAAATGCAATGAAATATACATGTATAATAAATCAGTTTCATATATCATAATGATATTTTTGTAGGTAATACTTTCTATTTAATAAAATACTGCTACTGAAATACTGGAAAAATAAACTAATGGGTATTATGAAATATTGTCATTTGAATATAAGTGCAAGACATATGTAATAAAGAACTGAAGAATGTGTAGTTTTTAAGATGCTACAAATGAAAATGGATTGACACCTAAGATGAATAGAATTTTACTAATATTTGAGTTAAGCTGGTTTTGCTGTTTTAGCATTCTAAATCAAAGTAGCTTTCTACATATTTGCAAGATAGAGACTCAAAAGTCAATAGGAGAAACACAAATGGATGTTTTCATTTTGTAGTTGGCAGTGGTTTATGTACGTCAGCAACTTTCACACCAGTACTGTTTGGATTAAATTCACTATCTGGATGCATTTTAAAAGTTGACATTGACAAGAATTGCAGTCAGTTAAGGTGAGATATATTTGGGCTCTCCTGTTCTCTTCTCCATATTTATTTTTGGCTTACTTTACATATTAAAAGAATTTTTATCTTAACATTCAAAATAAGAAACAGATGCATTTTAATTTGATATTATTATAGCGTGAATTTTTGTTTTCTCTTCCTATAGCTGATGCTGAAAAACAACTCTTATATAAGCTTCTTATCCATATATTCATATTTTTCTAAATATTCAACTTTTGGGCTTGAAAATGGCTATTTTTAGTGTTTTTAAGGGGGATTTTTTAGTAGCTTCAGCAAGTTGCCTTGGAGTTGGGAGACTGTCAATAAAACAATTTTTTCCTATTAAAAAAAGATGTATTTTTCCCCACTGGAATAACTCAAGTAGCTCAAAACAAAGTTCGGCTAAGTGACTGCATTGAGAATTTTGAAACTTCAAACTACTAATAAATAACAAATGGTCTGGTAGCACTTTATAGACTAACAAAACATGTAGATGGTATCATGAGCTTTCATGGGCACAGCCCACTTCTTCAGATGACTGGAGTTTTGAGTTTAGGATGTGCAGACCCAAAATAAATAGGAGGGGGGAGAAGGAGAAGACGGGGAGACAGGGAGCAGAGGGTATAGAAAATCAGGGAGGTAGAGGGAATCAGTAGGTATCTGAAGATTGGGTAGTTAAAACGAAGCAGATGAGACTCAAAGTCAATTGATTGTATTCTTCCTGACAGCCATTTATTTTTTCTGTAAAGACTAACTCGGCTACCTCCTGAAGCTACTAATAAGTAGTTTGTTTAAAATCCCCACAGGCCCCCAATCCCATTAATAGCTGATGACCTGTAATCCTGAATGTATTTATCCTTACAGCACTCTTGGAAGTTAGGGTGGTGCTTTTATCTCCATTTTACAGGCAGGAAACAGAAGCACAGAGGAAATCTGAGAAAATTGGGAATCAAACCTAGGTCTCCAAAGTCCCGTGTTAGTATTCGAAGCACTGGCCCAGACTTCCTCTGTAGGGATGGGTAATTTAAAAACAAATGCTAAATACCTTTGTTTCACATCTCATTTAGAAGATAGCATCTTTAGTAGTTTATTGGTTCACCTTCATCCACATCAATTCCAGCAGCATTTGGGTTTTCATACTGGGTCTCCTGTACAATTACTGACAAAATCTAATAAAATCACAGCCCAAAGTGGTATAGATACAGTTTTATTTGTATTGTATTACAATGTGAGTATTTTGCAGGAAGGATGTAACTGATAGACTTAATTCATTAGTACAAGCTACTCACGTTGGGAAGAGAGGTAACTCAAGTTCCAGTGATCTAAATGACTTGGTGGAAATAATACGTAAGTCAGAGCTTCATATGTAAGTTAAAGCTTCATTTGTTATCTCTGTCACAGATTAATACGGATTTTAGTTTTGCTTTAAGATATTCTAATTATATTATAGTTTCTCTTATAAAATCATAAAAAAGGTGTATGATAAGTGTTTTTAATTTCAAATTATGAGAAACCCTCTTTCTCCGTGTACATGCAATACCATCCTCCTACAAATACAAATTAATATGAAAAATGATGACAGAGGAAATAAAAACTGTCAATTTAAATCATGTATACAGATTGGTAAAACTTTATATTTACTTTCAATCTCAATTGTTCATGTGGAACCTCTTTTTTATCCAAGAAAGAAAAGACATTTTTGTTGTTTTTCTCTGCAGTGTTTCTCACAATGCAATGAGATCCTAATAATGTGCAAAGTTTTTTAATATATTATTTTCAAATATAAGTAACTCTGTTTTCCTGAATAGGTTTAGATCCACCTAATCCTAGCGAAAATGCAAGTGTTGGAAATGTGAAGGGCATCTGCTCAGATATTCCAGCTAACCTGAATATTCACATAATCACTGCTGATGTGGGTGCAGTACAAGGGATTGCACAAGAAGAGATACTTGGTGTGCAGCTCAGGTACACAGAATCATGGTGCTTCTTATAATTGGTGAATATTGTGGTCAAGAATAATTAGACACTGTTGGGTAGATGAGGCCAAAAATATGTAACTTTAAAAAAAGTTGTGTTTAGATTTTTCATGATTATCTGGGGTTTTGTTTGGGTTTCCTCTTTACAGTATTTGTAACTCAAATCCAGCTGCTCTTGTATATAATCAGTTTCATTTTCCGGTTAGCTTGTTTTCATTTCTAAGCTGAGATGAACAAAAAAAAATATTGATGAAAGTTAAAATAGACTTATTAAAACTGAAATAATTAAAAAGTCTCTTCCATTGTTGCTAGCAACAGCAATAAGGAAATGTATTACTTTAAAATATTATTTTAACTTGACAATCTCTTTTTATTAGCAGTCATGTTTCTATGTGCTCTTCAATAACTTTAATTGAGTAGCTTCACTTGATACACATTAGTAACAAGTTACATGTTTGAAAGCATGGTAAATGAAAAATTCCAGAAGTAAATATTTAAAACTTATAAGTTTCTAGTGTCAAAAACTCATATTAGCAGAAAGTTTTATATATTCCATCTCATTAGATAAAGATTAATGTAGACCTTTATAGGTAAAATTTTCTGTTGTGGAAAAAAAATCAAACAAAAAGGCATTTATTCACTATCTGTGCAGAGTGAACAATTATTTGTATTAGCAAATGTTCCCTCTTGGTTAGAATAGCAGACTGTTAGGACTCCTGAGCACTGGTTGTAGCTCTGATACTGAGTTGCCCAGGGCCAAGTCACTTACCGGTAATTTATCTGCAATTCAATTTACTGATCAATGACATTGGATGATACTTACCTGAATCATGGTGTGATGTGATGGTTCCATCAAAATTTATTAAATGCTTTATTATGAAAAGACAAAAGTGAAAAGCATTTATATTAATCTCAAAGTGTATTGAAATTTTAGTTAGAATCTAGGAGAATTATATCATCCAGATCAGATTAAAATAGAGAATACCTAATAAAATTATGAAAGTACAATACGAGAATATAGCAAGATATACTGTACTAATTGATATTTCCCATGTAAAGTACACTGACTGTGTGCTAATTTTCTTTCAGTTTTTCAACAGTGATATGGCAATTTCAGTGTGGGATTATCTGTCAAAATAAATCCAGTTCTCTTCCTGTCACTGCTTCAGTCCATTTTATTAAAGTGCCAGCTCAACCACCCATTCCAATGACCAGGTAACTTTTTTAGAAATTAGATATCCAGCATCATACTATGAGGAAATATCAAATTACAATAAGTAAATTTGGTGGCCAGAAAATAATCATTATGCTTGAGGTATGGTTAGACTGTAATGAACCACAGCTGTTCTATCAATTAAGCATCTGTTTCCGTGAAGTGCTGTAAATACCAGTAAACCAGTAAGATTTCAGAGGGAGCTGAAGGGTACTCAGCATCCAGGGCCTCATCTTGCAGTGTTTACTCATCTGACAAGTCCTTCATCAGAATTATTTTTGTGAGATTCACTCAAGTGAATTCAAGCTGCTAGGCCAGCCCCTAAAGTGACGATAGCCTCATTAGGCAAATTCAAACAATTGTGTTATTTCCAAAATATAGTGTGTGTTCTCTTGCTATTAGAACCATAGAATTATATACAGAAATATTATCCCCACCAAGGGAAGCTTTTTCTTATAGTAAACTTTATATTGCTTTGTCCAGTTTAGTTTTAAGTTTCTCATGAGATGAGACCTTCTTTTAGGAAACTATGCCATGGACTAAAAATTCTTATTAAAAAGTTTTCTGTTGATATGCAGCCTAAATTTTCCTCTCTGTTTCTTCCTAGTTCTTTTGTGTTTAAAGCCCTTGTACTATTCTTTTCTTGGTGTAAATCTGTACTCATCATATGGCTAAAAATCAGAGATACTTACTAGAAAGAAAGTGTTCAGGTTTAATGGTCGAGTATTAATTGATCTTTCATGAAAAGATACTTTGAAGAAACAGCTGCAAGATTATTTAACCCCACAACTTTCTAATTTGTTTTCACCTTCATTTGCACTGGTGTCTGGTTGTACCATAGTTGCAATTTAAGGTTTTAATAATTGTTTTTGTAGATTTCAGATTAACTATACAGAATATGACTGCAATCGAAATGAAGTTTGCTGGCCACAACTCTTTTATCCATTGACACGGTATTACACAGGTAAAAAAGTAGTGTGTGGAGTACAATGTATTATGAAGACTTCTTAAAATCATTACATTGAATGACGCTTTGTAACAGGAAAATGAAGTCCTCCTGTCTTTTGGAATTACAGTAATTCCTCATTTAACATGGTAGATACGTTTCAGAAAATGATCGTGCTAAGTGAAAACGTGTTATGCGGGGTCAATTTTCCCATTAAAAATAATGGAAAAGGTGCGGGTTGCATTTCAAGCCCACGTGTGCTCACAGCTCCAGCCTGCGCTTGTTAGCATCTGGGACCAGGACATAAGGTTGGGGGAGAAAGGGGATTCAGTTATAGCAGGGAAGGGGAGGTGTTTGGCTCTGGAGAAGGGAAAGAAAGGACAAGGGAGGGGGCTTACAGGTGGTGGCTGGGTTTCTCCAGCTGGCCAGTGGCTGGCAGCTGCATGGGACTTTCCCTGCCTCCTTGCAAAACGGCGGAAGTTCACTGCTCGCCATGCCGTTCCCCGGCAACCCCCTCTGGCTGGATGCCTCGCTCTCTCTCCTCTGCCCCCTGCTTGCAGCCGGTGGCTGGGTTTCCGCAGCTGGCCGGTTGCTGGCACCTGCACGGGGCTTCCCCCTGCTTCTGGAGGTTCGCTGCTCGCTGCACCATTCCCCGGCAGCCCCCTCTGGGGATGCTTCGTTCCCTCTCCTCCACCCCCCGCTTGTAGCTGGCAACTGTGCAGGGCTTCCCCTGCCTCCTTACAAAGCGGCAGAGGTTCGCTGCTCACCGTGCCATTCCCCAGTGACCCCTCCTTGCCAGATGCAAGGCATCTGGCCAGAGGGGGTCGCCAGGGAACGGTGCGGTAAGCGGCGAACCTCTGTCGCTTTGCATGGAGGCAGGGAAACCCCCCGAGCAGCTGCCAGCGATTGGCCAGCTGGGGAAACCCAGCCACCGGCTGCAAGTGGGGGGTGGAAGAGAGGGAGCGAAGCATCCCCAGAGGGGGTTGCCGGGGAATGGTGTGGCGAGGGGCAAACCTCCGTAGCTTTGCAGGGAGGCAGGGGAAGCCCCACACAGCTGCCAGCGACCAGCCGGCCAGTAGGGAAAATCATGTTATTACAGGGACAGGTCGTGTTGTTCGAAAAATGTTCCCTAAAAAAAAAATCGTGCTATCGCGAAAGCATGTTAAGCGGGCACGTGGTAAGCGATGAATTACTGTACAAGATGTAAAGAATGTTTATTAAATGATTATTTTACTGACCATGATCAAATGTATATTGTATTTTGGCAGATAAACCAGGAAAAATAAAGCCTCCATACTTTAGTTTAGCAGGAGTTTATTTCTATATTTAAAATGTTGTTTTAGGGAGAGAAGGGTTCCTTTTCTAGCCCTTTTCAAAGTTCTCTATCCCACAGTCTGTTTACTTTCTTTCTGGCCAACATACTTTCTAAAAGAATGCATGTTTTGCTTTGTTATACCAGCCTACAAGCTGATCACATTCTCTTTTCGGTAGCATTTGGCAACTTTCAACTCAGTGAGTTAGGATCTCCGGTGTCCCAATAAAGGCTTTTCTATTTTGGTATATGTTAACTTTTTAGTTTTTCCATTTGTAGAAGATACATATGATCATGCTTTACAGGGACTTGTGAGAATTAACTAGTTGATTTTTGTAGAGCATGCTTAAAGCACTGCTCCCACAATGAGAACTTCAAGGGTGCAGAGAACTGCCCCTGTTGTTCTCAGCAGGAGATTGAGGTATCAGGTTGTTTTGTACTACCTAATATTTTTAGGTCTATGTTCACTTGTAGACAGTAGTTTTTTATCTTTGCCTATTTTTACATTTTAATATTCTTATTTTTATTTATTTATTTATTTATTTTATTTGCAGGAGAACCATACTCTCAGTGTCTTGCCAAAGGCTTAATAGTGGCATTTTTCTTCCTACTTGCCGCTGTTCTGAGTAATCCTTGGAGCAGAATCCTTGAAGTGTAAAATAATACAACAGTTGAAAATTTGAGCATACAAAACATATTTTACTACTGCACTTTTTACATTTTTTGTATTCAATTATTGTTTCAATAAGTAGTATTTTTATTATAAAGTTTGTGAAAAAAAATAATTTCTGGATTTTATGTATGTTTACTATATATTTGAGAGAGTATCTGTAAGCCAGCCTATTTAAGAACTCCTCCTAAACAGTAAGAACTACGACCACCAAATTTGATATGTAGTTCCCTCTTACTATAATATAAAGCAGGGTAAGGGTTTGGTTGTGCAGGAGGTGGGGGATGACCTCCCCACCCCATGAGTACCAGGAGGCATAACATTATACAGAATAGAGACATAATCAGCAGGCAGCTGAAAGATGTTGCACTTTTCTCTCCTCTGAACCTCCCCAACCTCAAGCCTCTGCCCCACCCCAGAAGCCCTTTAGGGTGGGTGGAAGAGGCTGCAAGTCTCCCTCCCCCCATTTGTACAGGAGCATTGCTGGCTATTTCCCTTCATCAGGGAGCGAGAGGAAAATGCTTTTTGCTATATTCCTCAGTCTGGTTGGTAAGTGCAGGAAGCAGTTTAACCTGGACCTGTCTTCCTCCCCCAGCTGTGTCTGCTGTGTACTTCTCACTTGACCTCAAGCTGCTGCAGACTGAGAGGGCTAAAGTAGTCCTCTTTCCTTGGGGAAACCTACATACTGAATCCCTCATAGAATCATATAATACTAGAACTGGAAGGGATCTCAAGGGGTCATTGAGTCAAGGCCCCTGCCCTCACGGCAGGACCAAGCACTGTCTAGATCAGTGGTCCCAATGCGGTGCCCGCGGGCCCTGGGCGTGTGGCACAGGAATGGTGCCAGCCCCGGAAGTGTGGCGAATGTGCGGCGCCAGCACTGGGCACGTGGCGTACGGGTGGCCCCGCTCCCGGGCGCGTGTGCAGCCCTGCCCTCGGGTGCCTGGCACGTGAGTGGCCCCGCCCCCAGGCGCCTGGCAGCCCCAAAAGGTTGGGGACCACTGCTCTAGATCATCCCTGATAGAGGTCTATGCAACTGCTCTTAAATATCTTCAGTGATGGAGATTCCATAACCTTCCTAGGCAATTTATTTCAGTATTTAACCACCCTGACAATTAGGAAGTTTTTCCTAATGTCCAACCTAAACCTCCCTTGCTGGAATTTAAGCCCATTGCTTCTTGTCCAATCCTCAGAGGTCAGGAGGAACAATTTTTCTCCCTCTTCTTTGGGATACCCTTTTAGATACTTTGAAAACTGCTATCATGTCCCCTCTCAGTCTTCTCTTTCTAAACTAAACAAGCCCAATTCTTTTTGTCTTCCCTCATAGGACATGTTCTCTAGGCTTTTAATCATTTTTGTTGCTCTTCTCTGGACCTTCTCCAATTTCTCCAGCTCTTTCTTGAAATGTGGTGCCTAGAACTGGACACAATACTCCAATTGAGGCCTAATCAGCACAGAAGAGAGCGGAAGAATGACTTCTCACATTTTGCTCACAACATTCCTGTTAATGCATCCCAGCATCATGTTTGCTTTTTTGCAACAGTGTGTCACTGTTGACTCATAGTGCACCACAAACTAAATATGACTCCTAAATCCCTTTCAGGAATACTCCTTCCAATATAATCACTTTTCATTCTGTATGTGTGAAATTGATTGTTCCTTCCAAAGTGGACTTTGCATTTGTCCTTATTAAACTTCATTCTATTTACCTCAGACCATTTCTCTCGTTTGTCCAGATCGTTTTGAATTTTGACCGTATCCTCCAAAGCACTTGAAACCCCTCCCAGCAGTATCATCTGCAAACTTAATAAGCGTACTCTCTATGCCATCATCTAAATTGTTGATGAAGATATTGAACGGAACTGGTCCCAAAACAGACCCCTGCGGAACCCCACTTGTTATGCCCTTCTAGCATGATTGTGGACCATTCGTAACTACTCTCTGAGAATGGTTATCCAACCAGTTATGCACCCACCTTATAGTTGCCCCATATAAGTTGTATTTCCCTAGTTTATTGATGAGAAGGTCATATAGGACTGTCAAATGTGTTACTAAAGTCTAGGAATACTGCGTCTACCACTTCTCCCTTACCCACAAAGCTTGATATCCTATCAAAGAAAGCTATCAGATTGTGACATGATTTGATCTTTACAAATCCATGCTGACTGACTATTACCTATCCCCTGATTATCCTCCAGATGTTTGCAGATGAATTCCTTAATTTTTTGCCCGTTATCTTCCCTGGCACAGAAGTTAAACTGGTTGGTCTGTAGTTTCCTGGGTTGTTCTTACTTGACCTTTCTAATCTTGCCATTGCCTACCTGTGTAGTTTGCTCATATCCATTCTTTGTAATTTGATCGTTTCCACTTTTTATATGACTCCTTTTTTATTTTTAGATCATGTAAGATCGCCTGGTTGATCCAAGGTGGTCTTCTGCCATACTTTCTATCTTTCTGATGCAGTGGACTAGTTTGCTTTTAGGCCCTCAATAATGTTCTTTGAAAAAATGCCAACTCTTCAGTTGTTTTTCCTCTTAGTCTTGCTTCCCATGGAACCTTACCTACCAGCTCTCTGAGTTTACTAAAATCTGCCTTCCAGAAATCCATTATCTCTATTTTGCTGTTCTCCCTTCTACCATTCCTTAGAATCATGAGCTCTATGATTTCATGATCACTTTTGCCCAAGCCCCATCACAGAGCAATGATTTAATGAAGAAAAATTGAGATAAGGACCCAATCAACACTGAGTAAATCTTCTAGTTTTTATATAAACACTAAGATATAAAATTAATGTCTGACCTATCTAGAATATGGCTGAAATATTTTTTTAATAAAAGATAATCGGTCAGTATTAAAGGCTAGATCCTGTAAAAGGAGTATCAGAATGGTGCGCTGCATAGGTGCAGGAATATGGTTGGGTGGATTCATACCTAAACTGTAAAACATTTAACTATTTACCGAAAAGATATATACTTCAATTAATGGTTGATTAATTCAAGTACATAACTAGTGTTCTCTAAGCAATTTAAGATTGAACTTTACACTTAGTTGGGCTTTTCCATTTTGCAGGACCACTTTGGAAATTAAATAATTTTGAATGGTAGCAATAATCCCAGTGGAATTGGTTTCCCATTTTAAAATCCATCATCTAAAAAATTGCTGTAATTGCCTTATTGGACTTGCAATAGTTGCTGTTTATTTTCATTTGTGATTCTGTTTAAAATACATCTTGAAAAGGAAATAATATCTCCTTCTGGATATGTTAACAAGAAGATATTTTTAAAAGAATAATCTGTTTTATACTTAAGATTAATTGATTCATTACTATAGCTGGAAGACTCCCTGGCGATCTAGTGTGGGAATGTGATGTTTCTCAGCTTGCCCAGGTTTTGAGAGTCACTTTTACCACCCTGCCTCCACTGAGAGAGAGAGACTTGTTAGTAGTTAACTAAGGGTCAATGTCCTGAAATCACCAATCTGTTAGGCATCCAGATGATCTTCCATACCAGCCCTTACTCTAGTTCTCAGGCTCCTTTGAAAAGTTCCCATGTAGAGTTCAGCCCTTTATGCCATGAATACTCATAGGGAACAGTACACACACCCGCTTGAATGATTCAGCTCCTATACACTACTTCAGCACTGAGAGATATTTATAATAAAAACAATCATGTTTATTATCATAGATCAAGATTCAAGAAATAGTGATTATGGATAACAAACAGAAAGGTTTCATATAAAAATCAATACATGATTTCTAGAAATTACAGTTTATAGGCAAACCTACCTGCCAGAAGAGCCTTACCACATGCTTATTTTATGCAGACATAAAGTCAACCTCCTTTGTTTCACTGGTGACCTCTTTACAAAAATATGAATGCACTAGATATTGTGGTTTAAAGCAGATACATTTAGAAATACTCAATTACTGCATAAAAGTAGGAATTAAATCTAGATAGTATTTTTTTAAGTAGGAGACATTAAAAAATTGCCAGAAACTAGCCTATTTTAATGATCATAGGGGCCATCTAGCCTGGCATTTTATCTTAAATAGAAGTCTGCACCAATACAGCAACAGGAAGTGACTCACCTCTCTACATTCAACCTGCCTGTGGGTGGGGTGGTAGGAATTCCAAGTGATGATCCTGTGCCTTGAATAAAGATTAAGAGACCTTGTAACTTTTTACCTTTGTAGCTTGTTTTTTATTCATCTATGTATAATACTTTAATTGAATCTGAGTGCTTTGGTTTAGTATCTTGTGTTCTATAAGAGAATTGAGGGGTATAAATCATTTGTTTCCTTGTATCCATTTTAAATGTAAGTAAAAATATAGTACTACCTTACTTGTCTAATTTTTCCATCTAAAAGTACACAGTCTTTATAATCTCTCTACTTCATGCAAAAATGTTTTGTTTTTTTAAATTGGTTTTTGTATGGAAGTTTTGCCCTTTGGCATAGTCCCAGAATCATTAGATGCATTTAGAGGCAGGGTTAGGGGCATCTGGCTCATGCTTAGACAATTTTAATGAAACTAAAAAAAATGAACTGATTAATGGATATGAGAATGTCTCATAGTATTAATTATCTAATTGAAACATAGGGCACAAAGACTCATTTTTCATAAGGAAGAGACTTGAAAAATTACTGAATTTCCCCAGTTAGGAAGTTTCTTATCTTCTGGTGGATTAGATTTAGGGCAGGCCTGAGACGTAAAGACAGTCCAAAACTATAAGGAAAGAAAGGGCAGTTTTTTCTGCTAAAGGAAAGGGTTTTGTAATTTGCTGAGGACAGGATCCATGTGTCCCATCCTTGGGGCTCTGATTAATAAAGCACACAGCCACCCTGATTTACATTTTGCAAAACCAAAACCTATCCAATGAAGTTTTCCAAGCCTAACTGTATTTTCCAGTCCCCTGTCTGCTAATAAGAGAAGAGGCCCAAATTTAATTCATTAATCCTACTTTCAAAGCTAGGGGGTTGGATAAAATGTGACCTGGGTGGGGGCTGCCTCTGAATCTGCTGAAACTTTCCATGGGGGTTGTCTGAAGAAGGGTATGCTCTTAACTGGACTAATACAAGGTAAAAAAGTCTAGTGAAGACAGAGTAATTTGTAGATGTCACTCCAGATAAGGCCCCGTACAGTATTTAGGGCGCCTCCCTGCCATCAACGCTGGGTTGTATGAGAGAAATGACATTGCTCAGTGAATCCTGAGAGGAGACAAGGCTCTAGTTTCCGCTAAGATACAGCTAAGGGGCACGAGCCCCATGGGAGGAGAACGGTGATGAGCTGGTAGAACTCGCCTTGTTTCCAGCAGCTCTGACAGCTGAAGGTGACACGAGCAGGGTCCCGGCGCTCTAACGCCCCCCGGTCCCGCAGCGCAGCCAGCAGGCTTCACCCGCCGGGCCTGACACCTCGGGTCGCGGGCTCCACTGCCTCGGCCGCCCCCGCGCGCTCTGCCGCTCGGCCCGGGGCGGGGCGGAGCAACGTAGGGCTTGCGCCGCTCGGCCGGCTGCGGAGGGGTTAGGCACCGGAAGCGGCTGGAGCTGCCGCTCGCGACGCGGGAGCGCGCTCTATGGCCCAAAGCAGGGGGGCGCCCACCGGCTCCCGCGGGACGCGGACGCGCCTCAGGGCTCGGTAACCCTCGTCCGCCCGTTTGGCGGGTAGGGGCCGGGCGGCCGCCGCCTCAGCATGGGCTCCCTATTCCGCAGCGAGCGTATGTGCCTGGCCCAGCTCTTCCTGCAGGCGGGCTCGGCCTACGAGTGCCTCAGCGAACTGGGCGAGAGGGGCCTGGCCGAGTTCAGAGACGTGAGTATGGGCGGCGGGGGCTCCCGCTCCGCCCAGTGTCCCCCTGCCCCAGGCCCCCCGTTCTTCTTCCTGCCCATCTCCTCCCCCGAGCCTTCTCTCCTGACCCCCCTCCTTCTCTTGCCTCTTCTCTCCCTCGGAGACTGCCACCTGCTTCCCTTGAGCGTCTCCCCCGGCCCCCCTTCTGACCTGTGCTTCTCGCCCCCCCATTCCTCTTCCTGCCCCATTCCCTCAGCCCGAGGCAGAGGGAAGAGTCCTTCTGCCATCCCCTCTTCCTTCAGCCTCCTTTCCTGACTCCTGCCTCTTTCTCTCCCCTCAACGCCACAATCCCCTTCTGCCTCAGACTCCACCTCCTTGACTTCTGCTCCCCATCCCCTCACGTTGAGACGACACCTCTTGACTCTCGCCCATTCCTTCTGCCTGGTCCCTGTGGGTTGTTATGGGATTATGTAGAGAATATCGGTCTCATTTTAGCAATATCAGGACATGAAAAGGATTCTCAGGCCTGGTCTACACTAGGAAATTAAGTCAGTGTAACTCCAGTCACTCAGGAGTGTGAAAAATCCACAACCCTGAGCAATGCAGTTAAACCCACCTGTACCTGGTGAAGATAGCCCTAGGCAGAAGATTCTTATGTCAACCTACCTATCTATCATCCTCTTTGGGAGGTGGATTTCCTACATTGACAATGACACTCTTGTTTGCATGAGTAGCATCTTCTATGAAGTGCTACAGTGTTTTAAGTGTAGTAAAACTACCAGAGACTGAGGAGCAGCTGATGTTTTTCTCACACTTTTGCTGTATGGAGTAGGGATGTAAATGGGTAAATGATTAACTTGTAAGCATCACCTTTATCTAGTGATGCTTATCAGTAACCAGTTAATTAGCACCTGACTCTGCTGGAGCTTCCCTCCTTGGCAGTGCCTTACTGTGCCCACCACACTATGGGAAGGGGGATGTTCCAGCGGTCCCCTGCTCATGGTGCCAACTGATTGAACATATAGTTTAACCAGTTAATATTTTGAACAGGATTTTATGTCTCTAGTGTGGATACATAACTATATTGTGATGTAATGATAGGCCTCCAAACAGATTTTTTAATCTTTTACTGTCATGCAACATTAGGCTTCCAGGAAGTGTGATAATGACTGGAAAGTGATGGTAGTCCCAGAGATTCTGGGTTGGGTGTAGGGATGTAAGTGACTAGTCAAGTCACTACTCAGCTAGTTTGCTTCTTGCCTTCCCCCCGAGGCAGCAAGGGAGTGGGGAGCAGGAGCCAGTGCTAGGGGGAGCTGGCTTAAAAACTGGTTTCCCCCAGCACCATCTCTGTAGAGGGGCAGGGGAGGCAGAGGCACAGCAGGGGATTGGGTGCAAACTGGAACTCAGTTATTCCTGCTTGCATCTGGTCCCAGATACTGCGCCTCTGCTTTTTAAACGTTGTAAGAGCCTGCGCTCATTCTAGCAATATGTTGTTGAAAGGCTTAAACTAAAACTCCCCAAAATGTGTGCATATTGCAAAGCTACCTACACTGGTGAGTGCCACCAATGCCTCTCATCATCCCATAGTTACTTGAAAGTGACTGTGAGGGACACATCCATTTAATTGTAAAGGAATATCTACAGAGTAATGCCCGAAAGTAGTAGGCAGGAAGATAGTTATTTATAATAAATAGCGTTTACAGACATCTCATGTCCTGATATACAAACACCATTTTAGGTTCTGCTTTTGTGAGTAGCACTGTTTGAAATCAGTGGGATTAATCCTGAAAGGACTGCTCCCATGACTCCATGGTTATTGCAGGCCCTTAATTTTTAGGGCTGCAGAGAAAAGGAAAATAATGGAAAATAACATACATGCCCATTTCCAAATGGATAATACTAAAATCATGTTGCTAATACTAACCCTAAATTTTCATACACACTCATGGACACTGCACACACAATTTATAAATTTGAGAGAGTCTTGATTTGTAGGAAAATGAAATTTTGATACTTGAATTCTCTTTCAGATTCCACAGACATTCAGTGATAAATCTCTCATTCACTGCAGTGGCTGAAGGAGTGAATCCTAAATCTTTGCCTTTATTTTGGAGTCATAAGGGCACTAAATTAAAAAGAAAAAAAATTGGTATTTTTATATTGGATGTAATTATTTTTACAGTCTTCTGAAAAAGAGGCAGGAGGTTTTGATTGTTCTGCTTTAACTGAATTTTGTTGTTTGAAATACCTTTCTCTGAAATAGCTATATCTTCTTAAATGAAGAGGACCATCTGCTGGGAGGGAGGGACAGTACAGACGAGGGTCTGATTCCAGAGTACCCAATTTTAGTATCACAGCAACAGACTTCAGATGAAACAATGCTGGTTGGCATTCATATGCCTTGATCCTGCAAACGTTTACACCTGTTACTAGTTTTATTGAGTCCATTTGGACTGTTCATGTTTGTAAAATTATTGAACACGGGTGTTTGCAAGATCGGAGTCCTAAAGTTAATGAACCAGTTACGTTTGGAGGAATTACTGCTTTGATAAATATTTAAAGAGTTTTTTTCCTCCTCCTCCCTCAGCTCAATCCCAGTGTAAGTGTATTTCAGAGAAAATTTGTGGGTGAAGTGAAGAAGTGTGAAGAAATGGAGAGGATACTTGGTAAGCTTTGTTTTAATATTCTTTCTCTACATCTAAACTAATATATTAAGCTGTGTCATTACTTAACAATAGATTACATAATCAGTGTACTACTGCATTGGAGATCAAAGCTTTGTCTATACCAGGGGTAACCAACCCATTTAACAAAAAGAGCCGAAACAGTAGCAGAAAAAATGCGAAGAGCCGCACCAGAATTGTTGAAGGGAGGGTGGAGTGGGAAGGAGGCTGCCCCTTTAAGAAACAAGTTTAGGTTTTTTGGCCATATCAGGCTCCCTTCAGCCGCCATCTTGGGCGCCATTTTGAATTGCTTCCCTGGTGAGCACAAGGAGCCAGGGATCAGTGTGGGGAGATCCAGGGTGGAGGCTGTTGGGGCAGGGGAGGGAGTGTGCACGAGTGGCTTCGTGAGCCGCACCTTTGGGGGAGAAGAGCTGCAAGTTGGCCACCGCTGGTCTATACTTATTGGAGGGTCAGTGCTCCAGCAATTGATCTTCTGTGATTTGATTTAGCGGGGCTATAGTAATGATCCAAATGCTAAGCGTGCTTCCATCGATTGCATAAGGGAAGTTTATGGGAGAGTTTATCCTGTTGACCTCCCACTGTGGAGCCGCTCCAGGAAATTGATGTATGGCATGTTGACTCCAGCTACACAATTGTTGTAGCTGGAACTGTCTCTCTTACATCACTTTTCTCTATCAGTGTAGACTTGGCCTTACTTATTTGTGTTTTTTATTGTTGATCTCAACAGATTCTGAGTACTTAAAATCTGAAAGTTTCTTTTATATATTCCATGGAGTCTTTGATAGTTAGAAATTTGGAAGTTAGAATGGTTCAGTGAATAGGGCACTGTACTCAGAGTAAAAATAAAAAGATGGCTCTTAGAGTGAGGGTATGACTCCACTACCAAGTTTTGTGAAGGAAACTAATGTTGATATGCAGAAGTCACCAAAAACAGTTGCTAAAGCATGTTTACACTTGCTCCTTCTGTTGATAGATTGTTTGGCTTCCCCGTCAACCGCAGAAGGAATGCACTGTGGGTATATATCCCATGGTGCCTGGTGATACCATCTGTCTCTAGGTGTTGTGGGACCACAGAACAGAGCGTGGGGCATCTTAGAACTGTGTAGACTATGCTATTGGGCACCATGTTTTCAGGGGCTATTGGCATTCTTTCATGCCTTTTTTCCAACTGCCATTATTGGCTGTGCACTCTGGCATTTGCAGCTAGAAAGAATGGATCCCGTACTTCTCTTGAGTGCTCTGTTAACAGTTGTGAAGTCCTCATGCATGGGAGTGGAGATCATCTTGATATTACTGACAGAGCAAGAAGACTTGGCAGAGTGTGCGTGATGTGGGCAGCAGCAACTTTTCTTTGCATTTGGCAATCACAGAGCAGCTGTACAGAGTAGGTATGGGATGAGGAGCCATGACTACAGAACTTTAGGATGCGTAAAGTAACCTTCCTGGAGATGTGTGCTGGGTTGACCCCTGACCTGCTGTACAAGGACACCAGAATGAGAGCTGCTCTCTTGGTTAAGAAGCACGTGGCAATTGCTGTGTGAAAGTTGGAGACTCCTGATTGTTACCGGTCAGTTACAAATCTGGAGTGGGGAAGTTTACAACTGGTGCTGTTCTGTTGCAAGTGTGTAGGGCAATAAATTGCTTTCTGCTATGGAGGAATGTACATGACATAGTGGCTGACTTTGCAGACATGGGATTTCCCAACTGGGGGAAAAAGATGGTGTACACATTTTGATTTTAGTGACAGCCCACCCTGACACTGAGTACCTCAACAGAAATCTATACTTCTCAGTTGTGCTGCAGGTGCTTTTGGATCACCCTGAGTATTTTACAGACATTAATGCAGAATGGTCTGGAAACGTACACAGTACATGCATCTTCAGGAACACTCATCTATTCAGAAAGCTGCAGATGGGAACTTTTTTTTTTTCCAGACCATAAGATTACATGGGGAATGTGGAAATGCCCATAGTGATCCTCGGCGACCAAGCTTATCTCTTGTAGTTCTGGCTCATGAAACTGTCATGACAGGGCACCTGGACAGCAGTAAGGAGCATTTTAACAACAGTCTGAGCAGGTGGTGCATGGTGGTTCAATTTGCCTTTGTGAGACTGAAGACAAGATAGAGATGTTTCTATGGCAGCTAGGCCTCACCGAGGACAATATTTCTATGGTTATTGCAGCTTGTAGTTTGTATAATTTGTATGAATATAAGGGGGAATTGTTTGTTCAGGGATGGAGCGCTGAAGCAGAGTGCTAGGCTGCAAAGTTTGAGCAGCCAGATATCAGAGCTGTCAGAGGAGCTCAAAGGGCTGCTGTTAACATCTGGGAGGCTTTGAGGGTGCATTTTGAAAATGAGGGGCATTGAAATAAACCTCTGTTACAGTTGCTTCCAGGCTGTAATCCCCTCCCCTTGTCCCCTCAAATGCAACGTGACTGGGAACATGCCATTAAAGTGACTGGTCTGTGAGGTTATTCCATAGTAAATAAAAGGGTACCTTTATTCATCAGAAAATAGTGCACTGAAACACAATAAATTACTCTTGACAGCTGGTAAGGGAGGTGGAGACAAATGTGTATAGGTCTGAGTAGATAAGCATGGGAAAATGAAGACTTTCAGAGCGTAAAAAGGAATGTGAGGGTTTGCAGGATACAGAATTTTGAATCTGCTGGGGGGAGGACCCATGGACTACGTCTACACTGGCCCCTTTTCCGGAAGGGGCATGTTAATTTCAGCGATCGTAATAGGGAAATGCGCGGGGGATTTAAATATCCCCCGCGGCATTTAAATAAAAATGTCCGCCGCTTTTTTCCGGCTTTTAGAAAAGCCGGAAAAGAGCGTCTACACTGGCCCCGATCCTCCGGAAAAGGGCGCTTTTTCCGGAGGATCGGGGCCAGTGTAGACGCTCTTTTCCGGCTTTTCTAAAAGCCGGAAAAAAGCGGCGGACATTTTTATTTAAATGCCGCGGGGGATATTTAAATCCCCCGCGCATTTCCCTATTACGATCGCTGAAATTAACATGCCCCTTCCGGAAAAGGGGCCAGTGTAGACGTAGCCACTATGACTAACTGCTGCTTCACTAAACACTTGAGGATCTCCATCTGTTCCTCCATCAACCTGATCATGTGTTCTGGGGCTTGCCTGGAAAAAACTTGGTTGTCCTTGCATTTTCTCAGCTCCTTTTCCAAGTGTTGTTACCTATGTCTGCACTCACTCACTCACTGATAGATATAACGTTTCATGAACCAAATCCTCCCTTGTTTCTTAGGGCGCTTTCTTATCTATTGTAAGTTCTCTTATGTGGACCTCCATGGCAGTCTCTGCTGTTCAACCCAGTGCATAAAAAGGAATCAATTAATATTGAGTTCCACATTGTAACATTTCACTTACAACCCCTTTTTCCCACTCGTTTTCCTGTTTACCCTCCCAAGTAAAGCATCTTGGCAAGCACCGTAATCATGAGTGAGGGGATGGGGAAGGCTGGTGACTGTGCAAAAGGACAAAAGAAATTCCAGCCATGGCTAGAAAATTCCTTTTGCATGAACCTACTTCTCATGATGCCACACTTCTTCACAGGTGGCTAGCATCCTGGCAGATATCTCCCTGCTCAGGGTAAGCAAGGAAATCAGGACACAACTTCTCCAGTTTTGTGGCTTTCGCTTTGCTCTATATGCACCCCCCCCCCCCCCCGTGTTCAACTTTGGTTCCTGCTCAAGTGATATTGGGCCCCTGCAAGGCTTTTGTACATTTCAAAGACTGAAGGGGCTCCAGTGAGAGCTGTTGCGAGCAGAGCACTGCTTCAGTTTGCCTGCTATGCCTCTGTTCCCTTCCCCCCCACAGAGCCAGAGCTGGCTTAAATCCTTTTCAGTCGGCTCCCATCAGCGCCTGCTCCCCCTCCTTGCTGCCTCTCTATAATAGAGGCAGCTGGTGTGGGGGGAGAAGTAGTTATTGAGTCACTACTTGACTATCTGATAAGCTTATGCTTATCAGATAGTCGGCTAGTTACTTACATCCCTAGTGCAGAGGGTTTGTGTGGTGACTTGGTGCAAGGTCTGGGAGGAGGTATGGATGCAGCAGAGGACTGGGGAGGGGTGTGAGAGGGAGTGTAGGGGTTGGGATGGCGTATGGGTGCAGGAGAGGATTCTGGCCTGAGGTAGGGGTGCAGGGTCTAGGAGGTTGTTATGACTTGAAGAGATGGGGAGAGGGGATACAAAGGGTTTGAATGGTGATCTGGAGCAGGAGGAGGTAGTGCCCTGGGGTAGGAAGTTGGGGGGAGAGAGAAGGTGGGGTGTCATAAGCAGGCTCTGTCTAGAAGGTACTTACCTGGGTGGCTCCCAGCCTACAGCTCTGCAGAAACCTGAGATGGATTCCATCCCTCTCTGCTGGGCTGGCTGCTCCATGTGGCTCTGATCCAGCACAGTGAGGAGGGAAGAAGGAGGCTTTGCGCTCTGCTCCTGCCTCCAGCAAAATTTTTCAATTCCTATTGTCCGGAAATGGGCCAATGGGAGCTGAGGGATTTTGCTACGGAAGCTTCCCTGTCTCTACCCAGCATCCAGAGCAATTAGCAGCCAGTAGCATATGTAACTGTGTAGTGTAAGAGCGCTGATGAGGTGGCCACAGGCTGGGTCCAGCAACTTTGCAGGCCAGCTCCAGCCCATTAGCCACCTCTAGCCCACCCATGAGTAAAACCCACATCCTTTTTGTAGTCTCAGTCTTAACTGTTCCATTGCTCTGTGTCAACACAAGACCTTGATCTTGCTTTGAAGAATCTTTATTGAATTCGAGGATCAGTGAGCAGGACATCGGTTTTTGCAGAAGGCAGTTTCCAGAAGAGTTATCATGATTAAATGATTTTTTTCAAAGGCTTAATGGCTGAAGATACTTATTTTTCTTTAAAGTATCTGTGAAATTATACCTTGTATTTTAAATGACCTTGCCTACAAAACTCTACCACATTATATATTTTTTAAAGGCCCTCAGTGCTTAGTACCTCAGCAGACTATACTAGAATCAGAAAAAGATAAGCTCTCTAGTGCCTACTTCTGCAATATACACAGTACCCTCAATTATACCTGACAGGGTACTTGGCAGCTTTCAGGAGGTGTTTGCAAGTTTGGACCCTCTAAATAAGTTGTGTAGGCAACATGTTTTCCAAAATGTTTCATAATACAATTCTTTTTTTTTTGTTCTTACTCCAGGATTTCTAGTGCAAGAAATTAAGAAAGCTGATATTCCTCTTCCTGAAGGAGATACTGCCCCTGCTGCCCCTCAACTTAAACACATTTTAGAAATCCAGGTAACTCTTGAAATAATTTTACAGAAATAAGTAGCATTGGATTTTTGCACTGAATTTTGCTTTTCTTCATTTTGAAACAAATCCTGAGAACCTACAGTTCTCCTTTAGAACACCAAAAGCTGCAGATACTCGGCGGGTTTTGGTATCTGTCTTTTAATTGTTATAAAGCTTGGTAGCTTTTCGTTTTAATGCTAGTGATATGTTAGGTATTGGAGTGCTAATATTTTATGAGCTTTTCTTTGACAAAGCTAAAGTTAACTCTTAATTTTTGTATGTTTAACTCAGGGTTTGTTTGCATATCTTGTTTAATATACCAAGTATGCTAGTATACCTAGCTTGTCAAGATTTTCAAACAAATTAACTACTGTAACTAGTCTTTTAGTCTTGTAAGTCAATTTGGAAATGTACCCTATATTGTAGTGGAGGTCAGTGGCCGTTCTGAATGTGAAAACTGGGTGGGCATGAATGCATAGAACACAAGCAGCTGTTGAATTGATTTATATTTACAGTAGCACAGGATAAATAAATGTTTGTAAAATGCAAAGAGGCGATGAATACTATGATTTATAATTTCCTCATTAAAAAATTCAAACATTCATACTTTAACACCTTTTAGTCCCTACCTCTTATTAAGAGCTGTTGAAATCTGGTTCAAGATAAGGATGCACAGAAGCAGCCTTAATTTGTCATTGATGCCAAAATTTCAGTTCCAGAACAAGTTATAAAATAGACTGCTAGTTGACTGTATTTATTATCTGAATAATAGTTAAACATTTCTCATTTTAGGTATATATTTTGTTTAATATGACCATATTCAAGAATTACCTCTGATGCTCCTTGATGTTTTTTTATCATCAGGTTTGGTAAAAATTGGTAAATAATTACAAATAAATAACCATCATTTGCAATGAAGAGTGAAACTGATATAGCACTTTTTCCCATTTTTTTAGGAACAGTTGCAGAAACTAGAGACAGAATTAAGGGAAGTGACTAAAAACAAAGAAAAGTTGAAGAAAAACCTGCTTGAGTTGACAGAATATACACACATGTTGCGAGTCACACAAGCCTTTGTCAAAAGAGCTGTTGAGGTACTGTGTATGCTACATATGCAAGATTGTATTTTCATGTAAAATTTTGTCTTGTAAGCATATTAGTAATTATATAACTTGGCAGTCTTTAAACAACATGCAGTGTCTTGTCCTTTATTATTATTTGTATTGTTTAGGTCTTGTAGATCCCAGTAAGGGATTGGGAACCCATTGTGCTTGGTAAACACACATCATAAAAAGGCAGCTCCTATGCTAAATAATTAGCAAGCTAAAAATACAATAATACAAATACTGTTATTGCAACTTACAAGAAATTGGGTGAAGGAACAATTTTTTTTATATACACAAGTTGCAGTTACAATACTGTCTTAGAATTTTTGCAACATTTTTTAATGTTGACAAAAGCAATTTACCTGAGATCCTGAAACCTTGCTTGTCTGAAATTCTATATGGGATATCTTTAATTTTTAAAGTTAATTTTATGATATAAAATTGACAAAAATATTGGCTTCCTGAAAGTTATATCTATCTTTTGTTTGTCAGTATGAATCCTGTTTACATACCAATTATGAGGAATTTCCGTCTTTAGAAAATGATCCTTTGATGGACTACACTTGTATGCATAGGCTGGGTGCCAAACTGGGGTAGGTAATGTTAAAATATGTGAGCAGAAATTGTATTAGTTAAGTGCGACAGATCAAGTCTTGATACTGTTGTAAAACTACTCTAAATATTTGGCCACATCCTCAGATGGCGTAAATTGGTGCAGCTCATTGACTTCAAATGAGCAGTGCTAATTTATATTAGCTGAGAATATGTTGCACTGTGTCTTAGACTTATTGAGCCAGATTTTTACATTAACTTAATAGTGGCAGGATTGGCCTCTGAACACTATAAAAATATATATTAAACTGATAAAATATATGTATTAGCACAATATATGCTTGTCTGTCTATATATTTTAGAAATGTGCATCTCTGTTTGTCTGTCAGTTTGGTCAAAAATTCCTCCTATATGGCAAGAGCTAGGACTACCAAGTTTGGTATACAGCTTCTTCTTATCCTAACTTAAAGGAAAATCAGGGCTTGGTTGTTCCAGGATAACAGGAAGTGGGATGGGACTGTTTTCCATAACATGGAAAGGCAGGGGCACAGAGAGGAGGGACATGATACTAGGGGTACTGAGAACAGAGAAAAGCTACGTTGCAGAGTGACCATTGGGGGCAGCTGCACCACCAAAAGAGTGGCCAGCTGGATCTGGGGCACACCATATTGGCTACCACCAGACCAGATAAGTAGTCCTCCTGTGCCAAACCTTTCCCCCCCACCCTTGGCCACAGTGCTGGAGGGGGAAGGCTGTGCCAGCCAGGGAGGATTTCAGGAGAGAGAGAAGACTCTGACGGGAGGGTGGGAAGGGAAGAGAAGGTGGCAGCTGGGACTGCCCTGCCCTGAGCTCCTCTTTATTCCCCAGCTCTCACACCCCCAGTTCCCCATCCCCCTACCCTGATCACTCCTTAAGACTCCACTATGACTCCTTCATCCTTCGTGCCCCCAGCCTCTGGCCCTTATCCTCTATCCCCAAGGCCCTCCCTTGACTCCTGCACTCCCCACACCAATAATCTCCTGTCCTGAAGGACCCAGGCAATGCATGGTAAATCTTCTAGTAATAATATAATGTAACAATCTAGTGGGATTACAATCTAGTAGGATATGATAGAGGTCTATAAAATCATGAGTGGTGTGGAGAGGGCTGATAAAGAAAAGTTATTTATTAGTTCCCATAATAGAAGAACTAGAGGACACCAAATGAAATTAATGGGTAGCAGGTTTAAAACTAATAAAAGAAAGTTCTTCTTCATACAGCGTGTTGTCAACCTGTGAAACTCCTTTCCAGAGGAAGCTGTAAAGGCTAGGACTATAATAGAGTTTAAAGAGAAGCTAGATCATTTCATGGAGGTTAGGTCCATAAAAGGCTATTAGCCAGGGGATAAAATGGTGTCCTTGGCCTCTGTTTGTCAGAGGCTGGAGAGGGATGGCAGGAGACAAATCGCTTGATCATTGTCTTCGGTCCACCCTCTCTGGGGCACCTGGTGTTGGCCACTGTCGGTAGACAGGATACTGGGCTAGATGGACCTTTGGTCTGACCCAGTACGGCCGTTCTTATGTTCTTAGTGTGTTGCCTTTTTTTAAATCCCAAAGTAATTATGTAGCATTTTAATGAACTGATGTTGAAGTTGTAAAGATAGTAAAATGTTTAATACTTAAACACATATTTTCAAACTGATGTACAAACATAAATCCTCACTATACCTCGTGAAGTAGGTAATATCATATTTTGCAAATGGGAAATTTGTGAGGCACAGAACAATTGAGTAACTTTCCCCTGGCTAAAGAGGGAAGTTGTCAGAGCTGATTCACAAATGTGAGCTCAGACCAGTACTCCACCTATTTCTTCCCTATGTAGAATGAATTATTTGTGTATTATACATTGTAGAGTGGACATAAAAGAAAATTGGTCAGTTTTTGTTTGGTACGACATTAACTATTATAATTAGAATCTTCTTAGAAAAATATATTGTTAGGTTTTCTTATGGGTGTTGGTTTACTCTTATCTGTGTTTTTATATAGATTTGTATCTGGTTTAGTTCACCAAGCAAAAATTGAAGCATTTGAAAAAATGCTATGGAGAGTCTGCAAAGGATATACCATTCTTACTTATGCAGAGCTGGATGACTGTCTGGAAGATCCAGATACAGTGAGTAAACATAATAGCTACCATTTCATGATGTTTACTCATCATACAGTTAGATAAAATAATAGTAAGGAGAAAGGTCATTAGTTTTTAGCAGTAGATAAAAAGAGAATGATAATGAATTCTCAATATCTGTAGGAAGTTGTTTAAATTCTTTTATACTCCACTGTTTAACAAAACAGATGTTGGTCCTGTTCCTGTTATCAATGCAGGAGTAAAAATCAGCCATTTCCTTAGTTCATCTTGACAGATCTGGAGTCTCATTGTGGAATGGTGATGGTTTTATGGCAGGATAGTTTTGAGTAAATTACATGGGTTTAATGACTACTCAGGTATTTATTAACCAATCGCTCTGTACTTTATTATGTAGTCATTTTATCTGCTATGGTAATAACAAATAAACATTTGATAATCTGCAAAGACTCTTCTAAACTTTAAACATTAAAAGATTCTAAGACAGTTAAGACTTCCTCACATTGCTGTATGCTGTATTTTCTATTGAAAATATTATGGATCTAATTTGTAACACTATAGTTCCTCAAGAGGGGTGGGGGTGTGTGTGTGTGTGTGTGTGTACACTATAGTTCTAAGGTGTATAACAAAAAGAGTAGAAAAAATTAATCTCTCTTGTATTCACTCCTAAAAAGTGTTTAGTCTAACATAAAGTGCAGTAACATATTTTTTTCCTTTTTTAAATTTTTCTTTTAAGATGATGCAAATTTTATTTTGCTAATGTTCTTTCTCTGATTATCCAAATTCATTATTTTTGCTTCAGAAATTTTGTAATTTTTTGTTTTTTAAAACAATAAGAGTAACTGGTAACCAGATATTGTCAAATTGTGGTGAAATTATAAATCATAATTAAAATGAACAACATCCATGTATTGATTTATTTTAGGGTGAAATCACAAAATGGTTTGTGTTTCTAATATCCTTTTGGGGTGAACAGATTGGCCAGAAAGTTAAGAAGATATGTGACTGGTGAGAAATAAAACTTATTTAATTCTTACTGAATCTTGAATAATGTTTAGTTTTTACTAACAGTGATTATTTCATTACTGGAAATGCTGATTTCATAGGAAATGTTTTAAGATTTAATTTTCATTATTTTTGCTTTAGGTATTTTTCCAGTTGTAATTTAGTTTTATAATTATGTAATGTACAAAGAATGCACAAATCCTTCTCAGGTTCCTACACAAGGATTCAGTTTGCAGCTAAAGCATGACCCTGTCAACCGGATATATGCTTACGTTTCTTTTGTTTCTTCTTTGAATTTTGACTAAAGATGAATTGTATGTTGTTTACTGTTTTTATAAGCCCTATTTATTTTTATCTTTGTCAAATGTAAGCAGCAGTATTTTGGTTGTTTTTGCAGTTTTGTGTTTTAGTTGTAAAACCATTCATTGGCAGTATTTTGGTTCAGTATCTCTGCCTTTAAGTAGGCTAAGGAACATATAATACTGCTTTTTCATTTGTAATTCTCATAAAATGAAAACAAACACAAAGAGGTTTAGTGATTTGACCGAAGTCAGACATGATCTGGGGCAGAGCTCTGAAGAGAATCTAAATCCATATTCCCAGTCTGTTGAACTGTCTTCTAGACTATGATTAAATCAGAAGTACAGAGAGTTGTTTTAAAGCCATCAGTAAAATTGATTGAGCGACTTGTCTGAAATTAATACACATTTTCTGGTGATTTGACTAGTTGAATGGAGTGAATTATGAAAATGAAGGAGAGAGTAGCAAAAATGGCATGCCAAAGTTCTGTGCAGGATTGTAAAAACCATGATGATCCTTAGCTCTTAGCTGCAGGGTCCTTCTCTAGTCCTGGCCCTCGTCTTGACACAAGATATATTTTGATCCAAGATCTATGAAAGGGAAAGATGGTAAATACAGAAACCTTGTTCATCACTGGTTTATTGCCTCACAATGTTTTTTCACACGTTTGCTCATGAGGTAAGATTCTCTCCCATAAAGGCTGATTTACACATTTATAGATCTTTTTCAAGTGCCTGGATGTTTAATACAGGTGCCTGTTTTCTTTCAGCTATCATTGTCATGTATATCCCTATCCCAATACCACTGAGGAACGCAGAGAAGTTATTGAAGGACTAAACGTTCGCATTCAGGATCTTCATGTTGTGAGTAAAATGTAACTGATGCCTTTTTTATTGAAGACATTAGAGCATAGATAGTTGCAATATTAATTATGTCAATACACCTATAACTTGATGCATATTTATTTTTTTCAAGTTCCCAAACCTTCATTGGTAAAAAGTTCTAGAGGTTTTTAGATATGTAGTAATTGTGTGGTAAAGCAGTCAGAACAAAGGACTATAAAATGGTGTCATGTGACCAGGAGCAAATCATTTGAAAAGTATGACTTGGTTAAAAACTAGACATTGTACCTGAGTTGAGTTGAGCTACATAAATACCTTATCAAGAAGAGGAGAGTCATGGTAACAGCATTATGGAAAGAGAAACAGGGACTTAGTTGTAAGAGCACAGGAGTGAGAGCTGGGGATTTCTAAATTCTTACCTATGTTCTTGCACTGGCTGTGTCCTTTGGCAGGAAACTTAACCATTTCATTGTATTCTCTTTCTGCAAAATGTAAATGTTAATAGTTATGTACTGTCACGGGATAAGAGATTATATTAATGTAGTACGGTGCTCAGTAGTTGATAAATATTTGATACCAAATTACGTATACCCACAGTGCTTTATAAAACTTTAAATTTAAATACTAGACCCTTACTATAAATATTGCAAATATACTTCAAGAGTTAAGCCTACATTTTCAAAAGGTCAGCAATGAAACTGTTCTCCAGACTTTCCTTTTATTTCTTTCTTCAAAAGTGACCAAGTTGAGATGATGTCATATTTGGAAAAAAAACCCAAAATTTTCCAAGTCTTTGTATGAGCTTCTTTAAATTGTGCTTCACTTTCCGAATGTTCAGCACAAGGATGTTGAGGAAATAAAATATAGACTCAAATAATGTATTCTGCTTGTCCTATCCTATTTTATGGCAGCATAGTTCTGTGCTAACTTCATTGAAGTTTCACATGGGTACCAATGTCTCATCCATGCAGACATATCTGCAGAGGAAGAACCTTAATCTTGCTGGTTCAATTTTTTGTAGTTCAAAGGCAGCTATCATAACATTAACTACCACTTTCAGCTGCAATTCTATTATGGTTTGCAAGTGGCCACCTCTCCGACAGAAGTGTGACTTGTGCAGATGACAGATTTCATCATACAGTATTGCATCTTGATCCAAGTGATGGATTTCTTGGATGAAAAATGGCACTTTATTTAGTAAGACCTATAGTCTCTGTAGTCTACATCTCTGTAGTAAAATGAAGGCAGCTTCAGTTCCTTCTGCTTTCTGTAGGTTAGGTTTGAGGGGCTAGGCTTTGTCCATATATTTACTCTGCTGACACCATCATTGCGCCTAACCATGTCAGTTACAAGATCAAGAACACATATTCCTGTTCATCCAGAAATATAATTTATGCCATCATGTGCCAACAGTGTCTGTTTGCTGTGTATATTGGACAAACTTCTCAGACACTTCACCAAAGAATCAATGCCCTCAAAACAGACAACAGACATTTCCACAAAGAAAAAACAGTTTGTTGCCATTTCAGCCAGACTGAGCACTGTCTCAGTGACCTTATTACATGCATCCTGCTTCAGAGACTTTAACACCAGACTACAAAGGGAAGCCTCAGAACTGTCATTCATGCTTAAATTTGACACTTTATGAATGGGCCTTAACAAAGATGCTAATTATCTTACCCATTACAAAGATAGCTTCCCCAATTATCACCCCTAATATCATTATCTCATAGACACTAACCTCCACCCCCCCATTTCCCCCTCTCTGTTTTAAAATCTGATTTGTCAATTTTATGTGTTCACTTTTTTGATTGTATCCCTTTGGTATATATGGTCATGCCAATTTTCTTCCACAATTTGATCTGAGGAAGTTGGTCTGGCCAACAAAAGCTCATCACCTAATAAACCATCCTGTTAGTCTTTAAACTGCTGCATAGTCCTGTCTTTTGTTTCAGCAAGACCAGGCTAACACGGCTACATCTTTATTACTATTTTAATGAAGTGGGTCTTTGCCCATGAAAGCTTATGCTCCAATAAATCTGTTAGTCTACAAGGTGCCACAGGACTTCTCATTGTTCTTCCTGTAGTTAACTTTTGTCTACTTTTTCAATTACTTATAATTATTTCAATTTTTCCTTTGACAAAGGTACTGCGTAAAACTGAGGATTACTTACGACAAGTGTTATGTAAAGCATCTGAATCCATTTATACTTGGGTTATACAAGTAAAGAAGATGAAAGCCATTTATCATGTACTAAACCAGTGCAGTTTTGATGTCACAAATAAATGTTTAATTGCTGAAGTTTGGTGCCCAGAAGCTGATCTGCAAACCTTGCGGCGAGCACTTGAGGAAGGATCAGTAAGTCATGTCTGTAGTCACCAACCCGTCGATCGCAATCAACCAGTCGATCGTGAGGCCTCGACCAGTCAATCACGAGGCATTCGGGCACCTCCGCCTCCCATTTTCCTTCCACCCCCGAGAAGCCCCGCAACCTACCTCTAGTGTAGTGCCGGCTTCCTGCGGGGTGGATGGAAGTCCTGTCTGAAGCCCACCTCATTTCCGGGGGTTCCAGAAGTGCGCGGGCTGCTCCCCTCCCACAGCACTGTTGCGTGTTGGGGGAGGGGGCATTGGCCCTGGAGGAGGAGTGCGGCGGCTTCCCTATGCTGCCGGCACTGGAGGGGTGAGTCAAGCGCAGGGGTTTCCCTGCACCGCGGGAGCAGGGGTCGGTCCTGGGGTTTGGCCGCGCTGTGGGAGGGGAGGGGAGGGGGTTGGCTGGGCAGGGCTGCGCTGCGGGAGGGGGGTTTGGCCCTGGGGCAGGTGCCCGCAGGGGTTGGCCGCGCTGCAGGAGAGGAGGCGAAGGGAGGGGTGGCTTGGCTGGGCCGTGCAGCGCCGTAGGAGGGGGTTTTGGCCCCAGGGCAGGCGCCCGCAGGGGTTGGTTGTGCTGCAGGTGTGGGGGGAGGAGGGGAGTTGGTTGCGCCACGCCGTGG
The DNA here is from genome assembly GCF_052426305.1 of Pelodiscus sinensis. NCBI lineage: Eukaryota > Metazoa > Chordata > Testudines > Trionychidae > Pelodiscus > Pelodiscus sinensis. The sequence continues at coordinate 28,861,174 of NC_143085.1, read as the reverse complement.
GAGAGGGGGTTTGGCCCCGGGGCTGGCGCCTGCGGGAATTTGCTCCTGCTGCAGGGGGGTTTGCCCCTGGGGCAGGCTCCCGCGGGGTTTGGCCCCAGGGTAGGCACATGCGGGGTTTCCCTGTGCTGCGGGGAGTCGGGCCCTGAGGAGGCACGTGGTGGCTTCCCCCCGGGGGAGGGGGGGAAGAATCCTGGGAGGAGGCAGATGCAGGGGACTCTCTGCTGCCACGGACACCCTACTACCCAGACCCCATTCCCCTGTCCCCACCTACAGAACTCTGTCCCCACTCCCGTCCCCACTCCCCGAAATCTGTCCCCATTCCCCTGTCCCCAGCTACAGAACTCTGTCCCCACTCCCGTCCCCACTCCCCGAACTCTGTCCCCACTCCCCTGTCCCCAGCTACAGAACTCTGTCCCCATTCCCATCCCCACTCCCCGAACTCTGTTCCCACTGGCACCCTGTCCCCACCTGCAGAAACCTGTCCCCACTGGCACTCTGTCCCCTGCTGCAGAACCCTGTCCTCTGCCCTCCTAGCACCCTGCCCCCAGCCGCAGAACTCTGTCCCCACAAAATGTACAATTATAAATGCTTCATTTTAGATTTAAATAGCATGAATAAAAACCAAACTATTTATTTCATAACTATAAACACCTGATTTTAATTTTATATGTCGCATAATTTAAAAATAAACTGTTTATCAGAGTGTGGTAAGTAAGGGCTGCGGATAGAAAGTGATGGACAGGAGGAAAATATAGAGGGCGGGGCTTCAAGGAAGGGGCAGGGCGGTAGATCTTCGCCTGTTCTGAGATTTAAAAAGTCATCTTGGGGGGTAAAAAGGTTGGAGACCACTGTTTTATGTGGTTGGAATGGGGACACACATTTAAAATTTTATTGTTCGCTCAAACCATTCAGAGATAAAGAAATGAAACTGTGTTACTTGAGAGGGAAAAGAGCTGAACACAGGCAATGTCTTACAGAGACTGAAGGTTCTTGTGGGCCCTTGCCAATACTGAAATTGGATAGATCCCACAGCTGGTGTCAGTGGGAGTTTTTTTAGCGAGTATGACTGCAGGATTGTGCTCAAAGAATGAGTTGGCTTACAGGACCATCTAACATCACCCTAGAAGGCTGTAATTGACTCTACTATCAAAATGATAAAATTAACTTAGAATTATCTTGGAGTTACAATAAATTATAATTTGTAGTAGCAAATTTGTTATCTAATTTCATATTCTGTCACTATTTGCTCTTTTTACTTAAAAAGATTTAAGTATAAAATGGTCATTGTGGATAATTTTTGGTAGAAAGAGACATTTGCTAGACTTAGTGCATGTGAGAAGATTTTTGCAGATTTGAACAATAGTCACACTGCAGTATATCTCTGATGTAAAAAAGTAAGCTTCTGTTATGAAGATAAATAGCTTACCATTTCTGCTTCAATGGATATTGTCAAAATCAAATTTATTTCTTTTTTGGGTGAGGAAAATACATATCCAGCATGGTTTTGTATAATTTACCTTTTGTCCCCTTTCATTATGTACTTAGAGAAAGAGTGGAGCTGCAGTCTCTTCATTCATGAATACCATACCAACAACAGAAACACCTCCAACTTTAATACGTACCAATAAATTCACTTCAGGGTTCCAAAACATTGTTGATGCTTATGGAGTTGGGAACTATAGAGAAGTCAATCCAGGTTTGTCCACAGACAGTTGATGAAACTTGCACTGCATGAATTATTTATTCATTTCTCTTGACCTTAGTAAAAGGGCACGTGCTTAATTAAGTTTAATTAATTAAGGGGAATATGGTGATTTCTATATTCTGTTGTTAATGGCTATTTTTAATTTTCAGTAGTTTATAAAGAATGCAAATAGTGCTATGAGGAACAAGGAAGGGCCTGATTTCTAATGTATTTTCTCAGCACAACCAATGGTAGCCATAGCTAAATATTACCTATTCTCTTTGTAATTTGCTTTTGTGAGAGAAGAATTGGGAAGAAAAGATATTAATGAAAATGAGGAACTTTAGTTATTGCATTGTTCTTATATAAATATAGAACCTGTCATCCAGAAGTATCCCAAAGTACTTATTAACTATATGAAGTCTGTGCGTGCACTACTGCAGCTATCTCTGGCATGATAGCAAGGATAAAATCCTAGTAGCTTTACTGATAAAAATGGCTTTATTTTTTTGTTCTTGTTAGCAATGTAGAGTCAATAAAAGAATGACTCGTGCATCATTATAATCCAGAATTCTTAACTAATTTCCAGTTGTAGAAATCTCATTAGAGATGGTGCTGCATAGGCCACAACTAATCCAGTTTAAGTATAAAAGTTTTAAGTTTGTAAGGCTGGGAGCTAGAACACCTTTGAATGTGCAAACTCAGCAGATTTGATATGTCTGTGAGAGGAGATAAAAAGAACTCATCATACCATTTTCAGGATTAAAATTATATTCATAATTAATTTAGCATAACTGATTAGGCAAAATTCATATAATTGTAATATAATAAATATGGTTGCAGTTAACTAGAGTCTGTTATGTGCTGTTTTTTAGCTCTCTACACCATCATTACCTTCCCTTTCTTATTCGCTGTTATGTTTGGAGACTTTGGACATGGTCTTCTAATGTTTATTTTTGCCCTCATCATGGTGCTTTATGAAAACCACCCGAGACTACAACGATCACAAGATGAGGTAAGCCCTCTACCAAAATCTCAAACAAAACAGTATTTAGATACTTTAATAGGACAGTTATTGTTTCTCTGAATACTCTGTTCTTTGTACATACACAGCATAGTAATTTTGGTTCATAAAGCTATTATTCACTCTGTGTTCCAGATGGATAAGAATACTTGGTCTGAAACTAACTACAAAAGGACATTTTACCTCCTTTGGAAAATTGTAATAGTATTAATGGCGGTAGTGGTCACTAGTCTCAATTTCCTAGCTTGCATGTTTTGATAAGCCTCTTCTAGAGGCATTTGATACCCATTTAAAATATAATTATTTAAATGGTAATTAAATAAATAATAAATATTTTCATTGACAGGGTAGGAATAAGTCGTCAATTTTCAGAATAGAGGGGGGGGGGAGGCCGGCCAAGGTGTAGCAGCCTTGGCCTGTCTCAGCTCTCTCCCACTGGCTGCTGGCCCCCACACCTCTCCCCGAGGCCAGGCCAGCCTTGGCTCTCCTCTCTTAGACACTAGGGTGTTAGGCTGGGCCAAGACTGTAGCTGGCCTGGCTCTCTTCCTCTGGCTGCCAGGGGTTGGGCTGAGCTGAGGCTGCGGCTTGCCTGGCTTTTTCTCCTTATCTGTGCAGCGAGGGGGTGCATGACTCCTGGCTCTACTCCCGCTAGGGCAGGGGTGTACAGCTCCCTGGCTCTGGTCCGGCCTCGCAGGGAGAGAAGGCGCACAGCTCCTGGCCCTCCCTGCACCCCGCAAGTGTAGAGGCCTCGTGGCTCAAGCACCCCACCCCGTGAGAGGGGAGGCCACATGGCTCTGGCCCACGTGAAAGCCAGGGAGAGCAGGAGGAGATAGGGCAGCTGAGGGCCGAGGAAGGGCTGTGGGATGCAGAGTGCCGTGATGTCACACTGTCATCCCATAGGAATTTTTTAAAAATATATTTAGAGAGAGATCAGGAAAGGGATAGCCTACATTGTGAACACTGTGTCCTGATCTGGTTCCTCCATTTAAAAAAAAATTAGAATTGGGAAAAAATACAGAGAAAGGCAACAAAAATGATTAGTAGTACAGAATAACTTCTGTATGAGGTGAGTTTAAAGACTAACTTTTCAGCTTGGAAAAGAGACAACTAAAAGAAGATATGGTAGAGATTTATTAAATCTTGACAGATGTGAAGAAAGTGAATAAAAGCAATAATATTTACTCCTTCACAGAACACAAGAAGTAGGGGAAATCAATGGCAGGCAAGCTTAAAACAAACAAAAGTAAGGTATTTTTCACAAAATTCAGTCAATCTGTGGAACTCATTGACGGTATGTGACGGCCAAAAAAAAAAGAGAGTTCAAAAAAGGACTAAGTAAATTCATGGAGGGTAGACCTATCGATGGATATTAGCCAGGATGACCAGGAATGCAACACCATGTTCTAAGTGTCTTTAGCTTCTGTTTTCCAGAAGCTGGGAATAGACAACAGGGAATGGATCACTCAGGCTATGTCTAGACTTCAGAGTTTTTCCAGAAAAACTCTGCCACATCGAGGGAACACGTCTACTCTTCTTCCTTTTTTTTTTTTTAAATGGAAGAGCAAACGCGCTCTTTCAGAAGCCCGGTCTTCCTCATTCCACGAAAAAGAAGGGCTCTTCCAAAAGAGGTTTTTTTCTCCCAAAATTTGGCCCAGTGTAGATGGGCCAAATTTCAGAAAAGCCTCTTCCAACAAAACTATCGGAAAAAAGTACACAAATAGTGGAGAGCAATTTGTGTACCTTTTTCCGATAAAACTTTGTAGTGTAGACGTAGCCTCTAAGATAGCTAGTTCTGGTCATTTCCTCTGACGACGCACCTGGAATTGGTCACTGTCAGAAGAAGGAATACTGGGCTCAGTGAGCCATTGGTCTGACCCAGTATGTCTGTTTTTATGGTAACTGCTACATCCCTAACACACTCAGCCATAGCAGAATATTTTGAAATTGTAAACATCATATTAGGGTCTGCTCTGCCATACCCGTGAAAAAGTTAATTGGCTTTAGCAGAATCACAGACACTTTCAGTTACGTTAATTTTTGACCAGTGTGTGCTGGAGTGCCTAATCACAGTGGGCTGATGGTGTATTTGATAGTGTAGGGACTCTACAGTAGAGAGAAGGGCCAGGTTTATATATTCCGTGAGTCTATACAGAATCTATATATGGGTCTATATAGTTTTTTCAAATATATAGATTTAGTGTAAAGCAAAAATGTGACTTTGATACTAATCTTCGGCAGGAATAGTGACAGAACTACAAATCTATCACTTGATATAAATGTAAGAAAGCTGAGATATAATTTGGGTATATTTAAAGTAATTAATTTAATAAATAATTTCTTCAGTTCAAATTGTCTGATTTCCCCCACGTTCTCTGGGTTTTGTCTTAGTTTCCTTTGTACACTGTAATTATTCATAAGGATTTTTAAACTATAGTGATTTTTAATGTGGTCATAGCCATTTGTTATGAATGTGCTGTTCCTGGAAATGTGTAAATAATGACAATTCAAATAGCTCTTGCTAACAGTGCTGTATATTAATATTTGCAGATCATGAAAACATTCTTTGAAGGGAGATACATAATTTTATTGATGGGTCTGTTTTCTGTATACACCGGCTTGATTTATAATGACTGTTTTTCAAAGTCATTAAATATATTTGGTTCTGGATGGAACATTTTGGCAATGTTTGAACAAAGTATCTGGCAGTGAGTAGTATGCTATGTTTATTATACCTTTAAAACAACTATACAATTTTTAGAAAAGTCATTGGGATCATTTCAGTATTTTATATTTCATTCAAGTTGATGACTTTCCTGGAAAATGTTTTCTGACCATTCCCACCTCTTTGTTTAGTTGCAAAATTTATGTAACTGCTGAGACACTGGTCTCTTACCCTTCAAAAGAAATACATTAGGAGTTGCTGGAATGGCACCTGTGGGTGGAGGCAGTATGCGGAGCTGACTGGCTCTGCCTGCACCTAGAAGCTGAGGAGGGACATGCCACCTCCTGGGAACTTCCCTTAGTAAACATCACCCATAGACCTTAACCCACTCCACATCCAAACTCTTGCTGCTGCAGGGAAAGAAAGATTCAGTGACCCAAGATTACCCCATCAGCAGCTGGCCCAGAGGCTATCTGAGTTGCTCAGATGGCCCCATGGTCAGCCAGAGTGGCTACTGCAGAAATCACAGAGTTCACCAAATTCACAGAATCCATGAATCCATAATAAACTAGCACCCTTAATCATAAAATCTTGTTGCTATGTGATATCTTTTTGGAGGGTTATGTGAATTAAATGGGTAGCTTCAGCCAAATTTCTTGGCCATATTTAGCCATATTAAACAAATCAATCACAACCTGCTGCTTTGTTGTCAGTTTGAACAGAGGCCAAGAACTGAATGGTTATGGAACTACAAATGTGTCACCTATGGTGGTGTCCTTTCTGGACATCACTGACCTACATTGTATTGGGAAGCATATGCTAATACTGCACATATTATCCTGACCTGTGGATAAGTAGTAAAGCATTTTCCAGCAATTCCAGCAACTATTATCTGTATTTGATTTACCTGGGAACAGTTTAATATGTTGGCTGTTTATCTTACTACTAGCCAATTAGCCCGTCATAAGATGGGATTTTCAGGTCTCTCCTCCATGTCGGTCTTGTCTGTCTCTGTCTCTGTCTCTCTCTCTCTCTCTCTTTCTCTCTCTCCCCTCCTCTTACTGCCTCCCCCCTCACCCTTTCAGCTCTCCTCCGCCTCCTGCCTCTCTCTCTCTCTCACATATTCTCTTTTCCTCCCCCTCCTGCCTCTCATTCGGGGGACTGCGAAGCCCAAATGGCTGTTTGGGCGCCGCACTCCCTGTGCTGCATGAGGGGTGTGGAGCCCAAACGGTCACTTGCACCACTTGCTCCCATATGGTGGCCGCGCAGAAGTCAGCTGGGTGCCATGGTGGGAGGTGAAGGGGGTGGGGCGGTGACTTTCACGGCCAGGGGGCAGGGCCTGGAGCCGCTGTCACGCTGCGCCACTCAGCCGGGCTGCCGCAGGGGAGCAAGCGGCACAAGCATGGGCCGCCCAGAGGGAACAGCCCGCATTTCAGCATTACAAACTCTTAGACACTGGGCTACTATATATATGATTATTTTGTTTAGAAATTCCTTTATGCTTCCCTCAACCTTCAGATCAGCCATTTTTTTTCTCTCTGCTAAATAAGAAAGTAGGAAGGACATTCTGCAGAGGTGAAAGCAATACATGCTTACTGGTTTTAAGCAAAGGGATCTGATTGTGTGTTGGTTTGTTTGTTTTTGGCCATAGTCTTGATGATTTGAAGTCTAATCGATATTTGTCATTGGATCCAAATATTACTGGAGTGTTCAGTGGAATTTATCCTCTTGGAATAGATCCGGTTGGTGCCTTTTCTTTAAATGTACCCATTTGTGGTGATCATTGCTTTACAGCTCATTAGTTAAGTGTGACAACTGCTTAGTATACTGGCAAAATATAAGTTTATACATTGTGGGTAAATGCATTTTCCACTAGGGATGCTACTGTGTAGTCATTTACATGATTAACTGATGACACTGAGTTTATTGCTTAATTATAATGACTACACACCCCTCTCCTTACTGCTTCTGTATTAGAGGCAGCATGGAGTGGGCAGAGGCGGGATCCAGATGCCCGTGGGGAGCTGGCTAGGGATGTTAAATATCAGTTAATTGAATAGTTGAGTAACCTCATGAATTCTTATCAGTTATTCAACTATTCTATAGTCCCTGGGGGTAGGAACGGCAGCCAATGCACTCCAGCCCCACTCTCAAGGAACCCCCTGCCACCTCGCGTTGCTGCTTCTGTATCAGAGGCAACAGTGCAAGGTGTCAGGTGGGAGCTGGCCCGTGAAGGGAAACAGTTTAAAAAAACAGCTTCCCTCGTGAACCAGCTGCCTTTTGCCCTGTGCTGCTGCCTCTGATATAGCAGCAGCGCCTGTCTGGGGGGTGGGTCTGAGCTCCTGGACCTGGTGCAAGCTGGAACTGAGCCAGGGTGCCTCCCTGCCTAGCTCCTAATACACTCTAAATGCAGAGATGCAGTGGGAGTAAGTCCTGGACAAAGCGTGAGCCAGAACTGAGCCAGGCTGCTCGCTAGCCTGCTAAAGAATTTAGTGGTAAGGGAGGGGAGGAAAAGGCGTGTAGTCTATAGCATTAACCTATAAGCTTTTGCTAATCGGTTAATCTACTACACTATTACATCCCTAGAACTGGCTTCTCCAGAGCTGCATATCATCTCTCCCCCATGCACAGCTGCCTCTGATAAAGAGGAGGCAGTGCAGGGGGTAAGGATGGCAAGTGAGATTTGGTATGCATGGGAAGTTGGCTTTCAAGCTGGTTCCCTGGCATTCCTGCTTGTCTCCCACAAAGCCGCCTGCCCCCGCACCCATTCTGTGCTGCTGTATCAGAGGCAGCCATGCATGGTGCGGGGGAGGGAGGCGGGAGCTGAAATGCAGGGAGCTGGTTCCGTGGAGCTGCTTGTCCCTCCCATTGCTTCCTCCCATAGAAGTGGTGGGGAGGCAGGAACCAATGCTGGGGGGATACCCATGCATTGCTGCCTCTATGGCAAAAATTCAGCGGTTACACATTTATACAAATATATGTTAGTTAACATCCCTAATTTCCACTCTCCTTTACTCGGCAGAGGATGATCTCCTCCTCTAATGATTCAGAGAGAGATTTAACTAGTTTCTTTAAACTCATTTTCACTTAGGCTTTTAGCTGGAATTAGAATCTGGGGTATATCTACACTGCAGTTACATAGTCTTAATGGCTTGTGTCAGCTGACTTGGGTTTGGGGAAGGGGGAATGTTTAAGGTGTGGATGAGCCACAAACATCTGAACCACAATTAAATAATTCCTTAATCTAAGTCAGCTGACATGGGCTAGCTGCACTTCTTTAATTGCATTATAGACCTATCTCAGGTTTCCTGAGGAGAGATTGTATTACACCCCAAACTAGTCATTTTAAGAATGTTTGTTTCATCTCATTGACTTCTTTTTAATTTTCACTTAGATCTGGAACCTGGCAAACAACCGTCTCAGTTTTTTAAATTCTTTCAAAATGAAAATGTCAGTGATTTTTGGAGTGACTCACATGACTTTTGGAGTTGTTCTGGGAGTCTTTAACCACTTGTGAGTACAGGAATTAAATGAATGTAGAATAAAGTTGTGACATTTTCTGATCAATGTTTATTATCTGAAATAACTGGAATGTTTTTGAGAACTGAGCAAAGGCAATGTGAATTCAATTTGAAAATGATTTTAAAAAAATAAGTCAGTTTTGCTTAAGATCCTGATTTCCATGCAAAAATATAGGAAGGCCAGAGTTATACAGAAAAATCTGCAGCCTTTGAGAAGTGAGATTTTGTGTTGTATTTCTAGAGAAGGATGGGCTTTAAGCTGCTAGTTTTGGACCCCTCCTAACATCTTCTGCGTAACATTGTTAATGCCTTGGTTCTATCTGAGACATTAATGTCCTTTTTGTTACTTAGGGCTCAGTCCTGCAAATATGCGTATGCTGAAAAAAAGGCATGAATAATGTAATTGAAATCAGTGGGATGATTCGGATCCTTATAGTTAAGTATTTGCATAAGTGAATGCAGGATTGATGCCTCTGTTAACAATTGGTTTTGTTTTATTTTAATTTAAAAAGGGTTTCACTTCCTCTAGGAAGGCCCTTTGACCATTGACACCCAGAGTAAAATTTCTGTTGAGTTCAAGATCAAGGTTTGGCTTGTAATTTCTAATATAGTTTCTATTTCTGAACACGGTCAACTTCCATTGATGCCACAGAGGTTGAGGGCTCTCAACATGTTGATAGAATTAGACAATATAACTGATTTTTCTATGTCAAGGTGGTTCATTAATTCTTTTTTTCCTTTAGGTATTTCAGGAAGAAGCACAATATTTATTTGGTTTTCCTTCCTGAACTTTTTTTTATGCTGTGCATCTTTGGGTATCTTGTATTTATGATAATCTTTAAATGGCTAGCTTATACTGCAGAAAACTCCAGAACGGCTCCAAGCATTCTGATTCAATTTATTACCATGTTTCTATTTCCCACTAGTGGAAAGGACACTCTTTATACAGGACAGGTTAGTATACTCTTATAAACTGAAAGAGGTTGGTAGAATTCAGAAGATCCTAAGTTGTTTAATAGTGTTATTGAACAAAAAGTATTATTTCAATATTAAATTAAGGTAGTGTTTGACTCTAGTGTGAGGACAGTAAAGAGGTTATAACAGGATTATTTTAAAAGATAAATCCATAAAAGCATATCTATTATGACTGAGCATTTTGTTTTTAAACTTTGTCTAAGATTTTCATGCAGATTTTTAAAAACCCCAACACACATGCTATTTAAATCCTGTACTCCTTACTCAGGCTAGATTTGATTCTCTTTAGTAAAAAAGTCTGTGCTCTGTTCTGCAGCCTATCTCTTCTCTTTTAGTTTTTAATATTATTGTATTTACCAAAACAGACATTTTAAGCTTAGAAATTGGTAAACTTGCCTGCACTTTTGGGGAGCAATCCTGAAGATGAGTGCCCTCAACTGCTATTTAAAGCTCTTACTCAGCAAAGCAACAAAGTGCGTGCTTAACTTTAAGATCCATTAAAATCAGGTGGAACTTCTCAAATGCTGAATCAGGACATTAAAGGAAATCATTAGTTAAAAATTGATTTAAGTACTTACGGGAAGATTTTCTGAATTCATCTTTACACACCTTTTCTTTTTTTCATTCTACTAACAGGTTATTTTACAGAGATTTTTATTTATTATTGCTTTGCTTTCTGTTCCGGTAATGCTTTTTGGAAAACCGCTTTATTTGTATTGGCTGCACAATGGAGGCCGAGGCATTGGAATATACAGGGTATGTACTGAAAGAGCTATATACCTATAGCGTGCATTTTCTAAATTGACAAGCAGTGTATTAAAGGAAATTTTATTGTAAGTCCTTTTGGCTAACATTTAATTTTTCAAACAAGCATTATCAGCTATATTGAGGAATCTTTATAAAGGCTTCAGTTAGCCCAAGTGGCTCCTGGAACCGGCACAAGCCGGAACTGTTCAGTCCCAGCTCAGGCCAGCTCCTGGAGTTATTCCTGCTGCAGCTCTGCAGAGCGGGCCTATCTACTGATCGTATAGATGATACAGATTATATTGACTATACAGTTAGCTAGGTAACCACAATTTAACATCCTTAGCAATGGGAAATTTTCACTAATAAGGTATTTTCACAAATTATGTTTGCCAAATTTCCTTTAATTTACATTATATGTAATATACATTTAAATTTGTTAATATGGGTAAAGAAAATATTTTTTTTAGATTAAGAAAATATCTAAAAGCTCTAAAATGTGCTATAACTTGATATTATTATGCAAATTAGAAAAATTGATATCTATTTTTGCATTAATAGGGCCTCTCCACTGCAGCTTTTTCAGTTTCTGTGGCCCCTAAGGATATATCTACACTGCTGATAGACGTATGGCTGAGACATACCAACTGACTTAGGCTTGTGGGGCTTGAAATGGAAAGTTCAATTGCAATGTAGCCATTTGAGCGTGTCCTGGAGCCTGGATTCTGGAACCCTCCCACCTCAGAGAGTCCCATCTTGCAGGGTCCCAGAGCGCAGGCTTCAGGCCAGTCTTAGAAGTCTGTACTGTAAATAGTTCCACAGCCCATGCTCTGTGAGCCTGAATCAGTGTAGACATACCTTGAGAGTTTACAATGTCTGCTTTAAATAAACACAAAAACCACTGCAACCATCACAGTGCATCAAAAATTCTTGTTAGTGAACTGACACTTTCCATTTTGTGCAGAATGGCTACAGATTGGTTCGAAAAGAAAGCGAAGAGGAACTTTCTCTGTTGAGAGCACATGATGTGGAAGAAGGAAGCAGCCCTTCAGAAAGCAGGCACCAAGAAGGGACTGTAGAAGAGGTAACACTTTCAGCTATTGCCTGTAATAAGGATGGCCAAAAAGCATATTATCATTGGAAAATTGTATGAGTTGATATGTGGCAAATTGTTATACACGAAACCACATTGAGTTCCTTGAACTTCTAAAATCGAAAGCCTCTGGCTGAAAAGGAGAGACACTCCCCACATTCCCCTTTAACACCAGAGTCTAGGGTGGCCCAGCCTAGTAGATTTTTGTGAGCTCCAGCCCTGTGGATGGGTGGCGGGTGTATGGGGGCTGCGGGTGGCTGGAGTGCCAGTATGGGCTCCCCAGTGCTGAGCCTAGAGCCGGATCAAGGCAAGCTGGAGGCCACATCCGGCTCCTGAGCCTGAGGTTCCCCACGCCTGCTGTACATTTTGTACATTTTCACACTTCACAGTATGGATTTAAAGTATACAAGTGTATTCACTTTCTATATGTTTTGTTAGTTTAACTTTGCAGATGTTTTTATGAATCAGACTATTCATACCATTGAATACTGTCTAGGATGCATCTCCAACACAGCTTCATATCTGAGACTCTGGGCACTAAGTCTTGCTCATGCACGTAAGTCTTTGTATTCCATTCTAATCTTTAATGTTTCTGGAGTTTGTTTGATCATTTTAGAATATTCTAGATCTGGTTGGTTGTTTAAAAAAAGCCCTAGAGAACTGAGTTGACGAATAGAAAGCACTTCATATTGAAAAGTGAAGTTGTGACTTGGAATGCTGAATTTGGTATATGGCTTCATTGTTTCCTCCTGATTATGTGAAGAATTGTCAGCAAGTAACTCTTAAAAATGGTTTTGTAGATGATGATACTATGTCATGTGATATTTAAAATCTTCCCTTTGCTGTCTTGGATGTAGGAAAACGCTTAAGAATTTACTTAAGTCATTCTGTGTTCAGGAGAATTTTAAGCATGTTTTTAAAGTTAAACATGCTTAAGAACTGTCCTTATTAAAAAAACAGGACTATGTAGCACTTTAAAGACTAACAAGATGGTTTATTAGGCGATGAGCTTTCATGGGCCAGACCCACTTCCTCAGATCAAATAGTGGAAGAAAATTGTCACAACCATATATACCAAAGGATACAATTTAAAAAAATGAACACATATGAAAAGGACAAATCAAATTTCAGAACAGAAGGGGAATGGGGGGGGGGGGAAAATGTCTGTGAGCTAATGATATTAGAGGTGATAATTGGGGAAGCTATCTTTGTAATGGGTAAGATAATTAATGTCTTTGTTTAAACCTAAGTGTAAAGTGTCGAATTTAAGCATGAATGACAGTTCAGAGGATTCTCTTTCAAGTGTGGTCTGAAAAGGTCTTTGAAGCAGGATGCAGGTAATAAGTCGTTGATACAATGTCCTTTCTGGTTGAAATGGCAAGAAACTGTTTTTTCTTTGTGATCCTGTCTAATATCTGTTTTGTGGGCATTGATCCTTTGGCGAAGTGTCTGAGACGTCTGTCCAATGTACATAGCAGACGGACACTTTCGGCACATGATAGCATAAATTATATTTCTGGATGCGCAGGAATATGTGTTCTTGATCTTATAACTCACTTGGTTAGGTCCAATAATGGTATCAGCAGAGTGAATATGTGGACAAAGCTGGCAACGGGGTTTGTTTAGTTCCTTGAGCATCTTGTGTTATATACTGGATATCTTCAAAAGGACACATTTTTGCTGCATTTTCTGATCCAGGAGATTCTAGCTTAATTGAAACCGGAGTGCAGACTGATTAAAACAGATTTTTTGAATGTGTATATGTTTCCAAATGTAATTTTGGAAATAATTTGTTTTTCAGAGTTATCAGAAGTGCTGTGGGCAATGATAATGAGAGTGGGTCTTCGTGTGGATGCAGCATATGGAATCTTGCTGTTAGTTCCAGTTTTAGCCTTTTTTGCTGTGTTAACAGTATTCATTCTTTTGGTTATGGAAGGTCTGTCTGCTTTTCTTCATGCTGTACGACTTCATTGGTAAGTGTGTTAACTGTTCATTTTTTAAAACTCTTTTTTTAAAAAAACAGCAAGCAAATGGTCTGGTAGCATTTGTAGACTAACAAAACATGTAGATGGTATCATGAGCTTTCGTGGGCACAGCCCACTTCTTTAGATGACTGGAGTTATGAGGAGGGGATGAGAACTCAAAATAAATAGAAGGAAAGGGGGGTGGGAGGAGAGAGAAAGATGCTCTTTCTGAATGGTATCCTTCCTGCCTTACCAATCTATGCACTGACTTTGATCTTTATCTACTCAGGTTTAACACCCTTTCTCCTGATACTTTATTTATAGAGGTAGGGAGGTGGGCGACAGAGCATCTTTCTCTGTTCTCCCCCCTCTTCCCTTCTACTATTTGTTTCGAGTTTTCTTATCCCCTAGTCATAACTCCGGTCATCTGAAGAAGTGGGCTGTGCCCATGAAAGCTCATGATACCATCTACATGTTTTGTTAGTCTATAAAGTGCTACCAGACCATTTGCTTGCTGTTTTTTTCTGTAACAGACTAACTCGGCTACCCCCTGAAGCTCCTGTCTTTTTTAAAAAATCTGCAATGGGACATTGTTGGGTAAGCTAGGCCCAAAATTTAGAATGTTTATTTTTAAAATTAAAATGTAGAGTTTAATAACTTAATAGTGATGCACTACTTCTGTTACATTAAATAAGTGTAATTGAAATTGTGTAATTTAATTATTCTCCTGTATTGTTTGTACTCAGTGTAGGAGTAGGTTGGTTCATGAGTGCAATTGATTTAGAATCATAGAATCATAGAGCTGGAAGAGACCTCAGGAGGTGATCAAGTCCAGCCCACTGCCCAAGGCAGGACCAATCCCAACTAAATCAACCCAGCCAGGGCTTTGTCAAGCTGAGACTTAAAAACCTCTAGAGATGGAGATTCCACCATCTCCCTAGGAAACTCATTCCAGTGCTTCACCACCCTCCTAGTGAAATAGTTTTTCCTAATATCCAACCTAGACCTCTCTCTCTGTAATTTGAGACCATTGCTCCTTGTTCTGCCATTCGTCACTACTGTGAATAGCCTTTCTCCATCTTCTTTGGAACCTCCCTTCAGGAAGTTGAAGTTTGCTATCAAATCCCCCATCACTCTTCTCTTCTGCAGACTAAACAGACCTAAATCCCTCAGTCTCTCCTCATAGGTCATATGCCCCAGCCCCCTAAACATTTTGGTCGCCCTCCACTGGACCCTCTCCCGTGCGTCCAACATCCTTTCTGTAGTGGGGGGGGGAGGTGGAGGAGGAGCAGAACTGGACACAATATTGCAGATATGGCCTCACCAGAGCTGAATAAAGGGGAATAATCACTTCTCTGGATTTGCTGGGAATGCTCCTTCTGATGCATCCGAATATGCCATTAGCCTTCTTGGCTACAAGGGCACACTGTTGACTCATATCCAGCTTCTCATCCACTGTAATACCCAGGTTTTCTGCAGCCCTGCTACATAGCCATTTACTCCCTAGCCTGTAACAATGCTTGGGATTCTTCCATCCCAAGTGTGATTCTTCTGTCCCAAATGTTACTTTCAAAGGTGAATTCAGTGCAAAATATAACTAAATAAATAGTTTTTTAAAATGTGTGGTTTTGATACCAATTGGTGTTAGTAACTCAAAGTTAATTTTTACTCTGATTTTATTATTTTAAATCTCTTCAGTCCATCATTATGACCTCAGTTCAACAAAGCATGTAAGCATATATTTAACTTGAAGCATGATCATCCATCCCTGTTCAGCAAAGCATGTGAGCAAATGCCTAAGTTCTTTGCTGAAATAAGCTTCTGTTCCTTATATTCCCTTATATTCCTTAATCACATCTTAACCCTCAAAATCATGATCCTTACAAATTTAGTTTAAATCAGGAAAAAATTTTAATATTAAATTTATTGGAGTTTGAAAGGGATAGGAGACAGAAATATTCTGTGTGTATTTATATGTGGAAGCACATATCATATTGTCTGTTTCTGCTATACTATAGGTTCCCAGAATAATAAATGTACTAACTTTAAAAGAAACTATAACAGCAAATAGGAAACAAGGAATGGGCTGGTATAGTAGAATGTCTATACTGTATTTAGGCCTCCCGATAAATGTCAGGCCTATCAGTAACTGGCAGAAAAGTTAAGTAATTAGCCCAAAGGTATCAGTGTTAGAGCCAGAATTAAATCTCATTAATTTCTGGCTCCTAGTATTATCTTTAGGGCTGTTGTGTATTAATATATGGATGTTTTTTTCTCATTACAGGGTGGAATTTCAAAACAAGTTCTACACTGGTGGAGGATACAAGTTTACTCCTTTTTCTTTTAAACACATTTTTTTACATTTTAATAAAGATGATATTGCATAATTTTGTTGGCATAAGCAAAGATGTTCCAAGTTGTCTGCAAATCATGTAATTAGATCTCATTGATGTACAGTTTCTAGAAAAAAGTGTTTCACTGATTGCCTTATAATGTGGCCAAATAATTCTGTAATATATACCTCCTTCATACATATACGTTGCAGATCTGGAGCCTCTTGTAATATATAATATATACACACACACAGAATTTTTTTTTATGTTAAACTAATGTAAATTAATTTTAAGATAATTCTAAAAAATCTTGTTATTGCTTGTTCTAAAAGAGAAAAGATATTTGATTTCCTTAAATTACCTTAAAGACCTTAATTTCCTTTTCATCATATAAAATACACAACTACTCATATGATCAAACCTCCATTATTTAAATTACCATCTAATGGAAATTGGAAGCAGTGAAGATTAAATAGTATATGTTTTCAGTAGTTATTCCCAAGAGATTACCAAAATAGTATACATTTGCAAAAACTAATATAAAATACTCCCTTTTTAGCTGTTTTTAAAAGTACACCAAGATTTTTTTTAAACTCATGTCCAATTTGCCCAAAATTATTACTTTAATCTTTGCAAGTATGCATCCTGAAGCTTCATTGGATAAAAGAAAAATTAAGGGCAGGGAGAGGAAGCCAAACTATGATTCTTTTATCTCATTCCATGGAGGCCTTTAATTTTATGCCCCAGTTTTGCTACATGATCTGTGTGGGGTGGACTCCTTTATGTGTGTGGAACTCCACTGTCTTCATTGGACACAGGGATTGCTAATACAGGCCATCTTGAAGAATCAGGGCCTTAATGATATCTTTAACAGGCAGCTTAAATTATACAACAGAATATGTCATGTCCTGATCGTATAGTCCTTTCACATGCAAAGTTCCTATAAATGGAAATTATATTTTATGATGAGTTCATAATCAGGCCTTAAATTTATTCTGTATATATTTGGCTGTAAAGATATTAATGGATATAGGATGACTGGATGGTTGGTTTATTAGGTGGTGTTATTGAACCAAAGTTGTGTATACCGAGTTAAGAAAATTTACTTAAAAGGTTATATGTGAATAGATGAGTGGATGTTTTTGTATTTTTATATCAAAATGAAAATTAAGGATATTTTACCTTAATAATTTGAAATCTGTACCATAAGAACAACATAAGTTAGCTTTTACATTTTTCTTTCATACTACTTCCAAATAAAAACTAATTGTCATTTGCACAAATAGTATTTTGCAGTGTTTGGTTATATTTAGTCCTTTAAAGTTAACTCCTGCAATTCTTAAACTATACCACTAAAATTTTGGCTTATGTCAGATTTCAGTTTCTTTTCTACCATATTTTAAGAGGTTCCTACTATTGTAAGAAGTTATGTTATTGGTTTTAGGTGTTTTCATTCCCTACTTCTATTAGATTAGATCCAGTGCAGCTCCATGCATGCCTGCATATGCATCACTTTCTATTTTTACATTTTATTTTAATTGAGAATGTTTACATATTTTTGACTAAAGATGTATCTTTGTGTGTGTTTTTAAATTCAAAATTTGTGGAGAGACATAGATGACACAGGAGATTTGCTTTAACAAGAATTAGAGTCCTGAGTTTCATGAAGCAGTCTATCTGAAAATATTCTGGCTGTGATTCAAACAGGCACTTACACATACAGTAACTTCAAGCACATAAGTATTTCCTTTGATTTCAATGGCATTATTCAATGCCTGAAGTTAAATAGGTATTTAAATTCCTTGCTGCATTAGGATGTCTGTCAGGTCCCAGTACTGCAAACTCTTGTTACTTTTATAGGAGAAGCTGATCTCTGAGGGTATGTCTACACTACAGCGCTAATTCGAACTAACTTAGTTCGAATTAGTTAATTCGAACTAACGCGTCTAGAACTAAAAACTAATTCGAACTAGCATGTCCACATTAAGTGGACCCTGAACAGGGCTTAAGGATGGCCGGAAGCAGTGCCGGCAGGGCATCAGAGGAGGACTTAGAGCGTGGAGATGCTGCCTCAGGCTAGCCGAGGGCTGCGCTTAAAGGGTCCCGACCCCCACCCCGGACAGACAGTTCTCAGGGGTGCCCTGCTTGAAAACCAGTCCTGGCTTGGAGTGCCCTGAGTGCCCACACTGGGCACATCACACCACTCGGCTATCAGCCCGGCTGCACTTGCCGCAGGCTGCCATCTGAGGAGAGGGGGCAATTGGGGGGCTGCAAGAGAGCTTCCACCCCCAGAAGCCCGCAGAGCCAGCCCAGTCCTCCCCATCGGGGGCGCGTACCCCATTCCTCCCTCACCTCCTTCCACTTACCCTTCCCTAGCCCCTTTTCTTGATGTACAAAATAAAGGACAATTGTGTTCAAAAATGGAATCTGTCTTTATTGAACAAAACTGGGGGAGACTGGGAAAAGGAGGTGGGAGAGGGGAAGAGAGAGGCTGGGAGAGGAGAGGGCAACTACAATGATCAGGGGTTGGGAACAGGTCCCATATGAAGAGAGGCTAAAGAGACTGGGACTTCTCAGCTTAGAAAAGAGGAGACGGGGGGGACAGGATAGAGGTCTCTAAAAGCAGGAGTTGGGTGGAGAGGGTGCATACAGAAAAGTTCTTCATTAGTTCCCATAAAGAAGGACTAGAGGACACCAAAGGAAAGGAATGGGTAGCAGGCTTCAAACTAGTAACAGAAAGTTCTTCTTCACAAAGCAGAGTCAACCTGTGGAACTCCTTGCTGCAGGATGCTGTGAAGGCTAGAACTAGAACAGAGTTTAAAGGGAAGTGAGATCAAGTCATGGAGGTTGGGTCCATGGAGTGGTATTAGCCAGGGGGTAGGAGTGGTGTCCCTGCCCAAGGTTTGTGGAAGGCTGGAGTGGGATGGCACAAGACAAATGGCTTGGTCACTGTCTTCGGTCCATCCCCTCCAGGGTCCCTAGGGTTGGCTGCTGTCGGCAGACAGGCTACTGGGCTAGATGGACCTTTGGTCTGACCCAGGACAGCCATTGTAAGCTCAGGGCTCAGGGTCGGGGGTCTCAGTGGACCCCCTTGATTTTCATGCACACCTGCTCCTGGGTGGCCAGGCTGGCAGCTCTCCTGCCCAAGCCGGCCACTTTCCTGTGCCTAGTGCAGAGATCGTGGACAAGGTCCACGATGTCCGCACTAGCCCAGGCGGGTGCCCGCCTCTTGCGGTCCCGGGCAAGCTCCCGGGAGCCGCCAGCCTGGTCCCAGGAAGAGGGGGAGGGCTGGGGGGCATCGGGTGGCTGGCTCGATCCGTGCCAGGTGCAGGGTCTGCTGGCTGGGTGCTGGCAGGCTTGCACCTGGCATGGGCACCGTAGCCAGCCCGTGCCCCTTTAAGGGGTCCAGGGCCGGGAGGGGGGCATAGAGTTTCCCTGGTGTTGGCCAGAGTGACCACCAGGGAAACCTGGGGAGGGCTAGCCTCCCACTAGTTCGAATTAAGGGTCTACACAGCCCTTAATTCGAACTAGCTAGTTCGAACTAGGCTTAATCCTCATAAAATGAGGTTTACCTAGTTCGAACTAAGCGCTCCGCTAGTTCGAATTAAGTTCGAACTAGCGGAGCGCTAGTGTAGTGCCTATTAAAGTTAGTTCAAACTAACGTCCGTTAGTTCGAACTAACTTTGTAGTGTAGACATACCCTGAATGATTAAGGCTCAAAAAATGCACTCTGGAGTTAGTAACCAATTGTTAGTTTCTATTTTCGTTCTTTTAGTTGATTCTCTAAACCTGCTGTTTCATAACTTGAAATTTAGAAAACTTAAAGCAAACCTTTAGTACTATGAAACATTTGTGGGTTAAAGGTCTGTGAGCTGAAAGCATTTTATGTTGAACTTTGTTGAGATTTTGTACTAGTTCAGGTTGTTTTAAGAACCAAGTAAAAGAGTAGGTCAGTGTTCATTACCGATAGTATAAAAGATTTAAAAAAGCAAAGAGAATTTTTTTCTGGGGGAACAAATTGGAATGTGCTATGTGGTAGGAGATGGAGCTACTACCAGTTTACTTTAGCTAATAACACTACCTGCTCTGAGGTCTGAGAGAAAAGCTTGGATTTCTAATAAACTGTGCAGCTACAATTGCTGCTTCTCTCCCTTCTCCTTGCCTCTTTTCTGATTGTCATCTCCTACAGGCCCAGTTGCTGCTAACTGCTTGCTGTGCAAGTCAGCAGGCAAGTGGAACATGGAAATATGCTGTCTCTAATGCTGTTATTTTCTGAGAGAGCAGAGGCATCTAGTAAGCAGAAGTTTAAAAAAAAACCCACTTTGGATCTATCCCTGTTCTTAGGTGCACATGCAATCAACACAAAAACAAACCCACAGGAATGGTCCATTCTGTAAAAGGAACAATTGACAAATGTTGCAGAACTGGTGGGAATGAGGCCAGTGGGTTATCCTTCCCCTGTACAACCGGTCTCATGTGAGGCAGGGATCTACTATAACATTGCAGCCCATATGTGCCAAGCTTAGCACTGCTGCCTGCTCCATTCCACTCCAGGTCCTGCTGCTGCTACTCATACCCCTTTCAACCCTATTTCTTCTTAAAAAGCATGTCCTTGCTTCTGATGGCAGATCCAAAGCTTTGGTGGGGACCCTACTCATAAGTGACACTATTCACAGGTCTCAAAGGCAGTGGTGGGCAACCTGGGCTAATGAGCCAGCCACTTGAGTGCTCCTTTTTCAGCTCAGTGGACTGCATGATTGTTGTAACCAAGATGGTCACCCAGGATATAATAGTTTTGCTAACTGTGTTTGTGTACCTAGTAGGGTTACCAGGTAGGTTTAGAAAAAATACCGGACACACTTGATGGGGGAAGTGGGGGTCATGGGGCTGTGTGGAGGGTCAGGGGCAGTGTGACTGGCCCAGGGTGATGGAGGAGGGGTCAAGGGCAGCGCAGCTGGCTAGGGGAGATCGGGAGGAGAACCGGCTGGCAGGAAGCAGGGGTGACTAGGAGAGGGTTGAGGGCAGTGGAGCTGGTCGGGGGAAGTGGGGGTGGGACTGAGCCGGGCACATGCAGATCCTGGGGCACTGTCAGTTCCACGCACGGTCCGGAGAAGCGCGAGTGAGTCCGGCTGCGGCTCCACCATGCGCTAAGGAGCAGGGACAGGGCTTCTCCTCCTCCCCAAGGCATCAAATGAAGCCAGGGCTCCCAGCCACTCCCCCACCCCCTGCCAGGGTTTTGTCTGGAGCCCAGCCAGAAATCCAGGAAATACCAGACATTGCACATGTCTGGTATTTTCTGGATTTTTTATCGGACAGAGGGCCCAAAAACCGGACTGTCTGGTAGAATACCGGACACCTGGCAACCCTAGTACCTAGAATGTGTGGGATGTGTGAATTGCATAATAGCAGTGCTTTGATTGGATGTAGAGGGAGTGCATGACTCTGTCAAAGTTGTGTGCAATCAGCACGCACCTCACTTCACATGCCCTTGCTTTACGTGTGTCAGTTTAGCAATGTTGGTAGGAAAAAACTATGTGGATGGTGTTGTGTATTGGGTTGTAGATATAGATTGTGATGGAAATCCAGACTCAGGGTTGGAAGGAGAGAAACACTTTTATTAAGACACAGCTGTGGGAAGTTTAAAAAAGGAAGACTTCAAAATCAAATGTCTGCAGCAACCTTATATATCCATGATTACACACAAAAAGGAAGAGATATTACATAATCTAGTAACAGCATTACGATTGGCTAAATGCTTGGAGCCCCCCATCTCAATATGCATAGATAAACTTAGTTACATGAGTGTTAGTCTCATCCTTAAAGCAGAAAAGCTAGATCAGTCTGGTTTTAGTAGGTCCACTATCTCTCACACAAT
Organism: Pelodiscus sinensis; assembly: GCF_052426305.1. Classification (NCBI taxonomy): domain Eukaryota; kingdom Metazoa; phylum Chordata; order Testudines; family Trionychidae; genus Pelodiscus; species Pelodiscus sinensis. Next base: position 28,839,299 of record NC_143085.1, on the reverse strand, counting down.
GCAAGGTCACATTTGGTCAGCTACATACACACATCCACATTGTTCCTTTCAACAACATACATTTTCCTTCTCAAGATCTTCTTGTTGGAATAACTGAGGTCACTGGGGTCAGCCCAGCTGGTTTGGGCTTGTTCTAGTTAGTTCTATGTTATACAATAAAATGGATATTTGCAACTACTCAAGCTCTGTGTTTCCACTGATTTCTTCTTCAGTTGTGGAACTCCACACGGTATAAGAAGTTGCAACAAGGATGGGATACCTGTGCTGCCTCCAGCAACAAAAGAAGTAGAAGTCAATGTAAGAAAACAAACTTTTATTTTGCTGTTCTGGAAGGTGGGGTAAGAACTGACTGCTACACTGTGCAAACTGAAACTAAGATCAGTGGAGCCCAGAGGCTGAAGGAAAAAAAAAAAAGAAGGGAGTTGCACTTACAGGACCACTGGGACCTTTTGAGGAGACTATAGAGTAATGGCACGTATATACTGAGCATTTTGAACTTTTTGTTATTGCAAATGACATTAAGGAAGAGAAGAAGGTGCCAATATTTTTAAGTGTTGCTGGGGCTAAAACCTACTCTCTGCTACGCAGTTTGCTGCTCCCTGTTAAGCCAGAGACCAAATCTTACAATGACATTGTGGAAATCCTGGAGTCACATTATGTTCCAAAACCACTGGTAATTTGAATAAAGGTATAGGTTCCATAACAGAGACCAAAAAGCAAGTGAAACAATTGTACAATTCGTAGCAAATTTTAAAAAGCTTGCTGAACGCTGTGAATTTAAGGAGATGTTAAATGATGCTATATGTGATAGGTTAGTGTGTGGCCTGCACAGTGAAGCTATACGGAGGCATCTGTTAACAGAAGCTCAGTTTAACCTACAGAACACGGTCTCCATGGAACTGGCCACACAGGAGGCGCAATACCTCAGTGCACCCCTTAGGGTGCATAGAGTGTCCCGAGAGCCTACCCACAAAACAGTGGGGAGCCAAGAATGTTACTGCTGTGGTAAGCCTGGTCACCATGCATCAGAATGCTGGTGTAAGAACCTACTGTGTCGACAGTGTGGGAGGGAGGGGGAAAGGACACATTGAGCATGCCTGCAAACAAAAGAAAAAGAGGCCTGTGTTCTGGCGGAACAAAAAGGAAAACCTGCATACCATCAAGCAGATGCCTGATGATCAAGGTGACACCCTGTCTGAAGAAGAAGTGCCATGCTATGTTTTGTCTTTGGAAGGGGTCTCCCATGAATACTGGGTAACTCCACTATTGGATGACAAACCTGTATGCATGGAAGTGGACTGACACCTGTGATGTTGCATTTATCAAGTCCTGACGCATTTTGATCCATCCTCACCTTTACAGTTGGCCTGTGATGCCTCCCCATATGGGGTGGGAGCAGTCTTGTCACACATTATGCCTTCAAGAGAAGAGAAACCAATTGCTTTTGGGTCACACACCTTAAACAAGGCTGAAACTAACTATGCGCAAATTGAGTGTGAAGCATTGGGAATTGTTTTTGGACTTCGGAAATTTCACCAGTACCTGTTTGGATGGAAGTTTACACTTGTCACTGACCATCAACCTCTGACGGCAATTTTTGGTCCACACACAGGTATTCCACCTTTGGCTGCTAGTTGTATGCAACGATGGGTATTGTGGCTTTCGGGACACACATATGAGATTTGATATTGGAAATCCAATCTGCATGGTAATGCAGATGGTTTCTCTAGGCTCTCTTTGCCAGTCAAACATCAAGATAGTGTCCAGAAGGAAATCTACTTTGAACAGGTAGAGAACATGCCCATCACTGCTGCACAAGTTAAGAGAACAACTCGTGTTGACCCAGTACTGTCCCAAATTATGGATCTAGTGATGCGTGGTACATCTCTACAGAACTCTCAGGTCTCACCTGAGTTTGTCCCCCTATATGTCCAGGAGGACGGCGTTATCAACCCATTTGGGATGCTTGTTGTGGGGAATACGTGTCATTATTCCAAAAATGCTGAGATAACAGATGGTAGAGCAGCTGCATTCAGGTCACTGTGGAATGGTGCGCATGAAAGAAATTGCATTGAAGCTATTTTTAGTGGCCTGGCTTGAACAGAGCCATTGAAGAAAAGGCAAGAGCTTGTATTTCTTGCCAGGGTGTGATGAATACACCTCAGTAGGCACCTGTATACCTATGGGGCTGGCCTAAAAAACCATGGCAATGTACTCACGTTGATTTTGCTGGCCCGTCTGAAGGTAGCATGTTCTTGGTGGTGGTAGATGCTCATTCCAAATGGTCTGAAGTCTTTATAATGCCTTCCACTACTGCTGAGAGTACTATCTAAAAACTACAGGGAATCTTTTGTCGTTTTGGTCTTCCAGAACAACTTATGAGTGACAATTGTCCACAGTTTCTCTCTCAGCAGTTTGGAAATTTTATGAAAGCAAATGGGATCCATCACATCACTTCAGCATCATATCACTCACCCATGAATGGACTGGCTGAAAGGTTTGTTCAGACAATGAAACAAGCTTTGAAATCGGCTAGAGCAGGGGTTCCTAAACTTTTTGACACGGGGACCAGTAAATCCATTCATGAACTTTTGGAGGACCAGTAATGTTCATTTGCATATTTACATATTCATTAATCAAAAGATGAATATTCAGATAAGTTGTTTCTGGTCCTCCCAAATCTCCAAGTGCCAGCTTTAGCAAAGCTTTTGATTTGTTCACCCACAATATTCTTGCCAGCAAGTTAAGGAATATGGATTGGATAAATGGGCTGTAAGATAGACAGAAAGCTGGTTAGACCAGGGTTTCCCAAACTTTTTACTTTAATTGGAACCGTTTTTTTTTCTTCAGATCTGCTTTTTGCAGCCCAAAAATATAAACACATGAAAAACAAACTGAGAAAATACCAGATATATAACATGTCTTGTATTTTTTCAGTAGGTAAGTTGTATTATTACTAGATGTGTCAGCTTGTAGTTTCAAACTGCCTGGCTGGTAAATGTGCTCAGGCTGCATGAGTGTGTCTACCAGCCAGACAGTTCCCAACTACTCGAGGGGTGTGTGTATGTGGGGGGGCCGACGACAGTAGAATCCCTGTGCCGGACTAACTCGTGCTTTGTGGGTGGGAGGGGAGGGAAAGGAGGAATGGGGTCAGGTCAGTCCCACTCCCTGCAGGCCAATTCATTCCTCCCCCATGCTGCGTCTCTGGCCAGCTCCACTTCCCCCAACCCCCTCCCGGGCACCCAGTTCTCCCCCGCTTCTCCTCCCAATCTCCCTTGGCCATCCCTGCTGCCTGCGTCCAGCCCTCCTTCCAGTGGCCACTTCTCCCACCCCGCCCACATCTTCCCCAGCCAGCTCCCTGTCCCCGACCTCACACCCCCCTGGCAGCCCTCCAATCTCCCCAGCCTGCCCTGATTCCCCTGTCCAGTTCTGGTTCCGGTGGCCAGCTCTCCCCTCCTCCTCACCCCAGAATCCCCTGGCACCTGCACCTTTCCTTATCCCAGCATCCTCCTGGTGTTTCCCTTTGCCCTCTTTTTCCCTAATACCCACCCCCTCACCAGTCTCTGCCCCATTCCCCTCCTGCCCCTCCGTGCCCTCACACACGATTTGCTCCATCCTGACCATCATGCCCACCCTTTCTTTCAAGCCTTCTCCCAGCACCTCCCCCGCCACCCCCCAATGCCCCTCTCCTCTCCTCTCCTCTCCTCTCCCAGCATCACCCTGTCTCTCCTCCCACTGACACATCCCCTCCTGCCCTTTCCTTCATGGTCTATACTTGGCCCCCTGGCATTTGTCTCTCTCTCTCTCCTTCACCCATGTCCCTTGGTGCCTTTCCCTCCGCCGCCCAAGCCCCTTCTCCTTCCACCCCCAATCTCCTCTCCTCGCCTCCACTGGCACATGAACTGATTCCCTACCTTTTCCTTCCACATTGCAGGGCCGGAGTCCAGAGCCAGCCAGGCCCCACAACGTGCCTCCCGCAGGTTTCAAAACCCCGGGCTGTGACGTCATGTCACGCCCGGGCGTCTTCCCCGCCCATGTGCAATGCCACGCATGAGCGGCAGGCAGCGAGGAGGAGCTGCATGTGGCAGGGACATTCGGGGCCAAGGGGGATGCTCTGGGGGCGGGATGGGAGGATGCGCAGGGGGAGCCAGTGGGGGGGGGGGGTCCGTGGTCCGCTCCAGGCAGAGCTAGGGAGAGACCCAGCTCCACATAGTGGTGGAGCCGGGACCCGGCTCTTAACTCGCCAGCACTTCCGGGTGCAGGGGCGTGGGGCCCGATTTGACCGAATGGGTTGAATCGGCCTAAGGGCCGGCAGCCACCAGGCACGCTGAGGCCTGGCATTTTTTGTCCACGGCCCGATACTGGGACACGCTGAGCTAGAGGACATTCACTTATACAAAAGGTCTGAACATCTTCTTACTGTCCTACAGAAATACTCCTCATGCTGTTGCCAGCAGAGTGTGCCCGAGGGAGGCAACAGCTGGGTTCGTTGCCCGGTGTGCGTGCTCTAATAAACACACCGGTGTGGAGAAGCAAAAAAAGTTTATTTGAACGCTCAGATAGGTGCCAGGAGACTAGACATATCCGATCAAGCACACTAACGTAAGCAGTTCTTTTTCGAGTGCTTGCTCATGTCCATTCTGATTAGGTGTGCGTGCGCCGCGTGCACGGATTCCAGAGCTTTTTTCCCTTAGCAGTATCCTTAGGGCTAGCAGGGGGCCCCTTGAGTGGCACCGGTATACCGATGCATATATACCCCTGCTGGCCCCTCCACCCCCTCAGTTCCTTCTTACCACCCGTGATGGTAGCTGGAGCATGCTTTCAGGCTGATAGCCTATCTCTTAGCAGCTGTATTCTTTATCTGTTGCATTATAGTTCTAGTTGAAGTTTATCTAGTTAAGTAGTTGTTAAGTACTGTAAATATTTAGTTAGATAGGGGAGCACTGGAACCCTCCCCCGAGGGGAGGGCATGCCAGGACCCCAGGGCTTTAAACCCTGTGCTTCCTGCTCCAAACCTATGCCCTGCGGAGATCCCCACTCCGACTGCCTAAAGTGTCTGGGTGAGGCCCATCGAGCTGAAAGCTGCTCTATTGGTAAGAGCTTTTAGCCCCGGACCAAAAAGGAGAGGGACTCCGGGCTAAAACTCCTACTAATGGAGTCAGCACTGCAGCCTCAGAGCGAGGAGCGGCCTCACTCTGCCCGCAGCGCACTGTCAGCGGCACCCATGTCGGCCAGGCACCGCCCTGAGACCAACAAGGCACCGAGGCACAGATTGCAGTCCCTGGTGCCGAGGGCCTCCAAGAGCTCGAGGGGACTCTCGGCAGAGAGGAGTGCCCAGAAGGTGCGCCCTAAGGAGGGGCACCTTTCTTCTAAGGCCTCCAAAAAGAGGCGCAGCCCGGACAAGGGCAAGAGCCCGGGGCAGTCCGTGGGGATAGAAGAGGTCAGTCGGCCTTCCACCCCAGAAACCTTTGAGGCGGCCCGGGACCTCATTCAAATGGCCGCAAATGGTTGTGGGACCCTCTGGGCAAAGGGCAGGCCTCGACCCAGCAGCAGCTCTTCCCGGTGCCGGGTAGAGCACCGGCACCGGCACCGGAGTCGGGATGAACACCGGCACCGACCCCGGACCCCTTCCTGGCAGCACCAGCAGCACCGGGAGCGAGTGCGCTTGCGGCGCCGGGGGCACCGGCACCGGGGCAGGGTCCGGTGCCACAGACGGGCCTTTGGGCGGTGCAGGGCCCCGCACTGTACTATACGCTGACCGCAGTGCCACAGCCGGCGCCCCGCACAGCACCGATCCCTGCTCATACCATGGGAGCACCAAACCAGCAGCAGGCCGCAGTACCGCAGCACATGGCGGCACCGGTGGGTTACTTACCGGCCTATCAGTTGCAGCTGGGCACGGTACCGCTACAGCAAGGATCTCCACTTATGCCCCCACCGGCACTGCGTGCGGCGCACAGAGGCAAGCCATCAGCCATGGCAGCACAGCGAAAAGTGCAGGCTTCATCGGCCCCTCCCTGGTCGGCATCGGAGTACTCTTCGGAGTCTGAGGCCGAATCGGTGGCATTGGCCAGGTTATCATACAGGTCCTGACCCCGTCATAGGCCTCGCTCATCGGTCAGATCGTCTCACCGGGAACCAGTGGACCAGCAGCAGTGGCAGGGGAAACCTCAGTGGTCATTCTGGACGCCCTGGGCGTACCACCAGGCCCAGGGGCCTCCCCCTATGGTGCCGGTGGCGGGGTCGTCCCGTAGGAGCAGCACCCCATCTGCCACCCCTTTGACAGCCCCTCCACCTGGAGACAGCTCATCCATGGTGGCGAGGCCAAGACCTCCGGTAATCGGTCAAGGGCAGGAGGCTATGTCCCAGCTGGGCTCAGTCTATATGGACATCTCTGCCCAGGGGGAACCAGGGGCACAGCTCGGTGAGGAGGAGGCAGTCCCCTCGAGGGAGTTCTCATCATCTTCGCCGGACGAGGCCCTGGCCGACCCCGCGCCCCAGCCCCCATCAATGGACTCCAGGGCGCACCAGGAGCTGCTCCGAAGGCTGGCGGTCAACCTTGCGGTCCAGCACGAGGAGGTTCACGAGGACCAAGATCCTATGGTGGACATCATAGCGGCAGCGGGCCCTGGCCGAGTGGCGCTCCCACTGAATCAAACGGTGGACAAACTGTCCAAAACTCTGTGGCAGACGCCGGCTTCTATTGCACCGACCCAAAAGGGGGTCAAGAGAAGGTACTATGTACCCCAGGCAGGGCACGAGCATCTTTTTAACTACCCGGCACCGGGATCCATACTGGTACAGGCCGCAGGGCAGAAGGAGCGCCAAGGGCCCCCAGGTCCTACACCGAAGGCGAAGGAGCCTAAGAAATTGGACCTGCTTGGCCAGAAGGCCTACGCCACGGGGGGCCTCCAGCTACGTATAGCTAACCAGCAACTAATGCTGGGGCGTTATGCTTTTAACACGTGGACATCAATGCAGAAATTTGTCAGCCAGCTTCCCCCTGAATCCCGCCAGGAGTTCTGGACCCTGACGGAAGAGGGGCAAGCAGTGGATGGCGTACCTCTCTCCAGGCGGCCTTGGACGCGGCCGATTTGGCAGCCCGCACTATGGCCACAGGGGTAGTCATGAGGCGTAGTGCGTGGTTGCAGGTGTCTGGCATCCCGCCTGAGGTGCAGACCATTATTCAGGACCTGCCTTTTGAGGGGCTGCGCTTGTTTTCAGAGCAGACTGATTCCAAGCTTCATAGCTTGAAAGACTCAAGAGCGACGCTGAAGTCGCTAGGGATACATACCCCGGCCCCTCAGAGGCGCTCTTTCCAGGCTAGACCCTACCCCAGACGGAGGCAGAACAACGGTAGGGGCCGCAGGAGGGGCCGTAACAATAGCCGCACTGACATCTTTAGAGACAGGCGTAGGGGCCCTCTGTCAGACTCCGAGAGAGGCTCAGGACCGTCACCCGGTCCCCAAGCCAAGCCCTCATTTTGAAGGTACACCAGAGAGCAGAGTACCAGTCGCACCTACCTGTCCACTCTTTGGGGACCGTCTTTCCCTCTTTTACCAGGAATGGATAAAGATCACGTCGGACCATTGGGTCCTGGACTTGGTAAAGCAGGGATATACTATCCCCTTCCTTTCCTGCCCTGCCTCCCACCCTCCCTCCCCTTCCCTTTTCAGGGATCCTTCTCACGAGACACTCCTTTGGCAGGAGGTGTCCAACCTGTTGACACTAGGAGCCATAGAAAGAGTGCCCCCAGATGTGAAAGGAAAGGGTTTCTACTCCCGCTACTTCCTAGTACCCAAGGCAAAAGGGGGCATGCGTCCCATATTAGACCTCTGAAACCTGAACACCTTTATAAGGAAAGCAAAGTTCAGGATGGTGACGCTAGCTTGCATCATCCCATCGCTCAAAAAGGGGGACTGGTACGCTGCTCTCGATTTGAAGGATGCGTACTTCCATATTTCAATTTTTCCAAGTCACAGAAAATTTCTATGGTTCATAGTGGGACACGTCCACTTCCAGTTTACGGTCCTCCCATTTGGACTGTGTACAGCCCCGAGAGTCTTTACCAAATGTATGACAGTGGTAGCCGCGTTTCTGCAGCGGCACAGGGTCCAAGTGTTTCCATATCTGGACGATTGGCTCATAAGGGGCAAGTCTTGAGAACCAGGTATTGGATCATGTCTCATGGGCCAGGGCTTTATTCGAGAGCCTCGGCCTCCTCATAAACGATGCCAAATCATTGCTAGATCCCACGCAAGTCATAGACTTTGTGGGGGCCCACCTGGACTCGCCTTTGGGCAAGGCGTCTCTGCCGAGAGACAGATTCATGGCTGTTCGCTCGCTGGTAGTGGGGCTGCAGGAGTTCCCAACTACGACGGCGAGAACCTGTATGAGGCTCCTAGGCCACATGGCGGCATGCACTTACGTGGTCCAACACGCCAGGCTGCGCATGTGCCCATTGCAGGGGTGGCTCAGGGTAGCGCACAACCCCTTGAGGTCGCCACTAGATGCGGTAGTGACTATCCCTCAGGACAGTCTTCGTTCACTGGACTGGTGGAAGGACGAGAGCACGGTGTGTGCGGGGGTCCGATTCACCAAACCGTCCCCGTCAGTGCAGCTGGTCACGGATGCTTCGGATGTGGGATGGGGCGCTCACCTGGGCAACCTCAGAACGCAAGGTACGTGGTCAACAGAGGAGGTTCACCTCCATATAAATATCAAGGAACTGCGGGCGGTCAGGTTGGCCTGTAGGGCGTTCCTTCCTCATCTGCAGAACAGAGTGGTGGCGGTGTTGACCCCCAACAATGCTACCACCAAAATGTCACCAGCTTTTCTAATGATGGGACGTCAGCTGCGCACTTGTTTTGATTTGCTGAAACCTTCAGAACCGCCACAAATTGTGCAACGTCAACAGCAAGGTCAAGTCATCAGATGTGCATCCAGAGTAAAAGATCAAACTTTTAGTCCTGGACAGCCAGTTTTGGATCGGAACTATGCTCCTGGAGCTAAATGGGTCCCTGCCACTACTATTATTGCTCAGACAGGACCTGTTTCCTGTGCAGTCTGGACTGCGAAGGATCTCAGCTGGCGGCAGCATGTAGATTAGTTATTGATAGGTTCTGCCTACCCCAAGACACATCTCCAGTTGAGTTGCCTGTCCTTCCCACTGCTGGTGAGTTACCATGTCAAGAATCACCTGCTCCTGACTCTCTTCCTCCATCAACACCTGACGCTAACATAAACCCACTCCCTGAGCAAGCTGATCGGACAGCCTCAGCTGTTCACACTTCAAGTTCCTAGCCCAGTGTCAGGCCCATACCCATAACACCTTTGGGTGCAAGGTCCACCATAATCCACCTCAACAGCTGGACCTTTAGTTGAGTAACTCACATATGGGGCAAAATAATCCCCAGGGTTAGCTGGGAACCTGAGGCAGTCTATCCGCATTTCATAGTTAGTGTTTGTTTCCTTAAAGGGACATTTTTATTAAGGAGGAGGAATATGTTGTGTATTGAGTTGTAGATATAGATCTTGTTATAGTAACTGAAGTCACTGGGGTCAGCCAAGCTGGTTTGGGCATGTTCTAGTTAGTTCCGTGTTCTGCAATAAAATGGACACTTGCACCTACTCAAGCTCTCTCTGTTTCCACTGATTTCTTCTTCAACTGTGGAACTCCACACGATATAACAGATGGAAACCAGCAGAATGTGGCAACTGTAAACAAAATGTCTGGAGGGGCACCTGTGGAACCCTGATAGGCTCCATGGGTAGGTTGCCCATCACTGGCCTAGGCCAGGGAGTTACAGTAAACCTCAGAAGGTCACCTTCCCTCAAAGTGGGGTAAGAGGAAGATGTTCATTGGAGTGGGGCGGGCAGGGTACAAAGAGGAGAGGAAGGTGAGGTGCTTTGGGAGGGAATGAGGAGCATGCTGGGTGGGGTCACAAGGGTGGGAATAAGGAGGATTCTCCACTAGGACATGAACTGGGTAAAGTGCTGGAGCAAGGGTTAGGGAGGAAGGAAGGGGGCTGGTCCAGAGAAAAGTGCTGGGGGCTCTGTGAGGGGGGGAAGGAAGGGGACTGCTCCAGGGCAAATGCTGGGAGAAGGGTGGGAGGGGGACGAGCTGGTGCGTGGGGGGGAAGGAAGGGGACTGGTCTGAGTCAAGGTGCTGGGGCGACGAAGGAGCTCGGCGTGGGGGGGCGAAGGAGGGGGCTGGTCCGGGACAAAGCGCGAGGCAGCGGGGGGAGGGGCCGGGCTGAGCGAACACAATTCGCCCTCAGTCCCTGAGCCGCCAAAGGGGCGGGGTTTGGGAGCGCCGCCCCGTTGCTATGGCCACCGGGTAGCGTCGGTTGAGGTCGGCGGTTGTTCTCCCCGCGGCTGCCCGGCCCAGCCCCGCCATGAGCCTGGACGACGTCCGCGTGCAGTGGATACGGGACCGGGTGCTGAGCGCGCTGGGGCTCACCGACCCGGCGCCCTTCGAGGAGCTGCTGAACCGCGACGACGGCGAGGAGGGCGACACCGTGCTGCGCTTCCTCAACCAGCGCGCGGCCGGCGAGGATGTGGAGGTGGCGGGGGCCGCGCTGCTGCTGCGGGCCGAGCTGCGCCAGGAGGAGCTGGAGTTCGAGATCTGTACGTCCGTGCGCCGCGCCCGCCCGCCCCGCGCCTCCGGCAGCCCAGGCCCGGCGTCCCCTTGCTGCCCAGCCCAGGGCGTGCCTGCCGCTCTGCGCTCCGCCTGTCCTCCGAGCGCCCTTCCTTGCGCTCCGCTTGTTCTCTGTGCTCTGCCTGCCTACCCTCTGAGCCCCCCTTCCCATGCTCCGCCTGTTCGTCGGTCCTCTGAGCCCCCCTCCCCTGTGAGCCCCCATCCTCTGAGTCCTCTTCCCTGTGCTCTGCCTGTCCATCGAGCCTTCCATTCCCTGCACTCCCCTTGTCTGTCTGTCTTCTGAGCCCCCCATTCCCTGCACTCCACCTATCTACCAGTCTTCTGAGCTCCCTCCGTAAGCTCCATCTGTACATCTGTTGCCTGAGCCCCCTTTCTCTGCGTCCTGTCTGTCCTCTGAGCCCCACCATTCCTTGTGCCCTGCCTGTCTGTCTATCCTCTGCCCCCTTTCTTGTGCTCCTTCTCTTCCACCTATTCTTTGAGCCCCCCCCCCATTCCCTGCACTTCACCTGCCTGTCTGTCCTCTGAGCCCCACTTTCCTATACTCCACCTGTTTGTGTGTCCTTTGTGACCTCTCCCATTCCCTGGGCTCAGTCTCTCTGCCCATTTTCTGCATCCCACCTGTCCTTCCCCTCTGCTCCTGTCTGTCCGTCCTCTGCCTGTCCCAAGTTATATGGGATCATGCCTATTCCATGTCTCCTGTCTATCCTTCCCCCTGACTGTCTGTGTCCTCCCATTTGTGTGTGGAACTATAGTATCTCTACCCATCTATTCCCTGTTTCATCCTATCTCTCTTGTAGGGCTCCATATCAAATCAGCCCACGTGTCTATCTATATTGGTGACCACATATCAGATTTTGGGGTCCCCTTTTGGGGTTCAGTAGCCACTTCAGGAGAGTAAATCATTGCATGTAAATCATTGTTTTGTTCATGTGTGTTATTTTGATCCTGTACAGTAGAAACAGCAGAACATATTATATCTGAAAATGATCTGAAGGAGGAAGATCCAGAAAACCCTCGTCAGGAGGAGTTGGCTGAGTCTGCCTCAGTTGGAACAGCAGAAGGAAGTATGTATGATCAGTAGATCTTGGAAGTAGCTTGAAGATTCATTGCTGGGGATAAGTATGTCAGGATGTTGCTTCATCTGGAATGGCATAAGTAAGGAAGATTGATTGTTATATCCTAAAGGAACATAAAACATGAAATAATTAAAAGTAGTTTAAATTACTACACCAAACCTAGAATCTCTTTATTAACTTTTGTTTAATGCAGGGGTGGGCAACAATTTTTGATGGGGTACCATTCCAAGAATTTGGAAAGTGGTCAAGGGCTGCAATCTCCCATTTTAATGGAGGAGATGCAGGGTCTGAGATGGAGGTTGGGTTCAGAAGGAAGCTTGCAGTAAGGGATTGGTGTGCAGGAGAGGGTGTGGAGTCTGAGCGGGAGTTGGGGTGAAGGAGGTAGTTGTGATCTGGGTTAGGGGATGGTAGTTGTGACCTGGTTTAGGCTAGGTTTAGAGTGCAGGGGTTTGGATTATGACCTTGGGAAGGGGAGTAAGGTGCAGGAGGGGAGGAGGGGTTTGGGCTGTGACCTAGGGCAGGGCATGGGGTATAGGGGGCAGAGGGTTTAGGTTGTGATCTGAGGCAATGGATTGGAATGCAGGAGGGGGCAGAGGGTTTGGGTTGTGACCTGGTGCATGCTCTGGGAGGAGATATGGGAGCAGGAGCGGGAGGTAAAGGGTTTGGGTTGTGACTTGGGGCAGTGGGGACAGAGGGGTTGGAGTGCTAGAGGCAGGCTCTGGCTGGGAATCTTATCTATTTGACTCCCAGCCAGCTGTCTTCTAAAGCAGATTCCCTGCTTGCCCTGCCCCGACACTGGCTGCAGGGGCAATGTGGTTTTTGAACATCTACAAGCTTGAGGGGAGGGAGGAGGGTGCTTTGCAAGATGTTTACAACAGGCAGCTCCCATTGTCTGGAAATTTGCCAATGGGATTGTGCTGGGGGCAGGAGCAGTGGGTAAAGGCTCACAGCTGTTCAAACAAAACTGCATAGCAGTTTTTCTCAGCAATGTGTAGGGGGCAGGTCGGATCCAGCAGCTATTTTGCCCAGGCCACGTTTAATGTTTTTTTTTTTTTAAATCACTGTTTCCTTTCTTGATCAGTGAAGGATCCGCTCAGACAAAACTACCTAACTGATTATGCACAAAGTATCGTCAGATGCACAAAGTAAACAGGGGAAAACTAACCATCACAAAATACTGCAACCAACTATAAACAAAGGGAGTCAAATGCACAAAGTTACCAAACAAAACTCAGATCTTTTTCTGTTTAATTTCAACTTTAGTAATAGTAGGTGTTACTTTCATCAATAATAGGTACAAACTTTCCAGATAGAAATGTGTGTTAACAATAAAATTGACAGTGTGGTATTAAACGCAAAGGCAGAGATGTACTCACACAAACAGTTTGGTTTAGAAGTGTTCTGTCTGGTGCATTATCTAGCCGAGGAATTTTCAAACTATTTTTGCTAGGCCCCCTTTGAAAATATTTCAGGCTGTGACAACCTCTACAAAAAGTGATCGCAGATTACTCATAGAAACATACTCAAGGCATGCCACCTTCACGTCTTCACTGTCTTCTGAGCTGTGTAACGAGAGTAACCTTTGCTGGCTGGCCACCAATCCCTTAAGGCTGTACTGCCAGCAGCAGCAGTACAGACATAAGGGTAGCATGGTATAGTATTGCTACCATTCTGTGCTGATGTTGGTGGTGGCACTGCCTTTGGAGATGGATGGTGGGAGAGCAGCAGCTGCTGTATCTCCCCTTCAGATCCCCTTTCCCTAAACAATATTGTGATTTAATGACTTCTCTACAATAGCCTGTGACCCCCCCTTTTGGGTCAGAATCCCTATATTGAGAAATGCCGGTCTATTTTATGTTAATTTGTGAAATTTAATTGAGAATTCCAACTAAACTAAGTCTATGCACTATATATATATGTGTATATATAAGGAACCAGTGAAACTCTTGTTATAATATAGATTGAACCTCTCTGGTCTGGCAATATCCATTATCTAGCACAACAATAGATGTTGCTGGACCAGAGAGCTCCTGGCTTTTAGTCCAGGGGCTGGGAGTGGACGATGGGATTTGTGGCTGGGAGAGGAGCTGAGAAGCTGGGTGTGGGCCTGGCAGCAGAGCCAGTGTGGGAGCAGAGAGCCCAGCAGCTCAGGCCAGACCTGGCATCACAGCCCCAGCAGGGGCAGTGGAGTCCAGCGGCTGGAGTCAGTACTGGCCTACCAGTGCAGCCCTGCAAGGAGTGCAGTTGAGGCTCAACCCAGCATTGCAGTCCAGCTGAGGATGAGGAGCCTGGTGGACTGGGCCAGGGCCAGGGCCAGAGCCAGGGCTGGAACCAGCATTGCAGCTCTGCTGGGAGGGTGGAGTCTATAGCTGGGGCCAGCATCTCAGCCTTGCTGGGTTGGTGGCCCGGGGGCAGGAAGCCAACGGCCAGGAGGGGAATCATTCTGGGAGCCAGGCCAGCAGTGGAACTGGGTGGAGGCTGGAGGGGAGCCTGGCCGGGTCTGCTCATGGACCTGGGAGAGCCAACTTGTATTGCTTGTTATGAAAATACTTCACTAAAAATGCTGGTATATTTTGGTGCAGTAGTTTAGATTGAGCTTTGTAATTTATGTGCAGAGGAACCCTTAATACAAAAGGTGAAGGATTCACATTGCAAGAAAAAGACTCTTTGGCTCTCTCTGCACTGGTGTGCAGGGGTAATAGCACTCTTGTACTCCCTAGCACGCCTGTTACAGAAGACAGGTACAGTGTTTTAGTCTAACATTCCCTGAGAGGGACATTTAGAGTTACTGATACCATTCTTCATACCTTAAGGGTTACCAGTTTGATTGGCAATGTAGCCACTGTCATCCCCCTATGCATCTGTTAGCATCTGTAGAACATAAAGAAAACATGCTGCATCTTCTAAATGGATATAGCAAATGAAATATTATCTCAATGCCCTCAAAAGTATTATGGCAGTTTCTTTATTAGACACTAGAAGATTTACATGGCATACCTGGGGTCCCTGACTCAATTTTTGTTTTACTCTCTCAAATATACAGTAGATATGTTACAAGCTTTTGCCAACAGATGGCTCCTTACTTCAAAAAATAAGATCCCCATTGTTTGGGTCCTTCACTCAATTACTTTTTGTTTTTCTTCATTTAAATCATCACTCTGGGATGGGGATGGGTGTGCAATATGCAGGGCTCAGTATGCAGGCTGCCCCAGGGAGAGAGGATGACCCCAGCCCTCTCTCTATACAACACCTTATGCTCAAGTGAGAAGTGCCTCACTGTGACTGTTGCATCTCCAGCAGGCAGAGCCAGAGAAGAGGTGCATGTGCCCCAGCTGGGGAAGGTCCAGGTTCATCTGCCCCCTGCGCTTCCCAGCCAGAGTGAGGAATACAGCAAACTGCACTTTCCCCTGTCTCCCTAACGAAGTGGAGCAGCCAGCAATATCCTTGTACAAATCAGGGGAGGGGAAAGCATCTGCTCCTGCCTCTAAAGGGAGTCTGGGAAAGTGGGAGGCTGGAGCAGTCCCAGATGGGGGCAGGGGAGGAGGGAGGTGGAATCATGTCCCCAGCCAGGCCTGGTGATTCTCTTTTCTATGCATCCCTGTATGAATGGTGGGGAAAGCTGCAGCCTTTGGCCCTCTACCCCATTCTCCCTACAAGGTATCGGGGGTGGGGGTGGAGGGTGAGAGGCTCAGGACTGGAGAAGATAGATGGATAGGGGATTGCCCCCATCCCACCCCTTTCACCTGCCTGGTGATTCTGTCTCTGTATGGTCTTTTGCGAGGTAATCCCATTCCAGGCACATTCTATTTTTCTGGCACAACCAAACTCTTATGATAAGAGGAAGCTGCATACCAAATTTGGTGGCCCTAGCTTTTACTGTTTCATAGGAGTTATTGAACAGACATACTAATGCACCAACTCTTTCAAATATATAGTAGATAATATCTTCAGCCCCCACTGCGTGGGTGCTTCCCCTACAAATTCTACCTATGAAAACTAGGATTGAGCTACAGATGTTTGCTTAGAAAAATGCACCTTTGACTTTTGAAATGTGTTGGTCTGTTTGTTCATCACAATTCAACTTTAGGCATTAAGATTGTAAACCAACTGTAGCTACTAGTTAAAAGCAGCAGGGCACATGCACATTTAGGAATATATTGAAATCCTGTTCAGCAGAAATAGAATAGTATGAATCACAGAAATGTGTGATTAATGCATAGCTTGAATGGCTACTTTGTGCAAGACACCTGCAAAGATGTAATTTGTTTTTTGATTATTTATTTAATTTCAGAACTAAGTTTGATGGAGTTGGTTTTGAAAGATTGGAATAGATGAGCTTCTTTGATTTCCTCTTCTGTATATTTCTTTATTAGAGAGGGATCGGAAGAGTAAAGCATCCGTTTCAGAATTGCTAGACATTAAGTCTTCACCAGAACATACATCGCGCTTATCTGTTGTGTCTGGTTTGAGTGAACTAAACCAAGGCTTTTTGGGTGAAAGTAAAGAGCAGATATTCAAAGTAAGTCCATTGCATTTTATTTTTATTTTTTGAAGGGATTTGAAGGGGTTCTGTTTGAGATTCCCACTTTTAAATGTGTAAAGTTTCAATAAATCTTATTTAGAATTAAAGACGTAAAACTGCATATTGTGATCCTTAAGCACAACAAAATGGATTCTGAGCATATGATTTTCCATCTGAGACTGAATGTAACAGGATACACTCTCTCCATGAGGCTTCCTTATGGTTGTGACTGGGAACTATCTCTCTGTCACCCCTTTCCTTAGTTGTTCCAAACCCCATCTCACTTGGCCCTCTGGCCAGGTCACTATATAGTTTTCCCTTTCTTGGTAATAGAGCAAGACCAGGAACTAAAATGGTGACAGTTCACCAAGGTTAGCCCCTGGTGGGTCGCTGCTGCTATATTTTCAGGCACCTCTTAAGGTACATTGGCCGGGAATGGTGATCCACGTCCAGTGGGAGCTGTGATCCCCTATATTTGTAGAGGCATAGGTAAATACAGCCATTTGTGTGGGACTAACTCTGTCAGACCATATCCAGCCCAGAAGCTGGTGTTTGCTCAGCCTTGTAATAAAATCTCATTAGACCAGTTGTCCAGGTACCATTGAAGGCAGTCTTCCTATTCAAGAATGTGCCACTTTCTCATTGTTTGGTAGCAGACTCCAGGTTCAGCTGCTACTCCAAGTTCCAGCCTTACCATCAGCAGCCAAAGTCTGCATGGTTTCAACACTTGCTGCTGTTTCCCTGTGCTTCTTTCTCTATCTCCCTCTGGGGAAAAAAACTTCTCTCAGGGTCTGTTTCTGCTTCCCCACTGGTTTTCCTTCTTCTCTCCACACTAAGTATTGAACAGGCAAAGTTGAATTATAGGGATGTTTCACTGTTCTTAAAGTATCAGGCACAGGCCACTGCCAGAGGCCTGATACTGGACACCTCAGTGAGAAGTGTTCACTCTACACCATCCCTGAAGAAGTTTAGGTGGCTCAGAAGTAGCTAATTAACCTAACAAGCTGCACCTGGAGAAGGACTTAGGCCTCACTGACAAGAACTAATTGAAGATGGAGGAAATCTGAGCAGGTGTAGGAAAAGACTCATATAAAGCCAGAAAGTGAGAGTGGAAGGGGGCTGTAGTTATTCTTTGGACCTACAAAATACATCAATAGGTTGTTTGTGTGCCACATCCTACAGTACCAACTTGCAGGTTTATTTGTACCAAACCACCAGCAAAGTTCACTATTCATTACAGGTTGAACCTTTCTAGTCTCGCACCTGCAGGACCAGACCAGCGTTGAACCAGAGAATTTGCTGAATCACAGGAGGTCAATAGTATCTAGCAGCATTACAAACACTTCAGTTTCTTACTGGGCTTTTAGAAGACATTTAGGTGGTAAATTAGAGCTAAATAACAGCACAGAACACTGAGGTCCAGGACTGGTGGTTATAAACAAACTTTATGGGATTGCGGGAAACTTGGCTGCACTCATATATACACATCTGACTAACTAACACCATGCTGGACCACAGATGTTGCCGGACCAGAGAGTGCCAGATTAGAGAGGTTCAATTCGTAGAATCGACAAGTAATAATACACTGTGAAGTAAGTGAGGAAGGACACTGGTCTCTTGGCCACAGGTTACTTGTCACTTACTGATCACCTAAGGATGCATGCTAACAGGGCTCTTGCCTCTTAGAGGCTGTCAAGCTATAGTCATTTAGTTAATATAATTGTATGAACAGTGTCTTTTTTTTTTTTTAAAACCTCAGTCTTTTCTCCTTCCACTTGAGTAGCTGGATGTGTATTTATGTATTCCTTTGAGGCTGCCATCAATAGCATTGGGATCTGTAGCTCTCTGATTTGAAATCTACAGAGCACTTTTCTAGATGCTTCCATAGGACTGGGAAGCAAAAATTTAGAAGTTGTTCCCAAAACTGAATATTTGTACTATCTGATGTGTGATTTTTTTTTTTTAAACTTTGTTTTTGTGTTAGTGATTTGTGGCACAATAGCATAAACATATTGCAGTGGATGGAATTGATTCTGTCCTGCTGCTGGTAACTAACAACTGGAAGTCTGTTACAGAAGTATACTTGATTAAATTCATTACCATATTTCTTATGTTTCAGACCATAAAACAGACCGTTTACAATCTATATTTTCATGTGGCTTTTAATGACATTTCTGAAGAATTTGTTAATGATGATATTATGTTCTTTCTCCGAGATACAAGAGGTAATTTCTGGATAAATTATGACTGAACATTTTAGTTCAGTGTTTTAGAAAGTATTTTAGACTAAGAAATGATGATGACTGGGATTTATGATAATGTGCTGAGTAGACAGGTTTGATGTCAGAATAGGCCTGGGAGCCAGAAACCTCTGAGTTTTAATCTGGCTTGAGCATCCACCTTATGGAAAGTCACCTAAACTATCTGCCTTCATTTCCTTATTTTACAGATGGCATTAAGATTTGCATGCCCCTCTGAGAGGAAATACTGAGGTTTAATTATTTAATGTTTGTAAAAAGCTTTGAAGATGAAAAGTTATACATGATGCTAGGCAGCAGGGTGAGGATGAAGATAACTGAGCTATACTTTATTGCCCATACCAGTCATATGGATAAGGTTACTGATATACAGTACTACTGTATAAAACACAAATCTTGTTTTAACATTAAATAATTTTTCCTGAAAATAGTGACCATGTCTACTACAAGCTACTGTAACCAAAAATGTTTTTCAGTTTTCATTTTTCTTCCAAAATTTGACACAAATTTGCAGGACATTTGACAAAAATATTTTTTAATATTTCTACCAAAAATAATTGTCAGGTTTTTTACTAGTTCTGTGCAAGATTTTGCCATTCCTTCTGAACAGTGATAAGCTGGAAATTAAAATGGTATCTCCAGGGTGATAAAAGAAAGAATCACCATTAAGCCATCAAGATGGCATATGGAAACTTATAGTACAATGATCCATCTGATTTCCTTTTGCATGCTTATAATTTTTATGAGAACATTGGGGAGTCCAGACATATTTCAGTTATGAGTGGCTGGGTGAATTGGCTTATGTCAGATCCAGTTTACTGGCACATATATTTTACTTTTTAGAGTTTTTAACATTTAATTTCTCCTTATTCTGGAACACATCAGCATTTTTTTAATTACTGTTTTCTGTACCAAATAGCTAAATTTAACACTTATTATTTATTTATGTCTAGAAACAGTTACTGAACCTAATGATATGAATGAAGCTAATGAAACTCTGCCTGAATTGCTAGAATGTGGCATCCTGAATGGTCACACTCTTTTGATGCTGAAACATATTTTCTCACAGGTAAACGTGTTACTATTTTGCATATGAACCCTGAAGTTTTTGTTTGTGTCTAATGTTCCATTTTAGTAGTGGGTTGATATTTCCAGAATACAGTAAATCATTGTGGGCACTCTGTGGCCCATTCGGGCTCTATGTGTGACTCATGAGACATTTTATTTACTGTTACCCGAGCACCGGGTTTACAGGTTCTGCTGGGTTTTTTGGGGGGGGTGTCATTTTTTCTGTACCAGTATTACTAAAGGGACATATTGGAAGAGCCGTATGCTCCTTCTGCATCCAGCTAGATTGCCACATCCTGCAAATTCTAGGTACAAGTGCAGTTAGCAAAACTACCTTATCCCAGGAGACTGTCTTGGTTACGACAATCTTGTGTCCCACTGAAATGATGGAGGGCCACTCATGTCATCCACTCACTAACCTAAGTTGCCCCTCACTGCAATAAATACTAATAATTGCTGAGCTACTCTGATTTACCCATTTGACATTTATGTATAATATAAATTATCTCTCCACATACTTCCCCCCATGTGTATAGGGAAGAGTGTGGAGAGAGCTGATATTTGATCTCATTGCATGTTACAAGTGTGGGAAAGTCTTAGAATGTAATAACAGATGCTCTTATTTATATACACGACTTAGATAAGATTGAAGGAAGCTTTCAGATAGGGTGTGAGGACAGAATAAGAAAGTATGAGACTCATATTACTCCATAAGAGTTGAGAGAATAAGGGGATAAAATGAATTAGCCATAGGCAATAGATGCAAAGGTTTTTTAAATTAATAGTTCAAAATTTGACTGGATGTTGATTTTTTCAAAATCACGAACAATCTAATTTGTGGTACATGTTTATGTTTCAGGTTTTTTTGCCTGCTTTGTCCCATAATCAGCAAAAAGCTGAGGGGTCTGCCTTTCATCCAGACACTGAAAAGTCAGATGCTGAAGACAAGCATTTAACTGAAGCTGAACCTCTTGAAAAAAAGAAAGAGCAATCTGTGGAATTTCACAGTTTTCATATTATAAGGAATGAGTTCTTAATGAATATGCAGAAATTTCTAAGTCATATTCAAAGGACGATACAACAGATTGAAGGCAAGTGTCCCCCTCTACCTACTCTAATACTTATATTACACTCCAAGTCATCTGATGAAGTGGGCTCTACCCACAAAAGCTCCTCATTCCACGAGGAGTAACGGTAGTTCGAACTAGGAAGCTTAGTTCGAACTACCTGGTTCATGCCGCGTGTAGCCGCGCGGCACGGGGTTCGAACCAGCGGGGATTTAAAAATGGCGGCGCCCCGCTTATGCAAATGAAGCCCGGGAAATTCAAATCCCGGGCTTCATTTGCAATTGCGGTATGCCTACATTACCCCACTAGTTCGAACTAGCGGGGTAGTGTAGACATACCCTTAGTCTCTGAAATGCCACAGGACTGCTTGTTGATTTTACAGTTACAGACTAAAATGGCTATCCCTCTGAGTCTTCATTATGTGTCAGTAGACTTCATTCAGGTGTGGCTTTGTTTCAAATTGTGATACTCAACCTGTGGTTTTGAAATTGCACACAAATTGGAGTCTCCAGTTTTGATCAGAGGTTCTCTTCTGTGACCAGGAGAGCATTACATTCAGCTTTATCCATATGAGAGAGCCTGGAGCAAATGGACCAGATCTGTAAATAAAATCTTGCCAAGCAGTCAGGAAGTGGAGTGGGAGAAGGACTACACTCACCAAAGGAGCACAGAAATATAGGAATTGCCTATTGGCTTTTGGTTTCTTCAGTCTAGAATCCTGACTCTTACAATAGTCATTACCAGATGCTTCAGCGGAAGATACAAGAATGCCAGAAAAGGCATATGTGGGATAATCTGCCCCAGTGATGTCTTAGTCTAACTCCTACTAGGCTTGAATCTCTTTAATTTTGCAACTCTGGGAAATTGGGGAAGGCTGGATTAAAGATTTTCCTGGGACAGGGAGGGTGCTATGGGGTTTGGATATAAGGGGGTAGGAGTGTGCTTAGGTCCACACATGGATCCATGCTCCCTGCTGCTCCCAGGCACTGCTCCCTGCTGCTATAGAAGCAATGGGGAAGAGCATCAGGGGAAGTGCAGGCCACCATCAGGGTGGAGGCAAAAGGGGCAACTGCCCTCGGGCCTGGCAATTCAAAGGAGTCTGGGGCTCCCTGGCCCTTTAAATCACCATTGGAGTGTCATGCTGCATGCTCCATGTGGCTCTGATGGCTGGCAGGAGGGCAATGCCACGCTCTTGGTGGTGCAAAGGGCTGCCTGCCTTGGCTATGCCCTTTCCACCTGAGGCATTGCTCTTTCTAGAAGTGTGGAGCGGGCCTCCTCCAACTTGCTCAGGGGCCTGTGGAGAAAGGAAAGGGAGCAGCAGCGCACAAAGTCTATACCATGGGTGTTCAGTTGGAGTATATGGCGGTTCAATTGTAGTTAGAGAGAGAGTCTTAAACCCTGAAACCTGAGGCAGGTGGTTTACACTTCAAAAATCTTTGCATACATTAAATATGATGATTCTGAAAAAGTTGAAAACTTTTGGCCCAATAACTGAAATAGAATGAGCAGGTTTACTAGCTATCCTCAGATAAATATCTCAATGGAAGTTTTGTGCCTTTCTCTTTTGTATTATTCAAATGATGTTGATGAAACACATGAAGCAAATAAAATAGCTAAATGAATCTAACTGCATTTTGTTCCAACAGGAGAAATTAAATTGGAGATGCCCACTATAAATCTAGATGCAGAAGTGAGTGAACTTGCCACAGATCCAGAAGTGGTTGAAACATTAGAGCACTGTGGAATGACCTGGATAACGTTAATATCCACAGCTGTTGAAGAACAACTCAGAAAGATCCCACAGGTAGCATTGCTAATGACTGCTCAGCATGCTAAATCTGATCTTTCCATTACTGGTTTGTGTTCAGTGTTATCCTCTGATTGATCCAAAGAGAGGGGGTTCCCATCTGCTACCTAATATACAGAAGAACAAAGGTAATGGGAAACTACATGTTTTCTGAGTAATGAAGTCTAAAGCAACTCACTTCCAAATTGTCAGTTCAAAGTGCAAACCCTGCAAATTGTTAGTTATTTAAAGTTGTTTCCAATTAATGGTTATTCAGTACTTTGTGTAAAATGAATGTGGTTGTTTCAGCCCAGCTTTTAATGATCAAGTGTCCTATAGGTGCTGACTCCAGGGGTGCACTGGGAAGCACCTCACTGGAGCACACACAAGGAAAAATAATGGATGTGAAGCATCCGCCAGTGCCAAGCTGTCCCCTATGTACCTCTCCCCATGCATCTCATATACTGGTGGTCCAGCACTGACCAACTGCTCTCCCTCCCTCCCTGTGATTCTGGAGCACTGCAAACAGCTGATTCATCGCATTCAAGCTCTAGAAGGGAGGGAGGTGGAGGAGCAGGGCATGGTCGGGTGAAGAGGTGGGGTGGGGTGGAACAGGGGTGAAAAGAGCAGGGAAGGGACTTTGGGAAGAGGTGGACTAAGGAACAGGGCCTGAAGCAGGGGTGGGTCAAGCACACCCTGGCAATATGAGAAGTCCGTGCCTATGAAGTGTCCACATCACAAAAGTTAGCATACAGTTGGCTTTAATGGCTATTTTTCTTGGCAGTCTCTGCAGAGAGTCAAAATACTAAATGAGTCTGAAGACTGACATTTCCTTTCCTAAGGGTGGGCTCAAAGAGAAGGAGCAAGGCAGCATGTGGAAGGAAGTTTGCTGCAACTGCCTAATCTGAGGCTAGAGGACTTTAGTGTCCTAGGATGAGTTTCCTTCCACTAGAACTAACTTCATAGAGAATCATAGAATAGAAAAGTAAGGCAGAAAGGGACCTCAAGAAGTCATCTAGTTCAGAACCCTGCATGGAGACAGGGCCAAATAAATCTAGACTATCCCTCACAGTTGTTTATCTAATTTGTTCTTTAAAAGGTCTTGTGATGGGAATTCCACAGATTTCCTTGGAAACTATTCCAATATTTACCTATCCTAGGGCAAATCTACATTATGAAGTAAGGTAGACTGTAATATGGTTCATGTTTTATCCTCTGATTTTGCAATTTGAAGATCCGTGTACTCACTTGGGGAAAGAATGGCATGTAGTCTGAAGTAGTGTGTTCCTATTATGGAGCCTGCCGTCAGACTCAGAGGGTGATGCACTGTGGGTAGCTTTGCATTCTGGGCTATGCTCCTGGTGTCCTCTGGGACCAAAATTGTTTAACGATTTATTACACAGCCAGCCTCCCATAATGCACTCATCTACTCCCTTCTCCCCCCCCAAGAGATAAAGGGAGGGCGGCAGTGTGATCGTGTCTTTTTGTGCCCTTGTTGCCCACGCAGCTGCCAGAGCAGCACGAGCAAGGAGCCCAGTTTGCAGTAAATCATTGTGATGCTCATGTATGTCATGATGCACCTAATGACATAGTATATGGAGAAAGTACACATGTTGCCCAACCTGGAAGAGGGCAAGGACGGATCTCGGCATGGCATGGAAGTGCTGTTCATGCATTGTCCGGTGCTGATGCTAGCGCAGCCACCAGTCAATTCTGTGGACATAGTGTAACACCGGTTCTGGTTTTGAGACAAGCTCAGACTAGTGGGACTGCACTGTGATGCAAAGGTAGGACAATCAGCAAGTGGCTGCAGAACTTCAGAATGCACAAGGTCCATTCTTGGAACTTTATGAATGGCTTTCCCCTATGCTGAGGTGCCAGAATACCCACATGAGACCTGCTCTGACTATGGAGAAGTGCGTGGCAATTGCTCTATGGAAGTTTGCAATGCCAAACAGCTACTGTGGGGAATCAGGTTGCAATGGGGAAATCAACAGTGGGGGCTGCTGTTATACAAATAGCCACAGAAATTAATAACATTCTGCTACAGAGGGTTGTGATTCTGGGGAATGTGGATACCATAGTGGATGGCTTTGCCACAATGAGGTTTCCTAATTACAGTGGGGCTATAGACTGGGGTGGGCAATAATTTTTGATGGGGGGGCCACTCCAAGATTTTGGAAAGTGGTCGAGGGCTGCACTCTTCCATGATATTAATGGAGAAGGTGCAGGGTCTGGGATGGAGGTTGGGTGCAGGAGGGAGCTTGGAGTAGCGGATTTGAGTGCAGGAGGGCCTGTGAGGTCTGAGAGAGAGTTTGAGTGAAGGAAGCAGTTGTGATTGGGATGCAGGGGTTTGGGTTGTGACCTAGAGCAGGAGAGGGTTGTGACCTGGGGCAGGGGACTGGGATACAAGAGGTGGTGCATGGGTTTGGGTAGTGACTTAGGTCAGGAGATTACAGTGCAGGGATTTGGATTGTGACCTAGGGCAGGAGGGGATTGTGATCTGAGATAAGGGATTGGGGTTCAGGGTTTGGAAGGGGGTATGGGTGTAAGAGGGGGGCAGAGGGTTTAGGTTATGTGAGGTAGGAGGGTAACAGCAGTCCAGAGTTTTTAGGCCATATGCTCTGTGCATAAGAGCCTGGATGGTGCGGGGAGTAGTGTGCTTCTGCTTGTACTTCCTAGGGGCAGGAACAGTGTATGAAGCACCACTCCCCTTTTCACAGCTCACAGTTTGTGAAATAGAAATGTCTCTGCTGCCTCTTTTCTGAGTGGCATGTGGGGGCGGGGGAAGCAGGAGAGTCTGCCGGAGGCTCCCTGCTGTGTCTGCAAGCCGGATCTGGTGGCTGGGTGGGTCAGATCCAGCCTGCGGAGGGTGTTTTGCCCAGGCCTGCCATAGACGGAACACGCATCCCCACCCTTACCTCAACCACCTTGCCTCAGAGTACATCAATTGCAAGAGGTATTTCTCCATGGTGCTGCAGGTGTGGTGGATCACAAGGGCCATTTCACTGACATCAACATGGGATGGTTGGGAAAGGCACATGATGCCCACATAGGTGGAAAAGTCTATTGTGATCTTTAGCCACCCTGTATACCCCTTGCCATACACTCATACTCATGAAGCCATACACTGGCAGCCTGGACCCTAGCAAGGAGGAGTTCAGTAATAGGCTGAGCAAGTTCATAATGGTAGTTGAATGTGCTTTTGGAAATTTAAAGGGTATTTTAGTAGTCTCCTGACTCGGTTGGATCTCAGTGAATGCAACATTCCCTTTGTGTTGGCAGCTTGTCGTGTGCTTCATAATCTGGCAAGGACAAGGGGGAAACTTTTCTGGCAGGGTGGGGAGCTGAGGCAGAGTGCCTAGGTAGAGAGTTTGAGCAGCTAGACACCAGTGCCATAAGGAGAGCAAGGCAAGGGGCAGCACAAATCAGAGATGTCTTGAAGGACATTTTATGCATGGTCAGGTTTGAGACTTCCCCATGGCTCTCAACAGCCTGCCCCTGCATTCCCTGTGTTTGACTTTAATCCCCCACCCCATTGCACTGCTGCAGTACAAGCTATAAAGAGACCATTGTGCAAAGAACAGGAGTTTTTGTTTGGGGAAGATAGCAAGGAAAGGAAAGAAGTGGGAATCTGAAGGGTCGAGGAGGGCTCAGGAATGCAAGTGGAACTGCCTTCTGCTCCTGAGACCCTGGAGGGTAAGGCTGCCCTTGAGTAAAACTCCCCGGCTGTGTCTAGACTGGCAAGTTTTTCCGCAAAATCAAATGATTTTGCGGAAAAACTTGCTAGCTGTCTACATTGGCCGCTTGAATTTCCGGAAAAGCACTGACGATCTCATGTAAATCATCAGTGCTTTTCCGGAAATACTATGCTGCTCCTGTTCAGGCAAAAGTCTTTTTCCGAAAGACTTTTGCGCAAAAGGGCCAGTGTAGACAGCATAGTACTGTTTTCCGCAAAAAAGTCCCAATCGCGAAAATGGTGATCGGGGTTTTTTTGCGGAAAACTGTGTCTAGATTGGCCACGGATGCTTTTCCGCAAAAAGGGCTTTTGCGGAAAAGCATCCTGCCAATCTAGACACGATTTTTCTGAAAATGCTTTTAATGGAAAACTTTTCCGTTAAAAGCATTTTCGGAAAGTTATGCTAGTGTAGACGTAGCCCCCATGTGCTGGGACCCCAGCAGCCTCTGGATGCTTTGGGAGTAGAAGCAACAGAACTGGGGGAAGAGGGATCAGGAGGTATCATGAGGGTGGCCAGTTTTCTGGGAGTATGCTCTTTCTAGACACAAAGCCAGGTGCTTCATCACAGGCATTGGGAGGCAAACATTATCTTGTGCTGTCTGGCCTGCTGCTCCCCGTTGGCCCTTCTCTTCTGGCATTCTGTGATCTGGTCCAGGTGCTCTGCCTATATTGCCTCCAAAAGGGAGTGAATACAGTCCATCTGCTCCAGGAACATTTCCTCCTTTATCTGTGTTTGCTTGCAGATCAGATGCTGTCAGAAGTGGGAGTACACTGAGAGCTGGCTACTGTCTCTGCTGCAAAGAAAGGCAGACAATAGCAGACATTACAGGAGATATATTGTGTTAAGCCTAACCCTAATCTGTTAATGTATGCTCAAGGTTTCTGTAAACATAATGGAGATGTGTTCTATGCAAGGCTAAATGTTTGCTTTAAAGTGGGCACTTTACAGTAGGTATCAGTTTCCTCAGGGGGAACATTGGGATGCACTGGATCTGGAGGTAGGCAGGCATGGTTAGGGCCAGCCAGGGCAGGAGCCTGTGGGTGGGAAGTGGAGGCAGGAGAGGGCGGCTTCATGTGACTTTGCAGGGATACTTACTGGTGGCTTGGCATGGGGAAAATATCCTATGGTGGAGGATGGAATAAAGCTGACCACCCCAAAAGCCTTGTAAGAAAGTTTAAAGAGGTCCTAAGTGAGAGCTTCATGAAGACTCCCACTCCATCTGCAGACACATTAATAAGCTGTTCTGCGACCCCCTAGGCTCTGTAGGCAGAGAAAGGTGCACTGCACCTCACAGCCCATTGCCTTACCCTACCTGTAGTTAGAAAAAGTTTGTGAATTCACTGGAAGTACCTTCCCCGGGTTCGGTGCTGGACTGGGAGATATCTTAGAAGAATGGGACTGGCTCCAACATCATGACCAGTTTGTGGCTCTTAGGGATTGCTGGCTGGCTCATCTCTTTCTCTTTCTCTGGCATACTGACACCAGACGAGTCTTGGCCAGACTCCATGATCACGCTGGAAAGCTGGCTGGGCACTCCCCCAAAATCATGCCAATTGCTTGTAATAGCTATACATGTGAGGTGCTCCCTCAGAACATCTGCTCACCTCCTTCACCTTATGGTAGGAGTGCCTCAGTTCCTTGATTTTTACTTGATGTTACTGGGCATCCCTGGAATGTCCTTTAGCCCCCCAGACAACCTGCCATCTTGCCATAACTGTTGGCATTCCTCTTGTTGATTTGGAACTTGGAGAGGAAGGAATCAACTCCTCATGCCTCATTGAGGTCCAAGATCTCCTGGACACTCCATGCTAGCACTCTTCTGTGCCCCTGGGAACTGGAGCCTGTGGGAGCAGAAGTATTCACACTCATTGCAGTGTTAGTAGGATAGTTTGAAGTCATCTCCATGTGTGCCACGATGTGCTGCTCACTCCAAATCAGTGTTTCACAACCTTTTTTTTTTTAATAAAGTACCCCCTTTAAAAAAAAATTGTAAGTACCCCAGTACCTACAGTTTTCAGATGCAATGGTATAAAAAACAAGTGTAACACACATTTTTTTAAACAACTTAATCGTAGCCAGGTGGGCGATGAAATGTTTTGGTATAAAAAGTACAAAAACAATAAAACTCTCTGTAAAACTTAAAACAAAAATTCAGTTTTTTCCAAATTTCAGTTGTGTTGACATTTCCCCCCCCCAGACTTATTTCGAGTACCCCTAAGGGTACTTGTACCACTGCTTAAGAAACACTACTCTGAATGGGCTTGCCACACTGGGTTCATGGGAAATGCCATACTGATTTACCTGGGGCTTTTTGAGCTCATCAGGAGAGCAGTAGTGGTGCAGGTTGTGGTCAGAGCGGTGAAATGTGGTAGGGCTCCCGAATGCCAATAGTCTTGACTTTCGCCCAGTACTGTGTCTACGCTATCATAAATTCAACCATGCAATGTCTAGAATTCAGTACTGCTTTTCAGAAGTAATACTAATCAACTACAGCGGCCCCTAAGGGCGGCACAGCAGGCTTGATAGTGTGGGTGCATTACTTAGAAAATTGACCATATGTGGCTAAATTTGATGTGACGTTCTAGTGTAGACCAGACCCTAGAAAGCTTTTTCTAATACCTAGTCTAAATCTCCCTTGCAGCAGATTAAGCTGATTACGTCTTCTTTGGTAGGCATGGTTAAAAGTTGATCACGATCCTCTTTATAACATTCCTTAGCATATTTGAAGATTTGTTTTCAGGTTTTCCTTCAGTCTTTTTTTTTTCTCAAGATTAAATTTGCCCTTTTTTTGGGGGGGGGGAGGTATCTTCATAAAAAAGGTTTTCTAAACCTCTTAACATTTTAGTTGCTCTACTTTAAACTCTCTAATTGTCCACATCTTTCTTAAAATGTGGTGCCCAAATCTGGATACATTATTCACTTCTGCTGTGTAGAGTATAATGACTCACATACAGAACACCTATTAATACACCTTAGCATGATATTAGCTATTTCAGTGTTCAGTTTAATTTTCAGTTTTCAATTCATTCTACTTGTGATCTGCTATACCTCCCAGATTCTTTTCTTAGTACTCTTATTGTACATTTTGTATTTGCCAGAAATGAGTTAGAAAAAAAAAAAGAAGAAATTCTTTATCTTCAGCTTCTAAATCTTCAGCAATATAAACTTGGATAAGGGAGTGTACATTTTAAAAATTATCATTGTTAATGGTCTCCCTATTAGACAAATCAATGTGGCAAACATTATATAATGTTAAAAACAGCAGTGACATTTTGTTCTAATTTAGCACTTACTTATCCCTGAAATCTTCATGAATATTCAAAAACTCCACTGTAAGAACCTAATTCTGCAAATAGTTTCACACTCATTTATGGAAATGAGTGATCCCATTAAAAGCAACCTGACTACTCATATCTATAAAATTATTCATATGCAGAAGTGTTTGCAGAGTTGTGTCCTAACGACCCATTCCTGAAAATAGTTCTGTATGACAGACCCCACTTCAGGGGTCTGCTTGTACAAATTGAACTTCTCTAATCCAGCACCCTCAGGATCTAACCAATGCCAAACCAGAGAATTTGCCAAACTATAGGTCAGTATTGTCTAGCACCATTACCAATACTTCTACTACTTACTGGGCTCTTAGAAGACATTTAGCTAGATTATATTAGCGCTAAACAACAGCACAGAACACTGAGAGCCAAGACTGGCGACTATAAATAAACTTTCTGGGACTGTGGGAAACTTGGCCACACGCATGATAAGTGTATATCCGGCTTACTGAAATTATGCTGGACCAGACAGTGCTGGACTAAAGAGATTCAACCTGATGATTGAAGCCTAAATGGCAAACATTTCTTCCTCAATGTTGTAGAAATATTTTATGGTCGTATTATGTATGTGTAACCACATAGATACCTTTATTGATGTAGCCTTGTTTAGTGCACTGAATATGTTGCACATAAAAGCTTAAGAAATGTTACCATGTGTGACGTAGTGGGGGTACTTGCTGGGCTGTGGTGACCTCTGCTGTCTGGAGCAAGACCCAGCAGGGAAAACCTCATTATGCAAAGGTGACTCAAAAACATGTCTGACCTGCGGCCCCCCATGGGGAGAAACAAAGGGAGGTGGAATGCTGCCCTGGCTGTGGGCAGGGCTGAAAGAGGGGGGGTTAGTTCCTGGCTGGAAGGCAGGGAAGAAGGAGCTTGGGAGGAGGGCTGGGACTCCCCTTTCTCAAGGGGGGCACTGAGGCCTCTTAGCCCCAGTTCCTGTAACCAGATTACATCTGTGCTGCACTGTGTTGGAGGAACAATAAACAACCTCCATTCTACTGGCTGGTGAAGTCTGTTCATGCCAATTCGGGGGTGCAGGAGATGGGAAAATCCCGACGCGCCGTCACACCATGTTATAATTTCCCCCAGTCATAAAGAGAATTCTAATGCCTTTTCTTTGACCTCTCATTTTCAGGGTAATGGCCCACTAGCTGAAATTGATCTGTGGCGTGAAAGAAATGCTACCTTAAGTGCTCTCACTGAACAGATAAAGCTCCCATTAGTGAAAAAAGTATTAGCAATACTAAAGGAATCTGAATCTGGACTTCTTGAAAATTTGCAGATAGTCATAACTGATCTTAGCAGGCACCATGTGGAAGCTGTAGATAATGTTAGGTTTCTTTCAACGCTGGAGCGCCATTTGAAGGTTTGTTTATCTAATGATACTTTGGAAAGATTTGCCAGTGTTTAATTCAGTCATATCTTTCTTTTGATTTACCCCCAGTTGTTCTTTTCATTTTCCCTCTCATTCTTTTATCAGTAATAATAATGTACCGTGATTGGCTTAGATAGTAATAAAGAAAAAAAATGTGTGTTTACCTTCTCTTCCTAAGTGAAAAGTTGTTTGGATTGTAGTGGTCAACAGAGAGGAGAGTGTATTCCATCTCATAGATAAATGATTTGTAATCTTTTTAGGAAATTGTACAAGTTTACTGAATTAATGCCGGATTTACCTCTCCTTGACAATGGGAGTTGGATCAGGATCCTAAGATCTTGGCTGAGTCATCTACTACATGCCAACTCTCATTCATTTTGTGTCCACTAGACTTTGAAGGAATGTGGGCTATTTCACATTCCAGTTTTGAAAACCATTTTAATGGGAGCATGGGCAGTTGGTGAAGCTTTCTCTTGGGGAGGCAGTAGCTTCCCAGCCCAGGCCCCACCCACCTGTCCCCTTCCCACTGTCTCTGTCTTCTCTACCTTACACATCCTATGTCTCTGCTCACTATGTGCTTATCCCCATCCAGTCAAATCTCAGAGCCCAAGTAAATTATTTCTGGAAAAAACCTCCACTTTTCTGCAATTTCTTTCTCAACAAAATGGAGCATGTTTTGTACCATGTGCTAGACCCGCAGAAGGCACCTAATTAACAGCACTAAACTTGGGAATAAGAAATGTCAGTCACAGGTTTATTATATGCCCTTATAGCTGACATACAGGTAGTTTGCAAATGCTCTAAACTCCTCTCATTGATCCTGGGGGAACACAGAATGGAAAGCACAAGTTAAAGCTGAGAAATCACTGTCCTTTCTTCATACATTCAAACAAGGTGCCAAATGCCTCAGCTGGCATTTGCTCCCTAACAGGAAGAAAATGACTAGAATCAGACTGTAAAAGTTGCCACCTCATTTTCACTCTTCACACAAACAAGTTTTAAGGGCTTCCTGTGTTGATTGTTTCAACAGCAGTAAGCATCTCAGACAATGAATAAGAATTACAAAAGGATGTGTCAGTAAAATACAGGCTGGCTGCTGCTTTAACAACAACAGGGTTTTGTTTAGTTTAGAAAAGAGAAGATTGAGGGGGGACATGATAGCAGTTTTCAGACATCTAAAAGGGTATCACAAGGAGGAGGGAGAAAACTTGTTCATCTTGGGCTTAAACTGCAGCAAGGGAGGTTTAGGTTGGACATTAGGAAAAAGTTCTTAACTGTCAGGGTGGTCAAACACTGAAATAAATTGCCCAGGGAGGTTGTGGAATCCCCATCTCTGGAGATATTTAAGAATAGGTTAGATAAATGTCTCAAGGTCCCTTCCAGTCCTAGTATTGTATGAACAGGACCCATTCAGCTCACAGAACCAAGAAAGTAAAATGTCCCACTGAGGCAGCATGATGGTGACAGCTTTATGTATTAAATTGTTAGATCAAATATCCCCCAGGGTGAAGGAATCCAATCCCCTGCCCTGTTCTCACCAGGCAAACATAATCTCCCAACCACTTAAGAGTTGAGACCTATCCTACCAGTAACTTCTCTCTTTCTTGCCACCTCTGTCTCCCTCTTTCTTCCCTCCACACCCCTTTCTCCTCAGGCTCCCACTACTCAAGATCACTGTCCTTCCCAACCAAGGGCTCCCCCTGCTCTGACCATCATAGAAATTTGAACAAGTTAAAAAAACACATATTGCTCTGGCTCAGGCCACTGCTTACCTGTAGGAAGCTCTGAAGGACTCTTCTGGCCCATGTGGAGGAGGAGCCATGCCTCCTGGCCATATCTTGTTCTGCCCATTCCCACTTAACAGGCAAGCACAGAGTACCTGCTGTCACAAATGATCCAGCCCTACCTGCAGCACATAAGCAGCATAAAGCTGGCTGGTCTACCTGCATCTTTGACTAGCCAGCCCTTTGTAAAGTGATGATGCTGGGTGGGGCACTGATCTCACTACCCAGGCCTCTTTTGGCAAATTGTTCTGGCATCACACAATGGTAGGAGGATGTAAAGTCCCAAATGGAAATTCTGTAGTTCAGGAGCTGTGGCTACTGCATGAATAAAGCAGAAAGATTTTGAAATTGTAAAAAACACGTTGCAAAACTGCTCTTCTCAGCACTTTCCATCTGATGACATCAAAATACCTAACTAAAACCAATGAATTTACACAAACTCCTGTGAGACAGGCAAGCATTAGCTTCCCTTTTTCAGATGAAGAAACTGAGATACAGGATAATTATGTTCCTTATCTGCTTTTTTTTTTTTTTTTTTTTTAAATCAGTAGAAAAACTTTCTGTGACACCAAACCTTTAATGATGGGCCCAATGTCATGCTGGAAATCTGTGACAGGAAGGCCATCAAGAAAACCCCTGATCTTCACAATTCTAGCAGAGGGGGGA
This sequence comes from Pelodiscus sinensis, assembly GCF_052426305.1. NCBI lineage: Eukaryota > Metazoa > Chordata > Testudines > Trionychidae > Pelodiscus > Pelodiscus sinensis. The sequence continues at coordinate 28,805,965 of NC_143085.1, read as the reverse complement.
GCACAAACCACTGGCTGCATTGAGGTGGGGAGATCACCTGAAACCTCAGCCTCCCCTAATACAGGAACTCCACAGTGAGGCTGTACCTGATGCTAACACAGTGTAAGGGCTGGCCCTGCCCCTCTATGCCAGGAGTATCAGGTGTGGCTGTACAGGCTCAGCTCAACATGAGCTATGGAGGGGGTTATTGTGGGAGGATCTGGGTGTGGGGCAGTCTGGGTGTGGGTACCTCTGTGGGCAATCTTGATGCACAGGGGCTCATTGGGGGTTCAGGTATAGGGGCAATGGGATTCTGGTTGAGCTCAGTGGAGAAGTTGGGGGAGGTAGGGCTTGGTATGGAGTCCAAGAGCTGGGGAAGTGATAATGTAGGGTATCCAGGTGCAGCTTGCTAGGGCTCATTTGCATGGGGGTCAGAGTGTGGGGAGCTTGTTGGATGAGTCCAAGTGTAGGGGAGCAGGGCTTGTCAGAGTGAGGATTAGATGGGCTTGCTAGGGAGCCCCAGCTGCTGCTGAGGGGACACTGCATGTGAGACTTCTGCCCCTCCCCCCGATTCTTCATCCCCTTTTTTTTCTCCATCCCCTCTTTTCATTCTCCTCACTCTCCATTCCTTCTCCACTGCCTCTTCCCCCTATGTCCTCCCACTTCTCTCATTCCCACCCCTCCACTCCCCACCCTGTGCACTGCACTGCAGGACACAGAATACAGGAAGCATGTGGAGAGAGGACAAGAAGGGGAGGAGATTGAGCAGCTATCTCTGCAGGGCTTGTTGGGCCCCCACTACTCCACATACTAGCGAGAGGGAGGGACTATGGGGAGCATGTGTGGGGAGAGGGCAAGGGGAGAAGAGCCCCTACCAGCAGGCTCAGTAGCAACTGTTCTGGAAAAGTGAAATCAAACCCATCACCACTTCACCCACTAGCAAAAGTGGGGAACCAACTGAGCAGAGAGAGTGCAAAGGAGGAGAAGGGGGAACATCAAGGAGGAAGCCCACCTTGCCTACCCTGTGCCAAGGTTCAGGGCGGGGGTGCTGGAGTGGATCAGAGGCTGATCAGGAGAAGAAACTGGCAAGCAAGAAGCAGCAGCAGCAGCAGCAGGCATGCAGCAGGCTGGGTGGGGTGGTCACTGCAGAGCAGGGCTAGCAATCCTCCAGTAACTGGAGAAATTAATGTAATTGCAGGCTGCTACAGCATCAGGGAGAGCCTATGTGACTGTAATTCAAGCCTTGTATCTGTTCCATGCAGGTTCAGGGGAGGGCTTCTGGAACATACCTGATCCCCACTAAACATTCCACAGCAACCCCACATGGCAGTTGGAGGCTGGGAGGGGTGAGGCTGGCCAGTATGACTCCAGCTTTGGATAGGCTGAGTCTCTTTTTGCCTTACAGACCAGATGGGAGTTCTAATTGCCCGTGAATGGGAGTTCTAATTGCACATAGTATCCTGGGGAAACAAAAGAAAGGACTATGTAGCACTTTAAAGACTAACAACCATCTTGTTAGTCTTTAAAGTGCTGCATAATCCTTTCTTTTGTTTCAGCTAGACCAGACTAACACGACTACATCTCTATTACTGTAGTATCGTGGGGTGCTAGAACAATTTTTATAGTAGGGATACTGAGAGCTGTTGTACCAGACTGGAAACCCTGTGTAGAATGGAAACAACTTAAAGCCAGAGGATGCTGCAGCACCCCCCACATCCCTAGTTCCAGCACCTGTGATAGTATTTGAAAGAAGAATTAGGTCCTAGGTTTTAGTCACTTTGATAGGAAATGCTGTGGTATAGTAATACCACAGCGCTGGGAGAGTCACTTAACAAGGGTAATGAGTAAATAAACACAACCAAAGATTTCTCTTTGCTCCATTTTGGCACCATCTTCTGGTGTTGAACACACTTATGAACCTCCCAGTGAAGGACTCTTTCAAGGATTCAGAAGCAGATTTGGGCAATATTGCCCATCTTTCATAGAAACTAAAATTTTAATGAGACAACAAATTAACAGAACCTGAATATTCATGTCTGTGGGTCCAGTTCTACAGACACTTAAACACATGAAGTAATTTTAAAGTTACTGACATGTAGACTTTCTAGATTTGGATGTATGAGACTAACTTTGTCTCATAAATTCTTTTGAGACCATGGCTGTGTCTAGACTGGCCAGTTTTTCCGGAAAATCAGCCGCTTTTCCAGAAAAACTTGCCAGCTGTCTACACTGGCTGCTTGAATTTCCGCAAAAGCACTGACTTCCTACTATAGGAAATGAGTGCTTCTTGTGGAAATACTATTCTGCTCCTGTTTAGGCAAAAGTCCCTTTTGCGCAAAGCTTTTGCGCAAAAGGGCCAGTGTAGACAGCTGAGATTTGTTTTCCGCAAAAAAGCCCTGATCACGAAAATGGTGATCGGGGCTTTTTTGCGGAAAAGCGTCCGTGCCAATCTCGACGTGCTTTGCTGCAAAAAGTGCTTTTGCGGAAAAGCATCCATGCCAATCTAGATGCTCTGTTCCGAAAATGCTTTTAACGGAAAACTTTTCCGTTAAAAGCATTTCTGGAAAATCATGCCAATCTAGACGCAGCCCAATCTAGACGCAGTTAATACAATAGGTATGTTTTTTCATGGAAATTTTATTCACAATATTTATCCTCTGTTTAAAAGAATTTAACTCATGGAACTGGCTTTAACATTGTCTTGGATACAATTCCTTCAATGATGAATGCATTAAGAATGGTGTGGATTATCTCACGGCATTACAACAAGGATGAGCGGATGATTCCCCTCATGGAAAGAATTGCATGGGAAATTACAGCAAGAATCTGCAAAGTTGTGGATTTACGTACTTTGTTTAAGTAAGCAGTAGATTCTAATTTAACTAGGTTATAAGTGTTAATAGCTTTGATTATCTTACAGTAAGCATGATAGATGCCAATCTTATCAAGCGTGTTTTGCGTATTTTCAGGAACTTAGCTTATATTTAGCAAATTTAAAGGTAAATGAGAAGTTCACTATATATACTCTCATATATTATTGAAGAAGCTTTAAAGATGGGAATATGGTTTGTCTTTTGATATGGACTGTTATAGTACCTTTATTGAAATCAGTGGAGTTCCAGTTATACAAATATGATGTAAGGCTATCAGAATCAGCCCTGAAATTTTTCTTCCTTTTGAACTTTTCAAAAACCTGTGTCATATAATGCTCTTGAGGGCGAGATAGTAGTGTGAAATTTTCAGTTTTAACTAGATATAATTAAAATAGAAGACTTTATTGAACCAAGATATTCTAGCTCAATGAAAGTGTAACTTCATATTAAACCTTTAATGGGTGTTATCAGTCTTCTAACTGCTTCATTTTGTTTGACAGAGAAGATAGAAGCATTACAAAAACTAAATTGGTGGAAGCCAAAGGCACTCTTGAAATATGGAAAAAATCCTATTTTGATACTCGTGCCCAAATTGAAGCCTCGGGAAGAGAGCAACGATGGGAATTTGACCGAAAACGTCTATTTGAAAAAACAGATTATATGACTTCAATATGTCAAGATCTATATGATATTGTGCAGGTAGCAATGTGTGTGGTCTTACATAGAAGGATTATATATCTAGATATCCCCCAGCTGTGAGAGATAGTTTTGCACTGTAGTGTATTTGCTGAATTGAATGAGATATTAGTGACCTTTAAGAAATTTGCTAATGGGCTCACCTGGCAGATTCTACGTAATACTGTAGAAATGGAGATCTCCTGCCTCCAACAGGACTCTGTGCACTTTTTCTAATATACATAGGCTACAGAGAAGGGTGGTTTCTTCCTACTTGAGTACTTATTATCTGATCTTGGAATATCATTGTCTTAGACCTCAGTGTGGGTCACGTAAATCAGAGGAAAAGGATCAAACTGGAGAAGGAAGTTCAAAATAAATACAATTATGAGGATTTAATAATTATCAATCTGAGTCTTCAGTGGAATCCAAATGGATAGGTTTTGATGCCTGCAGTCTCATTGGTTTCTATAGGATTGTGAGGGCATACAGGGCTGCTGACCAGTATCCGTTATAGAAATCATAGAATAATAGAACTTGAAAAATCTGTGAGAGATCATCAAGTCCAGTCCCCTGCCCTCATGGCAGGACCAAGTACGGTCCATATAATCCCTTATAGATGTCTATCCAACCTGCGCTTAAATATCTCCACAACCTCCCTAGGCGATTTATTCCAGCGTTTAACCACCCTGACAGTTAGGAAGTTTTTTCTAATATCCAGCCTAAACCTCCCTTGATGCAGTTTATGGTCAATCTCTGCAGGACCAGAAACGGATACTGATGTTAATCCAAATTGGTCTCTTTATTTGGAAATGAATAGTATGATTCATTACTAAAAGTATTCATTATTGTATTATCATTAAAATAATTTAAGTATTTAAAAAGGGCTTGTATTTTAAATGTGTGCTTTTAACACTGAAGAATAAATATGCTGTTCTAAAAATAAATTCACAGACATTAGAGGAATAATTATCCAAAATTTCACTTAAACCTTTCAGAAATTTCTGAATGGTCTTAATTTGAGGCAATGGCTAGGACTGTATGTGTGTGTGTAGTTAAGCATTTGCTTAAGTCTTCTCAGGATCAGAGCACTGTCTGGAAAAGATATATTGTAATAGGTTTACATTATTGATAACTCTATACGTCTTTAAAACAATCAAATATTCTTCAAGGAGTGTCCCTGTGGGTGCTCCACTGTTCTTATAATCAGAACTTTTAGTGGAAGTATCCCCTCGGATGCTGGCATGTGTACATGGCACTGCTCGCTCTGCTGTGAAAGTGCTGATGAACATGTGCCATCAGCCGTCCTTCATTTCTTTCTCAACCACTCCAGACTTGGTTGGAACCCCGTAGCTCTCAGAGTTCTTTGCTTAGATAGTGTTAGTTAGTTAATTGGTTATTAGTGTTATAGTTTTTCTCCCTAGTTGTTGGTGTCTTCCCTTTTCCTTTTTTTTTAATTTCTCCTTGTTTTCCCTAGTCTTTCTAAGTTAATAGTAAAATGGTTATGCCAGGCTGTCCGGGATTTAAGAGATGCCCGGCTTGCAGGATGTCCATCCCAATATCATATGGACATGCCCAATGCATCCAGTTCTTGGGTCAGGAGCATTCTCCGAAAAGCTGCCCCCATTGTAAGAAGCTGTCTTCCAGATCCCTTAAAGCCAGGGAGCTACAGTTTAAGCCCCTCACCAAGGAGAAGACTGATTGCCTTTTACCTGGAGAGAACAAAGCAGTTTAGACACTCCTCCAGACTGTTTATTTCCATAACAGATCACTCCATAGGGCAGGTCATCTCTAAACTAAGACTTTAAAAATGAGTAACAAATTGTATAACAATATGTTATAAGATCAGTGGGGTTTCACTACGAAGTGAGTTGAGCAATGGCCTCTCACAATGTGCCCATCATGGACATTTGTAGGGCTGCAACATGGGCCTCTACATAACTTTATAAAACTCTGTGCGTGCAATAGATACTTACACTGTACAGTGTGTTAGGTTTGGGATGGCGGTCCTTTTGCCATTTCACCGATCTGGTCTAAAGCCCCTTCTTCCAGATTTTCAGGGTAGTGCTCCAGTCATCTGCAGTGGAGCACCCATAGGGACACTCCTCAGAGAAGAAAAGAGAGGTTACTCATCTTCTACAGTAAGGTAAATCTTTTAATAATAAATATAAATGTTTGTGAATGAGAGTTTTTAATCAGAAAGTATATCTTGAGGGAAGAGAAAAGATGTAAACTTTGTAGTAACTAGCAGTGTCTTCCTACCAGCAGGAATTTTGGTTCAATAAGAACTGTTATATTGGACACCTAGTTTTTATATTGGATTGGAGTCTTTTATGGTAATATACTAAATGTTTGTCAATGTAAGGATTATTTATTTCCTCTATGTAAAAGTTATTTATTAAAGAAAAGAATAATACAAAATATTGTTTTGGCAGAAAGCTAGTTAAAAATAATACCTTTTTTTCTGGAATGAACAGGTTATTGAAGAGTTCTACAATATATTTGGTCCTGAATTGAAAGCTGTCACTGGAGATCCAAAGCGTATTGATGATGTATTGCGAAGGGTTGATGGTCTGATTAGTCCTATGGAAGTGCTGACTTTTGACCCTTTTAGCATCAAATGTGCATCTCAGTGGAAATTTGTTATGGAAGATTTTAAATCAGAAGTGCTGGTAGGTAGCAGATCCTGTGCTAGTTATTTCTATAACATAGTATGTCTTCCTTCTAGAATTTCACATTTTAAACTTAAAATAAATATGAGCCTGAAAATAAATAAAATATAAATTAGATAAACGTGGCCAAACATTTTAATTTGGAGTTTTGGGAGAAAGCTAAGATTTTTGTTGGTTTGTTTGCTTTACACTTTGTATGTAAACGTAGGTGAAAGGTGCTGACTCATTCACAGCCCTGGCAGGTCTGAAGCTCTTTGCATATTGAGCAGTGGCAGAGTTTGCCTTCTTGACCCTCACCTGCTAACATACCTCACCTATGACCTAAATGGGAGTTTAGGCTTCTCAGTGTGAGAACTAGGGTTGCAAGGTGTTTTGCAGTACCCCTGAGCTCTTGGCCTATGCCTGGTGTCTCAGCTGCTGGCCTCATGTGCTGGAGCCTCTGCTTTTGGCTCCACATGCCCAGTTCCAGCTGCTGGCCCAACGTGTTGGCTGGCTCTGCTGCCAGCCATGTGCCCACGATCCCAGCTGCCAGCGCTGGTGCCAGTTGGCTCTGTTACAGCTTCGGCACACAAGGGGTTCTGCTGCTGCCCCAGCGTGCCAGTAGGCTTTGTTGCCAGCACCAGGCCCGAGATCTGGCTGCCAGCACTGCGTACTGGGGCATTGTTCCTGGTCTCAGATGTTGGGGTTGGAGATGGATGGTTAGGAATTAGAGGGCTGGATTTCAGTATCTCTACTCTTAAAAATATTCCTGCACTACTGTTCAGGCTCACACTCCTGGACTCCTTTAGTCCGTCAGTTCTCTGCTGAGAAGGCCAGCAACAATACCAGATGAAATTCTGCTAATTGTGATGTGGACTCTTGCCTTGCAGGAACTGGATTGAGATCCATCATGCTCATTTTTCTTAGCCATTGAGAAGGCAACAGTTGATTTTTAAAAAATAAAAGAAATGTCAAATAAACAGAAGTAAAATTATACTTTAATGTTAGCACATTACCTGTTTTCCACATAGGCCACTCTTCCTTCCTCCCTTTGTCTCTGCAAAACTAATCAATAATCAGTTTTGTTTCTTTACTTGCTGCTTTTGTCTAGGTTATAGAAAAGGAGGCCAAGAACTTTATTGATGAGTCTTTTAAGACCCTTCGATCAGCAGAAGCTGCTTTTGACATGCTCCTAAACTTTAAACACATCCGCTCTCGGGAAGCCATCAATAGACAGATGATGATGAAATTCAATGATATTCTGGCACAGTATTGTAAAGAGGTATATCACAGAATTTCTTAAAAAACACATAAAATTGTATACCAAGTAGAAGTATCCCTTCTTGAACAATAAACCTCTCTATCTGTCTAGGGAATTCTATGGCCCCTGTTACCACAGTGTGTAAGACGAAGTGGGTCTTTGCCCACGAAAGCTTATGCTCCAATAAATCTATTAGTCTATAAGATACCACAGGACTTCTCATTGTTTATACAGATTCAGACTAACATGGCTACCCCTCAGTGTGACACAGTGTGTAAGAGACTCCCAAGTATTTAGAAATAGCCATAACAGTCTCTCTCTCTTTCCTTTGCAGCCTAAAGGAGATATAGCATCATTAATATATAGATATTTGAGTATATGTTAGGATGCTTATTGTGGGTCAAAAGAAGATGGGGTTTGCTTTCAGTTCTGTATGCAGTGGGTCCGTCAGACATTCTTATTTCTTGTGGGCATGAGTTCTACGGTATCTCCCATGAAAATACTTCTACACTCATGAGCCTGAGAGCCCCTGGATGCTGATGGAACTCACCCATTATGAGAAATCACAGCAGTAAGGGAGCAGTGATTTCTAAGATAGGCCAGTCCCATGGAGAGCTTTGAATATCAGTCACTCCATTCTGTAATCTTTGGGGAGCCGGTGCTGAGAGGAAGTCTCAGGGTAAGGTCTTCGTAGTGAACTGCATTCTCTGCTACTGCATTTTGTCTAGTTGGAGCTTAAGCCTTTGCTCCAAGAATATATGTAATGTAGGATATATTTGAGGAAGTATGAAAACTGCTGTTTACCAAGTCTGAGAGAATTTTCCTGGGACCATTTTTATAATATTTGTTTCCTTTGGAAAAAGCATCCTCAATTTACTACTACTGATCTTTTAGATGTTTTTCTTCCCTTAATTCTGTGGGCCCTAATAAAACATTTGATCTTGAGACGTACTGTAACTGCAACTCCCATTGAAATTGATAGGAATGGCAGATGACCAGCACCTTTCAGGGTCAGGTTTCATTTACCGAGATCTTACCATTATAAACTCCTGCGAGGGTCAAAATCCGAGGATCAAACACTTCCTGTAGTATTTGATTTTAGGAGTTGGTTCAGCCACCTCTACGTGGGGAATTCTCATTGATTTTTTGAGAGGAATTTCACACATGGACAAGTTGCATAATAGGATCCTTAATGTCAGACCCAGCCATTGCAGACAAATGCCTTTGTAGCATATGCCTGGCCATTCATACTGCCTGAGATTTCCTGCCATCCCCTTGATGGATGTCTTAGAGGACTGCCACAACACTACAGGGAACTTTCTCAGAGCAGCCATAATATGCATAATGAATCTCATGCCTGCCATTGCGTGCTGATAATGGCAGAATATAGGCTTGTCAGCTCCTGGACTCCTCCTTTAACCAAATGGCATGCTGTATTTTATTAGGCAGGTGTGGCTGCCATGATAAGATCATGTCTGTTCTTGTGCTTTATTTGCATACAAAGCTTCTGCAAGTAAAATTCCATCTCATCACAGGTGGGGACTGTTTCATAGCACTCCCTGTGGAGCCAAGTGTGATACTGCCAGTGCTCCCTACAAGAGTCCATAACCCACCTGCCTGGAGCAGAGCAGCTCATGCCAAAAGCTTAGTGTCAGTCTCTAAACAGCACCATACTCTGAATTAAATATTTTTGTTATTTTTGTTTATTGTGCTCTTAAATAAATAAACTGGTCTCTAAGGCAACAAATAGATTGCAGTACTTGAAGGCAAGACCCTGACCTGGCCTTTTAGGTTGTGAGCTAGCATTGAGGAGCTCCTCTTCTATACCTTCTTACTTAGTACTCTTTCTCAGAGGAGACCTGCAAACCTCCTTAACAGGTCTGCTGGCTACCAGTTGATCAGTATCTCTTTATGACTCTTCTAATTCTCTGGAGGGGTAAGTCTTCTTGTTAGGCTGGCATAAATGGGTTTTCCTTGAGAAGGGAAATATTGGGGTGCCGATGCCTGTAGCAGGGGATAGAGAAAGCCTGACAGATGCTACTACACACTTTTTCCACTTGTCAGGTGAGGGCAGGATTGATCCGTTGGTATTGAAAGGTTGTTTTTCTTTCTTTGTATGAATAATATTAGGATGATATTTAAGATTGCTTATATGATTGAAAGCAAAATATGGCCACATGTTTATATGGGCATGTTTGTATTGTATTTAATAATATAAAGTTATATCCTTTTAATAAAATATGCAAGTACATGAAAAAGTAACTGTGTTTAAAATGAAGGCCATCTGGCTTGGAATGTCAAAAGTGAAATGCACACCTCTTGGAGAAAATGTAGATGGGTAAATAATTCTAATTAGCTTAATCCAAGCAAAGGTGCTATGGAAGTTATTAACAAACTGTTAGTGTTCTGCTGCTGGAATTAGCGGTGTGATCCTATGCATGGCGTATGCTAGAGACAGTGAAGATGAAAAGGAATGTTTTTGATAACTCTGTACTGTTTTGATTCTTTTATAGGTAGACATAGTTAATAAGATCTTCATCCAAAACCTCAGTAATCCACCCCTATACAAGAATCATCCTCCAATGGCTGGAGCAATATATTGGTCCCGATCCCTTTTCCATCGAATCAAACACACTGTTATTCGATTTCAAGAAGTTGAGGAGTTGCTGGCTAGTGAGCGTGGGAAGGAAGTATGTTGGTTTCATTGTTATTTAATAAAGTTAGTAATACTTGGCACATCAGTAGCGTGGTTCATCCAGATATATACAAGTTCTTTATAAGCAGTAATTAAGATTAATGGAAAGTTTGAGTACATAAGTATTGTGATACACATATTACAAATGGGAAAACTGAGCCACAGATTGGTTGTGACTTTGGTCAATGTCTCTCAAAGAGGCAGTAGCAGAGTTGGCAATGGAATTTAGGAGTGTATAGTTTCAACCCTCTGCATTAATCACTATACTGTGCTTGTTTCCTTATTTGATAAAAACAATCATTAACAATTATTTTAAGTAGCCATGTTCAGACAAGAAAATGTCTGCTCTGTCTTTATTATAGTGCAAGATGAATGGAGCTAAACTCTTTCTTCCAGGTAAAACAAAAGTATCTGGAAGTGGCTAAGAGAATGAAAGAATATGAAGATTTGAAATATGATCATTGGAGAGACTGGACAGAACAGATGCTCCCTGTACTACTGAAAAAAACCCTGCTTGCTAAAGTCCATTCCTCTGGGACCGTAGTCCAAGCTAATACAGAGTCCGCTGATCAGGTGAGTGGCAGAACATAAGAACATCCATAATGGGTCAAACCAAAGGTTCAGCTAGCCCAGTATCCTGTCTTTCAATAGTGGCCGATGCCAGGTGCCCCAGAGAGAATGAACAGAACAAGTAATTGCCAAGAGATCCACCCCGTTGCCTATTCCCACCTTGTGACAGAGGCGAGGGACACCATTCCTGCCCAACCTGGCTAATTGATTGACCCATCCTCCAGGAATGTATATAGTTCTTTTTTAAACCCTCTTAAAGTTCTGGTCTTCTCAACATCCTCTGACAAGGAGTTTCACAGGTTGACTGTGTATTGTGTGAAGAAATACTTCCTTTTGTTTATTTATTTTAAATCTGCTATCTATTACTTTGATTTGGTGACCCCTAGTTCTTGTGTTATGGGAACAAGTAAATAACTTTTCCTTATTTACTTTCTCCACACGAATCTTGATTTTATAGACCTTTATCATATCTTCACCTTACTTGTCTCTTTTTGAAGCTGAAAAGTCCCAGTCTTACTAATCTCTCCTCATAAGAAGGGCCAGGAGTTAATTGTCTGCTTATGCATTGATATGTATCCAAGTTACTGATCAGGAGAGATTTTCTCAGAGTGGTTTCATAAGGAGAGGGACTGAGTTGCTTTCGGGAAATGTTAACACTTCTTAACTCAAAATTATTTGGGGTCCTACGTCGGGCATGGATTTTCATATTTGTCACAATTGTTAAATGACCCCGCAGAAGAATAAATGATAATGTGCTTTGTGCTGTCATTCTTGACACCTCTATGTAGAACATGCCAGTGTTCTATCTTAATATCCCTGTTTTGCTCTGAGCACATTATTGTGGTGCTATAAAAATAGTATTTTCCAACAGCCTCATCTTTCTATATACAGGCAGTCCCCTGGTTACATGGATCCGACTTACATCGGATCCCTACTTACAAACGGGGTGAGGCAACCCCGCACTAGCTGCTTCCCCCAGTAGACCAGGGAGACGCGAAGCTAGCGCCCTCCCCCCCCCAGCAGACCAGGGAGACGCGGAGTGGCTTTTCTCAGCAGACATCTCAGCTTGAGAATAAAGGACTGAGGGAAGTAAGGTGTGGGAGAATAAAACTGAGCTCTGGAGAAATGTTTGGCTAGAGTTTCCCCTACAATATGTACCAGTTCCGACTTACATACAAATTCAACTTAAGAACAAACCTACATCTATCTTGTACGTAACCCGGGGACTGCCTGTAGAGATCTGTTACTATACTATACAGCACAATGATGTGCTTACTATAGGGTTATTCCACTTAAAAGAAAAAATTGTTCTCCTTTGAGTGGTGTCCCTGTGGATGCTCCACTCAGGTCTTGGTGCATCCTTGTGTTGGCAATTGGAGATTTTTGCCTAGCAGTACCTTCCTATGTTATGCCTACACAGTAGCTGTCTCGTGCTGTTTTGACTGTTGATTGCACATGCGGTGCGTGTATCCCTCAGTTCCTTTTCTACTGTCCTTGGCAGAAGACAGATTCTCTGCAGTGCTCTCCTTTCTGTCTGAAAAGATAAAGATAGTGTAGTTAGTTTATTGTTAGTTACCTGCTTTAGTTAGTTTATCGTTAGTTTAACTATTTCTTCTTAGTTAAAAACCCCCCACTTCCCCTGTTTTTTTCTTCATGTTTTCTGAACTCTTCAAGTTCTACTGTTCAAAATGCCAGGCTCTCCTGGTTTCAAAAAATGTGACTCATGCAAGGACTCTGCCTGCATCAGACAGGCACACATCATTCATAAAATGTCCAGGCAAAGGCCATGTGGCTCAGAAATGCCCACACTATCAGAACATGATGGACAGAGCCAGGAAAGATCTCAAAATGAGACTTAAGAACCTCCTAAGAGAAAAATTCCTGGAGCTACAGGAGAGTAAGTCTTCTGAACCTGCAAAGCACCATGTTTAACTGTCTGACATGTCCTTCTTGTTTGTCTTTGCTGTAGAGCCCACGTTCTGAAGAGGCTGACACCGGGGAGAAGTGGAGCCATTTCACAGTCAATTTTTCTCCCAAACTCCAAGAGGTTATCAATGAAACAAAATACATGGAGCAGCTGGGGTTTCCAATACCTGAAATAGCAAGGAACGTGGCACTACAAGAAGACAAATTTCTTAGGTAAGGATATATAGTGTGAACATACTCTATATTCTGACTAAACTTAACTGCAATAGGCCTACTTGATTTTTCTCACAACAGCAATGGGCCTTTTGTCATCACAGCCTTTTAAAATAAGACCCTCACAGTCATAGGGAACATCTACACTGCAGGGCAAACATTGAATTAAGATATACAATTTCAGCTACGTCAATTATGTAACTGAAGTTGAAATAGCTTAACTTGGCTTTTGGCACAGTCTACACAGCAGGAAGTCCCATACTCCTCATGAAATGAGGGTTACAAGAGTTGGAATAAGAAATCCTCCATCGCAACATTATTTCAAAATAGTGGCTTGCTGTGTAGATGTACATTTTATTATCATATATATAGTAGCCCAGTGTCTGTGCGTCTGTAATGCTGATGCTGACGTACACGGCTACACCTCCTGGCCATGTACGTTATCGCCCCGCCCCCCTTCCCCTCCCTCCCTCCCTGACGGTTTGGCCGAGTGCTGCGCTGCTCAGCTGGGTCCTGGCAGGGGAGCAAGCGGCGGTAAGTGGCCCTTTGGGAGCGCAGACCCCAAACGGCTGCTTGCTGCCCCGGACCCCGCTGGGCAGCGCTCCCACTGAGGGCCAGCTGAGCGGCACCGGCACTGCGCTGCTCAGCTAGGCCCCAGCGGGGGAGCAAGTGGCGGCAAGTGGCCTTTTGGGGTCTGCGCTCCCCACGCTTGGGGAGTGTGGATCCTAAATGGCCGCTTGCTGCCACGGCCCGCTGAATAGTGCTCCTGCCAGGGGCCAGCTGAGCGACACGGAGGGGGAGGGAGGGGAAGGAGGGCGGCGAGGTGCCACGCAGGGAGGGGAAGGGGACAGGGCTGGCCGGAAGGGGGGTGGGAAGCAGAGCTGGGGGTGGGGAATTGGGGGCTGTAGGGGAATATGGGGGGGGCCTGGAGGAAGGGGGGAGGGAAGCAACGCTGGCGGGGGAGCGTCCATGGGGGGGCAGTGAGGCTGGCCGGCAGGAAGAGGGGGTGGGAAGAAAGAGGGGGTGGGAAGCAGAGCTGGGGGGCGGAATCGAGGGCTGTGGGGCTGGATGGGAAGAGGGGGGAAGGAAACAGACCTGTTTGGGGGGGGGTGCAGCCATGGGCCACTTGTCACCGCTTGCTCCTCTGCCGTAACCCAACTGAGCACTGCTCAGGTGGGCCCGGTGGGACAGGAAGGGGGGTGGGGCGGTGATGTACACAGCCAGGGTGCGTGGCCATGTACATCACCGTCCCCCCCTTCCTCCTCCTACCGTGGTGCTGAGTGGTGTGCCCCTCAGCCAGGCCACTGTGGGAGGAGGGAGGCGGTGACGTAGACAGCCCCACCTCCTGGCCGTGTACATCACTGCCCCGCCCCGCCTCCCTCGCGGCGGCCCGGCTGAGCCGCCTTGGAGGGAGAGGAAGTGGGCAGGGCGGTGACGTACACAGCCAGGGGGCGGGGCTGTGTACGTCACCGCCCCCCTTCCCCTCCCGCTGTGGCACTTAGCTGGGGCGCCGGGGAAGCCAGCAGCGCAAGGGGCTGTTTGGGTTCCCCCGAGGTGGAAGGGGAAGGGAGGGCGGTGATGTACACGTCCCCGGCCCCAGCAGTGTACATCACCACCCCGCCCCCCACCCTCGCGGCAGCCCGGTTGAGCAGGTAGCACTTAGCCAAGCGCCACGGTGGGGGTGAAGGGGAAGGAGGGTGGAGAGAGAGGCAGGAAGAGAAGAAGAAGAGAAAGAGAGAGTGAGAGGCAGGAGGGGGAGAAGAGAAAGAAAGACAGAGAGAGAGGCAGGAGGCAGAGGAGAGCTGAGAGAGAGAGGGGGAGGCAGTAGGAAGAGAGAGAGACAGAGCGAGGGAGCTCAGGAGAGAAGACCTGAAAATCCTGTTTTATGACAGGCTAATTGGCTAGTTTTGAAATAATGACAGTTATTTTGAGGTAACACTGCTGTGTAGACATACCCAGTTATATTTGCTTGAGCAAAATTGCAATTAGTGACTTTCCTCTGCTGCTATCTATTTTCTGAATTAAGTATGATAAAATCAAGCAAACCAAACACATGGTTACCTCCGGAGAAAAACAGAAAGTAAAGCAAACCATATACTATATTGCTATGCATTATAACAGTGGTCCCCAACACGGTGCCCGCGGGCGCCATGGCGCCTGCTGGGGCATTTGTACACGCCCGCCGACAACCTGGGCCGGCCCCGCCCCCGGCGCGCGGTGCACCGGAGGCACCGGCCCCAGGCGCGCGACATGCACCGGCACCTGGTGCGCGGCGCTCGGGAGGTCCCAGCCCCGGGACACATGCGGGCACGTGGCGCCAATGCCGGCCCCAGGTGCGCGGCTTGGGCGGTGCCGCCGGCCGCGGGCCCACGGCACAAGGCACTTGGGCGGCCCCAGCCCCGGCTCTGGGGCACATGCCAGTGCCGGGTGCAAGGGCATCCCCGCTCCTGGCGTGCCCCAGAATGTGTGGCCCGCCCCCGGGCGCCCGGCGCATGAGTGGCCCCATCCCCCCCGGGCGCCCGGCGTGTGAGTGGCCCCGCCCCCGGGTGCCCGAGAGCCTCTAAACGTTGGGGACCACTGCATTATAATATTCCTTAGCCATCAAGAGACTTAGTTTTAATGCCTGACTTTTCTTCACCAATTTCCTGAGTGACCTTGGACAATTCAGTGATGGCAGATTTTTAAAGATATTAAGGCTCTAATGATGCAGATAGGTGCCCACTGGAATTCTCAAAAGCCCCTGACACCTGTTGATTTCATCCTTGTGCTTCCAGCTGAACATGTTTGTCATAAACAGAGGGAGTGCTGACCAGCTCCCGGTGACTAAGGGGTTTATTTAGGTACCTGGCAAAGGTGTCGATCAGGGGGCCACCAATCAAAATAGAGTGTTGAAATTTGAATTAGATATAGGTTCCTTGCCTTCTTTCTTTGAGTGGGAGAGTTAAACCAGGAGTTGAGAGAGACAGAATGATTTAAACCCAAGCAGGATTACCATGCCTGCCATGGAATTCCAGGCATGGGAGTGGGCTCAACAAAGAAAAAATTAGAAGTGAGTAGCAGGGAAATGTACCAGTAGTCTTTGGCTAGGTGATTGAATTATTAACCTTGGGAAAACTTCAAGTGTCACCCTGGATGTCTGGGTTCAAAATTAGGCCTTCAGATGTTCTAAGCAATATCCTTATTGTAATGTTTTGCATTATGCTTGTGGGTCTCTTTAGATACACAGATGGAATGAAACAGATGCTGGAGCACTATCACAAATTAATGGAAACACTAAATGAGGCAGAAATCCAGCTTCTCGATGACCACATTCAAGAGCTTTGGAGAGTATTTAGATCAGGGTATAAGAGACTCAACTGGAACTCCTTAGGTAATATAGATGTCGTTTAGATACCAATTTTCAGTAAAACAACTCACAGGCTATACATTTTTCTTTCTCAAGTCAGCCTATACTAGTTTCTTATATCTAAAATGCTGAGCTGAAGTGACTATAGCTCAAGATCAAGGATGTCATAAATTGAGTTCTGCACAGCATAGGTTTAGAAATACAGACACTTACCTTATGGAAAATATTGTGTAGTTTCTCAGCCTTACCCAGTGCTCATTAAACAAATATATGCTAGTCTTCCCGAACAAATATGGAATTGAATCCCTTATACATGACATGTTAATTCAGTGATCTTTTGGTCTCAGAAGGAATGGGTATTGCTCTACCTATGTTGCTCTATTAGAAGCTTATGATGGCTAATTAGTGAGGGTGAAAGATGTGTTGAAGAAAGAGAATAAAATGGACACCTGTTCTTTTCAAGGTATTGGTGACTATATTATTCGATGCACCCAAGCCATTGGAAAGTTTGAATCACTTGTGCATCAGATTCATAAGAATGCCGAAGACATAAGCAACAAGCTTTTATTAATAGAGTCAACAAATCTATTTAAATCCCCACCTTTGAAAAATGAAGATGAACTTCCTGGTAGGTCCTGAGTTTTGTATTCTCTTTTCTTTGTGTCTTAGGTCAAATCTATACTAGACTGAGAAGGTTGGCTTAAGGTACACAATTTCATCTATGTAGACTACATAACTCTGGAATTGGCTTATCTTAAGCCAAGCTTGGCAATGTCCACACAGTGAGAGGCTGATGGGAGCAAATGCTTCTATTGGTTTCCCTTATTCGAGGAGTAGAGGCACCGGCTGGAGCTGCCCTCAGCGTTTAATTTATGGTTTTATACTAGACCTGCTAAATCGGATGACGGAACATTGATCTCTGTGAAGATGTACCTTTACTGAAGCGGTGTCTTTGTTACATTTCTTTTATTGTTATCAAGAGAACACAATATTAAATACTTTCCATGGCTAATTACAGTACAGCTTCATGGTGTATACTGAAGGTAGTACAAGTCTAGCTTCAATATTCCCCTGGTGGTGGTGAGGCATGAAGATCTGCATAGCAGCAGTTCTTTTAATCTATATCTTGCATCTGGCCATCAATTTCCTTGCCTTTCCCCATCTCCATTATGTGCTGCTGTGTGGGGGCTGCTGTCTCCTTTACCCTCTTTTGCAGCTGTACTGCACAAATTCTGTCAGGGAGACTGCAGTCAAGGAGGATGGAGCTGGAGTTGCTACTTACTCATTTGTGAAATGTATTCAGGGCTGGATTAAGGGGGGGGCTAGCCGGGAAGCTGCCCGGGGCACCAATCTATGGCTGCGCGGTGCCCCTTAGAGCTGCCATCAGGTGCCGCGCGCCCGATGGCAGCTGTAAGGTGCGCCAGAGGGCAAGGCCACGCATGTGCTGTGTGCCCGGGGCAGAGCCGCGCATGCGTCGTGCGCCTGCTGCCCGGGGTGCAGGAATGGCTCGAGCCGGCCCTGAATGTATTAATCATAGCAGGTCTTCTGGGCACTAGCATGAACTAGTGGAGTTTAGCTGTTTCAGAATTTCTCTGATCATTAAAAATGTTACTGACATATATAAAAAACACTGTTTTAGTTAAGTTTGGGTTTCTGGAATCTGTAAACAATAAGAAGTCTGAGGTATTAATCATGAAGAAATTCTATATTGTGAGATGAATTTACTATTTACAGATAAATCCCAACATATTATTTTGTTAATCTGTTACTATAATTGCTAAATAGCAATAAATAACAATTTGATTTCATAAACTTTTTCAGGAGTGAAGGAATTTTTTGAGTATATTAAGCGCGAAAGATCTAAAGACGTGGAACACATTGTTAGAAAGTATGCTGCCATTGGACCTCTGCTAACAAAAATGGAAGGGCTGGTTGCCAACACAAACACTGGCAAAGCTGTAAAACTAGTGTCATATTATGCATTTTGGGAAAATAAAATTTATCATACATTGACACAGTTAGTGCTGAAGTAAGTGTAGTAGATTTACTGTCTTATATCTGTTTAATAGTTTTACAGTCTTGCATCTGTTCATTAATTTTTGTTTCAGATCAGTTCTTTTAAAATTCATAGGTGCTAAAATTTAATGTAGCCTCCTCCTTCCTGTGCCTGGATGTGTCACACCAAGGATGCCACAGTCAGGGCAGACTGCAAGAAATAGGCAGATAATCCCCAAAACTGATGGTTTATTCTATAATTAGATTCACCAAGCCAGTAATAAAATAGCTTTAATAGTACCACTCTGGATAACAATAAGCCACACAATCTCTTTAGATTTCCCGGTCGGTGGCTATCAGCTAGACAACCAAGTCTAATATAACTAGCCAATTAGCCCGTCAAAAGACAGGATTTTCAGGTCTCTCCTTCATGTCGGTCTTCTCTCCTGAACCTCCTGTCTCTTATTCCGTGTGTCTTTCTCTCTCTCTCCTCCTCTCCTACTGCCTCTCCCTCTCTCTCTCAGCTGTCCCCTGCCTTCTGCCTCTCTCTCTGTGGGTATGTCTACACTACCCTCCTAATTCGAAATAGGAGGGTAATGTAGGCATACCGCAATTGCAAATGAAGCCCGGGATTTGAATTTCCCGGGCTTCATTTGCATAAAGCCGGCCGGTGCCATTTTTAAATGCTGGCAGTTCGAACCCCGTGCCGCGCGGCTACACGCGGCACGGAGTAGCTAGTTCGGATTAGGCTTCCTAATCCGAACTAGCTGTACTCCTCGTGGAATGAGGAGTACAGCTAGTTCGGATTAGAAGCCTAATCCGAACTAGCTACTCCGTGCCGCGTGTAGCCGCGCGGCACGGGGTTCGAACTGCCAGCATTTAAAAATGGCACCGGCCGGCTTTATGCAAATGAAGCCCGGGAAATTCAAATCCCGGGCTTCATTTGCAATTGCGGTATGCCTACATTACCCTCCTATTTCGAATTAGGAGGGTAGTGTAGACATACCCTGTCTCTCCTTCTCTTCTCCCCTTCCTGCCTCTCACTCTCTCTCCGCTCTCCTGTCTCCATCGGGGATGCACGCTCATCCAGACCCCATCCCCTGGTCGTGTACGTCACTGCCCTGCCCCCCTTTGCCTCCTGCCATGGCGCTTGGCTAACTTCTGTGCCGCTCAGCTGGGCCGCCGTAGGGGAGCAAGCAGAGCAAGCGGCCATTTGGGCTCCCCCGTGGCGGCCCGGCTGAGTGGCGCAGAAGTCAGCCGAGTGACATGGCGGGAGGCGAAGGGGGGGCAAAGCGGAGATGTACATGGCCGGGCCCTGCCCCCTGTCCGTGTACATCGCTGCTCCGCCCCCCTTTGCCTCCCGCCGTGGCGCTCAGCTGACTTCTGCACCGCTCAGCCAGGCTGCCACAGGGGAGCAAGCAGCGCAAGCAGCCATTTGGGCCCTGCGCTCCCCATGCTTGTGCTGCTTGCTCACCCGTGGTGGCCCGGCTGAGTGGTGCAGACTCACCATATGTGAGGTTCACCAGTCCTAAAGGACCAAACACTTATCCCCAGATAAATATTAATCTCAGATTTTACCAAATATCATGTTGTCAGCCAATCCTTAATAACTAATCTGTGATTTTGTAATAAAAGGAAACAGAAAGAAGAGCATTATAAATGTTAAGAGAGTAATCTACATACAAATGTGTGTGACATTCTTAGGTCAGTTTCATAGCGCAGATGGCTTGGTTGCTGATTTGTCAAAGTCTCTCTGGTGTAAGGTTGCCAGGACTTTGCTGACCAGGCTGTTAAAAGTCCAGTTCAGGGCATAGTAGGGGCAAGGGCTCAGGCAGGCTCCCTGTGTTCCCTGGCTCTGCATGGTTCCTGGAAATGTCTGCCATCCGTCACTACTATGAACAGACTTTCTCCATCCTCTTTGGAACCTCCCTTTAGGAAATTGAAGGCTGCTATCAAATCCCCCCCTCACTCTTCTCTTCTCTAGACTAAACAGACCCAACTCCCTCAGTCTCTCCTCGTAGGTCATATGCTCCGGGCCTCTAATCATTTTGGTTGCCCTCCGCTAGACCCTCTCCAATGCATCCACATCCTTCCTGTAATTGGGGGCCCAGAACTGGACACAATACTCCAGATGTGGTCTCACCAGAGCCGAATAAAGAGGAATAATCACATCTCTGGCAATGCTCCTCTTAATGCAACCTAATATGCCATTAGCCTTCTTGGTTACAAGGGCACACTGTTGACTCCTATCCAGCTTCTCATTCATTGTAATCACCAGGTCCTTTTCTACTGAGCTGCTACTTAGCCATTCGGTCCCCAGCCTGTAACAATGCTTGGGATTCTTCCATCCCAAGTGCAGGACTCTACATTTGTCCTTGTTGAACCTCATCAGATTTGTTGTGGCCCAATCCTCCAATTTGTTTGTCACTCTGGACTCTATCCCAGCCCTCGAGCATATCTACCTCTCCTCCTAGCTTAGTGTCATCTGCAAACTTGCTGAGGGTGCAATCCATCTCCTCATCCTGGTCATTAATAAAGATGTTGAACAAAACTGGTCCCAGAACCAAACCTTGGGGCACTCTGCTACAAACCGACTGCCATCCTGACATCGAGCCGTTGATCACTACCCGCTGGGCCTGACATTCCAGCCAGTTTTCTATTCATCTTACCATCCATTTATCCAATCCACATTCACTTAACTTGCTGACAAGACTATTGTGGGAGACTGTATCAAAGCCTTGCTAAAGTCAAGGTATATCACATCCATTGACTTTCCCAGATCTACAGAGACAGTTACCTCATCATAGAAGCTAATCAGATTGGTCAAGCACAACCTGCCCTTCATGAATCTATTCTGACTGTTCCTGATCACCTTCCCCTCTTCCAAGTGCTTCAAAATGGATTCCTTGAGGATCCCCTCCTTGATTTTTCCAGGGACTGAGGTAAGACTGACCGGCCTACAGTTCCCTGGATTGTCCTTCTTCCCTTTTTTTAAAGATGGGCCATACATTTGCCTTTTTCCAATCATCCGGGATCTTTCCAGATCTCCACGACTTTTCAAAGAATATGGCCAAAGGCTCTTCAATGAAATTTGCCAACTCTCTCAGTACCCTCGGATGTATTAAGTCTGGACCCATGGATTTATGTACCTTTAGCTTTTTTAAAATAGTTCCTAACCTGTTCTTCTTCTTCGAGCAGTGTCCCATGGGTGCTCCACTGTAGGTGTCGGGCTTGTCCCGGTGCCGCAGATCGGAGATCTTTTCTAGCCTTAGTCTGCCGGACCGTGCATGTGCGAAGTACGGCTCGTGGCTTTTCGCGCCATTTGAGTGTTGGTGGTCCGGTTCCCCCCAGTTCCTCCTGACCGTCCTCGGCCGCGACGGATCAACATCTCTCTCGTGAACCCTGATTACAAAGACAGAGAGAGATTACCAATAGTTGTTATATACATAGTTTAAAAAGTTATAGTTATAGTTCTTTGTATAGTTGATAGCTCTAGTCGTTAAAAAAATTTTTTTTTTCTTCAGTAGTTAGTTTATTCTTTCTTCATGCTGGGGTTCAAGAAGTGCGGCGAATGCTGCGAGGCAATGCCTGCCTCTGATGGCCATTCCCTGTGCATCAGGTACCTCGGGGAAGGCCACATACCCCATAAATGTCCCCATTGCTCCAAGCTAACAGCCAGAGCAAGACGGGACAGGGACATGCGCCTAAAGATCCTCTTGTTCGACAAAGCTCTGCAACCCTAAACCCAGCAACCTCAGGGGCACGCAGAGCAAACTAAAAGAACGAAGAGGAAACCATCTCCAACGCGATCTCTTCCACCCTCACAATCAGGTGCTGGTGACAAGCCTGGGACATCAATGGCACTGCCCTCATGCGTTGCGGTGGCGCCCAAAGACAGTCAGAGTAAGTTGGCTCCGAGCCCTTCTATATCAGGCTCCACGGTCTCAGCCATTCCCTCGGTTTCCAAACCGCTTCCAGGGACCTCCACGGCTTCGAGGACCTCTGCTGGTGTGGAATGCTCCTGGCACGCAGCCGCTCCCCGGCACCGAGACGCTCCCCGGCACCAAGACGCTCCCCGGCACTGAGACGCACGTCCAAGCTGCCTGCGGAGCCGAGCCATTCCTCAGCACAGGAGCGTTCTCTGGCTCATTCTCGAGCACGATCACCAGCTTTGAGTCGCTCCTCGCCCCGGGCGCATGCGGCATGGCCAAAACAAACAGCGCCGAAACCCTCAACATGGGGACGCTCGGGAACTCCTGAGCACCCTTCTTCTCCTACATGGTCGGCACCGAATCAATCATCACCGCCCAGGAAGCAACAATCACCAGTTACACGTTCACCAGCTCCGGAGCGTTCCTCGTCATCGACGCGCTTACTGGCACCGAGCCATCCTTCGGCACCGGAAGGATCGTCACATCACAGGCTTCCCTTAGAAGGACGTCCACCGGCACCAAGGCGGCCTTCCCCCTTGAGATGGTCCCTGGAACCGAGACAATCATCAGTGCCGACACAATCGACTCCGATGACACGGACCACCTCAGCACGGAAGCCTTCAATACCAGTGGAGATAATCCCTCACTCTGTGCTCTCCACTCCAACTTCCTCTCCACCGGAACAGTTGCTGGCACCAACTGCCCATAGATCTAGGAGATTATCTTCTCTCTCACCAAGTCCTGAGTTCTCTCCTGAAATACGTTCACCATCCCCGGCATACTCTGAGTACTCTTGTACTGGTCAATTCTCCCCACGATCCGGTCATTTCTACCACCATGATCGTCGTTCACCCAGCCACAGCACCTATTATAGAGGAAGGTCACGTTCGCCAAGATCGCCTGCGTTTTCAACCCATTCGGAATATTCCAGGAGGTCCTGTCGTTCCATGTTGCCCTACTATCACCATAGGTCATCGTCTCATCACCGGTCCCCTCAAGCACACTCCTGCTCCTCTCTCGTCCAAAAGCACTCTGCTCCCTCTGCTCCTTCAAGGCCACCAACTCCCTCTGGGTCTCCTTCTCACACCAGACAACCTCTTCCTGTTCAGGATCCCGAACCTGATCGATCACCCACGGATCAATCTTCATCGTCACCAGACGATGCAGTTTTTCAGGGAGACACCTCACCATCGGACAACCTACACCAGTTTCAGGAGCTGTTTAAGAGAGTGGCAGAGAGTCAAAATGTGCAGCTGGAGGAGGTGCAACAAAAACAACACCACCTCCTCCGTAATATCAAACAATCTCACCAGCCCAAGATCTCGTTGCCACTGGACGCGGCCATTCTTGAAATTGCAGACGATATTTGGCAGATGCCGGCATCCGCCCTGCCCATGAATAAGAAGGCAGATAAAAAGTATTTCGTCCCCACTAAGGGGATGGAATTCCTCTTTACCCATCCACAGCCTAATTTGTTGGTTGTGGATGCAGTACAACAAAAGGCAAAAATGCCGCAACACAAACCTACTGCCGCAGACAGAGACAGTAAGCGTCTCGATTTATTAGAACGTAAAGTATACTCCTCGGCAACACTCACTCTGCGAATGGCCAATTATTCCGCACTGTTGGCGAATCACAATTTTGATAACTACGCCAAGCTTGTGCCACTTCTTCAACATCTTCCAGAGGCGAAACGGGACATTTTAAAGGCTATAATACAAGAGGGCTACGCAGCCTCTGGAACGGCCTTACATATTGCCCTGGATACAGCCGACACTGCAGCACGCACGACTGCTACATTGGTCGTTATGCGCAGAGCATCCTGGCTGCAGCAGTCCTCTGCTCCCAAAGACCTCTTGTCGAAGGTCGAGGACCTACCCTTTGACAGGCAAAATCTCTTTTCTGATAAGACTGACCAACTTCTGCACTCGGGGAAGGACTCCAGAACCACTTTAAAAATGTTGGGCATGTACACTCCTCCATACCGTACAAAACAATATACCCCCTACCAAAGGCAGAGGCCCCCCCCACGACAACCTCCTCAGTATAGGCCTCAAGACCAACAAAGAGGTAGACAGCGTCTACAGCGGAGATGTCCACCGCCCAAAACGACTTCCCAACAGGGTACCAGACAGCAAGTTTGACGCGTCACTTGAGGGGTTGAGAACCATTCCTACCATCACCATTCTGAGTGCTACGAAGGCGATTTTTCACCACCGTCTGAGACTGTACCTCCATCGATGGGCTTACATTACCACCGACAAATGGGTCCTTCAGACAATTCGCCTCGGTTATTGTGACGTAGTGGGGGTACCTGGCTGGTTTCTATGCTGCTGGCTCTGGGGGAACCCCCACTGGCTGCCGTGGGTACCACGACCCAGCAAAACAGGATGAGTCACTATGCAAACCAGTGGCCAGACACCCCCCATGGAGAGGAACAAAGGAAGGTGGAATGCTGCCTTGGCTGGGGGGCAGGGCTGGAAGTTGGGGAGTTGGTTGCTGGCTGTCGGAGGGCATGGAGGAGAGCCTAGGGGAAGGGGCTGGAGTTTAGGGGCCCAGTCTCCCCCATCTCAAGGGGGCCTGAGGCATCCTAGCCCAGTTCCTGTAACCAGATTACATCTGTGCTGCGCTGTGCTGGAGGAGCAATAAACCACCCTCAATTCCACTGGCTGGTGCAGTCTGTTTGTGCCATTTTGGGGTGCAGGAGACGGGGAACCCCCAACGCGCCGTCACAGTTATACCATCCCATTCACGTCGCTACTTCCCCCTACCCCCTCCGCCCTGTCCCTTTTCAGGGATCCATCTCATGAGCCCTTGCTCAGGCAAGAAGTTACCCGTCTACTCGCTGTTGGAGCAATAGAGCCTGTTCCGGACGAGTTCAAGGGCAGAGGTTTTTATTCCCGGTACTTTGTAACGGAAAAGAAATCAGGGGGATGGAGACCGATACTAGATCTTCGCGACCTCAACCGTTTCTTACGAAAACAACAGTTTTGAATGGTTACCTTAGCTACAATCTTCCCAGCACTTCAGAACGGGGATTGGTTCACATCCCTCGATCTTCAGGACGCATACTTTCACATTGCGATTCATCCGGCACACAGACGATTCCTACGCTTCCAAATCGGTACAGACCATTTCCAATACAAGGTCCTGCCGTTCGGTCTCTCATCGGTTTCATGGGTTTTTTCCAAGACCCTGGCTGTGGTGACCGCATATCTTCGTCGTCTACACGTAATGATCTTTCCATACTTCGATGATTGCTTAATCAGAGCCCAAACATTGCAGGAAGCACGCGATGCGACAGACACAACACGCATGATCTTCCAGGAGCTGGGTCTCATTCTCAATATCCCGAAGTCCTCATGGGAACCGCACCAATCAATACAGTTCATAGGCGCTTGTCTAGACTCTACGCGCGACCGTGCGTCATTACCGAAGGAAAGGTTCCAGACAATGAAGGATTTGATCCAGATCTTGCTCATCAGCCCAACGGTTCCCATACTACGGTGCCTACAGCTTATGGGGCACATGGCCTCCACAACATATGTGGTCCAACACGCAAGGTTGCGTTTTCGATGCCTTCCACATTGTATGGCACGGATCTGTCCCCCCAATGTACACAACGTCCACATGACAGTAATGGTTCCCACCCATGTCAAGAAGTCACTAGCTTGGTGGACAGGTCCAGACAATCTATTGTCGGGCGTACCCTTTCATCGCCCTCAGCCATCAGCGCAGTTGACAACAGAAGTGTCACTCATCGGATGGGGTGCACACCTCGGCCCCGAACAAGTACAAGGCCTATGGTCGCCAGACGAATCGTTGATGCACATCAACTTCCTGGAGCTCAGGGCAGTGTACAAAGTATGTCAACACTTCCTTCCCGTCATTCGGGGACAAGTCATACGAGTCCTTACAGACAATATGACAACCGTTTATTATGTAAACAAGCAGGGTGGAGCCAGATCCCACTCCTTGTGCGCAGAAGTGGTATGTCTATGGAACATGTGCAATCGCCACAACGTCTTTTTAATCGCAGAGTATCTTCCGGGCCACCACAACGTAACGGCCAATGCCCTCAGTAGGAATGTCCAACTTGTATCCACATTATACTCAACCGGTGGATCCTTGGGACCTCGAAATGGTCCTGAATACTCTGACGGGCAAACCCTTCGAACCGCTAGCAACATGCAATCTACATGACCTGTCCATGAAGGTCGTTTTCTTGTTGGCAGTTACTTCCGCGAGGAGTGTTAGTGAGCTAGTTGCACTATCAGTCTCTCTTCCCTATACGGTTTTTACACACCAAGCGGTGATATTGCGAACACAACCATGTTTTCACCCCAAAGTG
This sequence comes from Pelodiscus sinensis, assembly GCF_052426305.1. Taxonomy (NCBI): domain Eukaryota; kingdom Metazoa; phylum Chordata; order Testudines; family Trionychidae; genus Pelodiscus; species Pelodiscus sinensis. Next base: position 28,779,498 of record NC_143085.1, on the reverse strand, counting down.
ATCTCTCATTTTCACATCAATGAACCTATAATTCTTCCTATATTCCATCCCAAACCACACGCTTCACCAGAACATGCGTGCCTGCACGCTTTGGACGTCAGACGTGCTCTCGCCTTCTATATTGAGAGAACCAGACCTTTTTGAGTGGCGGATTTGCTACTAATATCAATGGCGGACCGTACTAAAGGTTGCTCATTGTCCGCTCAACGCATCTACTCCACTATTGTGCAATGCATAAGGACTTGTTATAAACTGCGAAACAAACCACTGCCTTCGACTTTGAGAGCCCATTCAACTCAGGCTGTCGCAACGTCCACTGCATTCCTCAAGGGAGTTCCCTTGATAGATATCTGTAGAGCTGCTATGTGGTCTTCCAACCTAACCTTCGCTACACATTATGCCATCCCCAATCTCTTAATACCTGATTCAGCGGTGGCGACAGCAGTGTTATCCTCAGCTACGGCATGCTAGCTCGAACCCACCTCCATTCGCGAGCTACTGCTGTACATTCACCTACAGTGGAGCACCCACGGGACACTGCTCGAAGAAGAAAAGGAAGTTACTCACCTTGTGCAGTAACGATTGGTCTTCGAGATGCGTGTCCCGTGGGTGCTTCACGACCCGCCCTCCTCCCCTCTTCGGAGTTTTCTCTACTTTGTGTCTTTCAGAGCAAGAGGCAGGAGGAACTGGCGGGAGCTGGACCAACAACGCTAAAACGGCGCGAAAAGCCACGAGCCGTATTTCGCGCATGCGCGGTCCGGCAGACTACGGCTAGAAAAGATCTCCGATCTGCGGCGCCGGGACAAGCCCGACACCTACAGTGGAGCACCCACGGGACACGCATCTCGAAGAACAATCGTTACTGCACAAGTTGAGTAACTTCCTTTTTCCCCACGAAGGGCTGTCCACCTTCGTCCCATATTGTGTCACTTAGCACATTAGTCTGGGAGCTGACCTCCTCTGTGAAAATAGAGGCAAAGAAAGCATTGAGTAATTCAGCTTTCCTCACATCATCAGCTTTCCTCATCCAGTAGGGGCCCCACACCCTCTCTGATCACTTTCTTCTTGCGAACATGCCTGTAGAAATCTTTCTTGTTATCCTTCATATCTCTTGCAATTCACAATTTCAATTGCGCTTTCACCTTCCTAATAACTCCCCTGCATTCGCGAGCTATACATTTATATCCCTCCCATGTCATCTATCCAAGTTTCCACTTTTAGTAAGCTCCCTTTTTGTGCTTAAGTTCACCAAAAATTTCCCCAGTAAGCCAATCCAGTCTCCTACTATATTTGCTTCTCTTGCTATGCATTGGAATAGTTTCTTTCTGTGCCTTCAATAAGGCTTCTTCAAAATACTGCCAGCTCTCCTGGGCTCCTTTCCCCTTCATGTTAGCATCCCAGGGGATTCTGCCCATCAGGTCTTTGAGGGAGTCGATGTCTGCTTTTCTGAAGTCCAAGGTGTGTATTTTACTATTCTCTTTTCTTCCTTCAGTCAGGATCCTGAAATCTACCATCTCATGATCACTGCTTCCCAGGTTGTCACCCACCTCTACTTCCCCTATTAGTTCGTCCTTGTTTGTGAGCAGCCGGTCAAGCTGCGCATGGCCCCTGGTTGAATCCTTCAGTTTTTGTACCAAGAAGTTAACCCCAACATTTTCCAAAAATTTCCTGGATTGTCTGTGTGCTGCCGTAGTGGTCTCCCAACAGATGTCTCCTGCACCCCAATTCTCTGCCCCAACCTGGAGCCCTTTCCTATATCCCAAACTCTGCATCCTCAGCCCCACTGCATAACTTGTACATGCTAAATTTACAAGCAAATCCTGCAATGGCCCAATTGGGAGCTACTTTCATATCTGAGTGGAGAGTCTGACCCTATTTAGATTTAGCTTCTATAATGTATACATTGTTAGATTTCTAATAAGATGCATGTAAACATGCATGTAAAGATTATCTATCATTTACTCTTTGGCTCTCTACTAATAAAGGTAAATGGATTATAGAGGAAGTCTGCTTAACATAGTTTTGATAAAAGCCTCATTTACCATTGCAGTACGGGCAGTCCCCGGGTTACGTACACGATAGGGACTGTAGGTTTGTACTTAAGTCGAATTTGTACTTAAGTCGGAACTGGCGTCGAGATTCAGCCGCTGCTGAAACTGACCAGCGGCTGACTTCAGGAAGCCCGAGGCAGAGTTTCTCTGCCCCGGGCTTCCTGGAATCAGCCGCTGATCAGTTTCAACAGCAGCTGAATCTGGATGCCTGGGACAGAGCAGCTGGGGCGCAGCCGGGTAGGTCTCCACAGTGCTGCACCTCAGTGCTGCGGGGACCAACCCTGCAGCACCCCAGGTGCTCTACCCCAGGTGTTCCCAAGTCAGCTGCTGCTGAAACTGATCAGCGGCTGATTCCAGGAAGCCCGAGGCAGAGAAACTCTGCCTCGGGCTTCCTGTAGTCAGCCGCTGGTCAGTTTCAGCAGCGGCTGACTTGGGGACGCCTGGGGCAGAGCAGCTGGGGTGCTGCCGGGTTGGTCCAGTAGCGCTGAGGAGTGGCGCTGTGGGACCAACCGGCAGTGCCCCAGCTGCTCTACCACAGGCGTCCGCAAGAAAAGCCTGGTCTGCTGGGGGGTTGCCGCCCCCCCCAGCAGACCATGGAGATGCGGGCGGCGGGACAAGACGCGCCGCAGTGCCGCCGCCTGGGTCCTCCGCGGCTTTGCTCCGTGGTTCCCTGGTCTGCTGCGGAGGACCCGGGACCGCCCAGACGCGCCGCAATCCCACCTGGGTCCTCCGCGGCTTTGCTCCGCTTCTCCCTGGTCGAGGACCCGGGCGGTGGGACAGCAGCGCGTCTGGGCGGTCCCGCCGCCCGCGTCTTCGGCGGCTTTGCTCCGCGTCTCCCTGGTCTGCTGGGGGTCCTCCCCCCAGCAGACCAGGGAGACGTGGAGCAGCTTTTCTCGCCCCGGAGGACGCGGGCGGCGGGACCTCGGCGCGTCTGGGCGGTCCCGCCACCCACATCCTCCGGGGCGGGAAAAGCCCCATTCGTAAGTATGGATCCAACGTATGTAGGATCCGCGTAACTTGGGGACTGCCTGTACTCTTGATACGTCCTTATTTTGATAATTCTCTACAAGGAAAATCTTCATTTACCATTGCAATACCCTTCTGATATGTCTTTATTTTGGTAGCTATCCACAAGGAAAAGCCTCATTTACCATTGCAATACCCTTTTGATATGTCCTTACTGGTTGCTAACAGGTCACCCAGCTTGCTGATTTTTTACACTTCACTGGCCCATGTTACACCTTCAAAATTGCTTAATGCACCCAATCCATATGCAGGTTGAAACATGAGTGCTTTTAGCTTTATACTCAAGGGCTCAAGAAATGTTAAGAAGGGTACTATAGAGAACTGTAATTCTGAATAAATGAATAACATTATGTTCTTTATAGAAAAAGGTTTAAGGTATAATTTCTGCAGTATGACTAGGTTGCAGTCAGCATATGTCAGACACAGTCTCTGTGAGTTTGAACACTGGAGACCAGATTCATCCCTGTGAGGACACTAGTGTAGGCAAAGGATGAGGAGAGCGGGGGTTTGTATCTTCTCTATTCTGGGATTGCGAGAGGCCAGGGTGAACCCTGATGCAGGCTAACTTGAGCACCTTCTACAGTTGCCCTTTGGGCCATTTCAGGGGTGCAGAATCACTGCTTGTAAAAGCACCCTGTGTATACATCTGCCAACCTTTGATCCACTTGGTTTCTTTTATTTCACACCCTCATTCTTCAGTGTGTGCCTCTTGTGATGTAGAGCTGACTAATCATCTGGTTGTAGAGGCCCATGGCACCAGAGGTGCTCTGAGAGTGAATTAGGCATTTGCTACAGCCCCATTGTGCCAGTTAGTCTGAGCCAAAGGCAGTTCCTCTGATTTATTCTGGAAATATTTGTGAAATTAGTTTACCAGAATTCAATTTCTTGGCTGATTTCTTGCAGCTCCTTAACAGTCTACCAATCAAACCCGTCTCTGCGTGGCACAATGGGACAAGGTCTGTCCTCAGTTGCACACTTGTGTCTCTCATTGAAGACAGATTTGAACGGCTTAATTGGGAGTGACTTATACATCTGAATGGAAAGTCTGATCCCATGCGTTGAATTTCTGCTGTTCATTGTCAGATATCTGTATCTATCTAAGAGGCTATAAGATGCAGCATTAAGATTCTCATTTTTTTACAGGAATTTGCAGACTTTTAATGCAGCAGTTCTTCGTGATGTCCCACTGTTCCAAACAGAAACAATTTTATCGGCTCCTGAGATAATCCTACATCCTAATGCCAGTGAAATTGACAAAATGAGTGTTCATTGTATCAGAGACTGTGTTGAAGTTACTAAGGTGATTATTGATAAAGATTATTCCGGCCTTGCTTGTTGATATAATGAATTATTCTTCCTTTATGTTTAGATGAGTGCATATGTCAAGGGGGAGATTTTGATCATATTGATTTGAATAAAAACAATCAGTACATTGTTCTATTTTACAAACTGTGCCAATGACAAAGGACCAAACTCAGATCTTCATACAGTTTTTATTCAGGCAGTACTGCCATTGACTTCATCAGGAATTTTGCCTGGGTAAGAACTTTTGGATTTGGCCCTAAGCATCAGCAGGCAATATCATCCAAATACAATAAAGGCTGGACCTCATCCTCCAATGCAGGGGCAAAAGGTAACCTTTTCTGTAGCCACTGACCTTTTCACAAGCAGGAGGGCAAGCTCTTTATCTTGTACTCACAAAAGAGCTTGGAGAGGTGCTTAACTTCTAACCTAAGGAGATATGGTATGTGGCCATAGGTCTGTCCACAATCATAGGATACTCACTGCTTCCTTTGAGAAAAGAAACACAATGGTTTTGTCTACTCTTTAAAGCCCTGGTCATGGCAAGAATACTGGGAGAGGGAAATAGCTAACATAGCACCTAGTGCTACACTGGTGCTCTATTGCATTGTAACTTGCTGCGTTCAGCTGGGAGGTGTTTTTTCACACCATTGAGGAGAAAATTCAGTGCAATAACTTGCCAGTGTAGACAAATGCAATGTTGTAGGAGCTATCCTGCTCTGCACTGATGAACAGACAATACATTAACTCCCTAAAATTTAAATGCAGGTTAGTTCTTCCTTCCACTATCCCACTCCAAAACTCTACCATCTTGCTGAGCCTTACTGACCTGGACTGGCCACTCTGCCTTAGGACATTTTCAGGAGGCAGACTTAAAAACAAACCAACAAATCAAATAACAATGCCTGGAGAATGCATTTGCACTTACTCTGAACTTAATTTTGATCTCAGATACATTGGCTTCCTGTTTTGTAATGCCCATTAGCTAACTTTAAAAGTCCAACATACCTGCATACTTCAGATCAGAACTGAGCCATGAGTAATTTAGGATAGCAATCTTCTACTTACTGGCAAATCACTGTGGCTAATTTCCCTCACCCCAATTAATACTTTTTTTTATATTGAAACACCAGCATTTTGTACGTTGGATGCATGGCACCTGTATTGACTGCCCCCCTCAGCATGCTGAAGAAGATGAACTCGTCACTTTGAGTTTTTTTAATGACATCTCTCAGAACCCGTTAATAATTGAACAGGCTGTTCTCATCACTCAAAACATACACAAGCTTCTGAATTCTCTCTCCAAGTACTTGAATCGTTGGAAGAGATATCGCCCTCTTTGGAAATTAGATAAAGCCATTGTTATGGAGAAGTTTGCTGCAAGGAAACCAGCCTGTGTCACCTTTGATGAAAAGTTGCAGTTCTATATTAAGATAGCTCAGGAAGTGACTCAACAACCCTTGATGAAAGATGAACAGTGCATTAGGCTTAATGTGGGCCCTTTAGCCTATACAGTACAGGAAAATGCAAAAGGTTGGGTGAATTCTCTTGGAAAACTTCTCAATGAATCTGCAAAAGAGGAACTCTTCAATCTTCAAGAAGAAATTGAGGTAGATTTTTTTTTTTTGGTCCTAATAGTAGTAAGTTTTTTCTAACCAGCCCTCAATAGTGCTGCATAGTTGTATGATCTAAACCTCCTGTTTTTTGAGGGGGAAAAAAATCTCAGTAGACATTAGTTCATCTTTATCAACAGTTAATTAACTACTAACTAAAATATATGCAGATTATTTAACTATTTTATGTGGACTTACTTTATAGAATTGTACTTAATTGTCTATGCTTTTGCCTGATTATTTTCTTAATACTGTTACTGAAAGTTGATTTTCTTTTTTAGAGATTATCACAGAATCTTAGGAAAACTCCCGATTCTTTGGAAGATCTCAAATTTGTCCTTGCTACAATTGCAGAGATAAAAGATATGTCTTTACAGGTAGAATTAAAATATTTAGACATTCAGGAGAGATACCGTACCCTTGCAGTATACAACATTCCGGTAAGTGAATTTATGTCTAATCTCTTAGATATTTCATACTTATGCATCAGACTCAACCATATTTCATCTAAACAGATTAAGTTTAATTAAACTTTTTTGAATTAACAGAATCAAAAAGTAATACTTTCACATTGTTAATCCCGGACTGAAATTTACAAGATTGCTCTACATTTGTTTATCTCCGTTTGAGGTTATTTAAATAATGTTTTTATCTATTTCATAATTGAGGACCTGATCATGTAACCCTTACTTTCAAAGTGAGTAATTCCTATTTGTGGTGTATTTCCACAGAAGTCAGTGGTACCATTGATTGGGGGAAATCCAAGCCATTCACATAGCGCTTGAGGGTGTGGGCTTTATGCAGAATGGAGGCTCGATTCAAATCTTATTGAAATCAATATATAGATATTGTATACATAAATAGTGCATAATTTATCCACCACAATCCATGAAAAACGTGTTTGTCTAAAAGACTTTCCTTCTCTTCAGTATTGAAGCTCTTAGATATTTTTTATAGGCTTTGGATCAGGCCCTGAGTGCAGTGCAGTTTGGGAGGTGAAATTCACTACTCTGATTCAAGGTTAATGAGCAGGCATTGACTTTGAACTTCTCTCTCATACCTTCTTTGCTTTTCCCAAAGCTGCAGGTCTCTGTGGTAGTTGTATTGATGTTGAAACCACAAGATCTGTCAAAATGCCCCTTTCATAACCCTGTCCTGGTGCACTTGCATCATACCCTTATACCTTAGTCTGTGTGATTCTGGTGAGAAGTTCCTTGCCCTGGTGTGTATGTATTACCTTATTCAAGCATACCCACTGTACTTCTATGGAAGGCTTTCATGATCTGGAAGGTTTTGTGCTGCCTTTGCATGTGGGTCAATTTCATCCTTTTTCAGGATTCTTCACATGAGTACCAATTGCAGGATGTTTGTATTCATATGTATGTTCTCTTTAGACAACTGAAGAAGAGAGAGGAATGGTTGATAATATTAAGAAAAAGTGGGAGACCCTCTTATTTGATGCATCAGAAGTTGATCACAGCCTGGGAAGCATAAAAAAGACATTCACGGAGGTAATATTTTTACCTTACATGTTTAAAATACATTTAGAAAAAAAAGGAAAAATCCTAATTCAAACAATATTTCCATTAGATTACGAGGGAGCAGATTGGAGACTACAGTAGCCAGATAGCAGATTTTTTCCACAGATTTACTACTGAAGGGCCTGGTGCCGTTGGAGAGAATCTTGACAAAGGTAAAAAAACGGATGTTTCTGTTGCTACATCTTAAAGTAGTCTAAAGACTGATACACTTGAAAATAGAAATGTATGGACTTTCAGAATGTTTTTCCCTCTCAAAATACAGGCTGTATGTCATTTGAAGAAATATAATTTGTGTAGATATATGCAAAATTATACTATTTATCCATCATTGTAGTAAATTCAAGGCCTAAAGCATAAGCTGCAGCCCTGGATGAGGACTGAAGACTGGCCAGCAACAGTCAAGACTTTGCTAATATAAAGCAAGGTTAAGCTGCGAGCAAGAGGCAGGGCCTGCTCGCAGAACTTGTCAGAAATAGGGCTGATAGTGCAGAAACACTAATTGGTACTAAGCACAGGTTATACGCACATTCTAGAGGGATGCTAACAACACCTTGTTAAGAAGCATCTTGGTATCAACACGTATCCTACAGATAACATAGCCATACCAACTTAGGTTCAGGATGGGTTCTAAAATGACAACATGACAGATAGAGAGGTTTTGATCAACTTACAATGTACAAGGCAATGGGTGGTATCTAGGTAACATCAGAGGATGGCAACCTAACATATCAGAACTGATATATCACCTGTTTATACCTATGTATAAAAGGTACCCTAAAAGGGTTGTTTTTGTCTGGCCTAAGGGGCAACAAAGAATCCCTCCATTGGCTGAGCTGGTCCATTGTCAGGTAGTACATATGAGCAGGATTGACAGACTATAGAATCTACTCGCCTGTGGCAAGTAGATTTCAGCCACACGCCTGTTTACCGGGGGCGTGTGCATGCGCAATGCAGCTCTTGCACATGCGCAGTGCGGGGCTGGCGAGCGGCTTTTGCCACCGTTTATCAAGCCCTGCATATGAGTAATGGTTTGGTAAAGTTTTCTGACAACTATTACTGTACTTCATTTGATAATAAACTTGGCTTGGGTATTTTTATCCCTTATTTGATTTTGTGGTCTTTGGGCGCTCTCTTGGAGTGTGCTGTACAGGCTACCTGTGCAGAGCCAGCATAGCATATAGGGAAAGTGCGTGCACACGCGCACGCACACACACACACGCATACACCGCACACACACATACACAGCTGAATAGTTGTCATCACTGAACAGAGGAAAATATCTGTCAGGCCACTATACCATTGACTTCTGACCACAATCGTAACCTCTGAAAAGTATTTATTTACTTTCCTTCTATTTATAGGTTTGGAGCTCTTAGATGTTTTTGACAAAGAACTGGAAACACATGAGAAGAATCGTCAGGAATTGGCTAATGCTGAGAAACTTTTTGACCTTCCAATCACAATGTACCCTGACTTACTAAAAATGCAGAAGGATATGAAGGGTCTAAAGCAGATCTATGAAATTTATAAATTACAAAGAGTAAGTGTTCTATAAAATATGTATAATATAAAGCTTCCCTTTTATTGACTTTTACTGTAGTCAAATCTCTTCCTATCCATTTGTCTTTAATAAGTTGTGATTGTTTTATCCTTCTGACTACCAGTATATAGAACACTAAAAGCCTGAACAGTATTTGAGTTATTTTTACTGATCTGGGACATATAATATTTTAGTTAGAGACAGATTCTAATGTCTTTATTCATTCTGGTTGGTGTGTTACTCCCCAAGCAGGGTCATTGACTTCAGTAGGACTGCTCTTGTGGTTAGGTACAGTGCTCGTTGTGAGTGGCTGTATCTCAGACTGACTTTAATTGGTCTTTGAAAGAGGTTTGTTTGTTTGTAAGGATTTTGTAATAATTAAAATCTTAAAATTAAAAGCCAGACTATATTTCTGCAGAGTGGGTTTTTATTACTAGAGCCCTGCAAATCAGGGGATATCTGCTTTTTATCCGCTTCTGTGGATATGGATGCAGATATCTGCAGCTATGGATGCAGATATCTGCAGCTATGGCTGCAGATGTGATTACACATTTTGTCTGTCTAGAATCTTGCAGTTTTGTAGATATCTGCTTTATATATGTGGGTATCCACATCTATGGGCATGGATATGTTTATCCACAGCTCATTTTCGAGGATACAGATGTGGATATGGCTACAAATTTTTATCTATACTGGGCTCTGCATAGGCATCTGGTAGCTTAGGCAGTGTAAAACTTCGCCTTCCAAAACTGCCAGGCATGGCCACCCCCACATTCTGCCCCCAGAACACCTGCTGTGGGCATTCTGGGGGCAGAGTGTTGCTGCCCCCAGTGCCTGCCCTCCAGCGTGATCCTGCTGGATAGGCTGGAACCGTGGGGCCCTGATGCTCCATGGAGGTGGGGGAGCCACACCATGTGCATATACCCTTTTGTCTCTCTTCCCTTCCCCGATGCTCCAGGGAGACTGGGGCATGCTCAGTGTGCTGCCTCACCTCTCTTCCCTTCCCCAGTGCTCTGGGGAGGCTGGGAGGTGCTTGGCATGCTGCCCCCCATTCCCGCTGTGGGGTGGGGCCTCAGCAGAGGGGGTGGGGCTTTAGGTGGGACTAGGGGCCTGCCTCCCCCAACCCCAGCTGCACCAACCATTCATGTTCTACTTACTACTGCTTACCCTGTTAGTCTTTGGGCTATAATCTTATTGAGGCAGGGAACTGCTTTGTATGCTGTTTGCAATATGTTGTTCACATTTGGGCCCAAATGCTGACTTGGCCGCTGAATACCATTGCAGTAAAAATAATAAATATTTTGTCACGTTCCTTTCATAGTAATTTAAAAATAAATAGTATAAATGTTTCTAGGCTGCTAAAGAGGAATGGTCACAGACTCTCTGGATAAATCTCAATGTGCAGTTTCTCCAAGAGGGTATTGAAGGATTTCTTAAAAGTCTCCGAAAGCTGCCTAGGCAAGTGCGCAGTGTGCCAGTGGCTTATCACCTGGAAGCAAAGATGAAGGCATTCAAGGACTCCATTCCTTTGCTGCTTGATTTGAAAAATGAAGCATTGAGAGAAAGGTTTGATCCAGTTTGTTTAAGGAATTTTGTATGTGTGTGATGACATTCATTTTTGTTCGTTAAAATTGTTAATTTTGGATGTTGAAATCATGTGAACGTTTTGAATATTATGGACCATAGTAATTAATATTCAGTTACACTGCTTGCATAAAATGATGCAATATGTGTAAATATTGTGTGTGTTTTATGTAAAATATGAACTCTCATTTAAATATGAAATAGAATTTTAAGTATAATTCTAGACTATATTGAGCACAGAACTTTTACTATACATTGGTTGACAGTCATTTTCACATTTATTGTGTCATAGTTCCTGACAAAATGAACAAAACCAAAATCCTAGATACTCAGGATCTCAGACAAGCCACTAAATTCATGTATGAAAAATGTGGCCATGTGGTTATCTCACTTGCATTGGCAGCTAGGTAACTGATCAAGCAAATGTGATGGTTCCACCTAATGAGTTATCTATACGGTGCATTCAAATGAGCATGTTCAAATGAACATGTTATTATAGGTATTATAGCTACTTACCTATAGTGTCTCATGTTAGTAGTTGTGATCTGGAATGCTAGAAGTACTACTGTAATCTGACAACCTCTGATTGTACTTAGTTCAGTGCTGGCAAGGCTACTTGCTGATTCCTTATGTTTGATCTCAAGCAGAGAGAGCTGAGACCTGATCAAATAAATGCTTCTCCTTCCTATCACCAGCTTCCCTAACATTCAAACCACCCAACATGATCCCCCTTTCCCTACTACTCCTTGACAGCTCAAAGCTATCATAGAATACTGGGACTGGAAGGGACCTCGAGAGGTCATCAAGTCCAGTCCCTGCCCTCATGGCAGGACCAAATACTGTCTAGACCATCCCTGATAGACATTTATCTAACCTACTCTTAAATAGCTCCACAGATGGAGATTCCACAACCTCCCTGGGCCATTTATTCCAGTGTTTGAGTACCTTGACAGTTAGGAACTTTTTCCTAATGTCCAACCTAAACCTCCCATGCTGCAGTTTAAGCCCATTGCTTCTTGTCCTATCCCCAGAGGCCAAGATGAACAAGTTTTCTCCCTCCTCCTTATGACACCCTTTTAGATAACCTGAAAACTGCTATCATGTCCCCCCTCAATCTTCTCTTTTCTAAACTAAACAAACCTAATTCCTTCAGCCTTCCCTCATAGGTCATGTTCTCTAGACCTTTAATCATTCTCATTGTTCTTCTCTGGACCCTCTCCAATTTTTCCACATCTTTCTTGAAATGTGGTACCCAGAACTGAACACAATACTCCAATTGAGGCCTAGCCAGTGCAGAGTACAGCGGAAGAATGACTTCTCTTGTCTTGCTCACAATACACCTGTTAATGCATCCCAGAATCATGTTTGCTTTTTTTGCAACAGCATCACACTGCTGACTCATATTCATCTTGTGGTCCACTGTAACCCCTAGATTCCTTTCTGCCGTACTCCTTCCCAGACAGTCGCTTCCCATTTTATATGTATGAAACTGATTATTCCTTCCTAAGTGGAGCACTTTGCATTTGTCTTTATTAAACTTTATCCTATTTACCTCAGACCATTTCTCCAATTTTTCCTGGTCATTTTGATTTATGACCCTATCATCCAGATTAGTCGCAACCCCTCCCATCTTGGTATCATCTGAAAACTTAATAAGCGTACTTTCTAGACCAGCGTCTAAATCGTTGATGAAGATATTGAACTGAGCCAGTCCCAAAACAGACCCCTGAGGAACCCCACTTGTTATGCCTTTCCAGCAGGATTGTGAACCATTAATAACTACTCTCTGAGTACGGTTATCCAGCCAGTTATGCCCCCACTTTATAGTAGCCCCATCTAAGTTGTATTTACCTAGTTTATTGATAAGAATATCATGTGAGGCCGTATCAAACGCCTTACTAAAGTCTAGGTATACCACACACCCCGCTTCTCCCTTATCCACAAGACTCATTATCCTATTAAAGAAAGCTATCAGATTGGGTTGACATGATTTGTTCTTTACAAATCCATGCTGGCTGTTTCCTATCACCTTGCCACTTTCCAAGTGTTTACAGACGATTTCCTTAATTACTTGCTCCATTATCTTCCCTGGCACAGAAGTTAAACTAACTGGTCTGTAGTTTCCTGGGTTGTTCCTATTTCCCTTTTTATAAATGGGCACTATATTTGCCCTTTTCCAGTACTCTGGAATCTCTCGTGTCTCCCATGATTTTCCAAAGATGATAGCTAGAGGCTCAGATAACCTCAAGGAGCTGATAGAGGAGGTATCTCTTTCATTTGCATCACACAGAACTGCCAAAACTACACTCCCACAAAGTGATGGGAAGTGAAGAATGAGCTTTTGATCTAACCCCCAACTTGGTGTTTGGCTTGGATGGGAAGATGGAGTGTTTAGGAAATGAATGCTCCCGTCAATTTTCCTTCATTTGATAGTATTGTTCCTTGCCTTTTAAGTTGATCCCTATTGATAATATCTGACCGTGTTTATAACATGTTGATTTACTGAAACTCTTTCAGGCATTGGAAAGATCTTATGGAGAGAACTGGCACTAGTTTTGAAATGACAACAGCAACTTTCACTTTGGAGAATATGTTTGCTATGGAGTTGCACAAACACTCAGATGTTATCAATGAGATAGTGGGATCTGCTGTTAAAGAACTTAGCATTGAGAAGGTGATGTTTTAAAAAATATCTAGCTTGTTTTGAAGACTCTTTTGACAACAGAAGTTTTTCTTTTCTTCATTGTTTTTGATCTTTCAATTTTATATTATTGAATGGTATTTAGTACAGTTATAAATGGTTTACCATTTGGGGGTCAAATAAGATTGCTGGCCATTTGTGTGATTCTTGTTTGGATTAGATGGGTTTTAAAATGTGAGTTTACTTTGAAAAGTGATTATAAAAGTGTCAAAGAGGTGTTCCATATTTATTGTCTATCAATGAGCTTAATTGGCACAAAAATCAGTTTACAAATAAAAATATTTTCTTTCTTAACGGTCAGCCCTGCACATTTGAACTGGATCTGATAATCAAGCTGGATTTTTTCCATTTTCTGCGTCATTGCCAGTAATATAGGTTTTGCAGGTCAGATTAGTCCTTCAGTGATACTAGTATAACTGCATAATTTTCACTAGAACAGAACTGGAGGTAACTAAGTAGATATCTTTGTTGATGATGCAATAGATGGTACCAAATCCATGTCTCTGAGCTGTGTTGGCACTATGGTGATAAAAAGCAGAAAAAAACTTATTTCTCTCATTGAGATTTGCAGATAAAATGTATAATGCACATGAAGAACAGATCTGATAGATACATTGTCCCTGTTTCAAGTAGATCTGTCCTTTAGAGCTAGAAAATTTGTGTGAAAGCCTTCTTAAATTAGTGATTTTCATTTTGATGTTAGAATGACTGTATTTTAGTTTTACAGGACTGAAACAGCCTTCTTTTCATGTTCACATGCAGGGTGTTAAGGATATAGTGGAAACTTGGGAGAACATGAAATTTACAGTCCAAAGATATTTCAAAGGCACTCAAGAGAGAGGCTTTATTTTGGGATCTGTTGATGAAATTACTCAGATTCTTGATGACAATGCTGTCAATCTTCAGAGTATCTCAGGCAGTCGATTTGTAGGTCCTTTTCTGTCAACTGTTCACCACTGGGAAAAAACTCTGTCTTTGATTGGTGAAGTTATTGAGGTAGGGAAGAAATTGAATGATTAATTTGTCCCTAGCTTTTGTTGTAATGATCAAGAATTTCTATAGCATGTGCTTCTTTGATAATAACACTTAACTCTTTTTCTAGGTCTGGATGGTGGTGCAGAGGAAATGGATGTACCTTGAGAGCATTTTTATTGGTGGGGATATAAGATCACAGCTTCCAGAGGAAGCAAAAAAATTTGACAATATAGACAGGATATTTAAAAAGGCAAGTAACTGACCTGTTTTGTAATAGTTTGTGATTGAGAGAATTATGTGATATATTTTACTTTTAGCTCTTTATTTAACTGGAAGTCTTCATTTATAGATGTCAGTGCTCTAACATTTTTATTCTGGTAAAGCCTAACCACTTCTCTCTAGTGATGCTCCCAGCTGTTCAAACTGATTATAAAAATGTCAATATGACAATGAGCTTACTTTACACAAAAATCAGCTTACCAAGTAAAAATATTTTCTTTCCTAATTGTCAGTTGTACACATTTATGCTGGGATGTAATAGTCCATCTGGATTCTTTCCATTTCTTGCATAAATGCCAGTAATAAAGGTTCTGCAACTGCAAATGCTTCACAGCTTATCTGTCTGAGGCATCATGCATACCTTACTACTGAGGAAATAGTAAATAATAATAAAAAGCCTGACAATTTATCCTATATTATTCCAGGATTGTTTCACACAGGAATTCTTACTCAAATTTGCTCCTCAGTTACTCCTTAGTAGTTCCTAAATGTTTTTTTATGTCCACAGATAATGGGTGACACTGTAAAAGACCCAGTGATAAAAAAATGCTGTGAAGCCCCAAATCGACTCAGTGACCTCCAGCAGATAAGTGATGGTCTAGAGAAATGTCAGAAAAGCTTGAATGATTATCTGGATTCAAAGCGGAATGCTTTCCCCCGATTTTTCTTTATATCAGATGATGAGTTGCTTAGCATTCTTGGTAGTAGTGACCCTCTCTGTGTTCAGGAACACATGATAAAGGTAAAACATCCTGTTCATGAGAGTGCCTGAGATGCATTGTGATGTTTAGGTGGAAGATTCTATACCGGGGTGGGCAATATTTTTTTTGCAAGGCAGGCCACTTCACAAATTTTGATAGGCAGTAGCAGGCCAGTAGGCAGAAGGGGTGGGGTCTCAGGTGGAAAGGGACATTTCCCTCTAGGCGCTCCTAGCAGGCCAGTTGGAACCTGAGCATGGGGGAGTACATGAAGTTATTTGCTGTTGAAAACAGCTGGTGACTCCCTATAGGCATTGAGTACCTCCGGCAGAGGGGTTGGGAAGCGCCAATGGCTTTGAAGAGCAAATTAATTCACATACTCCCATGCCACCAGGTCTCCATTGGTCTGGGGGTAACGGAGCAGCAGGGAGGGATCAAATGGCATGGTGGGCCAGATCTGGCATGTGGGCTGGATCTTGTCCACTCCTGTTCTATACTATATATATTATTAAGAGTGTACTAGTGTTTCTTTTAAACTAAACATGCTGTAATAGTAACATAGGAAACATAGGAATTGCCAGACGGAACTAGTCTAATGATCAATGCAGTACAGAATCCTGTGAGTGCCAATGCCTGTTTCAGAACAAAGTTCAAGATTCCTCATAGTGAACAACTTTGGAATACCCCATAAGAACATAAGAACATCCGTACTGGGTCAGACCAAAGGTCCTTCTAGCCCAGTATCCTGTCTGCCGACTGTGCCCCAGAGAGGGTGGACTGAAGACAATGATCAAGCAATTTGTCTCCTGCCATCCTTCTCCAGCCTCTGACAAACAGAGGCCAAGGACACCATTTTATCCCCTGGCTCATAGCCTTTTATGGCCCTAACCCCCAGGAAATTATCTAGCTTCTCTTTAAACTCTGTTATAGTCGTCCTAGCCTTCACAGCCTCCTCTGGCAAGGAGTTCCACAGGGTGACTACACGCTGTGTGAAGAAGAACTTTCTTTTATTAGTTTTAAACCTGCTACCCATTAATTTCATTTGGTGTCCTCTAGTTCTTCTATTTAGGGAACTAATAAATAACTTTTCTTTATCGGCCCTCTTCACACCACTCATGATTTATATACCTCTATCATATCCCCCCTCAGTCTCCTCTTTTCTAAACTGAAAAGTCCCACTCGCTTTAACCTCTCCTCATATGGGACCCGTTCCAAACCCCTAATCATTTTAGTTGCCATCTCTGTAATTCTTGGCAAATTATTTTTATTTTGTAAAAATCTTGGGTTAAATTCTATGCTTATTTATACTCTGTGCAATTAGATTCATGGGATATAAGTCAGTTCAAACTCTGGCTATCAGTATTAATGATATTCTATATTTGATTGTTTAGAGCCTGATTCTGAACTCTAAGGCTACGTATAGGCTGCATCCCTCTGCTGACAGAGGGATGCAAATCAAGCACTTCAGAAGTGCAAATGAGCCTGGGATTTAAATATCCCAGGCTTAATTTGCATACTCACGTTCAGTCGCTGTTCTGACCATGCACCCTTTCGAAAGTGAAAAGTATAGTGTAGCCGCAGCTCTGCCCACAGCGGAGAGCTTTTTCAGCAGATCTTGTACTCCTCAAAAAATGAAGGAGTGCAGCATCTGCCGAAAAAGCTCCCTACTGTCGGCAGAGCTGCGGCTACACTTTACTTTCATTTTCGAAAGGGCGCGTGGTCGGCACAGCGCCAAAACATGAGTATGAACATGAAGCCTGGGATATTTATATCCCGGGCTTATTTGCACTTCCGAAGTGCTTGATTTGCATCCTTCTGTCGGCAGAGGGATGCAGTTTAGACACAGCCTCATAGCCTCATAGTTAAGTGAGGTCCCTAGATATTAGGAGCCTAGTGAAAATGGTACAGTATGTTCCTCTGCTGGCATGTTTCAGATGTATGATAATATAGCATCCCTGAGATTTGAAGAGGGTGATAGTGGTGAAAAAATAGCAACAGCCATGATTTCAGCTGAAAGAGAAGTGATGGAGTTCCGGCGGGCCATTGCAGCAGAAGGCCGAGTTGAGAACTGGATGACATCTGTTTTGGTTGAAATGAGAAGGACAAACAGACTCATTACTAAAGAAGCCATTTTTCGATACTGTGAAGATAGAAGCAGGTAACATAATCAAAGTGATAAAGATTACAATTGAAGTATAGTTTAAGTCTATATAAACCATAAAGAAAGTGTATAGACTTCTTTTTTAATTAAATATTGTTCCCTTCACTTATGCTGTATAATAAGTGTCCTTTAACATTGATTGTCACCTACTTTGGATGCACAGAGTTCTCAGTGCCCAGCATCTGAACAACTTTAACTCTGCCCTGGTAGTTCTGTGTATCCTTAAAAAGGTTTTTAAAATCTTGTTCTGTGTGTTTCAAGTGAATAACTGGAACTGTAATTTACAGCCTTGGTTATGTATTTGGGATTATTCTGTAGGCCAAGTTTTCTGACACTTCCAGTTGCTTTTCAATATAAAACATAATAATATTATGAACTTCCTTAGGAATCTGTTCACCAACTAGATACATGTCCTTTTAAACTAGTCCATTTGTAAATGAAATTATTTTTCTCAGGAGAAAAAGACTGGATAAGTATCTGGACGTGCTCATGCACTTTAATGATAGGCACTATAGACATGCATAGATATATGCCTTCAAACTATAGTCAGAAAAATGAATAGATAAGATGGATGATAATATACTGTTGAATTTTTAAAGTATTTCTAATTCTGTGTTTATCTGAAGTTTCATGTCATACAAACTTTGTACAGATAGGAATAAAGTGTTAAGATTAAAGCTATGTGCTGAATGAGTATGGTTTATTTAGATTTACTGCTAGGAGAGAGTTATGGTTGCCTAGGTGCTACGCTGTGAACATTTTTCTGTTTGAACAGCTGTGTGCATAACTGTCAGTTAAGTTTTTTTCAGCACTGTATATGTAACCAGAGCTTGTGATTTCCTTAGCTTTTAACGGTGTTAGGGTTGGTGATGTGTTTCTTTTCTTGCTATGAATTGCACTTAGTAACCTTTAACTACTAATTAATTTTGTTGTGGAGTATTTGATACTTTTACAGTATACTCTCTTATGTCTAAAAAGAGGGATTAATGTCACAGTTATTCCAGAAATTCAGAGTAGAATTATTCCTTCATATATATTATATCCATATTTTCCATATAGAGTTGACTGGATGTTGATGTTTGAAGGCATGATGGTGCTGGCTGCTAATCAGGTCTGGTGGACTTGGGAGGTGGAGGACGTTTTTCATAAAGTGAAGAAAGGAGAAAAGCAGGCAATGAAACTTTATGCCAAGAGAATGCATGAGCAGATTGATGCCTTGGTTACCCGAATCACAAAACCATTGAATAGAAATGACAGAAAAAAATATAATACTGTTCTCATCATAGATGTCCATGCCAGAGATATTGTTGATACATTTGTAAGAGACAGGTAATCCACCAACCCACTGAGATAATTTCAGGAAGTTTGTATTCTGTACTCACAATCTTTTGCTTCATCTGAAAAACTTTCTTTTCTATAGTATCATGGAAGCTCGAGAGTTTGAATGGGAAAGTCAGCTGCGTTTTTACTGGGATCGAGAGCCGGATGACCTGAATGTGCGACAGTGCACTGGCACCTTTTCCTATGGTTATGAATATATGGGCTTGAATGGAAGATTAGTTATTACTCCCCTTACAGATCGTATCTATCTAACGCTCACACAGGTATATGCTAAAAGGCTTTTTTCATTTATTATTTTGATGAACTGTATTTCCCCTTTCTGTTTCCCGAATTGATCATGTTTAGATAATTATATATTTAAACTCAATTAAAATCTTATGTGATTGGAAATTTTTAATTACTGTGCAAAAGACTAAATCTGCTTCAAGGCTGGTTGTTTCAACGATACCTTAATCATCTTGTTAATAGCTTAGTTAGAATAGATTTTTAAATTCCCACATGAACATAAACCAACGATTGCATTAGAGGCTTTGTAGTGGATACATAATGATTCTGTCACTGAAAATGGTATAAACAGGTTGGGGCAGGAACTGTCTTTTTTCTGTGTTTGTACAGCACCTAGCACAATGGGTCCTAGTCTATCATTAGGTCTTTGAGGGCATGTCTACACTATGGAGAAGATTAGCACTCCAGAGATTGATCTTCTAGCATTCAGTTTAGCAAGGCTAGTGTAGAGCCCCAAATTGAACACTGATGGCAGCCCCCTCCTGTGTCCTGTACTCCTCATTCTGCCAGGAGTAAGGGAAGCTGACAGGAGCATGTGCTCCCATTTGCTACCCACAGTATAGATGCTGCTGCGGCTCAGTTTAAGGTAATCCGAATCTAGCTATGCATTTTATATAGCTGGATAGCGTACGTTAAGCCCACCTTACCTGGTTCAGTATAGACCAGGCCTGAGTCACTACTGCAATACAAATAAGAAATAATGATAAGTCATAAAGAGTACAAGGTTTGTGCTGAGCATTGAGTCAGGAGATCTGGGGTTCTAGTCCCCGATCAGCCACTCACTTATTCTGTGGCACTAGGTATATCACTTAAGCTTGTTGTGCCTTGGCTTTCTGTTATGTAAAATGGGGATAATGCCCATCTTTTAGATTCTAGGTTAAAAGGAATTGCAAACATACAAAGGCACTGTGATTATTATTTGTTTTAAAATCATGGCTGAAAGGTGATCATTTTTAAAGGGTTTATTACAGTGACAGTTGAACCCATTCTTAAGATTTCCAGTTCCTCTGCTGCGGGTTGCCAAAGCTCCTGTCTCAGTTTTGATCTTCTGTTCTGCGTGATCCTCTGCTGATTTTCCTCTGCTTATGTATCAGTCTTTGCTGGAGAGGCTGTTGGGGTGCGTGTAGTGGAAGAGCCAGTGAATCAACAGCCACTACAAGCCTGGGGACAAGGCGTGTGTGGGGCCTGATTCTGTGCCTCTGGAAGGGGTGGAGGCACGGGTGGAAGGGGTGGGACCAAGGGCAGTCAACTCTTAGCACCACCGGGAGTGTCATGAATCATGGGTAGTGTGAATGGTTCGCATGAGTGGATTAACAGTGAGCTGAAGAGAGGCCATACTAGGGTCCGAGTCGGTGCCCTGATGGATTATGGACTTGTTTATCACTCTGAGAAAAAAAGACTGTGTGTGCTGAGGAAGAAAAACTGCATAAAAGGAGGCAAATAAGAGGAGTCGTTGAGTGAGAAACTCAACCGAAGACCTTCCGATGCTTATTGCACGTGGCTAAGCAAGAAGAATTGGGTGTTGTAAGCAGGATGTTCCAAGATCAGTCGTAAGCACACCCGCAGGTGGTGCAATCAACGTACGTCATCTCACCCAAACTGCCCCTCGCTGAGGGGATATATACCCCACCAATTTGCTGCATGAGTGGGAGTCCATCAATTCAGCATATTGGGGTGATGTTCATGTCAGACTTCTGCCTAAGTCAACCAACCAACATTACCTGGGGTTTGACCAGCACCAGGGTGAGTGGTGTGTGTGAATGTGCTTGTGTGAGTGTTTATCAAAATTGGGTTAAGAATTAGACTAGCTACTCAGATTGAACATTGCTTTTGAACTGCTTCTGAATTGCTTACAATAATGTTTGTTAAAGGCATATTTTGTCTGCTGTGAATTCATTGTTCCCAGCCTGGTGCATGGGACTGTTGTCAGTTTGATCACCTGTGCAACAGCGCCCCCTTGTGACAGTAGTGCAGTGTTGGCTCCCTTTCCAGCCCTTAAAGCTGAACAGCGTGCCCAACATGGTGCTGTGGTGGCAATTCAAAGGGGACCCATGTTCTGGTCCAGGCTCTGGCTGGAAGTTCTGGGCCCTTTTGAAATACCAGGACCTGGGGCAATTCCCCCTTTGCCTCCTCTCCCCACATTGGTGCGCGTAGTAAGAGCTGACTGGGAGGAACCAGAGCTGGAAAGGCTAGGGGAGAGACACTCTGGCAGCTGTGGGAGATGAAGGGAGAGCACGAAGGGAGAGCGCAAAAGGAGATGAAGCAGAAATAAATAATTACATTCATGAGTATGATACAATTTCTGATAGATCTGTTCCTCTTAACTAGTTTATTTGCTAAACACCCCAAGTGTGTGTTTGTGTGTGTGCGTGTAGCTCTTTTTTATTGATCAACATGATGACATTTTTGACAATCTTTGATGGAAGCCTTTGAGCTGAATTGCAGTGAGTTACCTTCCTCAAATCCATCCTTGCTTGCTTTTTGTATTTTCTTTCCAAAGGCTCTATCTATGTTTTTGGGAGGAGCACCTGCAGGGCCAGCAGGTACAGGGAAAACAGAGACAACCAAGGATCTGGCCAAAGCCCTGGGCTTGCTGTGTGTTGTAACAAACTGCGGTGAAGGCATGGATTTCAAGGTAAGAGTTAGAAGGCTGTATTCTCTGGTAACAGGATACTATTGTACCATTATGTATAAAGGCCAGTTTAGATGACTTGCCTTTAATTTTTGAAGAAGACCTCTTCTAATTACAAACAAAGCTCATGCAATTGAAAACGAAATACAGTTTAAAATGTTGTTCCTTGTTTAAATTGCTGAGGTGGCTGGAACTAAGGAGTCTGGGTATGCTTTATAACAATGACAATCAGTGACTAGATAAGATTCTAAGATCATTGTGGATTGACGGCATAGAATTAATAAGCCTAAATGGAAGACAGACACAAGTAGGCTATGTCTACAGTGCAGGTTCCTTGCGCAAGAACTGTTTTGCGCAAGAGTTCTTGCACGAAAGGTCTTGCGCAAGTGCGCGTTCCCACTGCCATGTCCTTTTGAGTAAGAGCATCCATGGCAGTGTGGAAGCTCTCTTGTTCAAGAAAGCTTTGATGGCCATTTTAGCCATAGGGGTTTCTTGCACAAGAAATCCCTGTTGCCCGTACACACTGCCTTCTTGAGCAAGAGAGCTTATTCCTTGTGGGGAGAGGAATAACTCTTGCGCAAGAAGCCCTCTCTTCTGATGCTTTTCTGTAAATTTACTTGCGCAAGAACACGTGTGCAGTGTAGACGCTCTGCAAGTTTTTGCACAAGAATGGCGCACAAGGAGAATGCAATATAGACGTAGGCATAGGGTTTGTTAAGTCCTTTACTATATGCCGAAATGTGCTTCCGCTGAATATTTTTTGTTTTTCGGGTGTTTCCATTTTGTTTTCAGGCAGTTGGTAAAATATTTTCCGGTCTTGCCCAATGCGGGGCATGGGGATGCTTTGACGAATTTAATCGCATAGATGCTTCAGTACTTTCAGTCATCTCTTCTCAGATCCAGACAATTCGAAATGCTCTAATGAATCAATTGAAAACATTTCAGGTAAACACACACACACAATTGAGAAAGTAGTCAAGTTTTGTATTTAAGGCATGGGATTCTGGGAAGCTGTCATAAGATGCAGTTTAATTAACCTAAACATTTAACTCTTGAGTCTTATGAATTAGGTACTTAAGTGACTGCCTTACCATGAACTTAAGTGGCCTCAATTTCAGAAATGATGAGCACTCCCTTTAACCACTCCCTTCCTCTATTTCCCCATTTGCAAAATGGGAATAATAACTCACATACCTACCTGACAAAGGGGCTGTGTGGTTTAATATATTATTTATTGTAAAGTTTTGACATCCTCAGGTAGAAGGTACATTAGGCAAGGACAAAGTATTTTTGCCATTTTTTCTTTTTAATTCAGAGTCAGGATAGTCTGACATTTGTTTTCATTTTAGTTTGAAGGGCAAGAAATTTCTCTAGATCCACGAATGGGCATTTTTATCACCATGAATCCTGGGTATGCGGGCCGTACTGAACTCCCTGAGTCTGTAAAAGCTTTATTCAGGCCTGTGGTTGTGATTGTGCCAGATCTCCAGCAAATCTGTGAAATCATGCTCTTTTCTGAAGGTTTTCTTTTGGCAAAGGTAGGGAAAGTTTACTCCAAAGTAAAGTAAAATTAAAATGTGTATGTGCATGGAGTGTGGATTGGGACTTCTTTTTTATAATACTGTTTATTCACTCTCAAATAGGCCCTTGCTAAAAAGATGACAGTGTTATACAAATTGGCAAGAGAGCAACTTTCAAAACAGCATCATTATGATTTTGGACTGCGTGCTCTCAAGTCAGTGCTAGTGATGGCTGGAGAACTGAAGAGAGGATCACCAGATCTTCACGAGGTAGACATACTGTGTTCAGCTGAGGAACTGCCCTGATATGGTTGGTGTAAATTCTCATAGGATCTTTGAAATTATCATTTTCTGAGGATCTGACCCACTGTATGCAGCAGTTTGTTGATGCTTGGTTGTAGTGAGTGCCGTTTTCATATCTGCTACAGCAGTGGTCCCCAACCTTTCAAGGTTGCCGGGCGCCAGGGGGCGGGGCCGTTCGCCCGCCGGGCGCCAGGGGGCGGGGCCGTTCGCCTGCTGGGCGCCAGGGGGCAGGGACACTTGCGCCCCAGGGGCGGCCCCCCCCATAGCCGCGCGCCCCAGGGGCGGCCCCCCCCATAGCCGCATGCCCGGAGCGGCGCTCCCCCCGCCTAGCGCCGCGCACCCGGGGCCGGCGCTCCCCCCGCCTAGCGCCACGCGCCCGGGGCCGGCGCTCCCCCCGCCATGCGCCCGGTGCCAGGCCAGCCACGGTGCTACAGAAATAGGAATGCTTTTCTGTCTGAAGAGTTTGTCTTCCCTTTTTATGACTTACTTATTGAGCAGCATCATGCTCCTCACAACCTTCAGGTACCACCACTGTTCCCTCCATGGGTGGAATATATTTTTAATTTGCACCAAGACGTGTGAATGTGCACCATAAGTAGTAACAAAAAATCTAGCTTAGGCGTTCTGCTAATCAGCCAAGTGATATCTGAATCTCTCCTGAGTGGCCACACTAGCACATAGCTTACAAGGAACACTGGATATCATCTCTTTATATGCAGTATTTACAGAAAAGGTGAGTCAATATTGGTAGGCCACTTATCAATAAAATGCAGATAAAAGGAGAGATACCTCTATAACAGGGGTGGCCAACCAGTTAGACACAAAGAGCCAAAAGAGCTGTGGATAGTAGTGCAAAGAACCACACATCCCTCCCCCAGGGCCAGGCACCCCCAGCCCCCCTACTACTCCAACGTCCTCCCTCTCCCCCAGAGCTAGGTGCCCCCAGGCCCCTCTCATTCTAACCCAATGCCTGGGTCTCACCGGAGCTGCCACCGCCACAGCCACGCCCTTTTCCTTCCAGGAACTGGGGCATGTGCACAAAGTGGGCATGCCCACTTGTAACCCCATAACCCTGAGAGCCACATTTCTGTGAGCAAAGAGCCACATGTGGCTCAAGAGCAATAGGTTGGCCTCCCCTGCTTTATAAATACAGATATTGTAATCCTTAGTTTGTATATAGTTTATACATATGTTTGAAGGTCTTAGGGGCTTCATGTGCATCCTGTAAGCTACATGCAGCTTATAGGGGTTCTACATGTGGCTGAGACATTTTGTTTTCTATTACCCACATATGTGGTTACCAGATTCCACTTGTTTCCATCAGCGTAGTTTTTCCTTAAACTGGTATTACTAAAGTGGCATGCAAGTAAAACAAGGGCAAGTTAAGTGAGGTGCATGCTGAAGTAATTTCTGTGAGAGCCATGCACTCCCCCTTCATCCAGTCAAAGAGCTGTTACGGTTCAATCAATACACCTCACAAATTCTAGGTACACAAGTGCAGTTAGCAAAACTCCTCTAATCCAAGAGACCATCTTGTTATGACAATCTTGCAGCCCACTGAAATGATAAAAGGCCTTTGATGCAGCCTGCTTGCTAGCCTAAGTGGCCCTGCATAGTCATATGGCTAGATCATTAAAGGTATTTAGGCATCTAACTCCCATTAGTCGCCTAAATACTTTGGAGGATCTGGGCCTTAATTTTTATATCTAGGATGCAAAGGCTAGATGAATGTTCAGAGTTACATTTTCCAATTTAACATCAAAATGATGTTCAACAGATACACTTATATGCTAGTTGTATAATCAAAACCTATGTTTGCACATGCAGATCTGCTAACTGTACCAAGCCCTCCAGTATATTTGTGGGCTAAATGTGGGTTTTGTAGAGTTTTATACAGCAAGTATGTATGTTAACAGTGGGCTTTTGTGAATTAATTTGAGCAGCAACCAATAATTTGGAACATTTCAATATCCATGTTGAAATTTGGTTCATATAATGAAAAATGGAATTTAAAATCTCAGTTGAAACTGATCAGCTTCACCATGATGGAAAGCTAACATTGCTAAAATAATTGTATAGCAGTATTATACACATTTTATACTATTTATACCTTTGAAAATTAATTGAATATTTGGGCTCTCTATTCTGTTGTGCTTTGAATAGGATGTGGTATTGATGAGAGCACTCCGCGATATGAATCTTCCTAAGTTTGTGTTTGAAGATGTACCTCTCTTCCTTGGCTTGATCTCTGACCTGTTCCCTGGCCTGGATTGCCCCCGAGTCCGCTACCCCAACTTCAATGATGCAGTAGAACAAGTGCTGGAAGAAGCTGGCTATGTCGTTTTACCAATCCAGGTAGAAGAAATGTTGATTTGTTTAATATTGTTGTAAACAGTGGGTAAGATCCTCATATGGCATATCTTGAAGTGACTCCCTTGAGGTCAGGCAAGCTATACTGATATACACTAACTGAAGATCTGGCCCATATGAGCTTTTTATACACCATTACCTAAGTTATTGTGTATTTTTCAGGTGGATAAAGTAGTTCAGATGTATGAGACAATGTTAACTCGTCATACTACTATGGTGGTTGGACCTACTGGAGGTGGCAAGTCTGTTGTCATTAATACTTTGTGCCAGGCTCAAACCAGGTGAGCACTGAAGATAGATGTAAGGGAATCAGAATTTGAAAAGGAGTAGCCATTAGGACAAATATACTCTAGCATAGGGCTACTCAACATGCAGCCCGTGGCCTGTTGTATGCGGCCCGTGGCTCCTTGAGCCACTTCCTGGGCTGCCTGCCTGCCTCGTTGCTGTGGGCTCCAATGGCAGCACCTCCCGGCAAGCCAACTGCATGGTGCCACATTGAGCCAGGTCGTGTGTGCAGGAGGTGCTGGCTGGCAGGGGGGAAGCAAGAGGTGGAGGTAGAGCACGCTTGCTGCATCAGCCACAGCAGCAGTGCCTCCCCGTGAGCTGAGCTGTGTGGTGCTGCACTAAGCCAGGCCACATTGTTGCATGCTCAGGAGCTGCTGGATGGTGGAGGGGGGGGGAAGGAGTCGGCAAGAGGCGGCAGCAGAGCATGCCTGCCACATTGGCCACAGCAGCAGCGCCTCTCCATGAGTGGAACTGCGTGGCACTGCACTGAGCCGGGTCATGTTGGAGCGTGCGCAGGAGCTGCCGGGGGACAGCAAGGGAGCCGGGGAACGAGGCACGTGGCAAAGCAGTGGCAGAGCTGGGCAGCGAGAGAAGTGGCGAGGTGACGGCAGAGCCACGCAGTGAGGCCAGAGTGAGAGAGGTCTGTATTGGGGTTTGGGTAGGGTTACCATACGTCCAGTTTTTCCTGGACATGTCCTTGTTTTTACATGTTAAATCACCATCCGGATGGATTTTTTAAAAGGCAAAAAGTGTTCTGGATTTTTTGCCCTGCAAAGGGGATTGGGGAGAGGGCAGCGGCATGTGCCTTCAATGGAATGTTCAGAGCAATGCTCCTGGACCATTCATAGCTGCTCTGCACACGGGCCCCAGCGCCTGGAGGGAAAAGCGTGTGGTTCTGGTGAGACCCAGGGCATAACCCTCCACCACACTAGATTTATGTCCCCAGCTCTGCAGGAGGCAAAGGGTATTGGGTTAGAGCAAGGGAGCTGAGGTTTCCTGACTCTGAGGGAGAGGTGAGGCACTGGGTTAGAGCAGGAGGTTGGGAGGTACCTGGTTGTAGGGGAGGGGAAGGGCATTGGAGCAGGGGGTTGGGGAGTACCTGGCTCTAGGGGAGGGAAAGGGCATTGGGTTGGAGTGGGAGGGCTGGAGAGTGCCTGGCTTTTGAGGAGGGGTGAGTGCATTGGGTTAGAACAGGGAGCTGGGCTTCTGGCTTCTTTCCTTTCCTGTAGGTGGGCAGTGGGTCTGTTGGTTAGATTTGGGGGTTCCAGTCTCTGCTCTGTGAGGACTATGGGAGCTGGAGCTTGGTGGGGCGGGAAGAAGAAAGGAAGGGATTCTGCGAAGCGGGATTCCTGGTTTCTTTTTCTAGCCATGCCACTTTTTCTCTCGGTGCCTTTAACTTCACATTGATTGTACTTATATTTCAGTAAATATTGTATTGGCAGTTGTTTGATTTGTTAAAATTGTGAAGCCAAACCAAAAAAGTAATCAATATAATTGTCTTCTGTTGATATAGCAGCGAGGAGTCCTGTGGCACCTTATAGACTAACTGAAGTGTAGGAGCATAAGCTTTCATGGGCAAAGACCCACTTTATCAGATGCATCTGACGAAGTGGGTCTTTGCCCACGAAAGCTTATGCTCCTACACTTCAGTTAGTCTATAAGGTGCCACAGGACTCCTCGCCGCTTTTGCAGATTCAGACTAATACAGCTACCCCTCTGATTCTGTTGATATGTGTTTTAATAGTTAAATTCCTGGACTGTCATTGCTCATTAAAAGTGCTGTCATATAGGTGGAAATTGGGTAAATATTGCATTTTAATAATATCAACAGAACTGACTTAAATGGGGCCTGCATGCTGTGTAGTCTTGTCTTAATCTTTGTATTCATGCCTGTCAGTGTGAAATAAGCTATTTGCATATAGTTGCATAAATATTTGCATATACATTTTTGCATGTATGTGCAACCACACTTAAGTTGTGGCCCTCGGCATGTGCTGTGGGTATCGTGGCCCCTGGGGCTTCCAGAATCAAGTAGCCCTGCTCTAGCAGTTCTGTACGCTAATGCTGTGATCTTCCCTAAAACTTTACCCTACTTTAGGGTTTGCTTAGTGTAAAGTTTGACTTGGTCTTGGTAATATTGATCATTCTGTTCCCTCTCTGTTTAGGCTAGGATTATTGACAAAGATTTATATGCTGAACCCCAAAGCCATGAGTGTGATTGAGCTGTATGGCATTCTTGACCCTGTCACACGAGATTGGACAGATGGAGTTCTCTCTAATATCTTCAGAGAAATTAATAAACCTACTGACAAGAAAGAGCGAAGGTAACCACCTAAGAATTAGAATTGTTATAGTAACTTTTAGATATTCTGAATTTTGCAAAGTCACTTTATTTTATATTTAATACGTATTAGACTAACAGTCATAAGGAAAAAAGAAGGGAATATATTTTAAGGTTAGGAACTAGCAATATTGTTTTTTCAATCTAATTCAGTAGAGCAGTGTTTCCCAAATGGTGCTCCGCAGAACCCCAGGGTTCCTTGATGTGAAAGTAAGGGTTCCGTGAGAACCTGATCCCTCCCCTTCCCCCAAAGAGACAGAGAGGACCTGGTGCGCAAAGACACTGGCTCCTTCTCTGATTCCCTGCTGGGCTTTCAGCCACCTCCCCTCCCCCGCTGCAGCTCTGCCTTTCCAAAGGGGCCAAGTAGCAGCAGCAGCAGCTGCTGGTTTCACTTCTGCTGATGAGTGCAAGAATCTTTTCCCCTTTCCCCCCACTGCTACTCTGCCTTTCCAAAGGGACCTAGTAGCAGCAGCAGTTGCCGGTCCCCCTTCTGTTAATCAGCACAGGAGTCCTCTTTCCCCCTCCCCCGCTGCTGCTCTGCCTTTTCAAAGCTGCTGCTACTAGGGCTCTATGAAAAGGCAGAGTGGCAGCGGGGAAGGGGGAAAGAGGACTCCTGTGCTGATTAACAGAAGTGGGATCAGCGGCTGCTACTGCTACTAGGTCCCTTTGAAAATGCAGAGTGAGGTGCGGGGTGCTGTCAATCAGTGGTGTGATTACAAGATATATAACACTGGAAATCCCTTACTCGTTGTCAGGAAGCGTGGCTCATGTGTGTGACTTTAAAAATACAAGTTAATAGTATCTACACATAGGGTTACATTATTCTTGATACCAAAATTTCCCATGGATCATTGGCTTAAAGACGGAACTTTAAAGAAAAAAATGAGTATTTCAAGCACCCATCTTGTTTTTGAAACCAGCAAGGAAGATACCAAGGCCGTTCAAGTTAATTATGAAAAATTACAGCCAAGTAATAAGAAACGCGGGTATTGCGAGGACTATTTGTCATTTGGATTCACAAGCAATGGAAATAAAGGTGCTCCGAGTGCCCAGTGTGTACTCTGCAACAAAATATTATCTAATAGTTGTTTAGTACCTGCTAAATTGCGAAGACATTTTGAAACAAATCATTCAGAATACAAAGATAAAGATATTAGTTTTTTTAAGTGGAAGCTTGAATCTGTTGAAAAAAGTAAACATTTCATGTAAAAAATTGACAAAACAGATAAAGAAAACGCAACAGAGGGGTCTTACAAAGTTAGCTATCGTATATCACTCACCTGCGAAGCACACACAATTGGGGAATCACTCATAAAACCATGTGCAAAAGATATTGTAATGTGTATGTTGGATCAGGAGTCTTGTCAAAAAGTTGAGGCTGTGCCACTATCAAACAATTCTGTCATGCATCGTGTTCACGAGCTTGCTGCTGACCTCAAGAAGGAGCTTATTTTTTGTCTGCATTTATGTGATGAATATTCATTACAATTACAAGAGTCCACTAATGTTGCAGGTCTTGCAGTTTTGCTTGTATTTGTCCATTATGATTTTAATAGATCTATTGAAGAAGACTTAATTTTATGTGAATTTTTGCCAACCAATATGACTGGTGAGAATATATTCAATTCTATTGATAACTTAATGAAAACACATGAAATAAGCTGGGAAAAATGTTTTGATGGGTGCAGTGATGGTGCCAAAGCAGTGATAGGAACAGTGGCTGGCGCTGTAACACAAATAAAAAACATAGTACCAAACTGCACCAGCAGTCACTGCATTCTCCACAGACACGCTCTGGTAGTTAAGAATGTTTCTCCGTCTCTTAAAAATGTGTTGGACGAAGCAGTACAGATTATTAATTATATAAAAACTCGACCATTACATTCAAGACTGTTCAAAATTATGTGTGAAGATATGGGTAGTCAGCACACAGTCCTGCTTCTACATACAGAAGTCAGGTGGCTATTGTGAGGCAAAGTGCTGGTTAGATTATTTGAGTTGCATCATGAGCTCTTCACATATTTGCTGGATCACAAATTCCAACTGTCTGATTGTTTAACAAACTTTTTGTGGTTATTGAGAGTTGCATATCTTGCAGACATCTTTACAAAACTAAGTGAAGTAAATCTGTTGCTGCAAGGAAAGAACGTAAATATTTTTAATGAGAAAGATAAAATTTTGCCATTGTCACGTAAGCTACAGTTTTGGATCTTCTCTGTAGGACAAAATAATTTGGAGTGTTTCCCCACCCTGAATGATTTTCTTGAAGAAAATTAAGGCAAACTTGATGAAGATATTTGCAGTGACATTGCAGATCATCTTCGCAATTTATACACAAACATCATTAAGTATTTTTCAGCCATAA
Organism: Pelodiscus sinensis; assembly: GCF_052426305.1. Lineage (NCBI taxonomy): Eukaryota > Metazoa > Chordata > Testudines > Trionychidae > Pelodiscus > Pelodiscus sinensis. The sequence continues at coordinate 28,748,585 of NC_143085.1, read as the reverse complement.
ATGACAACCATAACTGATTTCAAAATCCATTAAGTTTAACAGAAAAGCCAGTCGGCTTTTCTATGCAAGATTATGAAAACATAATCAAAATCACTTCAGATGGCCAATTAATAAAACAATTTAAAGGTGTTTCTCTGATTACATTTTGGGGAGACTGCTGTCAAAATCAAGAATATTCATCTTTATCTAGACATGCAGTTCATCAGTTGTTACCCTTTGTCAGCACATACTGTGTGAAACTGGGTTTTTGAATTATGCAGCAACAAAAACGAAATATAGAAATTGACTGAATCCTGCACCAGATATGCAAATCTAATTTTCTAGTATTAAACCAAATATAAAAAGAATTTGCCAAGAAAAGAAGAAAAACCACTCTTTGCATTGAAAGTTGCCAATATAAATTCATATTAGTTTTTAAGCTTCATTTTTTGTACACATTTAATGTGATATTTGTTTTTAAAGATGTGCAGTTAAACTGAATGTTGATCTCATGGCCTTATTTAGCATCTGTTTATTACTATCCTTACTTTAATAATGGTGTACTGGAAGCCCGCCTCCCTTGGCTGTAAGGATTCCTCGAAATTCTTCTGAGTTTAAAAGGGTACTGTGATCAAATAAAATTGGGAAACACTGTTAGAGAGACAACAACATCTGGCCTGGCTGAGGCGAGAGAGAGGTACTGGAGCATTTAGTTTGTTAACCAATTACATGAGATTTTATGTGCCTATTTTGTGCACTGTATGTGGTAAAAAGGGAGCAAACAGTATTGCTAAGCTTCTGTATAGACTGAGTGTTCTGGTTGAAAGCATTTGAAAACAGCATCTAATTCCTACCCCTTGGCTGTGTCTAGACTGGCAAGTTTTTCTGCAAAATCAGATATTTTGCGGAAAAACTTGCCAGCTGTCTACACTGGCTGCTTGAATTTCCGGAAAAGCACTGACGATCTCATGTAAGATCATCAGTGATTTTCCGGAAATACTATGCTGCTCCCATTTGGGCAGAAGTCTTTTTCCGAAAGACTTTTGCGCAAAAGGGCCAGTGTAAACAGCACAGTAGTGTTTTCCCCAAAAAAGCCCCGATCGCAAAAATGTCGATCGGGGCTTTTTTGCGGAAAACCGGGTCTAGATTGGCCACGGACGCTTTTCCGCAAAAAGGGCTTTTGCGGAAAAGCATTCTGCCAATCTAGACGGGCTTTTCCGAAAATGCTTCTAACGGAAAACTTTTCTGTTAAAAGCATTTTCGGAAAATCATGCCAGTGTAGACGTAGCCCTCGAGTAAGATATGTAATAATATTTCAGTTTTACAGATGAGGAAACTAAAGCTGAGCAATTCAATGACTCTTATGAGGCCATAAAGATTTGTGGCGCAGCTTGAGGCTGGTTGGGAAGATTTTTTCCATGTGGTCAGCCCAATTGCATACTATAACTTCCAAGTGGAGATTTAGTTCTCTCCCATCACGTGGGTGCCACACATTCAGTGGCTTTTTTCCTAACAATGATGCTGCTTTTCCCAAGATGGGTATATCATGAAGTCAGCAGACTTTGGGTCAGGCCCAATAATTACATTTTCCTCTCACATGTGAGCAAGAGAATCTTGGCGCCTTAGCAGGCAAGCAACCTGAAAGGCAAATTTTGAATGGATTGAGTTTGTAGAGGTCGAGCAGTCTCTTCATGTGAGCTCAGCATTCCTATTGAAGTGAATGCTATCTAAGCAAGTGGTTGCAAAGGGCAAGAGAGCCCTTAAATCTCTTTCATTATGTATAAATCATATCTTTATCCTAAAATTGAGCTAACATCTTTGATAATGATAGTTCTTCGTCGAGTAGTGTCCCCGAGGGTGCTCCACTCGAGGTGCTGGGCTCTTCTCGGCACCGCAAACAGAGAAACTTCCTTAGCAGTAGCCCTGCCGGCCCGCACATGCACTCCTGCTGCCTTGCGCCATTCGAGCCGTTACACCTGAGCGCGGGCCGGCTCGTCAGTTTCCTTTCAACCGTCCGCAGCCGCAGACGGACATAGGACGCGCTCCCTCTCCGGCCTGAGGAGAAAAGGGAGTTTTACTTTAGAGTTGTTAATTGCCACTTGGCAGTTTATAGTTAGTGTAGTTGTTAATAGTTAGTAGTTAGTTTCAAAATCTCTGTTTTTCTGTCCTAAGTTATAGTTGTTTTAGTAGCCTTAAAAAAAAAAAAAAAAGAACTGTTTATTGTGCTGGCAATCTACAAGGATTATGCCTGGGTTTAAGAAATGTGTGCAGTGTCAGGATGCAATGCCTGACTCAGACGGGCACTCGTGCTGTGTCAAATGTCTGAGGGATGGGCACATTCCGAAGAAGTGCCCTCACTGCATGAAACTGATAGCCCGCGCTAGACGCGATCACGAAATGCGGCTAAGAGTTCTTTTATTCAATAAAGCCCTCCAGGCTGAGTCCAGCGCTCCATCTCCTGCTGACCCTGGGACTCACTTGGCTCGTTCACCAACTAAAGAGTCCAACAAGTCCGGTGAATTACCTCAGTGACGAAGCGCGGGGGACAGACCGGGTACCTCTGGCTCCCTGCCGAGGCACCCGACAGACAAGATGGGCAAAGGCCGTAGTGCCTCAGCCCCAAGTCTTGCTCATCCCAAAGACCTGATCTGGCTTCCTTGTAAAGGGCCACGGGCAGAATCGGCGCCGGCAACGGCTCTAACAGCCGCCTTACAGTCAGCAATGGAGGCCCTGGCTTCGGCTGATGCCGCGCATGCGCAGCTGATCACGATCCTGCCGGCACCCATGCCGGTGGCGCCGGCTGCTGGGACCGTGATCCCCACGGTGCCACAAGCACCAGCGTCGACCCCGGCATCGCAGGCGAGCATCGGCACCGCACAGCCCTCTGCACCGCAGCCTCCTCCGGCACCGGCACAGCTTCCAGCTCCCACGGCACTGCTGATTCAACAGGGCAGCCATTCGACCGGGGCTACACCACTCCAAACAGCACCATCTTCCCCCATTGATCATTCAGTGCTGACTGAGTCCCTACACATGTCAAGGCGTGTCCGAACTTCTTCCCTCACGCCTGACCGAACTGGTTTCTCTCCGGGTCCCTGGTCTCCAGCTTCATCTTGTTCAGAGAACCGCCATGCTTCCCATTATGGCTCCACTAGGAATCACTACCATAGATCACCTCGTCGATCACCTCATCGATCACCATCATGTCGTCACTACCGCTGCCGCGATGAACGGCATTACTCCTGCTATTCTCGTTCTCCGTCCCGTCTTTCTGGTAGATCTGTCTCACCAAGGTCCTCGATATATTCACACGGATACAATGCGCCCAGAGCCTACTTTCCCAGGAGCCCCTTGGCGCACCGTCGGAGATATGATCATTATTATGATGACCGCCTACCTTCTCATAGCACGCGATACCCGCGCATATGGTCTCCCCGACACACTAGTCCAGTGCCTCTGCCTCACGCTCCTTCACCAGCCATTCCATCAGCACCTGCGGAGGACATTGTCTCAATTTCGAATCGGGACGAGCATGAGGACAACAATACACCGAACAGGGAACCACAGACCCCTGGGTCTCCGGCCAACCATTCATCATCATCTCCGGACGATGCTGTCTTCCCTGGGGAGCTATCTCCCATGGAAGATCATAAACAATTTCAAGAGCTCTTTGCGAGGGTTGCGCAGTCTCAGGGTATTCAGACTATGGACGTACAGCAAAAGCAACACCCCTTGTTAAAGAACCTGCAGTCATCACAGAAATCAAAACTGGCTCTGCCCTTTGATGAAGCGATCTTGGAAATCGCTAATGGTATATGGCAGACCCCTGCTGCTTCTTTACCGACTAACAAGAGGTCAGATAAGAAATATTTCATAAACCAAAAGGGTATGGACTTTTTGTTTACACAACCCCAGCCCAACTCCCTCGTTATGGACGCCGCCCAACAGAGATAAAAGACGGCTCAAAATAAAAATACTGCAAGTGACAAAGAGGCTAAGCACCTGGACATTTTAGGTAGAAAAGTATATTCTTCTGCTACTTCAATTCTCCGAAAGTGTAATTACGTGGCTCCCCTCACGAATCATGACTTTGACAATTATTCAAAATTAGTCCCTCTTTTAGAGTACCTACCAGACTCTAAGCGCCAAATCTTAAGGGCGGTAATACAGGAGGGCTACACAACAGCCAGAACAGCATTGCAGATTGCCCTGGACACAGCTGATGCAGCAGCTAGAGCCACAGCTACTGCTATAGTTATGCGTCGTGGGTCCTGGTTACACCAAGCCGCTGCTCCGAGAGAGTTGTTAAACAAGGTAGAAGACTTACCTTTTGATCGTCAGTCTCTCTTTGCCCAGTCCACTGATCAGGTGTTCCACTTGGGCAAAGACTCCCGTATGACACTTAAAACGCTTGGGATGTATACGCCTCCATATAAGCGTAAGAGGTATATGCCCTATAACAAACAGAGAACCTTCTCTTATGCAACATTCCGTGCCAAACCATATGAGGCCAAACCAGAGGCCAAGACAATGCCAGCAGAAATGAAGACAACAGCCTGGCAAAACATCTGGTCATCAGCAGGGCCGGCAACAAGTTTGATGCCTCGGTCGAGGGACTGCGTACCACCCCTTTGCTGGGAGCGTCACACAACCAGAGAGCTTTGTTCCATCATCGGCTGAGGCCTTATCAGCTTCGCTGTTCTCTGATTTCCACCGACCACTGGGTCACCGACACAGTTGTTTCAGGATATGCCATCCCTTTCAACTCAATCCCCCGCCACTCCCCTCCCTCCCTGTCCCTTTTCAGGGACCCCTCTCACAAGAATCTTCTACAGCAAGAGATGTTTCGACTACTTACTATAGGAGCAGTGGAGAGGGTACCCATTCAGTTTCAGGGGAGAGGCTTCTACTCCCAGTACTTCCTCACCCAGAAGAAATCAGGGGGTTGGAAGCCTATCCTGGACCTACGTCGACTCAACCGTTACCTGCGGAAACAAACATTCAAAATGGTCACGTTAGTATCCATCATTCCGGCTCTCGACAAAGGGGATTGGTTTGCATCCCTTGACTTACAGGACGCTTATTTCCACATAGCGATTCATCTGGCTCACAGGCGATTCCTTTGTTTCGTGGTGGGTTCAGACCATTACCAATACCAAGTGCTACCCTTCGGCCTGTCAGCAGTGCCACGGGTGTTTTCCAAAACCCTGGTGGTGGTAGCTGCCTACCTTCGACGCCTCAATATCACAATCTTCTCTTACCTCGACAATTGCCTACTAAAGGCCCCTACTTGCGAGGAGACTACATGGGTAGTGACCACTACCACAACGGTGTTTGAGGCTTTGGGACTCATAATCAACTTCGGCAAATCATCCCTGACTCTGAGCCAGGACTTGGAGTTTATCGGCTCAAGGCTCGATGCACTGAGTGCAAGGGTATATTTACCCACAACAAGGTTTGAGTTGATTCGGGATCTGGTGCAGATGGTGTCATTTGCTCCCAGATCCCACATACTTATGTGTCTACAGCTGCTCGGACATATGGCTGCCATCACATATGTGGTGTCACATGCGAGACTTCACCTACGCAGCCTCCAACATTGGCTTTTCACGGTGTACACACCAGGGGTACACACTGTGAACAAAACAGTATCCATCCCCAAACACATCAGGACTTCACTAGCATGGTGGGACAACCCCAAAAATCTGCTATCAGGGGTCCCCTTCCACGCACAAAGGCCCGCGGTACAAATCACGACGGATGCTTTTTTGATCGGTTTGGGGGCCCATCTGCAAGACCATCCAGTTCAGGGGCTCTGGACGTCACGAGAGTCCCTTCAACACATAAATTTCCTTGAACTGCGAGCTGTATTCAACTCATGCAGGCACTTCCTCCAGAGGTCCACATTCTCACCGACAATATATGCACGGTGTACTATATCAACAGGCAAGGCGGGGCACGTTCACGATCCCTTTGTGCGGAGGCCATATGGCTGTGGAACTGGGTGATCCATCACGATGTAACCCTTACCGCATTGTACCTTCTAGGCAAAGACAATATCATAGCCGATGCCCTCAGCAGACACTTCCTTCCCCAACATGAGTGGGAGTTACACAACAAAGTAGTTTGAGGTCTTTTCCATCTCTGGGGGTTCCCGAGTATAGACCTCTTTGCCACGTGTCACAACAAAAAGTGTCATCATTATTGCTCACGAGCGGGTGTAGGCACGAATTCCTTGGGACATGCTCTCCTGCTCAGTTGGAGTCATCATCAGCTACTCTATGCATTTCCACCTCTCCCTCTTATTCCGAGGGCGCTAGAGAAGATAGTGATGGAGGGCGCAACAGTGATATTCATAGCACCCTTTTGGCCCCGACAGACCTGGTTGACGCAATTGTCGAGAATGTCGGTCGCTCGGCCGCGACGACTACCACTGCTGCCCAATTTGCTGTCTCAACGGCACGGTTTGATGGTGTATACGAGCATCGAGCGCATGCACCTCACGGCATGGCTCCTAACTGGTTCCAGCCGCCAGAAATGACGTGCTCTCAAGAAGTAAAACATGTACTGATAAATAGCAGATTGCATAGCACCCACAAATCCTACACTTACAAATAGCATCGATTCCAAATGTGGTACCTGGAGAGGGGCTTTGACCCTCTCTCTTTACCGGTGCAGCAAGCTTTGGACTACATCTGCCACCTGAAGGCAGAGGGGTTAGCAAATGCTTCATTGAAAGTTCACTTGGCAGCAATCTCGGCCTTCCGCCCTCCCTTCGAGGGACATTCGTTGTTCACTCACCTGTTAGTTAAAATATTCCTAAAGGGACTCGAGAATCTGTATCCGACCTACACGACCCCGCCGGAGCCGTGAGACTTAGCCTTGGTACTGAATGTGCTAACTCGTCCACCCTTTGAGCCATTAGCAACTTGCGACTTGCGCATGCTCACGATGAAAGTGTCATTCCTTCTGGCAATTACATCAGCTCTCCGAGTTAGTGAATTGGCAGCTCTTTCGGCCGATCCACCGTACACAGTTTTCTCTGCACAGGGGGTGATACTTCGCGTCCACCCCCCATTCCTTCCGAAGGCAAATTCCCCCTTCCATATAAATGAGCCCGTAAGCCTGCCAACGTTCTATCCAAAATCTCATTCTTCACCTGAAGACTCACATCTACATACCCTTGACGTCAGACGGGCACTGGCCTTCTATCTGCACAGAACACGTGCCTTCAGGAAGTCGCGGCGTCTTTTTATAGCTACGGCGGAACGTTGTAAAGGCCAACAGCTCTCCACACAACGTATTTCCAACTTGATTACCTCCTGCATCATACGTTGATATGCCCTACGGCACGAACCCTTACCAGCACGGCCTTGCGCTCATTCCACCAGAGGCATGGCTGCATCTACTGCGTACCTTAAAGGGGTATCCTTACAGGACATATGCCATGCAGCAACTTGGTCGTCTGCTCTCACTTTCGCCAAGCACTATGCCCTTGCAAAAATCTTGAAGAATGATTCAGCAGTGGCACAAGCAGTCTTGACCACAGCACAGAGACCATAAATCTGAAGCACGCCAATCGTGCTGGACCACTGCTGTGTACTCACTTAGAGTGGAGCACCCTCGGGGACACTACTCGACGAAGAAGAGAGAGTTACTCACCCTGTGCAGTAACGTCTGTTCTTCGAGATGTGTGTTCCCGTGGATGCTCCACGACCCACCCTCCTCCCTGCTTCGGAGCTTCTGTTTATCTCTTTTCAGATGCTTCTGATTGGGAGGAAACTCATGAGTCGGCCCGCACTCAGCTGTAACGGCTCGAATGGCGCGAGGCAGCAGGAGCGCATGTGCGGGCCAGCAGGGCTACTGCTAAGGAAGTTTCTCTGTTTGCGGCGCTGGGACGAGCCCAGCACCTCGAGTGGAGCACCCACGGGGACACACATCTCGAAGAACAGACGTTACTGCACAGGGTGAGTAACTCTTTCTACTTAAAAAATGAAATAAATAGATATACTGTGCCTTGTTAATTTTAAAACATAAGGGAACTGTTGAAGATGAATCATTGCTTGTCCAACATCTCTTTATCTGACATGTCTACAGGTACATTTTATTTGATGGAGATGTGGATGCTCTCTGGGTGGAGAATATGAATTCCGTAATGGATGATAACAAGTTGTTAACCTTGGCCAATGGGGAGCGCATAAGGCTGCAGGCTCACTGTGCTCTATTATTTGAGGTGAATAATGACCGGATCATTTAACAAAAAATAAAGACTTAATACATCTGGCTTCACAGATTCTGAAAAGCAGGAGCCATAATTGCTCTTCATTATTTAAAGTTATTTGTGGCCATCACACTGCAACTTTATTTTTTAGGTTGGAGACTTACAATATGCATCTCCTGCTACCGTATCCCGTTGTGGGATGGTCTTCGTAGATCCTAAAAACTTGAAGTATAAGCCCTACTGGCAGAAGTGGCTTAATCAGAGAGGAAACCAGGTAGAAAATTGCTGGTGTTGATCAGATAATGATTTCAGAAACTGTTATCTGAGTTAAATATAGAATTGTAGCACCTTCATTGGCTGATTTTTTTTTTGAATTCATTTATCATACAGATCACTATTACCAAGTTTGATTAGATTAGAGCTTTATGAAAATGTACACTTTGTCCTTTAATTCTTTTGTGTGGAAACAAATAACATCAAAACAGATCAGTGAGTTGTGCATGATTTCCAGAATCAAAGTCAAAAACTAGCATAAGAGTGAACTAATTTGTAAAAAATCCATGACTACTGCTTATACAATATGATGTAAATTTATTTAAAGTAAGGATGTTAAGGATTTGTATAGACTATACAATTAGTCGATTAGGAGAGGCACTCTGCAGAGCCACAGTGGGGGTAGCTCCTGAAGCCAGCATGAGCGAGATTGGGACCATTGTGGCTCTGCCTTTTAAATGTAGTAAGAACTGGGCAGTTCTTACTTCATTTAAAAGGCAGAGCCACAGCAGGGTAGGTCCGGGACCTGGCGGGAGCTGGAACAGAGCAGTCCTGGCTCGTGCTGGGTCCTAGACCATTCCACCTCTGACTCCCCCCCCCCCCCCCCACTCTCTGCATTGCAGAGATGATGTTGGGGGAACTAGCTTTTAAGCCGGCTTCCCCCAGCACCAGCTCCTGCTTTCCTCCCCATTCTTTCTGCCTCTGATATAGACGCAGCAAAGGAGCAGGAGAGGAATGCAAGTAGTTGACTCAACTAATCAACTACTCTTTTACATCCCTCCTTGAAAGGTGGCTTTATATGTTACACAAAAGCCAGAACTACACTAGGAATTTACTTTGCTTTAGCTATGTCTTTTAGGCATGTGAAAAATCAACTCCCCTGTGATATACAGCTATACTGCCCTAACCCCTGATGTGGATCAGCACTAGGTCTACAGAATGCTCCCATTAACCTAGCTATCACCTCTTGGAGAGGTGGATTGCCTATCCCAATGGATAGGGTGGTGGAGAAACTTGCCTGGCCGCTGGGCAAGGTGTTTGGGGCCTATATTTATCCCTTAGGAAGGGACCTTCCCCAGCCAGCCCTTCAAGGGTGCCCAGAGTGTGATGTGTAGGGCTCTGGCAGCAATTTAAATGGCCTGGGGCTCCAGCCATTACCAATTCTGCAATTGTGGCAGAGGCCAGGAGTCTTGGGCCTTTTTAAATTGCCAGGCCCCACAGCAGCTGACCACTTTGCCCCCCCTATTTGGTGGCTCTGCTAGTAGAAGAACACTTCCTGGTGGTGTACATAATGTCTTCACTGAAGCGCTACAATGTCATAGCTGCAGCTTTTAAAGTGTAGACAAACCTCAAGGTAAAAGGAAACTAAAATGAACTAACATAAAATAATATACTCGAGTACAGTAAAAGGGTTCCATTATTGGTTTGGGATGTTGACATTCCAGCCATTCACTTCACATGTGATAAGTGGACCAGTAAAGTTCAGGAGCCACTGTTCTAGAGTAATCCCCATGCCCTGGCTTCAACCAATTTTATGAGCAATAAATACATATAGTCCAATAAGAAATCCAAGTAATCATCTTCACCAACCCTGATTTTTCATTGGTTTCCAAATAAAAAGTAGTAATCATCCAGTATACCAATAATTCATTAGAGTACTTGAACTCAAAATAGTAGGCATCATGGTGATGGCTGATCAGTAACATCACAGTGTCTGTTTCTATGTTAAAAAGGAAGGTTATGTGTACCTAAAAAGTATAATCTATTTAAACTGTATTTCTAGCAAGTATTCCTGTCCTATGTCCAAGCAGATGTGTGTTGTTAAATCATTCTGCTGCAAAGAGTTGTAGTGTGAGCAGAAAGACACCAGATGCCAAGTGTTGCAGTAGAGAGCTAGAGAACAGATTCCTATACCTGGAAGTCTCTCATTTAAGTTCTTCCTACCACATGTCCTGATCCCCTCTGGGAACTGGAAAAGCAAGAACTCTATAAATTCAGCTTAGCTCTGTAAGAGTTTACCCTTGGTCTGGCCCAGTGTTCTCATGTCAATGATTTGGATTCAGAGGCCTATATCCATAATGAGATTAAGTTGGTATAGCTCTATTGCCTTTAGCTGACTGATGCAGATCTACTCCTGCTGAGAATCTGACCCTTAGAGTAATGTTGCATCTCTTGAAGGAGCTACACACCCAGACCTCTACTGGCAGATGGAACATCTATATGGCTATGTCTGTACTGTGTTTCAATGTGGACAACAGGCATGGGAATTGTAGAGAGAACCAAATTGTTTGTGTTCTGCCCCATGTGGAAGCTAGAAGGTACTTAGTTCATGTTAACATGGTCCTCTTTCAAACATGCCTAGGTATGCACTCAGCATCTATGCAGGTCAGTTAGATCACAGGATGCCAGTGTGTGCTGCATTTCATACCCTTATGATCCAAATTGTGGGGTTGCTTAGATATGTCTTAAGAATAGATACAGTTGGTTAGAGAGGTAGCAAACTGATTTTAATGTTTCTATGTGGTTGTGCCCTGTCTCTTGTTTCACAGCAGGAACAAGTTGAGTTAAATCGTCTCTTTGAAAAATATGTACCATACCTTATTGATATGATTGTAGAAGGAATTGTGGATGGCAAGCAAGGAGAGAAACTGAAAACCATTGTTCCCCAAACAGATTTAAATATGGTAAGATATAAAGAGTATTGATTGAGTGCTTCTAAAGAAGAGGAATCTGACAGAGGGAGATTCCTATGAATCTATAGTAAGCCAATGTCAGAAGTGAAACCTAAGTGTTCTTCTTCAAGGAGTGTCCACTGTACATTTTTCAGCACCTCTGCACTTGTAATCAGAAATTTTTGGCAGCAGTATTCCCGCCAGGTACTAGCGCGCACGTGAGGCATCGCTTGTTACATAGCGAGTGTGTCAATGTGTTCATGCCATCAACCGTTGCCTCAGTTCCTTCTCAGCCACTCCTGCTTCGGTCAGAACAGAACGGTGCTCCACGATAGAATAACTAGAGTTGATAGATTTGTGTTAGTTATTAGCGTAGAGCAGGGCTATTCAATTTTGGAAGCTCTGGGAGCCATAATGATACTCACAGCATGTGCCGAGGGCTGCAACTTAAGTGTAATTTCATATATATGCCTATAGCTTCTTTCACACTGATGAGCATGAATACAAAGATTAAGGCAAGACTACACAACACGCAGGTTCCATTTAAGTCAGTCCTGCTGATATTAATAAAATGCAGTATTTACCCAATTTCTACCTATCTGACATCACTTTTAATGAGCAACGACAGTCCAGGAATTTAATTACTAAAACATATATCAACAGAAGACCATCATATTGACTACTTTTTTGTTTTGACTTCACAATTTTAACAAATCAAACACAAACTACCAATACAGTACCGGAATACAAGTACACTCAATGTGAAGATAGTGTCTGCAAATTTTCACCAGTTGTTTCACATAAGGCTTGTATTCCATTGTGGCAGTACGGAAATAGTTGGTCAGATGTCTGTTAAGAGAGGTGTGCAGTTTTGACATGATGATTCCATGGAGGAGAACGAACTTTCACAGACGTATGTAGACCCAAAGCAAGTTAGCACTTTTTTGGCACATTTCAGTAATGAAAGTACATGTCTTCCTGTACATAGATCACCTACAATGTTTTAGTGTCCTCTTCCTTATGCCTTGCTTTTAGAATAATATTGTTTTGCAGTTCTATCATCTCTTCTTCAAATGTGGTCCTCTCAACATCAGATCTCAATGCTGAAGATGAGATTGCCTTTACGTCAACTGAAAATGGATTTTCAGTAAGTTCAAGAACTGTCTTCAGAAATTTGACATCTACAAAATGAGAAGAAAATTCAGTTTTCAGCTCTGAGATGTGCTCCATTAAAAAAATCAGTTAAAAAAGATGCATGTTCACTTAGCTGTGTTACTTGCTAGTTGAGGATGGGAAAATGAGTTATATCTTTCACATGAAACTGATCTGCAAAAAGGGCCAGTTTTGTTTTAAATGCAGAAACCTCGCACATCAGAGAAGGCAAATTTTTTTCTTTGCCTTGAAGTTTATGGTTGAGTGCATTTAAGAGGCCTGTCATATCAGTGAGAAAAGCCACGTTTAGCAGGAATGTCTCTTTGTCTAAACATGACAGTAAATCCTCATGATCCTTTGCCTCCAAAAACACTCGTACAGCAGGCAGTAGTTCCATAAATGGATGTAACGCTTTGCCTTGACTCAGCCATCTAACTTCTGCAAGAATTGCTAAGTTACCATACTGTGTTTTGTACACCTCAACTAAAGCTTGAAATGGTCTATGTTTCAAGCATTTGCAACAATGAAGTTGATGATTTTTGTGACACTATCCATTGTGCTCTTGAGAAATCCTCTCTTTGGTTTGCAGCACTACCGTTCTTGGTGCAGAATGGAATGGCAAGAAAAGAAATCTGGAAACTGGATTTTTCTTCAGTAAAGAAATTAGCTTCTTCTCTTTTCCAACCATGGAGGGAGCGCCATCAGTTGTTACCGAAGTAAGCTTTTTCAAATCAGTGGATTTTCCTGTCCTTCAAAAAATGCCATCAGTGCAGAATAAACGTCCTCTTCCATAGTATGACCCATCAAAGGTAGCAGAGTAAGCATTTCTTCTACATATTTTTTGCCATTGAAAAAATGCACTCTGATTATGACCTGAGATATGTCTGAATGATCAGTAAATTCGTCTGTTGCCAGACTGAAATACTCAGTGCTTTCAGTCTTTTAGCAATTTAGAAAATAGATCACCTGAAATGCTTTCAATTTGTCTTATTACAGTTGAATCCGACACTTGCAGTTTTGATATTTGTTTAACCATATCCTCTTTGTTTTTAAATTCTGCAAAAAGTGATTTGCTGCAGTCCAAGAAGCACTGCTTCATCAATTCACCTTCAGTAAAAGGTCTTTTTGATTTAGTTATATGCCAAGCCATTTTGAAGGAGGCTTCTGCAACAGCATCGCTGGAACATAACAGGAACCTTCCAGTAAGGAACGTATCTTAGTTTTTCTTAAATTGCTGACAGGTGGATACAAGTCTTGGAACTCAGGGTGACAAGAATCATGGTACCATTGCAGGTTTGTTTTCTTTAACTCGGCGATAATCTTTTGACGAAGACACATTGATTTTTCCATTTATCTCTGCAAAAGCAAATTTGATCTCCCAAACAAGGTTGAAAACACTGTGTTCATCCAACATCTCTTCTTTATTGCCATTTTTAATGCTTCCTATTAAAAACAAAATTGTAATACCAGTGTTTTGGGTGTTTAGCTTGAAGCTTCAGGTTGTGCGTTTCTTGGAGTGATTTTACTGTAAAAAGAAAAGTTCTTCTTTGACTGGTCCTCATGGGTGCTCCACTGTAGGTGTCGGGCTCGTCCCGGCACCGCAGCTCAGAGATTTTCAATAGCTATAATCAGCCAGGCTGCACATGTGCGATTAGCAGCTTGCGCCATTCGTGCCCTTTGATTGTTGCGCGCGGCCTGGCTCCTGCCAGTTCCTTTCAACCTATATAAGTTAGTTAGTTCAACATAGTTTATTTCATAGTTTTAATTACAAAAAAAAAAGGAAAAAAAAAAAGAGAAAGGAAGAAAACTGTTTCATTACTGTTCATGGTTTTGCCGCTCTCCCCCCCCTTCCTTGCTGAAGTAGCGGCATCTTGCCAAGTTAAAAAAGACAGAGAAAAGAAAAATAAGAAAAGGAAGACTTACGATCTGGTGAGCGTGATGCCTGGATCACCAGGTTTTAAGAAATGTGCCCTTTGCCACAAGGCTATGTCAGGCCTCTGATGGCCATTCTGCTTGCATAAGGTGCTTGGGAGAGATGCATATTCCCCAAAAGTGTGCCCATTGCTACAGGCTCGCAGCTGGAGCCCACAGTGATAAGGAAATGCGCCTGAAGATGTTACTCTTTGACAAGGAGCTTCAACTGGACATTCCAGCATCAGGCCCTCAAAGGGCAGTGTCACACAAGCGCAGGTGCACAAAGACCCGGAACTGCAGCGCATGCAGCCCTTGGCAGTGTCATTGCTGGTCTTCCTGCCACCTAGACCATTGATCACTCAGCAAAATTTAGCGGTAACATTGGTACCAGTCACACCACTCTTCGGTACCGATGCAACACCATTGTCAGTGGGGCCCAGCAGATTAGCCACTCCTGCAAGCTCAGTACCTTGCTTCTCTAGTGACAGTGAGGATGAACAAGACGTACCGTTTTCTCCACACCATTCCTCACCTAAACCAATGGCACAGGCTCAGCAACAGATTGTCCAGACACAGATGGATAACCTTTTCCCTTGGCTCCTCCCCATCCCACTCCCATAGCCATGGCAAGGTTGAGATCTATGGGGCACATTCAAAACCCAGGTACCACTTCCAGTGATGCCATAGCCACAACAAATGGCTCTTAACCTCCCTCTGTCACCTGCATCTGAGATAACGCAGGAGGACATTGAGAACCAGGAGGACGAGATGCTTCCTCCATCTCACATCTCTTCATCCTCCCTGGATTAGTTTATTATGCCACCCCCACCCAGCATAGATGATGATTTCAGATTATTGACAGGATCTATACAAGAAAGTCACAGACTTGCTCAACATTTCTCTGGTTGAGGTCGCAGATGTGCAACATAAACTGTCAGACATATTGCAGGCCTTTTCTCAGACAAGATAGCATTACCAGACAACGAAGCCATCCTTGATCCTGTCAAGATCATGTGGTAAACTCTTGCTTCTATTCTGCCCGTATCCAATAGGGTGGATTGAAAATATTATGTGCCAGGAAAAGCAGCCAAGTTTCTTCTCTCACAGTTCCTAATTGTCAGGGTAGTTAAACACTGGAATAAATTGCCCAGGGAGGTTGTGGAATCCCCATTTCTGGAGATATTTAAGAGTAGGTTAGATAAATGTCTATCAGGGATGGTCTTGACAGTATTTGGTCCTGTCATGAGGGCAGGGGACTAGACTTGATGACCTCTCAAGGTACCTTCCAGTCCTAGTATTCTATGATTCTATGATCCCACCCCAAACTCTCTGGTGGTTGATGCAGCAAATACCCAGAGGAAACAAACACAATTCTTGTCAACCCCTTACAGCAAAAATTGGAAAAGACTAGACCTTCTTGGCAGGAAATCATACTCCTCTGACTCCCTTTTAATTAGAATTGTGAATTACTCTACTTTCCTGGCAAAATATACATACAACCATTTTGAGAAGATGAGGTTTTTATTGATAAACTACAAAAAGAGGATAAGGCAGCCTATAAATCGAATATCAACGGGGCATCTTGATAGCAAAACCGCCTCCAGGCTTCCCTTGACATGGCCGACACAGCTTCGAGGTCTCTCGCCATGTTGGTAGTCATGCTAAGGATCTTTTGGCTCCATTTGTCAGGCTTCCCTAGAGAATTACAAAACACCATTGTAGACCTGTCATTTGAGAGTCAGAAACTATCCTCTGACAATACTGACCCTTCACTCCATTCTCTAAAAGACTCGAAGGCAACCCTCAAAATTCTTGGTATGTACATCCCCCAACAGAAGAAAAAAGTCAACTGAATGTATATTCTTGGAAGAGCAGCATCCTATCCATTCCAGAGACTGAACAACATGAGGTGCCACCAGAAACAACAGAAGCAGGGACAGCCACAAGATCAGCAAACTACACCCCAGTCCGCCAATGGCAGTCAGACATTTTGAACCTCTGATCAGGGGGTTTGTTTTTGTTTCTTCATACCAGCAACTACAGATTCAGCCTACAAACTTTTTACAACATCTGGGCTGCAATAACAATGGACAAGTGGGCCCTAGAGGTTCTGGACAAAGGCCTACCAGTCCCATTCACCAAATTTCCACCAACCCATTACTCTTGAGTTATGAGCTGTAAGAAGAGCATGAAAAAACTTTCTCCCTCTAATTCAGGGCAAGGCAGTCAGGGTATATACAGACAACACTGCCTTCATGTTCTACATAAACCGATAGGGTGGGGCCAGGCCACATCAGCTGTGCAACGAAGTGGTTGCCCTATGGACATATCCACGGCATATCTCCCAGGCAAAAAAAATGTTACAGGACTAGCTGAGTTGTTATTTTTACCAGAAGCACAAGTGGGAGATACACCCACAAGTCCTGATTTCCATCTTCCGCATGTGAGGCTTTGCGGAAATAGACTCATTCCCAACATCACTCAACTTCAAATGTCCCAAGTATGACTTCAGGGCGGGCCTGGGCAGGAAGGATGATGCCATTATCAGTAACTGATCTCACAGCCTACTGTATGTCTTTTCACCCCTTCTCCTCATAGGGAAGGTCATTCACAAGATAAAGCACAATCAGGCAAAGGTGATCATGATAGCACCTGCATGGCCCAGACAGATATGGTTCCCTTATGTGTAGCAGATGTCTGTTGCTCCTCGGATTCCTCTTCCTCCATGGCCAAACTTAGTATTCCAGGCCCAGGGCTGGGTTCTGCATTCAAAGGCTCATAAGCTTAATCTGACAGCATGGCTCCTTCATGGTTAACAGTGCAACCCTTCACCTTCATGGAAGAAGTACAAAACATAATTCTTAATTGCCATAAACAGAGCACAAGGAAAACCTACCTGTGCAAATGGCTGTATTTTTCCTGATGCAGCAGTGTTTCTCAACCTTTTTTTATAATGTACACCCTTTAAAAAATAATGTATAAGTACCCCCAGTACCTACAGTTTTCAGGCACACACAATTTTTTTCTACCATTTCAACACATTTGTTTAAACACCATAATCATAGCTGGGTGGGCGATTAAATTTTTGCTGCCAATTAGGGCCTGGGGTGGGAGGAAGCAGCATGAAGTTTCCTCCACCCTTCCAGGAGGAGACTTTGCGTGCTCCCTAGCCCCCAAACCCTGATTTGCTTGGGGACAGGGGAGTACATGAAGCCTCCTTCCAGCGCCAGGGGATTGGGTGCCTAAGGGGAACCTTGGGGGTGGGGGCAAAGGTGTTCCCCCACCTGCAGACCAATCAAAAATTTCTGAAGTGGCCCCCAGCAAAAAATTATTGCCCACCCCTGGGCTAAGGGTACTGCTCCACAGTGACCTACAGTGGAGCACCTACAGGGACACTCCTCGAAGAAGAAGAAGAAAGGTTACTCACCTTGTGTAGTAACTGATGTTCTTTGAGATGGGTTTCCCTGTGGGCACTTCACAACCTGTCCTTCCCCTTATGCTTTGGAGCTTTAACATTTCTCAGCTGTAAAGAAGGAACTAAGGCAATGATTGATGGTGTGCACAGGTTGGCATGCTTGCTATATCATGGGCAGGGCTGCACATGTGCACCAGTACCCAGGGGAATAGTGTCCCAAAAAGTCCTGATTAGAAGCACAGGAGAACCAAAACACCTACAGTGCAGTACCCAGGGGACACCCATCTTGAAGAACACCAGTTACTGCACATGGTGAGTAACCTCTCTTTTCCTCAGTATGGCCATTAGACAAAGTATGCCTTTATTCCCACTGTAATAAAGACAGTTAGCTGCTAACACTATTCTTTAACTTTAATGAATACCCATATTAGTAGACACACACCTATATGCACACAACTAATCACAACACACTTGAACATAGTGCCCTTCCCCAAAAGTGTGAAAAGAAAAGGGAATCCATAATAAAAATCATCATAATTCTGAACTTCATCTGCAGTTGTTGTTTCTCAATTTTCTACCACAGATTATGCAGTTGACTATGATGCTGGAAGCCATAGTAGTTCTGGAACCCGATGATCCTGATGTTCTGGAGTGCTACTTTCTGGAAGCTTTGTACTCTTCTTTGGGTGCTACCCTCCTTGATGCCGGAAGAATTAAATTTGATGAATGTATTAAACGTATTTCCTCAATGTCAACTGTTCAAGATGAAAATGTCATGGCTAAGCCTGGGGAACTGCCGGGTAGGATTTTGTTATTTATAATTTAGTCTGGGGCACTTCCCTTATTTTAAAAGAAAAGAGTGGTGATGTAGTGAGATATGCCTGTATCAAACCGTTTGTCTTTTGTGTTATATGAAGGATATTAGAGAGACAAGTTGGGTGAGGTTATATTTTTTATTGGACCAACTTCTGTTGGTGGAAGACACAAGCGTTTGAGTTTACACAGAGTTCTGCCTCAGATCTGGAAAATGTCCTGAGCGCCACAACTAAATACAAGATGCATTGAACATTATGTCTAAACTTGCCTGAAGGCAGCATGTTTTCTGCATTCCAGACATCTGCCTTGCACTGGAAAGGTGTTTTCAACACCTCTTTGAAGGATTGTCTATGAAGGCCATCTGCTGCTATTAACTTTGAGTGACTTTCAAGTACTCACATGCTGAGAACAATTCCACCCAGGGGAGGTTTGCCCAGTCAGTAAGCACTGTGGAAAATAAACACAAAGCTGCTCCTGAGACGCCCCATACAAGTCCTGGAATAATGGTATTCTGGGGTCTCAAGTACAAACGGCATATCAGGGAGGCCTCAGCACTCTGATGCAGAGATTCTAGGCGACACTCTCTGTGATTGTAGCAAGTCAGGAGAGATAGCCATAATGTAGACATGTTGGTTCCAGGCTATTATAGACAGAGAGGGTGAGTGAGGTTATATCATTTACTGAGCCAACTAAGTTTCGAGCTTCTTGAGAGATCCCTGAAGCAGAGCTCTGTATAAACTCGAAAGCTTCTCTTTCTCGGCAGCAGAAGTTGGTTCAGTAAAAGATATTAGCTCATCCATTTGTTTCTCAGGTGATTTAAACAAGTCTTCAGGGCCTTTCTAGCACCTAGATTAATCCAAGATTTGGAGGGCACCAAAGTTACTTTAAGATACATGGGAAACTTGCCTGGGTTGTAAGTTCTGTGCTGCACCTCTATCAAGGCTGTTCCCCAGTCTGGCACAATGAATGCAGAAGTGGGGGCCCACAAGTACTCCAAAACCCCTCCTTTATAGGCTCTGGTACAAAAATCCTCCCAAGAAAACCAGGGAAGAGATCCCCCTGCCCCAACCTTTGTTTTGCTTGGAGTTGAGAAAAACAGAGGGGATTCAGACAACAATGGACTCTGCCCTTGTAACTAGGTGCTGAGTCCTAAGGACACAATAATCAACCAATCCCGGTTAATTAGAAGAGACAACAATCCTTTATTATCAAAACAAAACTACAGTTGCAAGCATAGTAAAGTGGCTAGAGGGAAAGAGCCACCACTTGATTTAGATACTTAGGGAAACCCTCAGGGCTAAAACTTAGTTACAAAGAAAAAAACCCACAGTTAACAGCTCAGACAATATTTCCAAATCCCCAAATCAGTAAAACAACGAATCCTGATGGACTATCTAAACTTTTCCCTACTTACACATTTTAAGAAGTCTGTTCTTGGAGAGAGAAGTGTCTCCCATCTCCCTCAGTCTTGGAAGAAACTGCTCTGCCTCTCAGACAAAGAACAGAGAGATAAAAACTCTTCTTTTTCAGTTTGAAATTCCTACTTGCATTGTTATTGGCTGACCAACTGATACCTGGCTAGATACAGGAGGCATTAGTTAACTTCTTAATCACTAGGGTTGCCAGGTGTCCGGTATTGAACTGGACAGTCTGTTATTTTCACTTCCTTTCTGGTAAAATATTCAGAAAATGCTGGACACCTTAAATGCTGACTGGGGAGCTGGGAACTGTCCAACCTGGCGCAGGGACAGTCAGGTCGTTGGCAGCCTGTTAGGGCCAAAAAGTCTCGCCACTCTTTTTTTTTTTTTCTCAACAAACTTTTTCCTGGAGTGTGTTTGTTGTTGTTTGTTGTTTGTTGTTGTTGTTCTTGGGTATTTTTTCTGAAACCGTCTGGTAACCCTATTAATCACCAGGTCAGCACTCCTGATTATGACAACCTCTTAGCACAAAGTCTTACTCTGCACATTTATCTTACTCAAATGATGTTTTTCCTGAAATATTTCAATGTCCGTGTTACAGGGGCGTCCTTGTGCCCGGGACACCCCTTGCTGGTCCTCCCAAAGTACAGCTTCTACTGTTAGAACAAGTACAGCCTCACAGGCCTAGTCCCAAAGTCTACTTCACCCCTACTGGGGTAAATACGGCCACTCTGGCCTAGTCCCAATGTACAGTTCACCCCACTAGGGTAAATACGGCAACTCTGGCCTAGTTAACAGGTAAGCCTCCCAAGAGCCTGGAAGCAGTGTTATTGCGGGGTTGGTGGGATAGTACGGGGACCCGGGCCCTCCCTCTCCACCAGGTCCCAGCCCAGGGCCCTGTTAACAGTGGAAGATTCCACAGCCAGCTCAGTGGGGTTTCCAGCCACAGCATGCTGAGCTCCTGGAGAGCAATCCTCTGCCTAGGGCTACTTCCTACCATTCCTCGTGGGCCGTGTGGACCTCATGGGTTTGGTCAGTGAGTTAAAGTCCCATGGACGGTCTTGCTGACTAGGGTTACTGTGGAGGCTGGGGTGGTTGATCCTGGGGTGGCTGTGGCTACAACTGCTCATGAGCTTGGTCCTGAGCTCCTTCTCCCCCTGCCTCAACTGACCTGAGTAGCTCTTTTTTAATCCTAGAGCAGCCAGAGCATGCCCAGTAAGCTAAAGGGGGTGTGGCCTCCCCTGCCCTCTGTATTTGGTTAACCCCCTCCTAAACAGTGCAGGGGGGATACACCCTGTCACAGTTCCTGATGATCTTCAGTTATTGAATAAGAATCACATTGTGTATTGCAGGCCAGCTTCCAACTTTGTATGACTTTCATTTTGATGGATATCAAAAAAAGTGGGTACCTTGGAGCCAACTAGTCCCTCAATACTTTCATAAATTTGATGTGAGATTTATTGACATTCTTGGTAAGTGTTGGTATCCTATAATCCAAAACATGTTTTCTATAGCCATCTAGTAGTAAATAACTTGTGCGGTACAGGATTCTGTTGTGGGAGGTTTCATTCAGGAACTGAAAATGAACGACAATGCAAAAAATTTATTTTACTGCTCCTTTGTGACACATAAAAATAGCCATAAAGTTACTGGAAGAGGGTTTTCTTTCCCATTAGAAATATTAGGATTTTATATCCTTCATCCTGGAGGACTCCAGCAAGCTCTAAGAAGAGTTTTAATGGCGACATCATAATATATCGTTACCTTAGGGCACATCTACACAGCAGGTCTAAAGCTCCAATAAACTGTGCAACTTGAGCTACATCGATTGTGTAGCTTAAGTCAAAATAGCTTATTTTGGCTTTTGGCGCTGTCTACACAGCAGGAAGTCCAATTTAGAGCATTCTTCCTCCAACTTCCCTTATTCCTTGTAAAATGAGGGTTACAGGAGTCGGAGTAAGAAGTCCTTCAGCTTGACATCATGTCAACATTATTTTGAAATAAATGCTTGATGTGTAGACACGGACTGTGTCATTTCTGAATAGCATCAGTTATTCTGAAATAATCCTGCTGTACAGAAATAGCCTCAAACAGCTGGTCTGGTCTACGTGTCTACATGTCACTCAGGATTGTGAATAATTCTATCTAAGTCCCTAAGTAGACAATGTTAGAGAACTTGTAGGTAAGGTCCCATGGGAAGCAAGACTGAAGGGAAAAACAACTGAGGAGAGTTGGAAGTATTTCAAAGGGACGTTGTTAAGGGCCCAAAAGCAAACAATTCCGCTGTGTAGGAAAGATAGAAAATATGGCAAAAGACCAGCTTGGCTTAACAAGGAGATCTTGCACGATCTCAAAATAAAAAAGGAGTACTATAAAAAATGGAAACTAGGACAACTAACAAAGGATGAATATAGGCAAGCAACACGGGAATGCAGGGGCAAGATTAGAAAGGCAAAGGCACAAAATGAGATCAAACTAGCTACAAGCATAAAGGGAAACAAGAAGACCTTTTATAAATACATTAAAAGCAAGAGGAAGACCAAGGACAGGGTAGGCCCACTGCTTAGTGAGGAGGGAGAAGCAGTAACAGGAAACTTGGAAATGGCGGAGATGCTCAATGACTTCTTTGTTTCGGTCTTCACCGAGAAGTCTGGAGGTGTGCCTAACGTAGTGAATACAAGCAGAGAGAGGGTAAGTTTAGAAGATAGGATACACAAAGAACAAGTTAAAAATCACTTAGGAAAGTTAGATGTCAGCAAGTCACCAGGTCCTGATGAAATGCATCCCAGGATACTCAAGGAGCTGATAGAGGAGGTATCTGAGCCTTTAGCTATGATCTTTGAAAAATCATGGCAGACAGGGGAGATTCCGGAAGACTGGAAAAGGGCAAATATTGTGCCCATCTATAAAAAGGGGAATAAGAACAACCCAGGAAACTATAGACCGGTCAGTTTAACGTCTGTCCCAGGGAAGATAATGGAGCAGGTAATTAAGGAAATCATATGCAAACACTTGGAAAGTAATAAAGTGATAGGGAATAGCCAGCATGGGTTTGTGAAGAACAAGTCATGCCAAACTAATCTGATAGCTTTCTTTGATAAGATAACGAGCCTTGTGGATAAGGGAGAAGCGGTGGATGTCATATACCTAGACTTTAGTAAGGCATTTGATACGGTCTTGCATGATATTCTTATTGATAAACTAGGCAAATATAACTTAGATAGGGCCACGATAAGGTGGGTGCATAATTGGCAGGATAACCGTAGTCAGAGAGTGGTTGTTAACGGTTCTAAATCCTGCTGGAAAGGGATAACAAGTGGAGTTCCTCAAGGGTCTGTTTTGGGACCCGTACTATTCAATATCTTCATCAATGATGTAGATATTGGGATAGAGAGTACGCTTATTAAGTTTGCAGATGATACCAAACTGGGTGGGGTTGCGACTTCTTTGGAGGATAGGGACATAATTCAAAATGACCTTAGCAAGTTAGAGAAATGGTCAGAGGTAAACAGGATGAGGTTTAATAAAGAGAAATGCAAAGTGCTCCACTTAGGAAGGAACAATCAGTTCCATACATACAAGATGGGAAGCGACTGTCTAGGAAGGAGCATGGCAGAAAGGGATCTAGGGGTCATAGTGGACCACAAGTTGAATATGAGTCAACAGTGTGATGCTGTTGCAAAAAAAGCAAATATGATTCTAGGTTGTATCAACAGGTGTGTTGTAAGCAAAACTCGTGAAGTCATTCTGCCGCTCTACTCTGCACTAGTTAGGCCTCAGCTGGAGTACTGTGTCCAATTCTGGGCGCCACATTTCAAGAAAGATGTGGAGAAATTGGAAAGGGTACAGAGAAGAGCGACAAGAATGATTAAAGGTTTAGAGAACATGACCTATGAAGCCAGGCTTCATGAACTGGGCTTGTTTAGTTTGGAAAAAAGAAGATTAAGGGGGGCATGATAGTGGTTTTCAAAGGGTGTCACAAGGAGGAAGGAGAAAATGTGTTCCTCTTGGTTACTGAGGACAGGACAAGGAGTAATGGGCTTAAAGAGCAGCAGGGGAGGTTTAGATTGGACATTAGGAAAAAATTCCTAACTGTCAGGGTGGTCAAATATTGGAATAAATTGCCAAGGGAGGTGGTGGAATCTCCCTCTCTGGAGATATTTAAGAACAGGTTAGATAGACATCTGTCAGGGATGGTGTAGGTGGAGCTTGGTCCTGCCTTGAGGGCAGGGGGCTGGACTCGATGACCTCTTGAGGTCCCTTCCAGTCCTATTATTCTATGATTCTATGATGGAAGAATCCTTCAGTCCAACTAGTTACTGCTTCTTGGGGATGGGGGTGGGGTGGTGGAGAACCCCATACTGTCACTGTAGTAAGGTATTTATATTGAAGTTCTGCAGCAGTACCGGTGTGGTGCTGTAGCATTGTAAGTATAGACATTGCCTTAGACTTAATACCTTTCCCTGTGAGGGGCAGAGACCAATTAACTATTCAGGTTCAACTTTGTGGGATTTCACCCTTCAAATTCTTTAAGGAGCTTGCCAAAACTTTTCAGTAAAACGAGGAATGTGGAAAACTGAGATTTGTGATCTATCTTAATGTAAAGGGTAAGGAAAAAAAACAAAATCAGGCCATCTTTTTATATAATAAAAAAGCAGTATAGAACAGATTCAAATTAGTTCACAGTTCACCTGTCAAGGATTGTTAGGAACCATGTTTTACATAATTACTGGGGTTAAAAAATAGGAATGGCTGAACCAATGTAAAAAACAACTACGTTCTCCCAGGGTAGATAAGCCAGGAAAATCATAGATCATGTCTTAGTTGCCTAGTTAGGGTAAAGATTAACCTGTCAGGAACTTCCCTAATACACAATTGTTATGTGAGCACAATAAAATAGTGACAAGTGAATTGTACAGTTATGACAAAGTAATGCATATAATTTTATAGTAACAATTCAGTAAGTATATGTTAATACTTCTGAAAATACAAGATAAATTATATGGCCACTAAAGTGATCCCTAATAACTTCAATCTGGTGTCACAATGCAAAATTCATCTTTGCAGATCTCTAGCAAAAGGACTTCATAAATCCCAGATTAATACTCAAAATAGGGATTAAGCGGGGCTTGAATTGAGTAAAAACTTTTTGCTGGATCTTTCCATGGGATGAATGCAGTCTATTTCAGCGCATATGAATAAAATTTCCACAATAAACATTGAAATGAGAAGGCTGTGCAATTAAGGTTGTTCTTAAATACAGGCTATTTCAAATTATGCTTTTATGCAACTGTGTATTAACACAGTACGGGTTTGCTCTAGCAATGCGTACATAAGCGAAACATCCAAGTCTGCTGCATTTTAAGTTGATCTGTTACTCTTTCTTTATAGTTCCTACTTTAGATACAACACGCACTACATGGTTATTAGACCAGATGGTAAAAATCAAACACCCGGTTGTTCTTGTTGGTGAATCTGGTACTTCTAAGACTGCGACTACACAAACATTTCTAAGAAACCTAAACCAAGACACTAATGTATGTACTCCTAGATTCTGTTCTGTTTATAAAACCCATGTCTTCCTCTTCCTCATGTTGTATGTTGTCAAATATTTGCATTTCACTGCAGAAGTAATTGATTTCAGCCATGGGTAAAATAATACCTCCAGTTTAAAAACCTGATTAAGCAACTAGATTTTCACTAGCTGAGCCCTGAAACTCTGCACAGGTCTTAGGCTCTACTTAAGTGCAAGGTCCTGATTCTAAGGCCCTAAGTGAGATCCTTCAAGATCAAAGGCACTGAATTAATGTAATTATTCTTAAATAGAGATTAATT
The DNA here is from genome assembly GCF_052426305.1 of Pelodiscus sinensis. Classification (NCBI taxonomy): domain Eukaryota; kingdom Metazoa; phylum Chordata; order Testudines; family Trionychidae; genus Pelodiscus; species Pelodiscus sinensis. The sequence continues at coordinate 28,722,890 of NC_143085.1, read as the reverse complement.
TTTTAATAAAGTAAACGTGTTTATCAAATGACCTTCATAGTGTCTTATTGAACCCCCAGAATGGTAACTTTGCTCTTCTATGCCAGCTGTATTCTAAGTGAATAGCTATACTAGAATGGTGTTTAATGTACAACTGATGTACTGCATATTTTCATATTATCAAATATAAAGAACATTGTCTAAAAAGTGCTACTTTAAATTTTTTTTAAAAGATTGATCAAATGTTCTTTCTGTGTAGGTGTTGCTAATAATTAACTTCTCTTCTCGTACAACATCAATGGATATTCAAAGAAACTTAGAAGCAAATGTAGAGAAACGTACAAAGGATACTTATGGACCTCCTATGGGAAAGCGCCTCCTGGTTTTCATGGATGATATGAACATGCCAAGGGTAAGCTGCCAACCTGCTTTCAATATAACATAAGAAGCTGCAGGCTGCATTCTTGTGGTCCGTCCAGGCTCAGGCTGTCAAACGATTAAAAAAATTAATCGTGCGATTAATCACGCTATTAAACAATAATAAGAACACTATATATTTAAATATTTCTGGATGTTTTCTATATCTTCAAATATATTGATTTGTTAGAGCTATCAATTACTGTAATGTGTGCTAACGCCTGTGATTAACATAGGGAAGAATTAACTCATTAAAAAAATTAACGTGCATTAATTGCAGGCGTTTCTGTGCGGTCCTACCCCTTTGAAATGCCACAATGGTGTTTCAAAGGGGCAGTGCAACGTGGAGTCCGGGGGTCAGCTGGAGTCCCCAGCTGACTTCAAGCTCAGTGCAGCACTGCCCTTTGAAATGCTGCAGAAATGTTTCAAAAGGGCAGAGCTGCACAGAAACACCTGCGATTAACTCACATTAATTTTTTTAACACGTTAATTCTGCCCTGTGTTAATTGCAGACGCTATTGTATTAATTGGCAGCCCTAATTATAACACTTGGGCCTCAGCTTTGTACCTTCCAATATCTAAGGTTTGGATCTTTGAACACTCTGGCATGTTTCAGTGCAACTACAGTATCACTCAGTCTTTAAAAATGTATATTTTTTGGTGGTTAGGCTGCTATCCTGGGGTCGCTCTATCTATAGTCAAACTAGGCAGCTGCCTAGGGCTCTCATGACAGAGGTATGGGTGCACCAAATTTGAGTGAAATTGTGATTCAGTGTGCAAGCTTGCAATGTCACTTACTCAAATTTGGCACTACCTCCTTTGCATTAGGACAGAAGAGTTGCTGGGTTGAATTTGACTGGTGTGACCCAGTTTGCCAAGTTGCAATGCCACTCACCCAAATTTGGCCTAGCAAGCCTTTCATCATGACAAAGATATGGCTGGGCCTAATCTGCTACTCTAGGCCTGTAAGGAGGGGAGTATTCTGCTGAAGTTTTGCCTATAATGTCTTGAATCACTTCTTTTGACATCAGGATCCTCCTTTCTTCATGCCCTTAAAATGACTGTCACACACTGATCCTTCCTCTGGCTGACATCATTGAGATGTGATTTCCTTGGAATCCATCCATATCTTTCCAAAAGCTGATCATGGATGTATAAGTGTGTCACTCATCAGCAACAAAAGGTGCTTTCCCTGCCTGAGCCAATCAGAATAAGAGAGGAGAATCAATCCCCAAAGCCTTATGTCACTTAGACATTATGTTGTATTGAATGTGGACCCAATGACTTCCTGTTGCAGGTGGTTCCAGGCAGCTCAGCCATGCTATGATTACAATGTATTGGCTCTTTTGTTTTATAAAGGTTGATGAATATGGCACACAGCAACCAATTGCCTTGTTGAAGTTGCTTTTGGAAAAAGGTTCCTTATATGACCGTGGCAAGGAGATGACTTGTAAGAGTCTTCGAGATCTTGGCTTTATTGCTGCCATGGGCAAAGCTGGAGGAGGTCGTAATGAAGTTGATCCTCGATTCATTTCGCTCTTCAGTGTTTTCAATGTACCTTTTCCTTCTGAGGTGTCTTTGCATTTGATTTATGCCTCCATTCTGAAGGGTCATACTAAGGTAATTTGAATTTATTTGAGGCTTAATAGGATTGTTATTTATAAATAGAATTTTATCTTTCATGAAACTACAGAACTTAAATGTGTTTCTTTTAGTGATTTCCTTTCTTCCTTGTTTGCATCCAATCTGTATCTTACAGCTTAGTGACTGTTATTAATGAGCACTCACAAGGGTGACTGGTGAAAGAAGATGGTGCAGTGGACCAGCCACGTGACTCTCCTAGCCCAGGGAAGGGTTGGCACAACCCCCCCCCCCATCCCCACCCTTGCTCTGTCTCTGCCCTAACTCTTCCCCCACCCGAGCTATGAGGTTGGGGGACTAGCAAGCGAGGGACCAGGGGGGAAGTAGAGCAATGCAGCCCCAGCTTGCTCTGCTCCTCTGGCTGCATTGCTATGCTTCTTACTGGTGAATGTGGGGTTGGGCTGAAGGTGGCGGTTCTGCTCACTTCCTGAGCAATGAAGCTGGAGGAGTGGTGTGATCTAGGGCCATGTTTCTCTGCTTGCCTCAATACTGCCAGTGAGTGCAGGGAGGCTGCACCCCTGCTGTGGGCACCAAACTTTTCCCTCCACTAGTCCCTCTGCTGGCCCCTTGCCTCTCCTGTCCACAATGTTTGGGGGACCCATGACTCCTTACAGCCCTATGTTACCTATGGGCACTCAGATTCTTTTCTTGGCCTTCCTTTAAGTTGGGAGAGAATCATGCATTTATTCAAGGAAATAATTTGGATCCAAATAGAGAATAACTTCCTTAGGAAGTCAAGTAACAAACAGTAATGCCATGCTTCAGACTGGAATTGTTGCAATCCTGCTACTAAGAGATTTTAGACAAGAGATGATGATTCTTGTCCCCAGATGCATTGAAATCAATGGAAGTCTTTCTGTTGACTTCAGTGGAGATTTTGAATCAGATCCTACATTGCTGCTGACAAACTGTTTTGCATATCATTTTTACATCTCCACATTCTGATTCATTTTATAAACTTATACACTGTTCTCTTCTCCTTTCACTTTTCTTTCCCTTTTCCATAGCTTTTAAAATGTGGTTGTAAGTCTTCAAATAGTATAAATACAGAAGCAGCAAGAAAGAGCAGCCATATGCAGGGAGTCAGCTTAAAAGCCAGCTCCCTGCATGCACTGGCTCTTGGGGAGTTGCCTGCTGCCCCATGCTGCTGCCTCTGTATCAGAGGCAGCAGCTGCTTCCCAATGAGCAAAGTGGCAGGGAGGAGCCAGTGCACACAAGTTGCCAATGAGCTAGCTGCTGCCCTACATGTAATCATATATCTGATGAAATGTTCAGCAGTTACACAGTTAATCAATTATATGCATTTTAACATCCCTATTTCTCCTGTGGGCCAAAGCTGTTATGGTAAGAGAAGACTTGGGTTATCCTCTCTGCCCAGGGCAGCTTGTGTATTGAACCCTCCAGCCCCATCCCAGAGTAATGATTTAAATGAAGAAAAAGCTTATTTGAGTTAAGGACCCAATGAATGTCCTGTAGATATTCTAGTTCTCTATATAGTAAGTATTTGTTGTTGCTGTTCAATAAAGTTTGTTAATAAAAAATTAATGAAGAGGGATCATCTTGTGTTGAATTGCTACATACTGAGCAATAGACTATTCAGCCAGAAGATAATTTGTAAATTAATGTTTTTCATAGAAATCTATAGCCAGCTGTAAATGCACAAAGATCTATAAAATTTTGAATTGAAACACAGAAAATTAAATATAATGTGTTAAAATTGCATCACTGAGCACATGAAATTGTAATTTTATATGTGAGACATTTATTATCCATATTGCAGTAGTGTCTGGGATCACCAATCATGGGACCAGAATTCCATTGCGCTAGGTGCTGTACAAACATAGAACAAAAAGATGGTCCCTGCAAAGAGCTTACCATATAAACAATGAAATAGCCAGACTGAGTGTAAGAAACAGCCATTATAGTATACACTTACATTCTGGAAAACATTTTATCTTGCCAGGAGTTATTTTAAATCTATCAGTTAAGGGTAGAAAAGTAGGAAAGCGGAGTATATTTGATAAATCATATTTCTCCTGATCAGTCTCAAGAAGAAGTGTTTCCTTTCTCGTGTTTGCAGACTTTTAATGACTCAATAGCAGCGATTACTGACAAGATGACGTTCTGTACTTTGGAACTGTACAAAGCCATAGTTCGGGACCTACCCCCAACTCCTTCCAAATTTCATTATATTTTTAATTTGCGAGATCTCTCCAGGGTCTACAATGGGCTTGTTCTTACAACACCAGAGAGGTAAGTGGAGAAAAAACGTTTAGAAAAATTCACTTAACTGGAACTACACTCATTTGTGATCTGGCCCAATGTAAGGCAATTTTGTTATTTTAAAAACAGCAATATTTGGCAGTCTCATAAATCTGAGGTAGCTTTTCTCCTGCAGCTAAGCTGTATATAAGTGCTGGGCATCAGGGAGTCAGAGATACCTTCCTGATTGTAAGGGGCAGTCTGGCGTATTCTCAACTGTGGGGTGAATTAGAGACATGTAAGAGCTTTTCTGATTTTCTTCCAGCAAGACATAGTCCCTAAAGAACCATATGCCACCTAAGAGTCAGTGTGCTCTGATACACCATCTTCTTTTCCAGACTCCCTTCGTGCCAAGATAAAAGGGGGCACTTGGTGCAGGCATCTGGTCTGCCAAATTTATCCAAGTTGAAGTGTTGAAGAACTTCGCTCTAGCATAATTCTCAGCTGTTCAACAAAGACCTGTTTAAGATTGACGTATAAGTCAATCTATGTCAATATGCCTTTACCTAGCTGTGGCATAGATTAGCAATGTTCTGTGAGTACTTACTTTCAGCTACCTGGCTTTTGTTATGCCACAGCTTTGCTCTTAATTTTGATTGTAGTGCCCTTTTGCCTAAGTTGCTTCATATTGCTCTGAGTAAATTAATAGTTTAACTTATTATCCACCTGTCCTCCATTGTATAGAACATAGCAGTGTTAATGGAGTCATTAACAAATGCCTATAAAGCATCTTTAATATTGGAAACTCTTTTTTCTCCTATCTCATTAAGTGTTGGTGCTTTATCTATACTATTATAACAGGAGAAGTGTCCATCACAGTGTCTGTCTCAGACAACATTGCAGAATACACTGAATGACTTCCTCCTTGCCCTCGCCCCCCATCCCTCCCCACACCAGAGCGGGATGCGAGGCTTGAAAAGCAGCCCAAAAGGGCATGCAGGAGAAAAAGGCAAGGGGCAGGGCTCAGTAAGTGGCCAGCAGGTGCAGTGGGGAGGTGGTGGTGGTATTATGCAGACCTGTGCCCACTGGGGCAGGCAGCTCATGGGCTGGGGCCTGTGCTTCTCCTGCACCCTGGGTGCAGGTAGAGACAGTGTGGGCAGCAGAGCCCAGCAGGAGGCAGCACCCCATGATCCATCATGCAGCTGGTGCCATGGCACAATGACTTCTCCGAGTGACACATTGGGCATGGGGAAAAAGAAAAGTAGTATATGCAGTGGGCCTGGCAGTAAGTCCCTGTCTGCTGCACTCTACCTATGCCTCCCTTGGTCCCCCAAGCTGGTGCCCCGTGGATCTTCCTGAACCCTCCCCTCTCCCGTTCCTGCCCTCTGTGCCTCCTGTGCTTCTGGCTCACCCGCCCCACCTCACCACCTCATCCTCCTGTCTCTGCTGCCCCTCAGTCCGCTGCCCCATAGCTGTGAGGCAGGGCTCAGCTAGTCTTTAATAATTAAGGCCCTGATTCAGCAGTACAACACAATTCAGCAAAGTAGTTAAGCACAAAACTTTAGTTCTGTATATCAGTCAATAGGGTTTTAGCACGTGCATGTGCTTTGTTGACTAGGACAAATTGAAGCATATGCTTAAAAGTTTTGCTGAAATAATCAGTGACTGAGCTATGTGTAAATATATATTGGTCTCTTTTTTTTCAAGGAGACACTAAAAAAGCAGTGCATAGATACAGTTGTCTCTGTTTTGCCTTTTGTTGTATATATGCCATTTTGTGGGGAGGGGTGGGAAGAAATTTGGAAAATCCTGAATTGTGATACTGTTCCTTGTGACAAACACTGTAAAATAGGATCTCTGGAGATAGTTACTCTTTTCAGTGAAAAAGGAAACAAAATCTGATTTGGTAACGGTGCTATTAAAACATATGACCTTATCTGATTTGTCCACTGATAACTTCGATATAGGTTCCAAACAGTCACACAGATGGTGCGAGTCTGGAGAAATGAGTGCCTGAGAGTTTTCCATGACAGATTGATCAATGAAGTAGACAAAATACTGGTGAGTAACTTTTCCGATTGGTTAGTAATCACTTATATGAATATGGAAATTCTTACAAAACTGTAATGCTAATAACTGTTCCACTATAATCTTGAAATCAAACTGTGGATTTGATTCACCATTGCATCACTCCAGTTTTACAGTGGAATTGATTTACATATAACCTACTGATGTTAATACCATGAGAAAGGTTTAGCAATTGGTTACAACAGAATAAACCCACAGATGGAGGAAAGGTCATTTAATGAGAGCCCTGCGTGGATACAGAATTTGTATCTGCAAAAATGAGCCACAGATACCCACATTGAATCCATGGATGTGGATACCTGAGGCTAAAAAGCAAATATCCCCAAATTTGAAGGGCTCTAGATAAAAAATCTGTATCTGGGTGCATATCTGCAAAAACGAACTGGCGATGTGGATGCAGATCTGTGTATATAAAGCAGATATCTGCAGACTTGCAGAGCTCTACATATAATCTGTGATATTACTGTGTTATTACAAACTTGTGAGCTTTCAGACATCAGATCTATCAAAAAGCACTGAAAAGCTGAATGAGATGCTGCATATGTCTTAGGCTTCAAACGCTATGAACTATTCATGCATCTACAAGAGGTCATCCTCAATGATCTTCTGGGCCTAAACTTTATAACTGTATGCTTCATTGGCATGGTTACCACCGTCTCAAATTAGCTGTGCAGTATCGAGTCCTGAAGTTTACCTGTCTCAAGCATGTGAGTTTTACCTGATTAAGTATTAGCATCAGCCCCTCAGCTAAACTGGTGAAAATCAGTGTTAAAACAATGAAGTTAGGCAGCTATACATTAGTAAGACTTAAGAATTTGGCCCAATGGAGGAAGTTTTGTCTCTGCAAAGGCTGCTGGATGTGGGGAGCTCACAATTTCTTGTGTAGTACCATAAAATACTTGAATAAGAAAAAACATTTGTAATGTGCTAAATCTCTTTAAAGTTTGTTACATTTGCATCCAGTACTATATAATGTATGTGTGGATAAATGCATTTATATTTATGTGCTGTATGAAATATGCATCTACATTCTGTATTAAAGAGAGAACAAAGTCTTGGTGACACTGGTGGAATGATATCAGAACTAACTATAAGAGTAAAAGGTAGTATGTGATTTTACCAGAATAAAGATATTGATTTTATACTGAGCATAATCTTCTCTCTGTTAAAGCTGTTCAGCTCTTTGGCATCAAAAGTCCTTGGGCAATTGGGCTGCTTGTATATAAACTATATGCCACTTAGTTTTAGAGGATAAATATACAATGTTAGTAGAGTCTATATCTGCAGATGTTGTATTTATGCCAGTCCCATTAAAATCAATCAGATAGTTACTGGGTAAAAGTTTGCAGGATCAGGCCCTTTGAGTGTTCCTGCATTCAGAACACTTAGCATCATTTTACCTATTTGCACTTATATACTTTAAGGTACAAGGGCATATACAAGGCTTGATTCAAGAGCATTTCAAAGATGATTTAGAGCAGGCCATGAGAGACCCTATTCTTTTTGGAGACTTCAGAATGGCACTGAATGAAGGGGAACCTCGTGTCTATGAGGACATACAGGACTATGATGCAGCAAAAGCTCTCTTTCAGGTATAGTGCTTTATAGGGGCACCATTTCAGATTTTGGTGGGAGGGACAGACCTGTGCATGTCATGATGGTGTGGACTGAGGACAGTGGGTTCAGCAGTGTTACTGAGCATGCTCAGTCAAGCCAAGCACCAAATGGGGAGGGGAGAACCAACCCCATCCACCCTCACCCCCACACACATCATCTCTATACAGGAAAGGCACAGGAAAACTCTAGTTTTTTTTGGCAGACACCTTAGCAGTTAGCTGACAGTAGCACTGTATCTAATTCTGATATAAAAGAAAGAAAATTAAATAAATATTAGACCCACTCAGCTCGAACAGCTTGTGTCCACAAAAGCTCATACCACCATCTACATGTTTTGTTAGTCTTTAAGATGCTGTTAGACTATTCATTGTTTTTTAAGTTTTTCCAGTTACAGACTAACTTGGCTATCCCTCTGAATATTGTGGCAAGTCACTTAAGGGACACTGGTTAGCCTTAACATTTTAACGTATATTCTTACTTTGTTACTAACTCTGTGGGGAGAGAGAGAGAGAGATCCCATCAGGACTCTTGGGCTCTATCTCAGTTCTGGAAGAGGAATGGGGTCTAGTGGGTTACAGCAAGGGAACAGATACATTTCAGTTCTACATAAGAAGATTCAAATGGCCATATTGGGTCAGATGAAAGGTCCTTCTAGCCCAGTATCCTGTTTTCCAACAATGGCCATTATCAGGCGCTTCAGAAGAAATGAATAGAAGAGGCAATCATCATGATCTATCCCCTGGTTCCCATTCCTACCTGCTTGCAAAGAGAATCTAAGCACACCATCCTTGGCTAGTATCATTGATGGACCTATCCTCCTTGAATTTATTTTGTTCTTACTGGAACCCTGTTATGGCTTGAGCCTTTCCACCATCTCCTGGCAAAGAGTTCCACAAGTTGATTCTGAAAAAAAATATTTTATTTGTTTTAAATCTGTTACCTAAAAACTGGATTGGGTTGGCTTCTTATGTTATGTTAGTGAAAGAATAAACAACATTTCCTCATTCAATTTTTCCATGCCAATCATGATTTTCTAGTCAGCTAATATATTTTACTCCAATCATTTCAGTTGCCCTTTCTGTACCTTTTCCAAATACAATTTATCTTTTTTAGATGGGGTAATCAGATCTGCATACAGTATTCATGATGTGGTCATACAAATGTCTTTAAGTAGAGGGTATATGGTATTTTGTCTTATTATCTGTTACTTTCCTAACGATTCCCAATATTCTGTTAGCTGTTTCAGTTTTTAGACTTCTGCTGCACATTGAAAAGATGTTTTCCAGGAGTTATCCACAATGATTCCAACATCTCTTTCTTGATTGGTAACAGCTATTTTGTATCTATAGTTAGGTTTATATTCTTCCACATGCATTACTTTGCACTTATCAACACTGAATTTCATCTGCTCTTGTGTTGCCCAGTCACCCAGTTTTGTGAAATCCCTTTATAACTCTGTGAAGTCAGCCTTGGATTAGTCCCTGTTCACCCCCTTTTCAGCAGCATTTGTAAATTCAATACAAACTTGCAGATCTTAGCAGCACAACACTTATTCCTACTCTTCCTCCCTATTTTTCAAATGGAGTACCTGGCAATGTTTTCATGATGGTCTAATGTTCCTTTAATGACTTGAATGTCCATCCTTTTCTTATTCTTAATCACCTGCATCTCTCTTTTCATAACAAACATTCTGCTCCGAAGGCAAAACTGCAAGCAGCTCAAACTCTGTTGCATTTAAGAACTACCTTTGGAGTCAGGGCATGCAGATTTAAGCAGACCTCAAGTATGAAATCCAGGAGTCTAAATTTCAGAGGGAGGGCTACTGCCCTCCTATTTCCCAATATATGGTGTCTTTGGTGCTTTAACCAGCATCTGGGTGAGTCTGTCTGTGTGAAATAATAGGGTCTGTCTAAGCTGCAATTAAAAACCCATGCGTGCCTGGGCCAATTGATTTGTGTTTGTGAGGCTGTTTAATTGTGTTGTAGAGATTTGGGTTCAAGTTTGGAGCCCGGGCTCTTGCACCCTGAGAGGTGGGAGGGCCCCAGAGCTTGGGCTTCAGTCTGAGCCCAAATAGGTGCAACACAGTTAAACAGTTCCTTGGCCCAAGCCCTCTGAGCCCCAGACAGTTGGCACAGAACAGATTGAAGACATATTTAATAACAGTTTGCCCTTCAGGTGTGTATGGTTATTAACATAAAAGGATTGACTAGATGACCTCTCGAGGTTGCTCCAATGTCTACATTGCTATGATTCCATGAAACCTATGCTACATTCATACTTTGACAATTTTCCAGACTAAAATCTACACAAAATAATGGGGTTTTCTTTTTTTTAAGGGACACTGTCAGCAAGTCTCTTAAAAAACAAGAGTCACATTTCAGTCTGAATTTTTCCACCTTTTGTGACAAATAATAGCTGGGAGGACTCAAACTGAAAAAGATTAGAAAGAAAGAAGCATTTTCCTTTATTTTATCATTTTGTTTACTTTGTGTAAATAACAGTGCTTTGCATATAGTCATTTTCACTCTTTCCTAATTGAGTTTTAGTTTTCCCTGTTTGTGTTTTTCTTTCACATAGTAAAAAAGGAGAGAAAAACATTTTACAAATAGGAAAAAAATGATTGTAAAGCAAGAAAAAATGATAGGGGATTTCTAGATGAGTGTTTTGGATTAGATTATAAACAGGTTTATCCAAGAGATTGAAACATTTTCAAAGTAAATAAATAGTGTCCCTTTTTCACAATATTCCAGTGCAGGCTTTTGTTTTTCTTTGTGAGAAATAAACTTGTTTTGAATCATTAAGGAAGCTCTTTGCCCCTTGTTAGGTACATATAGTTTCTATGTATAGTAAGGTTGGGTATGAATACTAGAAATCAGTGAACATCTATTTATTCCATGAGAAATCCTAAATACTATAAATTTTCTGATAATCAACTTTTTCTCAGAATTCTTTTGAGTAATAATGCTTCTAATAAATTATTACATTCTGTTTGTTTACTAACCTTTTCAGCATTTCCCATTTCTGTTGGTAACTGTCTAAACAATTGTCTTTACAGGAGATTCTTGAAGAGTACAATGAAGTTAATACAAAAATGAACCTGGTGCTTTTTGATGATGCCCTGGAGCATTTAACCCGTGTGCATCGCATCATACGGATGGATCGTGGCCATGCCCTGCTTGTAGGAGTGGGAGGCTCAGGAAAACAGTCCCTTGCAAGACTGGCCGCATATACAGCTGGATGTGAGGTATCTGGGAGAGATTGAAAGTATTTCCTGATTAGCAAGCACTGCAAAATCAAAAATGTGCCTTTGCCTGAGTCACCAGAATAATGTAGCTTTTAAAATGGCGGGTGGCCCCTAACTGTGTAGAACCTTGAGGGGTCTCAGAAATTAAACCTGATACAGACAATGAAAGAAAGCAAGTGATGTCAAAATTAGGGTAGTAGCTGCTTTCTGGAGAGATTGAAAGGGGGTGGAGTGAGCATTCAAAGGTCAGAGATAGGAGGTTGAAGTGACTTGGCATGGAAGATTGTGAGTCCTTGTAACTGGGTACTTAAGGCTGTGAGCAGAGAGTACAGGGTGGGTTTTGGAGATCTAAGTGAAAAATCAGTAGTCTTTAAGTACTACTACTGTTATTTATCTTTAGTGCAGTAGTTCTCGGACACACAAGCGAGGCCTCATTGTGCCCAGTGACATACAAACATCCAAATAAGATGGTGGGGAACAAAGGAAAGAGAGAAGTCCAGAATGATTTTGAGGTTCTGAGCCTAGAGGATTGGAACAGTTTAAAGAGAATACAGAGGAGTAAATATTTTGTCACCATTTTACTTTCACATTATATCTGTACTAGTTATAAGACCAAACCAGAACCCCAGGGAAGTTGAGTTCCTTGTTGTGGGTCCATCTTTCAACATTCTGTGTCTTTCAAATATATTTTATGTTGCATTATTAGGTGTTTGAAATTGTTCTGAGTCGAGGATATGGAGAAAACAATTTCCGTGAAGACTTGAAAACATTGTATATAAAGCTTGGTATTGAGAACAAGGCCATGATTTTCCTGTTTACAGATGCCCATGTGGCAGAAGAAGGTTTTCTGGAACTCATCAACAATATGTTAACTTCAGGTGATGCAGAAAGACTACAAGTATTTCCTGATTAGCAAGCAATGCAAAATCAAAAATGTGCCTTTGCTTGAGTCACCAGAATAATGTAGTTTTTAAATATTAATGTTTCTCATTCATACTGTTTCCTCTGGTGCAGGAATTCATGTTTGAACCTGAGGACAAAAACACTGGTGCTTTAATTGAAATAACCATGGCTGTTCAATAAGCATAAACTTATTGAACAGGTAGTGGGATAAAGTTTGGGTAACTGGAAGGTGTGTGGGGGGTGGCCCTCCAGTTTGAGGAGCTGTCATTTGTGGGTAAATCTATTGGACAGAGGTGTGGTCATTGTTGTGCCAAAGTAAAGGAGACTCATTAGCCAGAGAGTGGTAGAGGGGAAGCTACCGCTTCCCTCCTCCGTTAATGCCTCTATCTCAAAAGCCAGTTCCTCCACAGCACTGTCTGCAGGGGCAGAGGAGGCAATAGCACAGCAGGGAAATGGTGAGCCCACGTTCTGACTGTGGTGCTTCTGCCTTTGAAATGCTATATTCTTCTTCGAGCAGTGTCCCGTGGGTGCTCCACTGCAGATGTTGGCTTGTCTCGGCGCCACAGATCGGAGATCTTTCTAGCCGTAGTCTGCCGGACCACGCATGAGCGAAGTACGGCTCGTGGCTTTTCGCGCCGTTTGAGCAGCGCTGGTCCGGCTCCCGCCAGTTCCTCCTGACCATCCTCGGCCGCGGACGGAATATTGTCTCTCTGGTGACTACTGTTTCCTACAGAGACAGAGAGACTTTATATGTTATTGTATATAGTTCCTATATAGAGTTCCAAGTTATAGTTTACCCTAGTCGTTAGTCAAAAAAAAAAACCAAAACACAACAGTTTTACTTCAATAGTTAATTAGTCATCCCAATGCCGGGCTTTAAGAAATGCAGCGAATGCCACGAGGCAATGCCTGCCTCTGATGGCCACGCTTTATGCATTAGGTGCCTCGGGGAAGGACATATTCCCCAAAAATGTCCCCACTGCTCCAAACTAACAGCTAGAGCTAAACGGGACAGGGACATGCGCCTAAAAGTCCTTCTGTTCGACAAAGCCCTACAACCGGACGTCCAGCAGTCAAAAGGACACTCGAAACAGTCCAAGAAACTTAAAAGAAAACCATCTCCGACACGGTCCCTCCCACCCTCAAGATCGGCTGACGATCAACCAGGGACGTCTACGGCACCGCCCGCGAAAGTAGCGAGGCCGCCGAAAGACAGCCGGAGTAAGTCGGCCCTGAGCCCTTCTATATCGGGCTCGACCATATCAGCCGTTCCCTCGGTCTCTAGGCCGCCTATGGCTCCGAGAACCGCTCCCAGCACTGAGCGTCCCCCGGCACCGGTCCGTTCCCCGGCGCCGAGACGTAGCCGCTCCCCGGCACCGAGACGCAGCCGCTCCCCGGCACCGCGCCATAGTCCAGCACCGAGCAGCCCAGCACCAAGCCGTAGCCGGGCACTGAGCCGTAGTCGCTCACTGGCACCGAGGCCCACGGCACCGAGGCGCTCTCCCGCACTGAGACGTTCTCAGGCGCGTAGCCGCTCTCCGGCACCGAGCCGCTCCCCAGCGCTGAGACGATCACCGGTACCTACGGGCTCACTGACGCCGAAGACCACAGCCAAACGGTCGGCGGAAGTTAGCCGCCCTTCAAGGCATGCGGCTCCATCGGCACTGAAACGTCCACCACCTCCCACCAAACAACGGGAGTCACAACGACCTTCGGCACCGAGGCACTCCCCGGCGTCGACCGCGCTGGCACCGAGTCGCCCTTCTGCACCGAAAGACCCGTCTCAGCACAGACGCTCACCAACGATGCGACGGACTTCTCCTCTCCATACATCTCGGGAGCACAGTCAATCACCGGTGCCGAGTCGATCAGCGACGCTGAAGGGGCCCACCTCGGCACGGATTCCTTCAATGCCAGTAGAAGTGATTCCGCATTCAGTCATTTCTACCCCAGCATCTTCTCCACTGGAGCATTTACTAGCCCCAACGGCCCACGCAACCAGGGGATTATCTTCTCTATCCCCGAGCCCGGAGTTTTCTCCAGAGCCGCGGTCCCCGTCTCCACAGTACTCCGAGTACTCTCGTACTGGCCATATATCACCACGCTCTGGTCATTCTTACCGCCGTGACCTGCGTTCACCCAGTCGCAGCACTTATTATAGGGACAGGTCGCGATCACCAAGATCAACCCGCTCGGAATACTCAATGGGATCCCGTCACTCCACATCCCCCCATCATCGCCATACTTCGTCCTATCAACACCGGTCCCCGCAATCCCATCCAGGACAGAAATACCAGTCTTCTTCTGCTCCTTTAAGACCACCAACTCCCTCCGGGTCTACCTACCACGTCGAACAACCTCTTCCCGCTCGGGATGTTGAACCTGACCATTCACCAGCACAACAGTCCTCATCGTCCCCCAACGACGCAGTGTTTCAGGGTGACACTTCACCTTCTGACGACCTCCGTCAATTTCAGGAGTTGTTCAAAAGGGTGGCGGAGAGCCAAAGCGTACAATTGGGTGACGTGGAGCAAAAGCAACATCATCTCCTTCGTAACATCAAACACACCCATCAACCAAAGATCTCTCTACCATTGGACGCAGCTATTCTTGAAATTGCGGACGACATCTGGCAATCTCCAGCATCTGTCCCACCGACAAATAAAAAGGCGGATAAAAAGTACTTTGTCCCTGCCAAAGGGATGGAATTCCTATTCATGCATCCGCAACCGAACTCCTTGGTGGTGGATGCAGTTCAGCAAAGAGCAAAGATGCCACAGTACAAGCCTACTGCTGCGGACCAGGATAGTAAGTGTCTCGATTTATTCGGACGTAAAATCTATTCCTCTGCAACTCTGACACTTAGAATGGCCAATTACTCCGCACTGTTGGCGAATCATAACTTCAATAACTACACCAAGCTTGTACCTTTGCTCCAGCACATTCCAGAGTCAAAGCGGGACATCCTAAAGGCTGTGATAAAAGAGGGCTACGCAGCCTCAGGAACAGCCTTACATATTGCTCTGGACACAGCTGACGCAGCAGCGCGCACGACAGCCACATCAGTCGTTATGCGCAGAGCATCCTGGCTGCAACAGTCTTCTGCTCCCAAGGACCTGTTTTCAAAGGTCGAGGACTTACCTTTCGACAGACAGAACCTCTTCTCCGAGAAGACTGACCAACTCCTACACTCGGGGAAGGATTCCAGAACCACTCTGAAAACGCTCGGAATGTACACCCCTCCATACCGCAAAAAGCGATATACGACCTACCAGAGACGGAGGCCCCCCTTCCGGCAATCCCCTCAGTATAGACCCCAGGACCAACAGAGGGGTAGGCAGCGGCAACAACGCAGCCGTCCGCCGCCCAAAACGACTTCCCAGCAGGGTACCAGGCAGCAAGTTTGACGCTTCCCTCGAGGGGTTGAGAACCATTCCCGTCAATACCATTCCGAGTGCTTCAAAGGCGATATTTCATCACCGCCTCAGACCGTACCTCCATCGATGGGCCTACATCACCACCAACAAATGGGTCCTCGAAACAATTCGTCTCGGTTATACCATTCCATTCACGTCGCTACCTCATCCATCCCCCTCTGCTCCGTCCCTTTTCAGGGACCCATCTCATGAGATACTGCTCAGACAGGAAGTCGCCCGTCTTCTTACTGTCGGGGCGATAGAACGTGTTCCGGACGAATTCAAGGGCAGAGGGTTCTACTCCTGCTACTTCGTAACGGAAAAGAAATCGGGATGGAGACCGATACTACATCTCCGCGACCTCAACCGTTTCTTGCGAAAACAATGCTTTCGAATGGTTACCTTAACTACAATCATCCCAGCACTTCAGAATGAGGATTGGTTCACATCCCTCGATCTTCAGGACGCATACTTTCACATTGCGATCCACCCAGCACACAGACGATTTCTGCGCTTTCAAATTGGTACAGACCATTTCCAGTACAAGGTCCTGCCGTTCGGTCTCTCGTTGGCTCCGCGGGTTTTCTCCAAGACCCTGGCTGTGGTGACTGCATACCTACGTCGCCTACACATAATGATTTTCCCATACCTCGACGATTGCCTAATAAGAGCCCAGTAACTGCAGGAGTCGATCAATGCCACTCAGATAACACGCAGGCTCTTTCACGAGCTGGGACTCCTTCTCAATGTTCCAAAGTCATCACTGGAACCACGCCAAACAATACAATTCATAGGCGCCCGTCTGGACTCTATGACCGAACGCGCATCATTACCGATGGAAAGGTTCTCCACGATGCAAGACTTGATTCAGATATTACTCAACAGCCCAAAGGTTCCCATACTAAGGTGCCTGCAGCTCATGGGTCACATGGCCTCCACAACGTACGTAGTGAAGCATGCAAGGTTACATTTGCGATGCATCCAACATTGGATGGCTCGAATCTGTCCCCCCCAATGTACGCGATGTCCACAGGACAATAACAGTCCCCATCCACGTCAAGAAATCACTTACTTGGTGGACAGTACCAAACAATCTATTGTTGGGAGTGCCCTTTCATCGCCCCCAACCGTCGATGCAATTGACAACGGATGCGTCACTCATCAGATGGGGTGCGCACCTTGGGCGCGAGCAAATACAAGGCCTATGGTCGCCAGACGAGTCGCTGATGCACATCAACTTTTTGGAGCTCAGGGCAGTGTACAGGGCATGTCAACACTTCCTTCCTGTCATTCAAGACCAGGTCATACGAGTCCTGACGGACAATATAATGACCGTCTATTATATAAACAAGCAAGGGGGTGCCCGGTCCCACTCCCTGTGCGCGGAGGCGGTTCGCCTATGGAACATGTGCAATCGTCACAATGTCTTTCTAGTCGCAGAATACCTCCCGGGTCAGCACAATGTAAGGGCAGACGCCCTCAGCAGACATTTCTGTCCCAATCACGAATGGGAGCTGCACCCAACCGTGACTGCGACGATATTCCAACACTGGGGTTTCCCAATAGTGGACCTCTTTGCAACTTCTCGCAATACGAAATGTCCTCGGTATTGCTCGAGAGCGGGGATCGGACAGAATTCAGAGGGCGACGCTTTCCTATACAACTGGGGGCGTCACCTACTATATGCATTCCCACCCACACCTCTAATTCCACGGGTGGTAGAGAAAATAATTCGAGACAGGGCCACAGTAATCCTAATAGCCCCAGCCTGGTCCAGGCAAACATGGTACCCATACTTACATCGCATGTCAAGGCATCCTCCGTTTCTTCTGCCACCTCGACACGATCTCCTGTCACAGGATCATCACTCCCTGCTTCACCCGCAGGTGAATCATCTTGCGCTCACGGCATGGTACCTAGTTGGTTCCAACAATCAGAAGTGCTATACTCACAGTCTGTCAAGCACATTCTGCTGAACAGTAGAAAACTATCTACATGGACTACTTACCTTTCTAAATGGTCACGTTTCTCATCGTGGTGTTCACAAAAGGACCTGGACCCAGTCTCCTCACCTTTACAATATATCCTGGACTATCTTGTACACCTTAAGGACTCAGGCCTCACATGTACCTCCATCAGGCTTCACGTCGCTGCAATTGCAGCCTTTCACCAGCGGATTAACGGATACTCACTATTTTCTCATCCAACAACTAAAAGATTTTTGAAAGGAATGTCTAACCTTTACCCGCATTATACTCAACCGGCGGATCCTTGGGACCTTGAGTTGGTTCTCAATTCCCTAACAGCCAGACCGTTTGAACCGCTAGCAACATGTACGTTATACAATCTGTCTATGAAGGCTATTTTCTTACTGGCCATCACTTCCGCGAGGAGAGTGAGTGAACTAGCTGCGCTATCAGCCTCTCCTCCATATACGATTTTTACGCACCAAGCAGTAATACTCCGAACATTACCACACTTTCGTCCCAAAGTGATCTCTCGATTTCACATTAACGAACCTATAATCCTCCCGGTATTCCATCCTAAACCACATGCGTCACCAGAGCATGCACGCCTGCACACTTTGGACGTCAGACGGGCTCTCGCCTTTTACATCGAGAGGACCAGACCATTCCGTGTGACGGATGCATTATTAATATCAATGACGGACTGTTCTAAGGGTTGCCCACTGTCCGCCCAACGCATCTCTTCTTCCATCGTACAGTGCATAAGGTCATGTTACGAACTATGTAAGAAACCACTGCCTTCGACTATGAGGGCTCATTCAACTCGGGCGGTCGCTACATCCACTGCTTTTCTCAAGGGAGTCCCCTTGATAGATATCTGCAGAGCTGCTACGTGGTCTTCCAATTTAACATTCGCCACGCATTACGCTATCCCGAACTTGTTAATACCTGATTCCACGGTGGCGACAGCAGTGTTATCCTCAGCTACAGCACGATAGCTCCGAACCCTCCTCCATTCGTGAGCTACTGCTGTACATTCACCTACAGTGGAGCACCCATGGGACACTGCTCGAAGAAGAAAAAGAAGTTACTCACCCTGTGCAGTAACGATTTTTCTTCGAGATGCGTGTCCCGTGGGTGCTCCACGAACTGCCCTCCTCCCCTCTTTGGAATTTATTATTATTTGTCTTTCAGACTAAGAGGCAGGAGGAACTGGCAGGAGCCGGACCAGCGCTGCTCAAACGGCGCGAAAAGCCACGAGCCGTACTTCGCACATGAGTGATCCGGCAGACTACGGCTAGAAAGATCTCCGATCTGCGGCGCCGGGACAAGCCGACACCTACAGTGGAGCACCCACGGGACACGCATCTCGAAGAACAATCGTTACTGCACAGGGTGAGTAACTTCTTTTTTCATATGCTGAAGCACCACAGTCAAAATACACTTGCCCATTGTTCCCCGCTGCTCTTCTGCATTTTAAAAGTAGTAAGAGCTGGCCCTTGCTCAGTTTAAAAGGCTGAGGCACAGCTGGCATAGCGAGTGCCCCACCTCCCCCTTATCAATTAATCAAGTAGTTGATGGAAATTCCATCAACTACTTAATTAGCTGATTAATTGAAATTTAACAACCCTAGTCTGGATAGGTGTAATGGGCTACAAAAAGAGCTATTTTGCCCTATCCATGGTATTTGACCCAGAATTCTCTCTCAAGCTGTTTCCTAATGTGGGTTATATCTTAATAGAGATATTGTCTCATGGACATCTTTGATTACATTTGTGATCCAGAGGCACACATCCAAGTCTTGCTGCCAAAAACAGCCTTGTGAAACAAAACAGTGAGAGTGTACACACTGCTTGATATTTGTCTGGAAAAACACCGTTTTGGTGACAAAAAACTTCTGCCTCTAAAAGAGACTTTTTTTTTCCCTCCCTCACTTTATTGTTGACAAAAAGCCAGTGTGGACTCTATTTGTTTTGTCAACAGAACTGGCTTCTGCCAGTATCTCCCAATGCCTACCCTAATTAGGGATGTAAGTGACTAGTCGACTGTCTGATAAGCATAAGCTTATCAGATAGTCGAGAAGTGACTTGACTAGTTGCTTCCTCCCCCGCTTGCTGCCTCTATCAGAGAGAAGCAGCAAAGTGGGGGAACGAGCCTATGCTGGGGGGAGCCAGCTTAAAATTTGGCTCCACCTACCAGTGTCTCTGTGGAGAGGGGAGAGGCACAGCAGGGAAATGGTGCGAGTGGGAACTGAAGCAGCTGCTTCATCCTTAGAGGAGCCTACAGGCTCTTGTACATTTCAAAAGCAGAAGCACTGCAGGGAATATGGGGTGAGCCTACAGGACGCTTATACATTTCAAAAGCAGAAACCTTGCAGCGAGCACGGGGCCAGTATAGACTCAAGCAGTCTCCACTGTGTTCCCACTGCTATGCTTCAACCTTTGAAATGTAAAAGAACCCTACAGGGCTCTTGCTACATTTCAAAGGCTGAAGCACTGCAGTTGCAATATGGGACGAGTGGGGACTGCTTGAGTCCCTGCTTGCCCCATGTTCCCTGGGGTACTTCTGCTTTTGAAAAGTACATGAACCCTATAAGGCTATATGAGGCAAGAGGAAGGAACAAGAGCTGGTGCTGGGGGGGAGCCAGCTTAAAAGCTGGGTCCCCCCACAGACAGAGCCTGCTGTCACCAAGCAGCCCATTTGTAGCAGCCAGGGCTTCTGAAGCAGCACTTGTCCACAGCCAGTCGTGGCTGCCATGAACAGAAGCTACTGCTGGCACTGCTCCTGCCCATGGCCAACCCCTGCTTGTGGAGGACGGGGCTGTCTGCCATGAACAGGAGCTGCTGGACTCAGTGTGAGCCAGGGCCAAGCAGACCCAGCTCACACTGATCACTGTGCCTCTCCATCTGCATTTTAAATGTAATAAGAGCCCAGAGGCTTACGTTACTACATTTAAAATGCAGAACTTCAGCACAGGAGGCTTCCGGAGCCAGCATGAGCCAGGACTGCTCAGTCCCAGCTACAGCCAGCTCTGGACCTACACCCCACTGTGGATATGCAGTGCAGTCCTATCGACTAATCGTAAAATCGATACAATTTGTATCAACTATACGATTAGCCTAATAACCACATTTTAACATCCTTAACCCTGATGGCTCTGTGAGTGTTTTGATCTTTGGTGCCCTGCAGACATGCACTCCTTCTCTTTTTAAAGTTCCGGGAAGTATCTGACAGCTGAGTGAGCTGCTTCTTTTGGGGAACAAACAAAGAGCAAATAATTGGAGTGCTTCTGTTCTGCCCTGCACTACGAACACAATGGCACGCAGACTGAGACTGCTGCAGGAAGAGGGGGGCAGGCTGCTGTACTGCTTTGACATTCCTCAGCATGGAGAGCTCACAGAGCTACTCATGATGTAACTCCCAGCAGCTAAGGATGGTGTGGGAGAACTCAGAGGGAATCCCAAGATGTGCAGGAATCAGCTCTGCCTTTGCACAGCACTGCACTGTGGGATACATACCCACAGGCACATTACTCACACTGTCAATGATGGTCCTTCCAGTGTGAACATGATATGTCCTCAGAGAGAGTGTGAACATCCTCTAGTGATTTGTGTTTTGTCAGTTTTTGGATGTCAACCTAAGTTTTGTTGACAAAATCGGTAGTGTAGACTCAGCCTTACTCTCTTCTTTCTGTTCTCTTTCTGCATCTCCTCTGTGTGTATTTCTGTGTCCCTGTGTCTATTTGTCTGTGTCTATTTGTCTGTTTAACTCTGTCCTGATGTCTGTCTGTAGTAGCTGTTAAATACATAGAGTAGCTATTTGTTTGTGGATAGTTAAAATGTGGACTGATTGTTATATTCCCTAGTTATGTTTTATGTACAAATCTGATGAAGCATGTGTTTTAATTTTTCATATGCATGTGATCAAAATAATTATATTTTATTTTACATTATTATGAGTTCCGATAAATTACTTATCACTTGTATGTTGTTTGCCATGTTGTTGTGGCCATATTGGTTCCAGGATATCAGAAGAGAAATAAGGTGGGGCGGTAATAACTTTTGTTGAACAAACTTCTGTTGGTGAAAGAGACAAGCCTTGAAAGTACTCAGAGTGCTCTGTGTATGCTTAAACCAACTTTTTTGAGGAAAGAGACAATCTTTTGAGCTATGATGTTTTATATATTTGAAATATAAAAAAATGATGTAATTATTCCTCACAAGACCTTTGTAAGGGATGAAGGTACCATAAATATTGCCCCCATTTTCTAGATAGGGACACTAAAGTGATTTGTCCAAAGCCATTAAGAGTATTTTTTGCTGAACCAATTTTAGAAGTCAGCAATTTTCTGGCTTCTGGGACAATTATCATTCCCCTAGGCCTTGCTGCCTCTTTACCATGCTGAGAACTTTCTGTGACCGCTCTGTCTTTATGTGATAGGAATTGTACCAGCACTTTTTCCAGATGATGAAAAAGACTCTATACTCAGTCAGATTGGAGATGAAGCTATTAAAGCTGGAGTGGGACCTGCTAAAGAAAGTGTCTGGCAGTATTTTGTAAATAAGAGTGCAAACAACCTTCATATTGTCCTTGGGATGTCACCAGTTGGTGATACCCTGAGAACACGTTGCCGAAATTTCCCAGGTTTGTGTATTAAATTTTACACTTCAGTGTTTAGCTCCTGTGTACATATGGGATGCTGGTTAGAAGTAATCTTGGACAAGTTCTTCAATGGATGTGTGCAGATATTTTAAAAGCAGTTACTCATCAGGGCAAACAAATAGTATAGTATATTTTATTATTAGTTACCACACATAAGTGGAGATTGATTGACATTTATATGGTCAGTTTCAGGCTTACCAATGGGGAAGGGATTGGGCAAAGGGGGCAACTGGCCCGGGGCCTTGCTATTTAAAAGGGACCAGGATTTCTGGCTGATGCTATTGCGGCAGTGGTGGTGGCCCTTTAAATCACCACCGAAGCCTCACGATGCACAATCCAGGCAGCTGTGAAGGCTGGTTGGCAGTGGAAGGACATAGAAAGGTGTGGGTTAGGTGGGACTGAGGGCTGGCTGCTGCAGCCCCACACCTTCTGGGAGCGCAGAATCAGTCCTTCCCTCCCATCTTGTCCAGGGGCACAGTAAGTCTGTTAGCCCCCCCCCCCCCCGGCTCTGTTTATATTTGGGTCAGACAATTAACAGTCAGTTAATAACTTCTTTGAGCTATGAATGTGTGCTAAATGGCCTGCCTGTATTGCAGCACTTCATCTCTATTAGAGTAACTCTCAAATTGTCTCCATTCACTGGTCTGATATTTACAGATTAAAGACGGTTTATGAGTAGCTGTGGAAATAAGTTACTTACTTACAAAAGAACAATGCAGTGGGTCACATGAGGGGTAGGCCTGGACACTGGGTACTCAGTTCGTTATTTGATATTTAAATAGAGGGATTGGTTTATGCGTAAGCACCTTTGCTAAAAGTACCAGACCGTGTACTAATTAAGCTTTTGATCCTGCAAACACATATGAGTAAAGTTAAGCATAAGCATATTTGCAGGATCCGGGGTTAATACTGAAGATGGATTGTTTTGTTGACAATATTTATTTGTTTTAAGGTCTTGTCAACAATACTGGCATTGACTGGTTCTTGCCCTGGCCCCCACAAGCCTTATATGCCGTTGCCAAGTCCTTTTTAGGTAAGGAAAATGTCAGCTTCAAACTCATGGTGTATCCAGTAATATCAGGATTCACTGCCTTTAAGATATTTGCTGTTACATTAAGGATGATTCTTCATTTTAAATTGACAGTCTAATGACTAAAAACAAATTACAAATAGTTACTAAGTCATGTCCCTTTCCAAATATATTTTTAAGTTTGCTAAAATTCAAATTGAAACTAACTTCTGTGTTTCTGAGAAGTCATATCATCTTCTGCATAAGTAAGTGAAATAAAGTATCCTCACAAACATTAGCAGGATGTTTGCAGTCCTCTGCCCAAGGTACAGTGGCAGCAAGCAAGTTTTTACTTCGAGAAATCCCTTTCAGGTTTCTTAATTGAACTTGGTTTAGAAGTTGAGGATGGGGTTTTTAGAAGCACAGATCCTGGACTTCTTTCTGGAGCCACTTTTAGGCCCTGCTGAAAATCCCACCAAGTGCCAGTAAAAAGCAGCAGATGCATAAGGGATTACAAGAGCTGCCTGCAAGTAGAATGGAGAAGGACATGGGAGATTTTGTTATGAAGCTGTGTCACTCTCACTCATTTCTTGCTGGTAAAGAAGTTAGACATCAAATGTCTGATGTATCTAAATGTGGCTCTCAAGTCCTTCCATCTTTCCATAGAGAGTCCATAGGAAGTATTTCTTATGAACTCCCTGTGTAAATGATTCTTAAATTTGCACACACCCCAGTTTTTAAACCTCTACAGATCTGGTTGTGTTGGTCTTGAATCTTACACTCACAGATCTAAAGTCCTTTGTTGTGTAGATAGTGAGCTCAGCTGGCTAAGATAGAATTAATGGTTGAAAAATAGTACATTCTACAACACGTTGAACCGCTCTAGTCCAGCACTCTTGGAACCTGATTGCTTCCAAACCAAAGAATTTGCCATACCATGAGAGGTCAATATTATCTAGCAACATCGCCAACACTTCCACTGCTTACTGGGCTTTTAGAAGACATTTGGGGTAATTTAGAGCTTAATAACAGCACAGAACACTGAGAGCCAGGACTGGTGGCTGTAAACAAACTTTGAGACCATGGGAAACTTGGCCATGCCCATGATAAGTGGACATCTGGCTAACTAAAACCAAGGCATAGTGAAGGGTGGGGGGGACAGTTGCCCCCTGGTGCCACACTAGGGGGGCGCCAGGGTGGGAGCAAAGCGCATGCTGCTATGGCCCACATGATGCTTTTGAACAGAGACCCGGGAGTTGGCTACGTGCTCCCGGCTCTACACACTGCAAGTGAGGCAGCAGGTTTGGGCGGCAGGAGCAGCCACTTTAAAGGTTAGATTTCCTTACCCGGCCATCCCTTCTTCTGGTGCCTGGCTCTGCGGGGAGGAGAGGGAGGAGGATTTGATGGGGGGGAGGGTGCTCCCGGTCCTGGGGGGGCCTGGTTCATGGGGAAGGGTGAGTGCATTGGGATGGGGAGCGTTGGGGGGGGCCTGGCTCTGGGGGAGAGGTGGGTGCATTGGGGTTACTTATAATTTTTCTAAAATAAAAGATATTTTATAACAAATATAAAAACTTAAAAAATAATGGTCTGGTAACATTTTAAAGACTAACAAACAAGTAGATCAGGCATGTCAAATTTGAAGCCCACTAAGGGCAACACAAGTGAAAAATGATAGCTTTCAGGGACACCAAATAAAATGTACTTCTATCGGAAAGTTGTAATTATTTATTATTATAGAGTATGTTAAAGTATATTTTAAAATATTTTTTCAGGTCTTGTTTTAATATAATACAATAATTTGATGTGTAAAATTATTTGCTCACAAAATAATTTTTAATTTCAATATAAATGTAAGGTGCTTTTAAATTTTTTATATGATATATAACTTGTTTTGTTGAAATAAAAACAGGTATAGACTATGGTAAATCAAATAGGATAGGCTTCTGTGAAAATTTCAGATACTTTGTAAGTTTGAGATTTTGCATAAACATATAATTATTCGTACAATTTCAAATAATTTATCTGACATATTTATTTATATAAAATTAATATACATTTTGTGATTTTATTTGGAAATAAATAAATAAAACCCAAAACATTAACAAAATATCCCCCTCAACTCTCCCGGAGCCAGGCACTCCCATATCCCTGTTCTAACCCAAATGCCTTCCACTCTCCCAAAGCACCACCAACCCACTCTTAACTCAATGCCTCTTCCCTTCCCCAGACCCAGGCACTCTCAGTCCCCCCCATACCTAATGCCTGGGTCCTGGAGCTAGTGTCACTGTCACCGCTGCCACACATTTCTTTCTTAGGCACTGGGGAGGTGTGAGCACAGCAGCTAGCTGTGAGCAGGCACTTGATGCCTGTGCAGAGCAGCCTGGCCAGCTGTGATCTGCACTCAGCCATGTGCTCCCAGCGGCCAGTGGTCTGCACTGTATTCTTTTATAAAAATGTAGTGGCAGGCCACAAAAAAATTAAATTGGGCCATATGTAGCCTGTCAGAAACCTGTTTGACATGCCTGATATACATGGTATCATGAGCTTTTGTGGGCACAACCTACTTCCACCCACGAAAGCTCATGATACCATTTACATAAGGGGTGGGCAATAATTTTTGCCCAGGGGCCACTTCAAAAATTTTTGAAGTAGCCCTAGGTCAGTGGTTTCCAACCTTTTTACACTGAAGATCACTTTTTAAGTCTCAGAACAGATGAAGATCTACTGCCCCACCCCTTCCTTGAAGCCCTGCCCCTTTCTTGAAGCCCCGCCCTCTCTATTCTTCTCCTGTCCATCACTTGCTATCCCCAGCCCTTAATTACACACTGATAAACACTTTATTTTTAAATTATGCGATATATAAAATTAAAATCAGGTGTTTATAGTTATGAAATAAATGATCTGTTCTTTATTCATGCTATTTAAATCTACAATGAAGCATTTATAATTATACATTTTGTGGGGACAGAGTTCTGCGGCTGGGGGCAGGGGAGAGGGAACAAGGTGCTGGGAGGGGAGAGGACAGGGTTCTGCAGCAGGGGACAGGGTGCCAGTGGGGACAGAGTTCAGGGATTGGGGACGGGAATGGAGACGGGAGTGAGGACAGTGTTCAGGGAGTGGGGGCAGAGTTCTGTAGCTGGGGACAGGGGAGTGGAGTCTGGGGAGCAGGGGCAGGGTGCCAATGGCAGCAGAGTCACCTGCATCTACCTCCTCCCAGGATTCTCTTTCCCCGCCCCCCTCGTCCCCTGGGAAGCCAGCACATGCCTCCTCCGGGCCCCCCGCGGCGCAGGGAAACCCCGAGCGTGCCTGCCCGGGTCTAACCCCCGTGGGAGCATGCCTCGGGGGCAACCACCCCCATTCCGCGGCAGGGCCAAACCCCCATGGGAGCCTGCACCAGGGGCAACCTCCACCCCTCCCACGGCGGGGCCAAACCCCCCTTCTGCGGCGTGGCCCAGCCCGGCCCCTCCCCTCCCCTCCTGCAGCGTGGCCAACCCCCGCGGGCACCTGCCCTAGGGCCAAACCCTCCTCCCGCGGTGCAGTGCGGCCAAACCCCTCCCACAGCGCGGCCAAACCCCGGGGCCAACTCCCGCTCCCGCGGCGCAGGGAAACCCCTGCGCCCAACTCACCCCTCCAGTGCCGGCGGTGCAGGGAAGCCTCCGCACTCCTCCTCTAGGGCCAATGCCCCCTCCCCCTGCACGCAACAGAGCTGTGGGAGGGGGAGCTGCCCACGCACTTCTGGAACCCCCGGACGTGACATGGGCTTCAGAGAGGATTTTCATCCACCCCGTGGGAAGCCGGCACTACACTAGAGGTAGGTAGTGGGGCTTCTCGGGAGTGAGGGGAAAATGGGGGGCAGGGTTGCCCGAACGCCTCGCAATCAACTGGTCGAGGCCTCGTGATCGACCAGTCGATCACGGTCGACGGGTTGGTGACCATGGCCCTAGGTCACCCTCGCTACGCCTCTGAACTAAAATCATGCTGGATCATGGATGTTGCTGGATCAGAAAGGCTCAACCTGTATAATGCAAAGATCTGAGCTCAATCTGTAGGTGTTGATATCGCAGACCCCACAAAACTCAAATTTGCAGGCTTTTTCAGGGTGCGCAGAGATGTACTGGGAAAGAACTTTTAAAAAATATATTGGCCAAGTTAAAGAGAACTCCAGAAGCTGGAGGCACTATGGTTGAATGCTGTGAGCATTAGACCAGCTCTTAGGATTCCTGGGCTCTGTTCTTCACTCCGCCACTGACTTTTATTTTTCCCAGTGCTTTAGTCTCCCTATCTGTAAAATGGGAAATGACGAAATTTAGCATCTTTTGAATGTCTTTGACATGTTTTATTTTTCATGTCCTCTTTTCAGGGGAAAATCCATTGATCCCAGCAGAGTACTCAGAGTGTGTGATTGAGCACATTGTCATGGTGCATGAATCTGTAGGGAACTTCAGTAAAAAATTCCTACAAAAGCTGAGACGCAGCAACTTTGTTACGCCAAAGAATTATCTTGATTTCATTAATACTTACTCAAAATTGCTGGAAGAGAAAAATCTGTTCATTTTAGGTAAGGTTTTCTCTTTTTGAGACTATATGATAGAAATGGTTTTAACAGACTCATTTCACTCTTCGAGTCTGTGCAAAAGCAATCAAGTAACTACAACCCAAATGCCCCCAAATTACTACTGCATTAAATAACGAGTCTTTCTCTGAGTAACACATTTTCTTTATCTGGACCTGAGGCCGAACCTCCTATGCAAACCTCCCAGAGCTTTGGGAGAGTCTGGATATGGATTTGAACTTGGTTGCTAACACTCAGCTCGGGGTTTTATAGAGGTGCTGGTGTGACATGCATTGTTCCTCTTGGAATAGGTAGCTGTATTCTGATGAATACTGCAATGTGCTTAATGCATTGAAATGTACAGTATGCAGACAGTCCCCGGGTTACATGGATCTGACTTACATCAGATCCCTACTTACAAACGGGGTGAGGCAACCCCGCACTAGCTGCTTCCCCCCAGCAGACCAGGGAGACGCGAAGCTAGCCCCCCCCCCGTCCCCAGCAGACCAGGGAGATGCGGAGCGGCTTTTCTCAGCAGACACCTCAGCTTGAGAATAAAGGACTGAGGGAAGTGAGGTGTGGGAGAATAAAAGTGAGCTCTGGAGAAATGTTTGGCTAGAGTTTCCCCTACAGTGTGTACCAGTTCTGACTTACATACACATTCAACTTAAGAACAAACCTACAGTCCCTATCTTGTACGGGGACTGCCTGTAGTCAGAGCTTCTGCAGAAACAAGAAAATGTGCCACAGGCAAAAGAGGGTCCATGACTCAGCCATGCTCTGCAAATCCTGAGCCAAAGCTATAGCAGTAGGATTGAAAGGATGGTTTCATGTTCATTTTACTGTCTAAACATGAGGACTGACCAAGGAGCTTGGGCTTTTTGGAGCACTGTAATAGCTTGTGACCCTCCAAAAATAGCAAGGAAGGTCTTTTAAGAAAAGGACTGATTTCTGTGACCACAGAATGGGACACATTTTAAATAATGGTATCTGTCAGGATATGATAAATCAATAACATTTTTCCCCTTTTTTCACTAAGCACAATGCAAACGCCTGGAGGGAGGATTAGATAAACTGAAGGAAGCTACTGTTCAGCTGGATGAACTAAATGAGAAACTTGCAGAGCAGAAAATTGTATTAGCTGAAAAATCAGCTGCCTGTGAGGCCTTGTTACAAGAGATAGCAACCAACACAACAATAGGCAAGTATTTAAAACACCTGTCATATCCCACAAGATAAGCTGGTTTGGGCCAGGTCAGTATTAGATTGGGAGATTCTTAAAGAACACAGGTGTTGTTCATTTAATACCTGCATCCTTTAAGAATAACCATCATGGTATCATTAACAGTTATATGGTACTTAGCACAAGAGTAAGACTGTTGACCTTTGTATTTTGATCATATTCCAACCTGTACAATTACAATCTTCTCATGGTAATGTCCATTACCATTGCAAGTAGATATTGTGTTCTTCTTCACATCCCATCCCAAAACTGTTGAAAGAAACTTTTTCTTTCACAGGTGTGGATAATAGTTTTAGAAGGGGGACCACTTCACAAATTTTTTAAATGGTCCCAGGCCTTCCTGGAAGGGGCAGGAGCTAGGACACTTCCATGGTTGGAGCCAGGACTCTTCCATGCTCTCTCAGCCCACTGACCCTGATTGGCCTGGTGAAGCAGGTGAAGTTTTTGCCCGCACTATGCCTCCTACAAAGAACCTCTGGCTGTTCTGGTCAGCTGGCGGTTCCCTCTGGTCATTCAGGGCCTGGGGTGAGGAAGCATACAAAGTCTTTTGCTTCCTGCCCCTACCCTGCAAGAGTCGCATGGTGCTTAGAGTTTAGCTAGCAGTTCAGTCTAGGCACCACACACCCCTTGCAGGGCAAGGTTAGAGCAGACTTTGTATGCTCCTCCTGTCCCCAGACCCTGATTGGCTTGGGGACAGAGGGAATGTGCAAAGTACCTAAATCCCTGCCCCCAAGTGGTGCTTAAGAGTGAACTGCCAGCTGAGTAGCTAGCAATTCACTCTAAGCGCTGCTTGCCCCTGGTGGGGGAGGAGACTTCATGCGCTCCCCTGTCCCTGGGGCGAGGAAGCGGCAGAGCATCTGCAGACCGGATCAACCCACTTAGCAGCAAGGAGAGTGTAGTGAGCCAAAGGCATGGGTGGCACGAGGAAAAGTAATAGGAGTAGATGTGCCAGGGGTCAAAAGAAGATTTGTGAGCTATTTCCCCTTCAGAAAAGGGAGAGACAAACAAGAAAAAGGGAGCAGAAAAGGAGATTGCATCCTGCTGTTATTATGAGCATTCCATAACTTTTCTGTGGTGGGAAAAGTACTTCAGTTGCAGTGACCTAGCACCAAATGAGTTAATAGTGGTGACAGCTGTAGTTTCTGATTTTAGGTCGTGTGCACTTGCAGTGGTTTGTTAGCTAGATACAAATCTTAGGAAGCCATTTACCATAGTCTGCCTTTCACACCTTTTAGCTGAGGAGAAGAAAAAATTGGCTGAAGAAAAAGCGATGGAGATAGAAGAACAAAATAAGGTCATTGCTGTGGAAAAGAAGGATGCAGAGACGGCCCTGGCTGAGGCTATGCCTATTTTGGAAGCTGCTAAATTGGAGCTGCAGAAGCTTGATAAGTCTGATGTCACAGAAATTAGGTGATTAGTTCTAATTTGTAATAGCATAAACTTGAGAATTATTTTTTATGGTGACTTTTGCTGCATTGGGGGAGCAACTCACAAACACTTAGCACCTTCAATTTACAAACCCTGTGAGAGGCAAAGAAGCATGATCATCCTTATTAGACAGATGTGGGGAATGAGGCTAGAGAGGTCAAGGTCTCTCAGGGAGTCTGAGGCAGGGCTTGGAGATCTCCAAGCCCTATGAGTCAACCACTGCTTTGTTCCTGAAAAGCAGTCCAGTATTTTATGTTTTTCTAGTTATTCTGTAATACAGTTCTTCCACCCTGTGTACTACAGACTGAACTGGCTGTGGGGGTCATTCAGGTAGTAGCTATCCCAGCCCTTTCACTGTGGTAGAAGTGATGTTATTCTATATAAATATGGGATATATAGCACTTGTGTTTCAAGTATGTTTGATGGTAAGACTATGCATTTCTTTTTTGGTAGACCCTTCTTTTTTATGTTTTGTAGGGGTGATTTTAAAGCTATACGCAAACTTCAAAACATTCTGCCACTTTTGCTCCCTTCAGACTCTTCCAATGGGACACAGTCATACCAGGGTATAAAATATATTGGAAGGACAGAATTGGTTGTGCTGGTTGGGGAGTGGCACTATACAAAATGAAGAATCAAATGAAGTAAAAATATTAAATGTGCCAAAATATTCCATAGAAACTCTATGGACAGTAATTCCATGCTCCAATAATAAGATATAACAGTTGAGATATATTATCAATCACCTGATCAGGACAGTGATAGTGACTATGAAATGCTAAGGGAGATTAGAGAGGCTACCAAAATAAAAAACTCAATAATAGTGGGGGGTTTCAGCTATCCCCATATTGACTGAGGACCCGTCACCTCAGGATGGGATGCAGAGATAAAATTTCTTGATACCTTTGCAACCCTTCTGGCGGGTAGGCCTGGCAGCAACCAGGGCTGGGTTCAATATCTAGGGGTCCATCTTACACAGAACCGGCTCGAGCCCCCACCCAGTAACCTGGGAAATTCACACACCCCTGGGCACCTCTGAGAGGCAATGCTTCCCCACTCACAAGCAGAGTCTGAGTGTAGAAAAGGAACATTTAATGAAACAGAGAGAAGTAGGAATAAGAGAAGTAGGAATAAGAGATCCTCCAGAATAGGGCTTTATTCCGGAGGATCGGGCCAGTCTAGATGCTTTTTTCCGGCTTTTCCCCAAGCCGGAAAAAAGCGGCGGACATCTTTATTTAAATCCCGCGGGGGATATTTAAATCCCCTGCGGATTTCCCTATTCTGAAGTTGAAAATTAGCATGCCCCTTTCGGAAAAGGGGCCAGTGTAATTTGTTGGGGAGGAAATCAACATTGTTTCTGGAAAGGGAAATCTTGCCTTACTAATTTACTAGAGTTCTTTGAAGGGGTCAACAAACATGTGTACAAGGGGGATCCAGTGGATACAGTGTACTTAGATTTCCAGAAAGCCTTTAACAAGGTCTTTCACCAAAGGCTCTTAAGTAAAATAAGTTGATAACTGGTTCAAAGACATGAAACAAAGGGTAGCAATAAATGGTAAGTTTTCAGAAGGGAGAAAAGTGACTAGTGATGTCCCCCAACATGGCTGGCCCACAACATTTTGTCACCTGAGGCAGGGAGCTCAAATGATGCCCCCATGGCCTCTCGCTTGGGCCAAAACTTTGAAAGGTCTCAATTCTGCCTTCTTCCTGTTCTACTCTTCTCATGGTACTGTGCATCTAGAGCAGAGAGAATACATATGCACCAGCAGCAGACACAATTTTCTACACTCTGGGTCCTGGTGGTGCGCCCTCCTCCCCCAAATCTGGAACCTGAGGCAGTAGCCTCGGTTTGCCTCATGGTAAGACTAGCCCTGTCCCCCAAGAGTCTGTCCTGGGACCAATCCTATTCAACTTATTTATAAATGATCTGGAGAAAAGAGTAAACAGCGAGAGAGCAAAATTTTCAGATGATACTGAACTGCTCAAGATGATAGATAAGACCAAAGAAGACTGTGAAGAGCTTCAAAAAGGTCACAGCAAACATTGGGTAACAAAATGGCAAATGAAATTGAATGTTGATAAATGTAAAGTAATGCACAAGGGAAATAATAATCTCAGCTATACACACAATATGATGGGGACCAATTTAGGTACAACTATTCAAGGGAGAGATCTTGGAGTCATTGTGGATAGTTCTCTGAAAACTTCCATTCCATGTGCAGTGGCGGTCAAAAAAGCAAACAGAAGATAAGGAATGATTTAAAAAGAGCTAGAGAATAAGACAGAGAATATTTTATTGCCTCTGTATAAAACCATGGTACGCTCACAACTGGAATGCTGCATACAGATGGGGTCTCCTCATCTCAAAAAAGATGCATTGGCATTGGACAAGGTTCAGAAAAGGGCAACAAAAATGATTAGGGGTTTGGAATGGCACCCATATGAAGACAGATTAAAAAGACTGGGACTTTTCATTTTAGAAAATAGGAGATTAAAGGGGGATATGAAAGAGGTCTATAAAGTCATGACTAGTGTAGAAAAACTGAATAAGGAAAAGTTATTTATTTGTTTCCATAATATACGAAGTAGAGGTCAAATTAATAGTTAGCAGGTTTAAAACAAACAAATGGAACTTTTTCCTCACACAGTGCACAGTGAATCTGTGGAACTCCTTGCCAGAGGATGTCGTGAAGGATTTTAAAGGGTTCAAAAAGGAACTAGATAAATTCATGGAGGTTATAGCCATCAATGGCTATTAGCCAGGATGGGTAAGAATGGTGTCTCTAACCTCTGTTTGTCTGGAAATTGATGACAGGAGAGGTATCATGTGATGATTATCTGTTGTGTTCACTCCCTCTGGGTCATCTGGCATTGGTCATTATTGGGCAGACAGGATACTGGGCTTAGATGAACCTTTGGTCTGACCTAGTAGTATGGCCATTCTTATGTTTCAGTCCCCAGCACACTTCTTAATCTTCCTCCTCCCACAAGGCCACCTGACTCTTTTGCTATCTGTTCCCCTTGCAACTGGCAGGTTCACCACCTTCTTCTATTCAATGGAGCTATGCTGATTTACACTAATGGAGCATCTGACCATCATTGCATCCTTGCATTCCATCAGACCTGGCTTTCATCTGGCCACATTTTTCAAAGGATAGTCCATAACAGCGTTTTCCAAACTATGGGATGTGGCCCGCTACCGGGCCGCAGGAAAAAAATACCAGGCCTCAGCATGGCTTCCGAGAGGGGAGCAGAGCGGGGAGGGCTGAGAGGAAGTGTGTGTGTGGGGGGGAACCGGCCGCTGGGAAGCAGGGTTGGGGGCAGCGGGGCTGTCCTGCAAAGATCTGGGCAGGCGGGTGGGTGGCGGGGCTATCCCATAGAGATCCGGCCGGGCAGGCGGCGAAAGCAGAGCTAGGGGCAGAGGGGCTGTCCTGCGGAGATCTGGGCAGGCGGGCAGGCGGCAAAAGCAGGGCTGGGGGCAGCAGGGCTGTCCCGAGGAGCTCCGGGCAGGTGGCCGGGCGGGTGGCAGAAGCAGGGTTGGGGGTAGCAGGCCTGTCCGGCGGAGATCAGGGAGGGCAGGCGGTGGAACCAGGGCTGGCCAGGAGCCAGGGGGGCTGGCTGAGGGAGATCAGGAGGAGGAGGAGGATGGGAGAACCAGATGCCGGAAGCAGGGCTGGATGGGGGCAGCGAGGCTGGTCAGGGGAGTTGTCGGGAGAACGGGGCTGACCGGGGGAGATTGATGGAGGACGAGGGGAACTGGCCACCGGAAGCAGGGCTGGACGGGGCCAGCAGGGCTGGACTGGGGAGATCGGGAAGAGAAATGGGGGAGGAGCAGGACTGACTTGGACACATGCAGACCCTGGCAGATGAGTGAGTCTGGCCGGGGATTCCATTTTGCCCACTCCTCCACCGATACCCTCCCTCGAGTAGTTGCAAACTGCTTGGCTGGCAGACACACTCAGGCAGTGTGAGCACATCTACCAGCCAGGCAGTTCGCAGCTAAGGACTGATACGCCTAATTATAATAAAACATACCTAATTAGAAAATACCAGACATTTTATATGTCTGGTAATTTCTCAATTTCTTTCCCAGACAAAACCTTCAAATACTGGACTGTCCGGTACAAAACCCGACACATGGCCATCCTACCCTTCCTTGCACCCTCCCTCCTAGCCAGATACCCTATCCCCAATCTGCTCCTGCTCCTGCCTCCTGGAGCGCTCATGTGGTGCAGGGTCCCCCAAACCCTGGCCCAGGCTGGGTGGAGGATGCAGCTGGTGAAACACTGAAAATTTATTCATTTTTCATTCTTTTTTATATGTGTTTATATTTTTGGGCTGCAAAAAACAGTACTGAAAAAAAAAAACGGGTTCCAACTAAAGTAAAAAGATTGGGAAACCCTGATCTAGCCAGCTTTCTATCCATCTTACAGTCCATTTATCCAATCCATATTCCCGTAACTAGCTGGCAAGAATATTGTGGGTGATTGTATCAAAAGCTTTGCTAACGCTGGCCCTGGGGGCTTTGGGAGGACCAGAAACAACTTATTTGAATATTCATCATGTGCTTAATAAATATGCAAATATGCAAATGCATGTTACCAGTCCTTCAAAAGCTTGGGAATGGATTTATTGGTACCTGTATCAAAAAGTTTGGGAACCCCTGGTCCATAATATAATTATTTCCAAAGTAGGGCTGCTTCCTTTCTTCTTATGCATTGTTGCATGTATAACCCACACATCTACAGGGTGTAGTTCACAGTCCCATATAGTGGTATTTAGACCATTTACAGAGACAGATAAAAATGAGTGTGCTCTACAGCCTCTGCTAAGAATTAGCTGCCTTTATAGCTCAAGCTGTAGAGGCTCGTTTATTAAGTTTAAGAGGTCTCAGGTTCAGTTCTGTCTATTGGCAGTTACACATGCATGGATTCTCTTATGGGAGGATGGATGGTGAACTAAATATTGACTTTTCATTTTATTTATTCTCTGTTTAAATAGTCTTTGGGGGAAACTCCATACAGTATTTTTCTACTTTTATTAACAATGCACAGGCCTTTTGGTGTCTCTTTTGAGGGAGCGGAGGGCATGAATTTCACCTAAGGGCTATGTCTACACCTGCGGCTTCTTGCGCAAGAACACGTCCACACTGCCATGTGGGAGCTGTGCTTTTGCGCAAGAGCGCTCATGGCAGTGTAGATGCTCTCTTGCACAAGAAAGTTCTAATGGCCATTTTTTTTAAGCTATAGGGCTTTCTTGCACAAGAAATCCCTGCCAAGTGTCCACACTGCCCTCTTGTGCAAGAAAGCCCTATAGCTTAAAAAAAAATGGCCATTAGAACTTTCTTGTGCAAGAGAGCATCTACACTGCCATGAGCGCTCTTGCGCAAAAGCACAGCTCCCACGTGGCAGTGTGGACGTGTTCTGCACAAGAGGTCTTGCACCTGTTAAAAAAGAGCGTAGCTCTTGTGCAAGAAGCCCTCTCTCACCACGCCATACTGTAAATCTTCTTGCGCAAGAGCAGGTGAGCAGAGTGGACTCTCTGCAGATTCTTGCGCAAGAACGGCCATACTTGCGTAAGAAGCCGCGAGGGTAGACGTAGCCTAGGAGTTTTGTTGACTGCCTACAGTCATTGTGGTTATTCAAGGAGTCATGCCTAGTGGTTAGGAGGCACGGGTCAGAACTAAAGATAATGTCAGGTATCCAGTCAAAAGGTCAGAGACAGAGTCAGCACCAAACCAAGGTCAAATGGAAACATCAGGAGTAAGGTGTAGCATCACGGACCAGGATTAGAGCAAAAAAAGTAGAAAGGAGGAGTAGACAGGAGTTTGGGAGAGGACAGGGACTGTCAGAAGTGAAGGGCACAGGAGCCAGTCAAGCAGGAGGGGTCCATAATAGCAACCCGATAGGGGTTGCTCAGATAATCTTTTGTGTTATTTCTTGGTTAATATAGAGCTCCTCAACCTATAAGGATTGCCAGATGCTTCCCCCTGTTGGGCACTTCAGGTATGGCCCCTTTGCGAATTAGCGCTCACTGGTTACCTCTCTGCTTGTTCAGGTGAGCTGCTGGGTGGTGTCTGTAACCTGAATGCTGCCTGTGGGTCCGTATTCAAGGCCTGTGATCCTCACAGTTGTTAAATGGTATTGAATATCAAAGCACATTTACATTTAAAACACCTGGTAAATGAGTATCCAGAAGAAAGTACTGTCTGATGGGACAGAACTGCTAATTCAAAGAAAAGATCACAGTATCTGATTTTGATGGGTCTCATCTAATTTTTCCTTCCTAATATCTCCTTTGTTCCCATTGTAGATTACACTAATTTAGCTGGGAATCCTCAGGGTTATTTCCAGGACCAACTGAGCATGGCTGCTGCCAGTGTTCCCTCTCTGTTATTGCAGGTGCTGCAGCTTTGAACTCCAGTGAACACATAGTTAAGGATTTTATTTCTCTCATGGCTGAACATTACAAACCCCGAGGAAGTTGTATGAATGTAATACTTTATTTTTAGCCCTCTGTTTATAAATATTTCCTTGTTTGGATTGGATTGTACTTCTCACTCAGATGAGGCGGTATCTTGGGCACTTACTATATTACCATGCTCCTTCCACCAAAAAAAAGCTCTTCCCACAAGAGTTAAATACTTACTGCATTGTGCACATTTTCTCCTCCTCTTCCCATATTTATTTTCTAGATCCTTTGCTAAGCCTCCTAAACAGGTGCAGACTGTTTGTGAATGTATCCTCATAATGAGAGGATACAAAGAATTAAACTGGAAGACTGCCAAAGGAATGATGTCTGACCCAAATTTCCTGCGATCCCTAATGGAGATAGATTTTGATGGAATTACTCAGACCCAAGTTAAATCTGTTAGAGGTAAATTGTTCAGCTGAATGAATCAGGCATTTAGAATTGAATGTAGAGTTTTATTAACATTATGTCAGATGTTGGCTGCTATGCTGGAAGCTTTCTTCCCTTTGGGTGACATTTACCCTATTACAGAAGGCAAGCGTGAGGCCTCTGCCCAACTTGCTTTGCACTGTGGGTTAATGAGGACTTTTATGGCACAAAGGCCTTGTGCGTGCTTTGGTTGTGCCTTAATTTGCATTGTAATCTTGAATGACTTTTGCTTAGAGATAGACATAAACTAGTTGAGAAGAGTCTTACTTTGTTTTTTATCTGCTTGGGAAGTATAATGTCACATTATCTTCATGATGAACATTTAAGATACAGCACAAGTGTGTCATTCAAACTAATCAGATCAAATTCTGCTGATGCTTATACCAGTGTAAATCCAGATTAACTCCACTGACTTTAGTGGAGTTACACTGGAGTCAGTGAGAGGAGAATTTGGCCCATATAACAATTTGGTCCATATAATAATAAATGTTGACTGCTTCCCATCAAGCAAAAGGCTGGATCCTGAAAAATGTGGAGCCAACCCCTGATCTCACTCAGCTCCTCTGGGAGTCAACTGGCATAAAGTCCTTGAGCATCTGACAATAGCTTGCTGATCCAGCAGAATAATCTTCTATTGACAATTTATTTGCATTGGTTATCATATCCTGGTTCCAATGCATACCCCAGAACTAGAGAGCTAGTTAAGATTTTATTAATAGGAAAAGCTATTGCTCTTGTGATTTATGCACTGTTATTAAACTGACTTTCCAGTGTTTTTTGCATGTTAACATTCAGCTCTGTTAAAGAATCTTAATACAACATTTGAAGAAATGGAAGCTGTTAGCAGAGCAGGATTGGGAATGTTAA
The DNA here is from genome assembly GCF_052426305.1 of Pelodiscus sinensis. Lineage (NCBI taxonomy): Eukaryota > Metazoa > Chordata > Testudines > Trionychidae > Pelodiscus > Pelodiscus sinensis. The sequence continues at coordinate 28,684,755 of NC_143085.1, read as the reverse complement.
AATTTGTCGACGCAGTAATGAGCTATTGTGACGTAGCTAAGGAAATAAGGCCAAAGAGAGAAAAGGTACAGTGTGCAAATATGAAAATAAAAGGTAATACAGCATGTTTGTTGCCAGAAAAATAACACTTGGCAATTTTATGTACTTTAGAGTTCCTCCTATTCAAAGTCTTAACATTCATGAAAGTGATGATTCCTCTTCGAGTGGTCCCCGTGGGTGCTCCACTCATGGTGTCGGGCTCGTCCCGCACCGCAGCTCGATGCTTTGTATAGCTGTTTCCAGCTGGGTGCGCGTATGCAGGGTGCAGCTCGCACCGTTCGCGTTCTTTGATCTTCGCGCGCACCAGGCTTCCCTGTCAGTTCCTCTTAACCGTCCCTGAATGCAGATGGAGCTTCTGATCTCTCTCCTCACAGTAGTTCTTCCCTCAGGGAACCTGTAGTTACTTAGTTAATTGAATATAGTTAGAGTTCTTTTGTTGTCCTTTGATCTTATCTACTTTAAAAAAAAAAAAAAAAAAAAAAAAGGAAAAAAGCAAGCCTCTTAACACCTCATTAAAGCCGAGGCTTGCTCCCTGCTGTTACCAACTGTGGATAAGGTTAAAAAAAAAACCCCTCTCAGAAGGAAACTGACAAACACCATGCCTGGATCTCCCGGCTTTAAGAAATGTAGCCTCTGCAGTGAGCCAATGCCTACCTCAGATGGGCATTCGCTCTGTATACGTTGCCTGGGGAAGAGCCACACTCCCCATAACTGTGGGCATTGTTCAAAAATGACAGCCCGTACTCGGCGTGACAGAGAGATGAGGCTCAAGATGTTCCTCCTCGATAAGGCACTGGACCCCAGGGCAGAGACCTTTGAACAGCGGGACAGAACCCCTAAGAGACGGATTTCGTCCCCAGACTTAAGGGAGAAAAGGCTAAGGATCTCCCCAGCTAGATCCCTGCCACCCGATATATTAGTGGTGGGTGATTGTGCTCCCTCTGAATCTGTCCCACGATCCTCTTCATCGGGATCAGGGACGAGGGAGAATAAGGCTGCGGCGCCTCAGAGAGCACATTCAGAAAGCAGGCTTTCCTTTGCAAGCTGCTGCTTTTATTGTATTGAAGGTCTGCTTTACCAGTTCCCATTGCATTAAAACATGAAGTAAATAGAGGAATTTTGCAATATAATGTTGGGGGCCCAGATTGAAAATTATAGGTGACTGCTGAGAGCACTCTTAAAATAATACCCCTGGCCTTAGGGCACAGAGGGACTTAATGGTCCATTAAATCCATTTCCCTGGGATCATTTTTACAGCCTGTTTAAAAAGGGCTAGCAATGTAATCTACTATATATCTGAGAGAGTCTATCTGTACATCTGTTTGTCTGTTCAAGAACTCCTCCTAAACGGTAAGAGCTAGGACCACGACATTTGGTATACAGTTTCCTCTTATCATAAGTTAAAGCAATGTAACGGTTTGGCTGTGCCAGAAAAATGGGATGTGCCTGGAATTGGATTGCTTCCTATAAAAACATTCAGAAAAGAGACAATCTCCAGACAAGTGAAAGGGTCTGGCTGGGGCACTTCTCCCTCTATCCAGGACTGTCCCAGCTCTGAGCCTCCCACCTTTTAGGGAATGTGACGGGATGTGGGAGCTGAAGCTCACCACCTCTCTATCCATATGAGCAGGGCCGGACGGACGCATGGGTGACCCAGGCAGCTGCCCAGGGCACCAACCGATGGGGGACACCTGATGGCAGTTGTCAGGGGCGTGCGGCATCCCTGACAGCTGCCATCAGGAGCTGCGCACCTGGCTCCAGCCCTGAGGCGCCGGCCAGCAGCGCCCTTCCCCCCGCAGCTGTGGGGCCCTGTATGGCCCGACACGCATGCCAGCAGCGCTAGCTGGGCCAGCCTGAGCAGCTCATGCGCCGTGTGTCCTGGGAGCGGGCCCCGGGCTGGACGCCAATGGCCGTGGCCGGTGCGCGCATGCGCCCCGCGCCCCCTGGGGCGGACCCACCCACCCATGCTCCCTGCGCCTGGAGGTGGTGCCGCACATCTGAGCCCAGGGCGCCAAAAGGGCTCAGGCCGGCCCTTAATATGGGAATATTGTTGGCTGTTCCCCTTTGTCAGGGAGTGAGGGGAAAATACACAGTTTGCTTCATTCCTCACTGTGGCTGAAGAGTACAGGCGACAGATGAGCCTGGACCTGCCCCAGCCAGGGGACATGCTGCAGCAGCCATGGAGTGGCACTTCTCACCTGGCCCCAGGGTGCTGTGGTGTGAGGGCTGGGGTAGTTCTCTTTCCCCAGGACAGCTTGCATATTGAACTCCTCCTCAACTCCAGCCCCATCTCAGAGCAATGATTTCAATGAAGCATGGACATTTTTATTTTATTTTCCAAAAAATAAAAATTATTTAAGTTAAGGACCCAACCCATGCCAGGTAAATCTTCCAGTTATTTTTATCAAATTAAAGTATAAATCATTTTGTGGGGGAGTGAGAGTAGTTGAAGAAACTCATTTATTCTGCTTACACTATTTATTATCACATTGTCTTAAATATACATGAAATAGCCAATTGAGGGCTGAAAAACAGTAATTTTGCACCAAAAAATCAAACTCCTTATTCCTCTGACATGATGCATGCTGTCTTTCATAATGTAGGTGGCTAGGTTAGAACGCAACTACTACTTAAGTAAACGTGAGCTGGAAAAGATACAAACAGAGCTGGCAACAATTCAGAGGGAGCTAAAAGCTTTGGGTGACAAGTATGAAGCTGCAATAAAGGAAAAACAACAGTTACAAGAAGAAGCAGAGATCATGGAAAGGAGACTTATTGCTGCTGACAAGCTCATCTCTGGCTTGGGATCTGAAAATATAAGGTTAGTCTAGTGCCAGAAGAGAGGTTTTTTAGCATTAAAATGTAAACTCAGAGACAATGCATGCAATTTTCAAAAGCACCTAACTGATGTAGGAATTTGTCTCATTTTGAGAGGTGACTTAGGAGCCTATGTTTCAATGAAAGTCACTTTTGAAAATGGGATTTAGATGCTTTTGAAAATAGTACCCTGTGTGCTTTGTTGATTTCTGAGAAGCAACTAATCATTTTCTGAAAAATAATAAAAATGAATAATATGAGCTTTCTATCGAGAAGCCTTTTGCGGGCAGATCTGAGACTTACAGTTAACCTTTTAAACAGAGAGGAAAAAAATATAGCTGCAGATAAGTAGTGATTAAAGGCATGACACAAATTCACTTATTTTAGATTAAAAGAAAGGAAGCTCCAATGTGGGAGAAGGCTTGGGACTCTTCTCAACCTGAAGTTAAAACATAAGTGGCTTAGAAATGCTACACATATTCTTCAGAAAAGAGAGTTCTCTGACCCCCTCTTGCAGAAGGAATCTCAGACTGATCAAGGACTCATTAATTTTTCTTTCAGATGGACAAATGACTTGGAGGAGTTAAAAATACGAAAAGTGAAACTGCTAGGTGACTGTCTGCTTTGTGCTGCTTTTCTGAGCTATGAAGGGGCTTTCAATTGGGAATTCCGCAATGATATGATATATCACGAATGGCAAGAAGCTATCCTCTCACGAGAGATTCCTCTCAGCCAGCCTTTTAGATTGGAAAGCCTCTTGACTGATGATGTAGAGATCAGCAGGTATGTGAAATCACTGAGCTTTAAAAAAGCAGCCCAGCTGCAGCTTAGCAGCAGGGAGAAGGGCTGGAGTCACACAGTTTGGAACTGAATCTGGATCCAGGACTAGAGATTATTGGGATGGGGTGAGAGGCTGGGTTGGGCCCATCTGAGTGCAATGAATCACTGAAATCAGAAAAAAGCCATCAGCATATGGCTCTTCTGAAAAGTGACTGAAAGTGTGATCGACTTACGCAATAGAGAATAATAATTTTATAGTGCTTTTCATCTGAGAAACTCAATGTGCTTTGCAAAGAGATATTCCCCCTGCATGTTTAAGGTATTTTCTACTTACTCCAAGGAAAAGATTCAATTTGAACTACTGTTCCTGTTAGTCAAACATAGTCAATACAGCTATTGTTGAATCTTGACCCCTCACTTATAGAAAATATACTGTATTCTGCTCATACTGAGCAATTGAATTTTTAACAAAGTGCCAGTCCAGAGTTCTGTTCCCCCACACAGTTACCCTTAGGACAGGGCTGGGAAACCTTTTTTGGATCAGGGGCTGCTGACCAACAGAAAAATCAGTTGGGGGCCACACACAATCATAGAATCATAGTATACTAGGACTCGAAGGGACCAAATACTGTCTAGACCATCCCTGATAGACATTTATCAAACCTACTCTTAAATATCTCCACAGATGGAGATTCCACAACCTCCCTAGGCAATTTATTCCAGTGTTTAACCACTCTGACAGTTAGGAACTTTTCCCTAATGTCCAACTTAAACCTCCTTTGCTGCAATTTAAGCCCATTGCTTCTTGTTCTCAGAGGCCAGGAAGAACAATTTTTCTCCCTCCTCCTTTTAGATACCTGAAAACTGCTATCATGTCCCCTCTCAGTCTTCTCTTTTCCAAACTAAACTAGCCCAATTCTTTCAGTCTTCTTTCATAGGTCATGTTCTCTAGACCTTTAATCATTCTTGTTGCTTTTCTCTGTACCCTCTCCAATTTCTCCACGTCTTTCTTGAAATGTGGTTCCCAGAACTGGATCCAATACTCCAGATGAGGCCTAATAAGCGCAGAGTAGAGTGGAAGAATGACTTCTCGTGTCTTGCTCACAACACACCTGTTAATGCATCCTAGAATCATTTGCTTTTTTTGCAACAGCGTCACACTGTTGACTCATATTTAACTTGTGGTCCACTATAACCCCTAGATCCCTTTCTGCCGTACTCCTTCCTAGACAGTCACTTCCCATTCTGTATGTGTGAAACTGATTGTTCCTTCCTAAGTGCAGCACTTTGCATTTGTCCTCATTAAACTTCATCCTGTTTACCCCAGACCATTTCTCCAATTTGTCCAGATCATTTTGAATTATGACCCTATCCTCCAAAGCAGTTGCAACCCCTCCCAATTTAGTATAATCTGCAAACTTAATAAACATACTCTCTATGCCGATATCTAAATAGTTGATGAAGATATTGAACAGAACCAGTCCCAAAATAGACCCCTGCGTAACCCCACTTGTTATACCTTTCCAGCAGGATTGTGAACCGTTAATAACTACTCTGAGAATGGTTATCCAGCCAGTTATGCGCCCACCTTATGGTAGTGCATCTAAGTTGTATTTGCCTATTTTATTGATAAGAATATCATGAGACCCCGTATTAAATGCCTTACTAAAGTCTAGGTATACCACGTCCACCGCTTCTGCCTTATCCACAAGACTTGTTATCCTAAAACATGAATATTAAGTGACAAGACAAAGTTTCAAATGTAGATGTCCTATCAAGAGCTGGTATACCCAGTCTCATAGAGATCCTTAACAACAGAAGACTTTGGTGGCTTGGCCATGTGAGGGAGAATGAATGATAAACGCCTTCCCAAAGAAATTCTCTTTGGTGAACTAACGAGTGGAGCAAGGGCAAGAAGAAGGCCAAAATTAAGATTCAAGGATATATGTAAAAACACTATGAAAAGGTTTAACATCAATCCAAGCTCTTGGGAATCTACGTCATCAGATCGCAACACCTGGCAACAATTATTACAACAGGGCACATCATTTTTCGATAGGACCTGGGCAAGTCATGCAAAAGAACTCTACCTCAAAAGGAAAAATTCTCAGACTCATGAAAACGGAAGTAGTCTGGCATGTAGTTATTGTAATCAACTGTGTAAATCCAATTTTGGACTCATAAGCCATGAAAGAAGTTGCAGATCCAGTTACAACCCATAGATTGTCACTGCTGCTGCTTACCACCATGTCTTAAGATGAATGGGCCATATATGTTATCCTATAAAAGAAAGCTATCAGATACATTTGACATGATTTGTTCTTTACAAATCCATGCTGGCTGTTCCCTATTACCTTTTTATTTTCCAAGTGTTTGCAGATGATTTTCTTAATTACTTGCTCCATTATATTTTCTGGCACAGAAGTTAAACTGATTGGTCTGTAGTTTCTGAGTTGTTCTTATTTCCCGTTTTATAGATGGGCACTATATTTGCCCTTCTCCTGTCTTCCATGATTTTCCAAAGATGATAGCTAAAGGTTCAGATACCTCCTCTGTCAGCTCCTTGAGTATTCTAGGATGCATTTCATCAGGCCCTGGTGACTTGCAGACATCTAACTTTTTAAAGTGATTTTTAACTTGTTCTTTTTTAATTTTATATACAAAAACCTGTAAGAGAACATTTCAGACTTTCCAGACACACAATAGCAGATTTAAAAGTAGCCATCTTGCAGCAAAAAAACTTGAAGACCAGACTTCAGAGAGAAACTGCTGAGCTGCAGTTCATCTGCAAATTTGACACCATCAGCTCAGGATTAAACAAAGACTGTGAATGGCTAGCCAAGTGCAAAAGCAGTTTGTCCTCTCTTGGTGTGCACACCTCCAGATCAACTGCTAGAAGTGGGCCTCATCCTCCCTGATTGAATTTACCTCGTTATCTCTAGCCTGATTCTTGCTTGCATATTTATACCCGCCTCTAGAAATTTCCACTACATACATCTGACCAAGTGGGTCTTTGCCCACGAAAGCTTATGCTCCAGTACATCTGTTAGACTATATGGTGCTACAGGACTCCTTGTCGCTTTTGCAGATCCAGACTAACACAGCTACCCCTCTGATACCCCTTCCCACTAGCATTCACAATGTTAGGCATTCCTTCATCAGACTTCTCATGAAGACCAAAACTAAGAGGACATTAAGCATTTCTGCCATTTCCAAGTTTTCTGTTACTGTTCCTCCCTCTTCACTGAGCAGTGGGCCTACCTTGCCCTTGGTCTTCCTCTTGCTTCTAATATATTTATAGAATGTCTTCTTGTTTCCCTTTATGCCTGTAGCTAGTCTGAGATCGTTTTATGCCTTTGCCTTTCTAATCTTGCCCCTGCATTCCTGTGCTGTTTGCCTATATTCATCCTTTGTAATTTGTCCTACTTTCCATTTCTTATGAGACTCATTTTTTATGTTTAGATCATGCAAGATCTCTTGGTTAAGACAAGGTGGTCTTTTGCCATATTTTCTATCTTTCTTAAGCAGTGGAATAGCTTGCTTTTGGGCCCTTAATAATGTCCCTTTGAAAAACTGCCAACTCTCTTCAGTTGTTTTTCCCTTCAGTCTTGCTTCCCATGGGACCTTACCTATCAGCTCTCTGAGCTTACCAAAATCTGCCTTCCTGAAATCCATTGTCTCGGACTTGCTGTTCTCCCTTCTACTATACTTTAGAATAATTAACTCTATGATTTCATGATCACTTTCACCCAATCTGCCTTCCACTTTCAAATTCTCAATTAGTTCTTCCCTTTTTGTTAAAATCAAATCTAGAACAGCTTCCCCCCAGTAGCTTTTTCAACTTTCTGAAATAAAAAGTTGTCTTCAATGCAGTCCAAGAACTTATTGGATAGTCTGTGCCCCACTATGTTAGTTTCCCAACATATATCTGGATTGTTGAAGTCCCCCATCACCACCAAATCCTGTGCTTTGGATGATTTTGTTAATTGTTTAAAAAAAGCCTCATTCACCTCTTCCGCCTTCTATACCAATATTCCAATCATGTGTATTATCCCACCAAGTCTGTGTGACACCAACAATGTCATAATTGCATTTATTTTTTAGCATTTCCCGTTCTTCCTGCTTATTACCCATACTTCTGCATTTGTATAGAGACATTTAAGGTAGTGATTTGATTTTGCCTCCCAGTTCTGCCTTGTACCTCCTTTCTCTCTGCTATTATAGCCCACATTCTTTCCCATTTCCGACCCATCTCCTAAGTCTCCATGTTTTTCACTTACCCGTGGGCTTTGCTCACCTGTCCCCGTTGAACCTTGTTTAAAGCCCTCCTCACTAGGTTAGCCAGTCTGTATCTAAATACGGTCTTCCCCTTCCTCAAGAGGTGTACGCCGTCCATGCTTAGCAGTCCTTTCTGGAATAGCATCCCATGGTCAAGAAAGCCAAAGCCTTCCTGGCAATGCTATCTTCACAGCCAGGCATTTACCTCCAGGATGCATCTGTCTGTGCCCGGGCCCCTACTTATGACAGGAAGGATCAAAGAGAACACCACCTTCACTCCAAACTCCTTCACCCGTACTCCCAGAGCCCTGTAGTCACTCTTGATCTGCTTAGTGTCACACCTTGCAGTATCATTAGTGCCCACATGGATGAGTAGCATGGGGTAGTAAAAGCAAAAATAAAACAAAAAACCCTCCCTGACATGGCCCCCGAGAAGGAGAAAGGCACTTCCCACATTACCCTGGCACACCAGAGCCTAGGCGGGCCCAAGCTAGTAAATTTTTTGTGCTCTAGCCTCACAGGGATATGAGGGAGAGGGAGCTGGAGTGCCAGCATGGGTTTCCCAGTGTTGAGGGGGAGCCCAGAACCTCAAGGGACAGATCCAGACAAGAGGAGGGCCATATCTGGTCACCAGTGATAGGATTTAGATGCCTTTAGGTGATTGGCAGTCTAGAAGTACCTGATGGACACTGTATAAATAGGCATAAAAGAGGCCAGAATGTCAATACAATGGGCTTTTACAGGAGGGAGTGATAGCTGAATTCGTGAAGTATAATTTTTATTATTGGTGATCCACAAGCATCCTAGGAAGAATTTTCAGATCCCAAGGCTGGCAATGAGGCAATGGAACTTTTCAGTGAGTCTCTGAGCTTGGGTTTACAAACTTAGGCTCACTCTGTAGCTCTAAAAATATCCGTGTAGATGTTTGGGTTTGGGCTTTGAAACTCACTTCTCTCCCTGGGCTTTGGAGCAAGAGCCCAAATATCTGCCTGGCTATTTTCAGCACTAGAGCATAATTCTGTAGATCCATGCTTGGAGCCTCACTGCCATGAGACTGATTTTTGTCACGTAGATATTCCTATCTCACAGTCTAATACACTGTATGATGCAGGGTGTTTGTAATAGCATGCTCAGTAGAAAGGCACTATTTTACCCAGAAGTGAAGCATGCTGCTGTACAGGGCCAGCCCACAACATTTTGGTACCTGAGGCGGGGAACTCAAATGACACCCCCATGCCTCCTCGCTGCATCAACAGCAGACACAATTTTCTACACTCTGGGTCCTAGTGGCGCCTCCCCCTCCCCCCACAGTCTGGAACCTGAGGCGGCCACCTCAGTTCGCCTCATGGTAAGGCTAGCCCTGCTGCTGTAGCATAAAAAATAAAATACATGGCAATCTTTACTGTTTTCTCCTTAGGTGGGGTTCCCAAGGTTTACCTCCAGATGAGCTCTCTGTTCAGAATGGCATTTTGACAACTCGTGCTAGCCGATTCCCTTTGTGCATAGACCCCCAGCAGCAGGCATTAAATTGGATCAGAAGAAAAGAAGAAAAAAATAATCTGAGGGTGAAGCAAACCTTTCATTTTATTTTTATATTTATTGTTTTGAAAGAGGCACAAATATCTGCCACCTTGACCAAGACATCTGTCACCAGTGGAACTTGGCAGTTGTGATAATTGAACCTAAGTAGGATGGGAGTGCAGTTCCATTAAACATCTAAAAATAAAGTCAATTATCCAAGTCAGTAGTGGCCCCATCCTGCAACCAGCCTATGGAGGTTTGAAACAGGCTATTTGAAACACCAGAAGCCAAGCTACCATGTCAGAAATCTCCAGTTTTGGGAACAAAGAATGCAGGTCTTCAGTTTCCTACTACCTCAACATGGAAGCAACAGCTTACATTATGCTTCTGTCTCTTTAGAGCTGTGTAAACTTGGGAGATCATAAGCAGATGCCATTGTTGCCCCTCCTGCCCGGTGATAAAGCGTGTAAAATTTAATCTGGAAAGACGGTCTGTCTGGGAAGGAGAAATGCTGGTGTATCATAGACTCAGGCCATGACCTTCCCATGATCCTCAATTCCCACCACTGTTTCCCCCTCCTTGCTCCATTGCCTAGCCATCCATTAGGGATGTTAATGGGTAGCTGGTTAACCTGTTACCTGGTAAGCATCACCCTTAAGCATAACCTGTTAAGGGTAATGTTAGCAGGTAATGGTTAAACAGTACCTGGGAGCGGCCCCTTCCCCACAGCCCAACCATGGGCAGAGGGCTGCTTCAGGCCCCCAGCATCGGGTTACCAGCTCCCAGCCCATATGGGCTCAAAGCTGGCAGCTGTGGCAGCCCCCGCACAGGGACTGGGAGCTGCAGAGGCAGCATCAGCCACAGCAACAGCACCTGCATGGGGCCAGGAGTCAAAGGAGCAGCCCCTGCACAGAGGTCTGGAACCTTATCAACAGCACTACATTTAACCGTTTAACTAATTAAATGGGATTTTATATCTCTGCCATCCATACCCCCTACCTCTTTCTGCATTCTACCTGCAAGTTCACATGAACTCTGGGCTTACCTTGTTACTTATGCTGCGAAGTGCATTACTTGCATCTTACAGAAAGCCCAAGTGTTTGCAGGAACATGATAGACAAAAGTTTAGGGTACATTGTGTTTTATGAGAAAAGGGTACAGTTGCATGAGGAAACAATTGTTTTCCAAGTGCCGAAGTAGACAGTTTTTCTCACTGGATCAAAATAAAACACGTTTTCTTTGGTCTTTCCTAGTGTAAGTTATTTCATCTGTAGGATGACAGGTAGAGATGCATAGATTGATTAACACTGGCAATTATTGTAAAATAAAAATATCCAGTAAATTCAATATTAACTATTTCCAAATCTTTCCATTATTCTTTTCTCTTTCAGATGGCTTCCTTTAATGACCCTGATTTTCTTAAACAACTAGAAATGGCCATAAAGTATGGTAGTCCTTTCTTGTTCCATGATGTGGATGAATACATAGATCCTGTCGTTGACAATGTCTTAGAAAAGAATATAAAAGTTGCCCAGGGGCGAATTTTTATCGTGCTGGGAGATAAGGAAGTGGATTATGACCATAACTTTAAATTGTATCTGAACACCAAGCTAGCTAACCCTAAATATTCACCATCTGTGTTTGGAAAAGCCATGGTTATTAACTATACAGGTGAGCATGTGCATGGTATTAGGCAGAGCATTAACTACACAGTAATACAAACCTAGGGCATAAACTAGGCTCAGGTGAGTGATTGCTCCAGAAAGCTAAGATCCTTTTTCTTGTATCAGAAACCATAGTACATGATTTTAGATGAATTCACCTGTAAAATTCAAGTGTTTTCAGCCCAGGGATAGCCTGAAGCCAATGAATATAGGCAGTTATTCTATTTTTTGGCCGGATTACCTGCTAGTTGTGCACCTGTGTAAATCCATGTCTGGCCTGAATAAAAGGCAGATTCTCATGGTATGTAGAACCTTTCTCTACTAGTCCCTTTGAAATCTCATGGGGCAAGCTATTTCTCAGCCCCAGTCTAGGGATCAGAATCTATCACAAAGTTTTGTCTACACTTAAAAGTTTAAAGTGCAATGTCAACAACTGAAAACATGGCCATAGCAGGAGAACTGGGAGATGGCTCTTCCGGCACTCCATGTAAACCACCTCTACAAGAGCAGTAGCTAACAGTCCAGGGAGCATGGCTCCCAATGGTGTAACCTAGTCCACATGGTACTTTATAGCACTGTAAATTACTGCTCTCGAGGTGTATGTGTGGTTTTTTTACATTCCTAAGCCAAAAAATTATAGCACTGTAAAGCGCCTGTGTAGACTTAGCCTAAGTGAGTCAGAAAAATGAGAGCAAATGCAGTAAATAGTTGCTAGCCCTCAGACCATGTTAGGAGACAACTTCGCCCACTGCCAGTGGAATTTTCAGTACCTGTTACATTGTACTATTATACATTGTTATGTCATATTGTTTGTACCCCCTGATCCCCTCAGCTGTATATTCAGCCTCTGATAATTCTGAATCCTGACTCGAGTGCAGGAGACTGGACTAAAAGACATCTTGAGAGAGATCCCCTTCCAGTCCTATGCATCTATGATTTAATATTAATTTTTTCCCCTCCCTTCTGTTAGTCTGAAAGTAAACTACATGCTACTTCAGGGCTCAGCAAAATATTATCTGTGGGCAAATGCAGTGCCAGAGCCTCAGCTGGATCCCTGCCTGCCCAACCCCTCTCAGCATTCAGTAAAGCTGGCTGCAGGGCTATGTGTGTGTCTCTGAATGCTGAAAGCATGGAGGAGGAAGGAGAGGCTTCTCACGCTGCCCCCTTTCCAGTAGCTCCTGTTGGCTAGTTTCTGGCCAATACACCTACCTATTTGCAGGACAGGCCGCTTGTGAAGTGTCCGTCCACCCTCATCTCCTGGGCTCATAGCATTTACAGAAGCAAACATGGCTGCTGCCTTTGTTCGCAGTGCATACAGGGGGCTAAAAGACAGGGACCCTGGCTAAGGAACCTGCTGGGCCTCTCAGCCAGATCCTGGCTCTGGCATGCTAGCTGTTCTCTCTCCCAACCTTCTGTCCCCTCCTGCATCACTACCCCATGTAACCAAATCTTCTGCACCCCTTCTGTAGCCCCCATATTTCTTCCCAGACACTGCATCCCCTCCTGTACCCCTCCTCAGGTTACAACCCCCTCCCAGACCTTGCACACCAATTCACTGTCCTGGTCACAATCCAAATCCATGACCTTCTCCTGCATTCCTGCCCCAGGTTACAACTCCCTCCCAGACTCTGCACTCCCTCATCCTATACCCCTCACTCAGGCCAGAATCCTCTCCTGTACCCATATCCCTCCCAGACCCTGCACACCAATCCCCTGTCCCAGGTCACAAGACAGACCTTTGCACTCCTATCCCTGCACCCTGTTCCTCCATCCCAGTCTGCTGCCCCAGATCATAATCCCCTTCTGCACCCAACCTCTATCCCAAACACCCGCATCTCCCCCGTTAATATAATGGAAGAGTGCAACCCTTGACCCCTTCCCAAATTATTGCCTGGGATGATCTAGATGGTACTGGGTCCTGCCATGAAGGCAGGGGACTGGACTCAATGACCTCTTGAGCTCTTGAGGTCCCTTCAAGTTCTAGTGATCCATGATTCTACTTATTAGATATGTCAGGTGAGAACCAATGTAGAAGAACAATGCACAATGCTGTTAACTAAGTCTGTCTTTTATCATAAAGTTATTTATCATACAGTCTGAAGAAACTGTGTAAAAGCTAACCATATGTTTTAAGAAAGATTGTGTTGAAGACATGGTTCATCATTTTCCATCTATAGTTACACTAAAAGGTCTTGAGGATCAGCTGCTCAGTGTTATTGTGGGGTTTGAAAGAAGAGAGCTAGAAGAGCAGAGAGAACATCTCATCCAGGAAACCAGTGAGAACAAAAACTTGCTGAAAGATTTGGAAGACTCTCTCCTCCGGGAATTGGCAACGTCCACAGGAAACATGTTGGATAATGTGGACTTGGTGCATACTCTGGAGGAGACAAAAGCCAAAGCAACTGAGGTATCTATTAGAGCCATATCTTATAGTTCTACAATACTTAGGAATTCCTTTCTGGTTTTTGGGATTTGTTTCATCCCCCTTTATTCCTTACGTTAGGATGTATGGAGTTGAAAAGGAGCTGAGAGTTACATGATAAGCTGTTGTCTCTGAGAACTCCATACCTGCACAGAAATCTTAATTCTTTAAGAATTTGCTTGCTTAGAGTTGCCCAGACCCCCTAGAAATGTTTATCCATATTCAGAAATACATTATCTTTAGGGATGGGGTTGGGCAGTATGGCATCTCCTGAGGAATTACCTTATTGTGAAGAAGTATCAAAGGTCAGGTCTACAGTACAGGTTCAAGTCAGTTTAAGATATGCAATTTAAATTACATTAGTAGCGTAATTCAAGTTGACATAGCTTAGATCTGCTTATTTCACTGGGCCAATGGGAGAAACTCCTGTTGACTTTCTTTACTCATCTTGTTCTGATGGGGTACTGGAGTGGATGTCCACACTATTGGAAGCTGATTTAGTGGGTCTTTCCTAGATCTGCTAAATTGACTCCTGGTGTATTGATCACTGCAGTGACTATTCCAGCTGTAGTAGAGACAAGCCCAAAGTAAATCTTGGGCTTATGAAACACAATCACTTTACCATATTTTGCTTGATATGCTGGTGGTGAGTCAAAAAGCTTTCACCTGAACCATGAATTTGTGATGTTACATCATCACATATTTCAGTGTAATGGGGAAAGTTTTATTCCATCAGGCAAATGATAAATCTACCTTCAGAGAAATGTTTCTTATAATAGGGACCTTTGGTTTTTTTAAAATTATCTCTCTCTCTCTCCCTCCCTCCCCCCCGAACAATCTTTGCATAGTTTTATTAAAAATTAATGTTAACTGAAATTTGTAAATCTTTCCCAGTATTTCTTATAAACAGTGTTATCTATTCCAACTTTATCATCTGGAAGTTTAATAAACTGAACTAAAGCATTTTTGGAGGGAGAAAATAATTTTTATTAGTATGATTTTTCTTTAAAAGGGCTATTTGAAATTTTAGCCAATTTAATGTGTGATTGGTTCAAGGAAATGTTCTTGATTCTATGGCAGTGACTGGCAGTTGATGGCATATCTATCAATGTTTATAAGATTTTTTTTTTATATAAATGCTGATACTTATTTACAGGTAGATACATTTTTTTAATCCTAGAAGATTTGTTCATGATGTTTCAATACACTATTTAAGTATTATTTAGCCACAGATTAGCTCAGCATATTTTTACCAGGTAGTTCTGTGCAGTAGTTATATATGGATAAAATTAATGCCTGGGGTCCATATTTCTCACTTGCTAGGTATCAGAGAAACTCAAACTGGCTGAGAAGACAGCAGTGGATATTGACAAGTTGCGAGATGGCTACCGACCTGCTGCTAAGAGGGGCGCCATTTTGTTCTTTGTTTTGTCTGAAATGGCCCTTGTCAACACCATGTATCAATATTCTTTGGCCTCCTTTTTAGATGTATTTGGGTTTTCACTTCGGAAATCCATGCCCAATTCAATTCTTCCAAAGAGACTAAAAAATATCATGGATACATTGACATTCAATATATATAACTATGGCTGCACAGGTTAGTGTGATTAAGCAATGAGATGGCACTGTGTATGTTTGATGAGAATTCCTTCAGTCAGCTGTGCAATGCAATGTAATTTTGTGTTGTCAAAATACTGAATTCACTAAACATTCTGTTTACTACTAATGCTTCTGCATTCTCTTCCCTTTCTTCCCTTATTTTGATGTTGCTCTGAGATGCAGAAAAGTGCTGTATTTTATCTCCTTGACATTTAAGAAGTGCTTCTACTTTTAATAAACAATCAGTTACAAACAGCAGTGGTTCCAAACCTGAAGAATCGATCTGTAACTCTCTGAGCTTTGGAGGGGAGATTATTTAGAATCTGAAGTGAGTTCTAGATGTGTACATGTTAGCAGGTTCAAATCGCTATAGTAGACTGAACCAAAATTCACCACCTTGAACTTTGTAGTGTGATCAGAGTTAAAATCTGGATCTGAAATTTGACCCAGGCCCAGATTCTAAAAAGAAAACTGAGGAGAATATGTTTTTCTCATTGCAGGGTTGTTTGAGAGACACAAATTACTATTTTCCTTTAATATGACTATCAAGATAGAGCAAGCTGATGGTAGAGTCCCCCAAGAAGAACTGGATTTTTTTTTAAAAGGTAATTTATGGTAGTTATGTGCTCTTCTAGAATTATAATCTAGATTTTGATTACTTTTGTTTAGCTAACATAGTGAGCTCCTGAATAAATTTCTGTTATCACCGAAGTCCCATTTACTTTCAAAGGGACTTGGGCTCCTCGGTCATATGGACCCTAAAACTTAGTGTACTAAACCCTAGCCCTGAAGAATATTTTAAGATAGATGTTCAACAAAAATACCTGGCATATATTCAACTAAAAATATACAAGACAAAATAGTAGTTTACTGACTTCTATTAATGGATTATAGAACTATTGTAACAGAAAGAAGGATCCTTAGATGACGTAAATTGGCAGAACTTACTTAAGACAATAGGCCTAGGATGGTTTATACTAATCATTTGCATTTGTTTCCAACTTGTTTGATGGCAGAAAGGCCAACAGTGAAATTCTTACTCAGTGAAATCAATGACAAAGCTCACATTGACTTCAGAAGAGCAAGGATTTTACGCTCAAGAGTACATCTTTAATTAAATGCATAAATAGTGGCAAAAAAACAAACTTGGCATGCAAATACTTGCAAAGTAGTAACTATTTCTCCAGCAAATTAATTGCAAGACATTGTGCTCCCATTTATGATAGTAATATTTATTTATTTTTCTGAATTGTGACTAGGCAATATTTCCCTGGAGAAGAGTACACGAAAGAAACCATATGCTTGGCTTTTTGATCAAGGCTGGGAGGACATAATTCGCCTCTCTGAACTATTTCCTGAGGAGTTTGGGTCTCTTCCAGATGATGTGGAGAAAAATCCAGAAGTATGGAAGGAAGTAAGTGGTTTTCTTAGTTTAGTTCAGCGTTTCCCAAGCTATGGGCTGCGGCCCGGTACCGGGCTGCGGGAAAAAAATACCAGGCCTCACATGGCTGTCGGTAGGGGAGTGGAGCAGGGCGGGCTGGGAGGAGGTGGCAGCGGGAAGGAAGGGAGAAGCAGCCATCGGGAAGAAGGGTTGGGGGCAGTGGGGCTGTCCTGCGAAGATCAGGGCAGGAGGGTGGGCAGCTGGTGGAAGCAGGGTTAGGGGTAGCAGGGCTGTCCCTTGGAGATCCAGGTGGGTGGGCAGCAGAAGCAGGGTTGGAGGCATCGGCACTGTCCCGTGGAGATCCGGGTGGGCAGGCGGCAGAAGCAGGGTTGGCGGCAATGGGGCTGTCCCGCAGAGATGGGACGGGGAGGGGGTGAGTGGGCGGCAGAAGCAGGGTTGGAGGCAGCGGCGCAGTCCTGTGGAGATCTGGGCAGATGGCCAGCAGAAGCAGAGTTGGAGGCAACGGGACTGTCCCACAGAGATGGGGGGGGGGGTGAAGGGGCAAGAGGGCGGTGGAAGCAGGGTTGGGGGCAGCGGGACTGTCCGGAGATGGGGGGGGGGGCTGGCAGGGGAGGGAAGCAAGGTTGGGGGTAGCAGGGCTGTCCCACGGAGATGGGGGAGGGCAGGCGGGGAGGTGGCGGAAGCAGGGTTGGAGGCAGTGGGGCTGTCCAGCAGAAATCGGGGAGGGCAGGTGGAGGAACCAGGGCTGGACGGGGGCGGTAGGGCTGGCCAAGGGAGAACAGGAGGAAGGGGATGGGAGAACCAGCTGTGGGAAGCAGGGCTGGAATGGGGCAGCTGGGCTGGTTGGGGGGGCTGTTGGGGGAGCAGGGCTGATGGAGGAGATTGGTGGGAGGCGGGGGGAACTGGCCACTGGAAGCAGGACTTCTTCTTCGAGTGGCCCCGTGGGTGCTCCACTCTAGGTGTCGGGTCCCGTCCCGGCGCCGCAGCTCGGAGACTTTTCATAGCCGTGCTCCCGCTGGCTCGCGCATGCGTGATTCACCAGGATAGCGTTCGCGCCTTTGATCAGCCGCGCGCGAGCCGGCAACCGTCAGTTCCTCTCAACCGCCTCAGGTCGCGGTCGGAGCTCCCTGATCTCTTATCTAGTCATGTTTAGATAGTTGTCTACCTGTAAATAGTTAGAGTTCTTAGGGTTAGCTGAGTTCCTGTTTACTTTACCTGTTCCCTTGTTAAAAAAAAAAAAAGTAGTTCTTAAAACTGTTTTTACTCTGAAGCGCTGTGGCTAAGCGCGAAGCTGTGAAATTGACTAACTGCAGCGCGTTAAACAAGCTTCAATCTTTCCATAACTTGACTCAAAATGCCAGGATCAACTGGTTTCAAGAAATGTTCGATCTGCCGAGAAGCCATGCCAACGGCTGACGGCCATGATAGTTGTATTAGGTGCCTGGGAGACACTCATGTCCCCGACAAGTGCACCCATTGCCGCAAACTAACTTCGAGAGCCCGGAGGGAGCGGGAGATGAAACTCCGTATGTTCATGTTCGGCAAGGCATTGCAGCCTGATCCTACCCCTCCAGCAGCCACAAAAATCTCCCAGCACAAGCGGAGAGTGGCTTCTCCGGGACCGACTGATCCCTCCCTGTGGCAGCTTCAATCCCGGCAGCGGCATCTAAAGTGACCTCCGGGGGGTCCACACGACTCCCGGGGAATGGCACAAAGGAGCCCTCATCGTCTAGAGCCAGAGCGGCTTCAGCACCAACACCGGGAGCGGAGCCGCAATTGAAGAGCAAGCCGGCAGCAGCTTCAGTTTCCCGCGCCTTGAAACTGACAAGCGCGCCGGCACCGCAACTGACCAGCGTCCCGGCACCGGCTTCAGCGGCTTCAACGGCGCCCGGGGGATCGGCGCCTGTCTCCCCTGTCCCGGCGGTGACATCGGCACCGTCTTCCCCAGCACCGAGACCTGAGGCAGAACATGCTAATGTCTCAGGCTCGGCACCTTTGTCAACTCTGGCACCGGGCGTCCTGCTGGCACCGGCGTTAGATCAGCAGCAGCTGGCCTCTCCGGCACCGTCCCGACCTCAATCAGTGACTGGTTCCCCTATACCTCGGGGTAGAGATCAGACTCCAACACATAGGAAGTCATTATCAAAGACCCATCACAGACACAGGTCTTTTTCCCCACCTGCTTCACCAAGAGGGCGGAGTCGCTATCACGACTATTTTTCCCCCACTCGGATGATGTACAGTCGGCATGGTTATAGGGATGCGGTGTATTTAGATGCACATCGATCCCGTTCACGATCCCGATCGCCCTCCCGTCTCTCGAGATACGGATCGGGGAGGCGCTCCCCCTGCCGCGTTTATTATATCCAGCATGATAGCGCACGTTCTTCCCGATACCCCTCTCCGTCACGCTCTGAACGTTGCTGTGACCGATATCATAGATCGTATGACGAACGCCTCTACCGTCATCGTTCACCTTTATCGCATAGAGGGTCTTCTCACATCTGCCAATCACCGTTAACGGACTACTCACACCACAAATCACAATCACTACACTCACCTTCTCCAGCCAAAAGCTCAACAATTCAATTAGACCAATCCGAACCAGAGGAGGGTCAACTATCAGAAACGGAAGACCCTAAACCGGAAACTTCCCCGGCGGACTGCCCATCGTCTTCCCCGGATGAAGCAATTTGCCCAGCTAAAATCTCCCCACCGGACGATCTGAAACATTTCCAGGATCTCTTCAAACGAGTGGCAGACACACAAGACATCCAATTAGCGGATGTGCCTGTTAAGAGACATCGCCTTCTCAAGAATATACGCCCTCAACAACGTGCGAAAGTAGCGCTACCAATCGATGAGGCGATTATGGAAGTAGCGGACGACATATGGCAAACCCCAACATCAATTGCACCTACAAGTAAAAAGGCTGATAGAAAATATTTTGTTCCAGCGAAGGGGTTGGACTTTTTATTTAATCACCCCCAACCCAATTCACTAGTAGTGGACGCAGCGCAACGTAGGAGTAAGGCGCCACAGTATAGAAATCCCCTTTCAGACAAGGACAATAAAAAATTGGATATATTTGGGAGGAAAGTGTACTCGTCAGCTACACTCTTACTTCGCATTGCGAACTACTCAGCCCACCTATCAAACCATAATTTTGATAATTACTCCAAATTAGCGGATTTATTGCACCATCTCCCAGATACCAAGAAGCCACTCCTGAAAGCGATAGTGCAGGAAGGGTACACATCGTGTAGCGCTGCGCTCCAGATCGCTATGGATGTGGCTGACACAGCAGCTCGGGCCGCTGCTACTGGTATAGCCATGAGGAGATCATCTTGGCTTTTGTCTGCAGGGGCACCGAAGGAGTGGCAGAGCAAGGTTGAGGATTTGCCCTTTGACAAACTTAAACTTTTTGCGGCAAACACCGATGAGGTCCTCCATTCGGGAAAAGACTGACGCACCACTTTACGTACACTGGGGATGTATACACCTTCCTTCAAACGGAGGCGTTATTTCCCATACCAACGGAGGTATGACTTCAATTTCCCTAGACAACAATCACGGCCCTTCGACAACCAGCGTCCTAGACAGCGCCCCCAGCGCAAGCGTCCACAACAGAACCGTTCGGGCAATCAACAGTCTACTAAGCAACAGATTTGACTTGCTTGTCGAGGATACAAACCAATCTTCCATAGTCAATGCGGAATCTCACCATCTTTTTCACCATCGTTTACGCTCTTTTTACCACCATTGGTCTACGATCACCACAGACAGATGGGTGCTAGAGGTAGTTCAATCCGGCCTCTCCATCCCTTTTCTCTCTATTCCCCCTACCACTCCCCCCTCCCCGTCCCTCTTCAGGGACCCCTCTCACGAGAATCTATTGGAGCAAGAAGTTCAACGTTTGCTCAACATCGGGGCGATAGAGAGAGTTCCCAAGCAGTTTTGGGGGAAAGGCTTTTACTCCCGTTATTTCCTCACACCAAAGAAGTCGGGAGGATGGAGGCCCAACCTGGACCTTCGAAGACTAAACCGGCACCTTCGAAAGCAGCGTTTCAAGATGGTAGCTTTATCGACCATTCTGCCGTCGTTGAACGAAAAAGATTGGTTTGCAGTCCTCGACTTGCAAGACGCTTATTTCCACGTAGAGATTCACGTGGCACACAGACGCTTCCTTCGGTTCCAACTGGGGAGCGAACATTACCAGTACAGGGTTCTTCCATTCGGCCTGGCATGTGCCCCCAGGGTCTTCACCAAGATGCTAGCAGTGGTCGTGGCCCACCTACGCAGGTTAGGGGTGACGATATTTCCCTACTTGGACGATTGCCTTCTAAAAGGCACGACCTACACGGAAACGTGTCATATGGTTCGGACAGTGTCCGACGAGTTTGCTACCCTGGGTCTTCTCATAAATTGGAAGAAGTCAACACTAGTTCCATCCCAAAATCTCATGTTCATAGGTGCACGCCTCGATTCAACCACGGCTCGCACGTATTTACCGATGGAACGTTTTACAATTATCAAGGAATTGGTGCACACGGTGGTCCACGCTCCAACGATTCCCACACGTGTCTGTTTACAACTGTTGGGGCATATGGCGGCTGCCACCATCGTCGTGCCCAACGCAAGGTTACGTTTTCGTTGCCTCCAACACTGGTTAGCCACGGTCTACATCCCGTTGAAACATGGTATCCACAGACCTCTAGTGGTGCCGCAGTATGTCCGGGAATCCCTCCAGTGGTGGGTCAACCCGACCAATCTCCTCATGGGCGTTCCATTTCATCGCCCCCAACCTACTATACAAATAACGACAGATGCCTCCCTCATAGGCTGGGGAGCCCACATGGGCAATCTCACGGTCCAGGGACGGTGGTCGACAAGAGAAATGCTTTTGCACATCAATGTGCTAGAATTGAGAGCGGTGCGACATGCGTGCAGGCATTTTCAGTCACGCATTCGAAATACAACGACAAGGATTTTAACAGACAACATGGCGACTATGTTTTATATAAACAAGCAAGGAGGGGCGCGATCCCGTTCTCTTTGCACGGAGAGCATCCGTTTATGGAATTGGTGTATTACCAACAACACTGTTCTAACAGCTTCCTACCTGCCGGGTACCGACAATGTAGTAGCGGATTCTCTCAGCAGGCGCTTTCCACACGACCACGAGTGGGAGATTCGGTCGGACATACTGAATCGCATCTTCGGTCGGTGGGGATTTCCAGCGATAGACCTGTTTGCGACAGAACTCAATTCGAAATGTCCCAATTATTGTTCAAGAGCCGGGATAGGACGTCATTTGCTGGGGGACGCCTTCCTGCTCCATTGGGGGACGTCATTACTGTATGCTTTCCCACCAGTAGTGTTAATTCCCAGAGTTCTTGAAAAGATCAACGTAGACAAAGCTCGGGTAATTCTTCTCGCGCCAGCATGGGCTCGCCAGCCTTGGTTCTCAACGCTTCACCAGATGTCAGTGAAAGTGCCATATCCTCTACCTTCCCTTCCGAATCTGTTGACCCAGGACAACGGATTCCTCAGTCACCCGCGACCAGAGGTCCTACACCTCACTGCGTGGATGCTGACTGGTTTACCGATTCCGAGCAATCCTGCTCCCAACGAGTCAAACAAGTGTTGATGCATAGCCGGAAACAATCTACTCGTATTGCTTACACAGCTAAGTGGGCAAAGTTCCAAACCTGGTGTGCAGACAATAAAGTGGACTCGCGTTCTGCACCTTTACCTTGTGTACTGGACTATCTCTTGCAACTTTATGACAACGGTTTGACAATTGCATCGCTACGGGTGCATCTGGCAGCAATTAATGCATTCCATCATAGGGTTGGCGATAGTTCGTTGTTTGCTCACCCCACTACGAAGAGATTTCTGAAGGGGCTCTTGAATCTCCATCCCCCGCGGAGACCTCCCCCCCGCATGGAATCTGGACCTGGTCCTACAAACTTTGACTCGTCCCCCTTTCGAGCCCTTAGCAACAGTAACACTACACTTACTTACGCTCAAACTGGTTTTTCTCCTAGCCCTCACCTCAGCTCGCAGAGTGAGTGAGATAGCAGCCTTCATGGCTTCTCCGCCATACACAGTTTTCTCGAAAGAATCAGTAACCTTGAGGACCCACCCAGCCTTTATTCCAAAGGTGTCTTCTGAATTCCACATAAATGAACCGGTGGTCTTACCGTGCTTCTTTCCGAAACCTCATACCTCAACTCAAGCAGCGCACTTACATACTCTAGATGTGAGAAGGGCATTGGCGTTCTACATCGACAGAACACGGGGCTTTAGGAAAACAGACCGTCTGTTGGTTGCGATAGCGGGCCACTCAAAAGGACAGCCTTTAACTTCTCAGCGCATTTCTAAGCTCATAGTCTTATGTATATCGATGTGTCATTCGCTGCGAGGGAAGCCTCTCCCCTCTCGCCCTAAAGCTCATTCAACTAGGGCAGTGGCTGCCACTACGGCCTTCCTCAGTGGAGTGTCATTTTGCGACATTTGTAGAGCAGCAACATGGTCTTCATATGAAACTTTTATAAAACATTATGCTATAGTAGAACACTTTGCTTCAGATTTCTCCGTGGCTACAGCAGTACTAAACCGTGCTGATAGTCTTGGTTCCGGAGCGCTGTGATTCTGCTCTGTGTACTGCTCCGAAGTCACCTAGAGTGGAGCACCCACGGGGCCACTCGAAGAAGAAAGAGAAGTTACTCACCCTGTGAAGTAACGATTGTTCTTCGAGATGTGCCCCGTGGGTGCTCCACGACCCGCCCTTCCTCCCCGCTCCGGGAAAATTTCTCTTCTTGATGTCTCTTTCAGATGAGCGGATGAGAGGAATGGACGGTTGCCGGCTCGCGCGCGGCTGATCATAGGCGCGAACGCTATCCTGGTGAATCACGCATGCGCGAGCCGGCGGGAGCACGGCTATGAAAAGTCTCCGAGCTGCGGCGCCGGGACGGGACCCGACACCTAGAGTGGAGCACCCACGGGGCACATCTCGAAGAACAATCGTTACTTCACAGGGTGAGTAACTTCTCTTTCACTGGGGCAGCAGGGCTTGACTGGGAAATGGGGAGGAGAACGGGGGGAGGAGCGGGACTGACCTGGGCATATGCAGACCCTACAGACCCTGGCAGAGGAGTGAGTCTGCTTGGGGGTTCCATTTTGCCCCCTCCTCCACATACCCCCTGAGTGTGTCTACATGCCAGGCAGTTCGCACTACTCAAGGGAGGATATGTCTACACTACCACCCTAGTTCGAACTAGGATGGTAATGTAGGCAACTGGAGTTGCAAATGAAGCCTGGGATTTGAATTTCCCGGGTTTCATTTGCATCTTGCTGGGCGCCGCCATTTTTAAATGTCCGCTAGTGCGGACTCCGTGCCGCGCGGCTACACGCGGCACGGACTAGGTAGTTCAGACTAGGCTTCCTATTCCAAACTACCGTTGCTCCTCGTGAAGCCTAGGTTGAACTACCTAGTCCATGCCGCGTGTAGCCGTGCGGCACAGAGTCCGCACTAGCGGACATTTAAAAATGGTTGCGCCCAGCAAGATGCAAATGAAGCCCGGGAAATTCAAATCCCGGGCTTCATTTGCAACTCAGGTTGCCTAAATTACCACCCTAGTTCGAATTAGGGTGGTAGTGTAGACATACCCAGGCAGTGTGAGCACATCTACCGGCCAGGCAGTTCGCAGCTAAGGGCTGATGCACCTAATTATAATAAAACGTACCTAGTTAGAAAACACCAGACATTTTATATGTCTGGTAATTTCTCAATTTGTTTCTCAGACAAATCCCTCAAATACCAGATTGTCCGGTACAAAACCAGACACCTGGCAACCCTACCCTTCCTTGCACCCTCCCTCCTAGCCATACACCCTACCCCCAATCTGCTCCTGCTCCCACCTCCTGGAGTGCCCATGCGGCGTTGGGTCTCCCAAGCTCTGACCCAGGCTGGGTGGAGGATGCAGCCGGTGAAACACTGAAAATTTATTCATTTTTCATCCTTTTTTTATGTGTGTTTATATTTTTGGGCTGCAAAAAACAATACTAAAAAAACTGGGTTCCAACTAAAGTAAAAAGTTTGGGAAACCTTGATTTAGCCAGCTTTCTATCCATTTTACAGTCCATTTATCCAATCCATATTCCCGTAACTTGCTGGCAAGAATATTGTGGGTGACTGTATCAAAAGCTTTGCTAACGCTAGCACTGGGGGCTTTGGGAGGACCAGAAACAACGTATTTGAGTATTCATCATTTGCTTAATGAATATGCAAATATGCAAATGAATGTTATTGGTCCTCCAAAAGCTTGTGAATGGATTTACTGGTCCCTGTGTCAAAAAGTTTGGGAATCCCTGATTTAGTTTATATCCTCTGCCATTATTAAATGATCAGACACGATTCAGGAAGTTAAAAATGTTTGACAGGTCTGATATGGACCACCCCCCATATTTTGTGAGAATTGACTTCTGAATTGGCTTAATACTTGACAAAATAGGTCAAGTAACATATACATTTCACAGTTACAAACGGGTGGGTCTATATATCCTGTTTTTGTGAATGTATCATGCCTGTTTGTAAAGTTAGAAGTATAAAGTGTAAATCTGTTTTTAGTTTTAAATGTGCTAATGAGGGCCATCATTAATGCCCCAGAATACTAATGGCTCGGTGATCAACTCAGTGACCTGTAATTAACCTTTGTCCTGGATGCCCAAATGGTTGTTGGTCCTAGAAAAACATGGTACTTGGTACTGGAATCCATGTTAAACCTGGTATATTTCATGGGAATGGGGTAGGCCAAACAAATGGTTCCTGTCCTGAGAGAAAATCTATTTAAGCAATAGGAAGCAATCAGCTTTTGTCTTCAGCTGTCTTTTGAATCTACCTGGCCCACTCTAGGAGGAAACAAAGAACTCTGAAGAAGCCATAGCCCCCAAGTCAGAGTAAAAGATCAACTCTCATTTGAAGCTTTTACCTGAAATGAGAATAGCTGTTTTGGATAATATTTTGTTATCCATGTAACAGGTTTCTTAGCAGATTAGAACTAGCTATGCATTTTCTATTTATTTTAATTTAGTAACTTACTTTGATCTGACTGTTTTCACTTGCAATCATCTAAATCCTAACTTCTTCTACTTAATGAAGCACTTTTGTTTATTATCAGGCCCAGTGCAAAAATTGTTGTTGGGGAGGAAGTAACCACTGTGGATATCTCTCTTTCATTGATAAAGGGAGCTAATTGTAGGCGCTTTCTCTGTGTAAAACTTTTACACAGGTTAAGACAGATTTATTTGGGTTTTGAGTCGTACTTGGACGTTGATTTATAGCTATGGTGACCATATTTTCGGACACCAAAATAGGGACACCTTAGCCACACTCCCTAACACCACTATCCATGCTCCTGATCCCTTAGGCCCCACCCACCTGCAACAGGAAGCCCCTCCCCTTAGGAGTAGTACTTCTGGAGTCAAGAGGTACATGTGACTGGAAGTGAGTGGTGTCATATGACCCCTCTAAAAACTCCTCCCACTGTCTTCTATCAATAGGGATGGGTTTTCGAACTATAGGAACCTCCCTCCCCACCATGCAACTATACTGCAATTGAATTAACCCTGACCCCAGTTCCAGGGTCTGAGGACACTGTCACATTAGGGGTCCAATCTCAATCTCATTTTTTTGGGATTACGGATCTTTCAAAAAAGGGTTTTATTTTTGAAAGATCCCTGTCTAAACAGCGTTTTTTTTCTTTCAAAAAGCCCCTTTTTGGAAAAAAACCCACCCTGTAGCCACTATTATGCAAACGAAGCACGGGAAATTTAAATCTAAGCTTCATTTACAATTTCGAAGTGTCTAATTTACATTCCTTTTTCGAGGGAAGGGATGTAGTCTAGACATAGCCTAAATGTTTTAATTTTCTCATGTTACTTTATCAAACTTCATTTTAAATAAAGTAAAATATTAATTTATGTCCAATACAAAAGATTTCAGTGTTTTCTTTATTTATGTCAGGGGTAGGCAATGTATTTTTTGGTCAGAGGCTACTGACCCACAGAAAAATCAGATGGAGACCGTACAAGTGAGAAACAAAAAAACTCCTCCCAAAACCTCAACCATCACTAAGGTGGCCCCCAACTGAGACACTTGACTCCTCTGGGGCTCCACGGGATGAGGCAAAGGGACAGGGAGGACTGAGGTTCAGGGCTTCCCATAGGCTAGATTTGCTTTTCTGAGGAATGTTAAGGACCCCCTGAGGTTCTATGGTGGGGACAAAAATAAGGGGTTCAAAGTGTGTGAGAGGGCTGCCAATGAGTGGGATAGGGATGGGGTGCAGGATCTGTGAGGGAGGAGGAGTCAGATGGGGAAATGGTTGCAAAGTCTGGGTGGGAGGTAGAGTGCAGAAGCAGAGGTTGCAAGGTCTGGGTTGGAGGAGGGTGTCTGGCCAGGGGGAGAAAGCAGGAGTGGATGGAGGTAGGGTGTCTGGCTAGGAGGGAGGGTACAAGGAGGGGACTTAGGTAGGGGTTGGACTTCCCTGGTCTGGCACCCTCTGTTCCTGACTGGTCCCAGATGAGGGATATTTTGGACCAGGGAAGGTCATTTCAGTCCTCCTGCTGCTGTCCCCTCCCCACTGTGTTTCTTTGCACCTCCCCTCCCTGCACCTTCCCCACCCCACCCCCGCACAACCCAGCAGAGCCTAGCACCAGTTCCCTGTACCTCCCCTTTAGTCCAGCTGAGCTGCCCTGTTCCCTGCCTCCCCCCAAACCTCAGCCAAGTTCAACCCCATGATGGTTCCCCATCTGCCTCCCCCACAGCACAGCTGAGCAACATTTCCTGTAGACCTGCTGAGCCCAGCACTGGTTCCCTGCCCCTCCTTCACTCCCCCACTTGAGTCCAGCTTCTGGGTTCCTGGCATCTCTCCCCCCTCGGCCCAGTTGAGCTCTACCACCCGGCCCCCCCCCCCCGATCCCAACTGAGATCCCCACCCAGCACCTCCCCCCCAGAGCCCAAATGAGCTCTCCACCCGGCACCTCCCCCCCCCCACAAGAGCCCAGTGAGCTCCCCGCCCCGCTGGAGCCCAGGTGAGTTTACTGCCCAGCACCTCCCACTCTTCTGCCCCCCCATAGCCCATCTGAACTCCACCGCCCGGCACCTCTTCCCTCTAGCCCAGTACCGGTTCCTGGAATCTCCCCGCTCCTCCAACCCAGCTGAAGTCCCTGCCCAGCCCCTACCTCCTGGAGGGGGAGGGGAAACAGCCACTTCAGGCTGCAGCAGCTGTTTCTGGGACATTTTTAGTGTTTATAGGGACACTGGGACAAGAGATTAAAATCTGGGACTGTCCCGGATTTTACAGGGCATATGGTCACCTTATTTATAGATGAGCCTTCTTGGAGCTGAACTGCTTCAGTGTCTGTTGCTCTTCAGGGGGGCAGTTACCTCAACTCTGTGCCTTGCCTAGAGGATACCAGAGGATCTGACCCAGAAGGACAGAATGATCAGGCATTCCAGAGAGGAGGAAAGTGGGTGTCAATGGCATGGTCAGCGCGCAGGGGAACAATCCCAAGGGGATTTCTGTGATCACACCCCATCACAGGGTTACTGGATTTTCCTTTTTAATTCCTTGACTGGATGTTTCTTTTAAAGCTGTGGGATAATTGCATGATCTACATAGAAACATGGAAATTGTTGCATTAGATCAGCTCAGTCAGCCATTTAGCCTCCTGTTGTGTCTTCAACAATGATCAGTACCAAATGCTTCCGGGAAAGGCTCAGGAAACAGATAACTAATAAGTAGGAAATAACCTACATCTGGGGAACTTTTTTCCTGACCCCAGGCAGTTTGTGACTGGATTATTCCTTGAAGTATGAGGGGTTTAAAGATTTTAAAATATCTTATATTCTATAACTATGGATGGACATTAGATTGGACATTAGGAAAAAATTCCTAACTGTCAGGGTGGTCAAATATTGGAATAAATTGCCAAGGGAGGTGGTGGAATCTCCCTCTCTGGAGATATTTAAGAACAGGTTAGATAGACATCTGTCAGGGATGGTGTAGACGGAGCTTGGTCCTGCCTTGAGGGCGGGGGGCTGGACTCGATGACCTCTCGAGGTCCCTTCCAGTCCTATTATTCTATGATTCTATGATTCTATGTTCTTGTTTTCTGGTTAAATATCTAGTGGAAAATCCTGTCTCCGGTGAAGTCAATGAAAGTTTTGCCATTGACTTCAGCAGCGTCAGGATTTTACATCTAATCATTTTTTTTAAATCCTGTTAAATTGTTAGCCTTTATCTTTTTGTGGGAGTGAGTACTTGCATGTATAAAAATATTTTCTTTTATCAGTTTTAAATTTGCTAACTTTAATTTCACTAACTGTCTGTTCTTGCATTGTGAGAGAGTAAATAGGAATCTCTGATTCATCTTTTCTGCATCATCTATTTGTCTTGAGCATGTGACCTCATTTCTTTGTATCTTATGAGAAATGCCATAAAATCAAAGTGTGAAGATGGCATTGGCCAGATATGTATTACAGGCAGTCCCCGGGTTACGTACAAGATAGGGACTGTAGGTTTGTTCTTAAGTTGAATTTGTATGTAAGTCGGAACTGGTACATATTGTAGGGGAAACTCTAGCCAAACATTTTTTTTAGTTTTGGATAGCATAGGGAAAGGTTAACTCCCCTCTAATGTTTGTTTTGCTGTCTGTTCCCCTGTTCAGAAGATTTCACATCTATTTCTGTCCCTGTGACAAACTCAGGACTAAAGGAGTAACTCATCAAATACCAAACAGCTCTGCACCATGCTTTGAGCTAATAGCTTTTTTCCACACACCACCCAGGGTTCTAGGAGGAGGGTCCTTTTTTTGCTAACACAATGAGGCCAGCACTTTGTTTGTTTTGGTGGAGTCTTTGTTTGCCCAGGGAGCCCAGCATGTATAGGGGGAGGAGGGGCGGAGAGGCTGCTTTTGTCTGCTGTTCGGCAGCCTGTTGCTCAGGGGAGGGAGCAGCCTGTTGCTGGCAGGGGGGGAGGGGGGAGGCGTGCAGGATGCGAGGCTGCGGGGGGGGGGGCAGCGGGCATGGGGAGGCACTTTTCCTCTGCCCGGCAGCTCTGCGGGACCCCAGTCGGAGCCGGCCCGAGGAGGAGGAGGATCCTAGGACCCAGGTGAGTGAGCCCCGGGAATGCTGCTGCGCATGTGCGGGAGTTGCCTCACCCCGTTCGTATCTAGGGATCCGACGTAAGTTGGATCCACGTAAGTCGGGGACTGCCTGTATACTGAAAAGTTGACTTGTGGCATTTATTTAATATTTTTTCTAATTTATTTTTGTAATTGGTTTTTCTGACTTCTGTTTCCCCATTTCTCTTGTTACAGTCTTTTTATCAGATTGACTTTGTCTTTTGTAGTAAACTTGGTTGGTTTGTCCATCTGATCATCATCTTATGTTCTCTGCTGTATTTCATTTCTCAGTGGTATGATCTTGATGCCCTAGAACAAACATCATTTCCTATGCAATACCAAAACAGTCTCACGTATTTTCAGAAGTTGCTGCTTTTACGGTGTTTCCGAGTAGACCGCGTATATCGTGCAGTTACTGACTATGTCACTCTGACAATGGATGAGAAGTAAGTTGCTATTATGTTGTTTTTTATCCAGAATCTTTCTCAGTTTTAAAAGAACCAAAAAAAGTTGGAGGTAACCTGAATCAATTGCTAAGTACTTGTTGCAGACTGATATTTCATGGATACAAACCTAAATATGAATGAACAACGAATTGTGTTAGATTCTAACAAGCTTTTTTGAGTTGAGATCTTTGAAAAGTAAACCAAAAGGAGATGGTAATTGAAAAATCTCTGTAAAGTGGGAAAAATTATACAAAAGGGTCTCCTGTCCAGTGCTTCCTTATTAAACTAAAATACATATGGGAAAGATTTACTCATAGGAGAGCAAAGAGTGTATAATGAGCCCCTCCTTTTATCCAGAGGGTTCCTGGGCTAATTCTAGTGCATATGCATGTATATTTCTCCTTGCATTTAGTCTCTTAATGCATAGTTAAAAGTTCTGTATCAGACTGAATACATTTTATTTTTCAATAATTGCAAGGATCCTGTTTTAGTTGGTATTTATAAGTTCAAAGATATACACATTTTTGGAGCTGCAGCTGTCTTAGGGCCAGTGTCCTTGGCATTAAAAGTACAGGCAGTCCCCGAGTTACGCGGATCCGACTTACGTCGGATCCGCAGTTACGAACGGGGCACTTCCTCTCCCTGGTCTCGAGCAGACCAGGGAGAGGAAGCAAAGCGGCGGCGGAACGCGCGGCCAGCTGACAGCCCAGACGCGTCTGGGCTGTCAGCTGGCCGCGCGCTCCGCTCTGCTCCCCCCCCCGCCGTCTGCAGACCAGGGGGAGGGGGGCAGAGCGGAGCAGAGCAGAGCGGCGGAACGCGCAGCCAGCTGACAGCCCAGACACGTCTGGGCTGTCAGCTGGCCGCGCGTTCTGCCGCTCTGCTCTGCTCTGCTCTGCTCTGCTCCGCTCTGCTCTGCTCCCCCTCCCCCTGATCTGCAGGGGGGGGAGCAGAGCGGAGCACGCGGCCAGCTGACAGCCCAGATGCGTCTGGGCTGTCAGCTGGCCCGCGTTCTGCCGCTCTGCTCTGCTCCGCTCTGCTCCCCCTCCCCCTGGTCTGCAAACCATGGGGGGGGGGGGGAAGCAGAGCGGAGCACGCAGCCAGCTGACAGCCCAGACGCGTCTGGGCTGTCAGCTGGCCGCGCGTTCCGCCGCTCTGCTCTACTCTGCTCCCCCTCCCCCTGGTCTGCAGACCTGGGGGACGGGGAGCAGAGCAGAGCAAAGCCGCGGAGCCCGAGGGCAGCAGGATAGCCACGGCGCGTCTGGGCTGTCCCGCTGCCCCCGTGCTCCGCGGCTTTGCTCCAGACGCCTGTGGTACAGCAGCTGGGGCGCTGCCGGTTGGTCCCGTAGCGCCGCTCTGGGTGCCACTGGACCAACCCAGCAGCACCCCAGCTGCTCTGCCCCAGGTGTCCCCTAGTCAGCAGCTGCTGAAAATGACCAGTGGCTGACTACAGGAAGCCCCTGCCCCGGGCTTCCTGGAATCAGCTGCTGATCAGTTTCAGCAGCAGCTGACTTGGGGATGCCTGGGGTTCTTAAGTTGAATCTGTATGTAAGTCAGAACTGGCGTCCAGATTCAGCCGCTGTTGAAACTGATCAGTTTCAGCAGCGGCTGAATCTGGACGCCAGTTCCGACTTACATACAGATTCAACTTAAGAACAAACCTACAGTCCCTATCTTGTACGTAACCCGGGGACTGCCTGTATACATAAAATGGGCTAAGGCTGACCTGTTGTTATAATGTAATTGGAAAAAAAATTGATGAAGGAAAATGCAGCCTTAGCAGAATATTTTATAGAAATGTGTCAATTTTGACAAAATTGGCAGGGGGTTAGGGTAAGGCAGGCATGTCCAAAGTCCGGCCCGCGGGCCAATTGTGGCCCGTGTTCCGGTTTAATACGGCCCCCCAGGTAATTTGGCAATATCTATCTTTTATGGCCCCCAACGAATCCATATGTATTGAGATGAATACATTGTAAAATCTCAGTTAATGTCAGTTGGTCTAAATCAGTTATAAATATATTTGGACACAACATGTATACTTGGTGTTATGTTCCTGTTCATATTTTTTGAACTTAAAAGTTGACAGACAACCTTTATTACCAATAATATGTAATGTACTTTACAATGTTCCTGACATATATTTCAGCTTCCTGGATTTTTTTTTTTCATCTGGCCTTCAGATATGAAAGGCAGAGTGATTTAACACCTGTTTAGATTTGTCATCCATGTGACAAAATGAAAAGTATGCCGTTTGCAATAAACTTTGCATAAAATAGTTAATTTGCATTTAATTTTAATGGTTCAAAGAATGTCAGGCAAAATGGTCGGCCCTCACGCATGTTCACTTCATCAAATCTGGCCCTCTTTGAAAAAAGTTTGGACACCCCTGGGGTAAGGAGTTGAAACAAATAGTTCTTCTTTGAGGAGTGTCCCCATGAGTGCTCCACCTTGAGGTGTGCCAGCACCACTGCACCTCTACTCAGAAACTTTTTACAGCAGTGCCTCCCAGTCGGGACTGTCCCACAGAGATGGGGGGGGTGAAGGGGCAAGCGAGCGGCGGAAGTAGGGTTGGGGGCAGCGGGACTGTCCGGAGATGGGGGGGGCTGGCAGGGGAGGGAAGCAAGGTTGGGGGTAGCAGGGCTGTCCCACGGAGATGGGGGAGGGCAGGCAGGCAGGTGGCGGAAGCAGGGTTGGAGGCAGTGGGGCTGTCCAGCAGAAATCGGGGAGGGCAGGTGGAGGAACCAGGGCTGGACAGGGGCGGTAGGGCTGGTCAAGGGAGAACAGGAGGAAGGGGATGGGAGAACCAGCTGTGGGAAGCAGGGCTGGATGGGGGCAGCTGGGCTGGTTGGGGGGGGCTGTTGGGGGAGCAGGGCTGATGGAGGAGATTGGTGGGAGGCGGGGGGAACTGGCCACCGGAAGCAGGGCTGGACTGGGGCAGCAGGGCTTGACTGGGAAATGGGGAGGAGAACGGGGGGAGGAGTGGGACTGACCGGGGCATATGCAGACCCTACAGACCCTGGCAGAGGAGTGAGTCTGCTTGGGGGTTCCATTTTGCCCCCTCCTCCACATACCCTCCCTTGAGTAGTGCGAACTGCCTGGCAGGTAGACACACTCGGGGGTATGTCTACACTACCACCCTAGTTCGAACTAGGGTGGTAATATAGGCAACCGGAGTTGCAAATGAAGCCCGGGATTTGAATTTCCCAGGCTTGATTTGAATAAAGCCGGGCGCCACCATTTTTAAATGTCCGCTAGTGCGGACTCCATGCCGCGCAGCTACACGCAGCATGGACTAGGTAGTTCGGACTAGGCTTCGAGGAGTAACGGTAGTTCGGACTAGGAAGCCTAGTCCGAACTACCTAGTCTGTGCCACGTGTAGCTGCGCGGCACGGAGTCCGCACTAGCGGACATTTAAAAATGGCGGCGCCCGGCTTTATGCAAATGAAGTCCGGGAAAGTCAAATCCTGGGCTTCATTTGCAACTCCAGTTGCCAACATTACCACCCTAGTTCGAACTAGGGTGGTAGTGTAGACATACCCTGAGAGAGTTTGCAAATGTCATTGCAGAGCCTTTGGCCATTGTGTTTGAAAACTCACCAATATCTGGAGAAGTCCTGGATTACTGGAAAAAAGCAAATGTAGTGCCCATCTTTAAAAAAGGGACAATCCAGGGAACTACAGACCAGTCAGCCGTATCTCAGTCCCTGGAAAAATCATGGAGGGGATCCTCAAAAAGTCCATTTTGAAGCACTTGGAAGAGGGGAAAGTGATTAGCAGGGTTTGACGAATACACTTGCCTGGGGCGAGTAGATTTTACCAGCTGGCAAGTGCAGGGGCGGACTGGCCCAGTGGGTCATTGTGATGGGCTGGCCAAAGCCCGTACTACGGACGGCGTGGCCCCATCCGATCCGCCTGCCAGTGGAGGAGCAGAGCTCCTCTGGGAAGGGGGAAGTGCGGTGATTCTCAGCACTGGGCTGCCTGTGTGCAGCTCTGGAGCAAGGAGGCGGGGTGCGAGCAAGAGGGTGGGACGCCAGCAGAAGCCAGGATGCTGGTGTGACATGGTGTCCTGATGACATGGCAGGTGACCGCTGGGTTCAAAAAGGCTCTGGCAACTCCGCAAAGTAGAAGGGAGAAGCCAGGTGGGGCTTGGGCTGGGGCTGTGCTGAGGGAAGGGGAGGAGAAGGAAGGGGAGGGGAAAAATATGGGGCAGGGGCTTGTGCTGAAGGGAGGGGAAGGGAGGAAGGTCAGGAGAAGAAGAAGAAGAAAGGGGAAGGCACCAAGGGATGGGGTGCAGGAGAGACAAATGCCAGGGGGCCAAATGGAGACAATGAGGAAAAGGGCAGGAGAGGAGGTGTCAGTGGGAGGGGAGACATGGTGATACTGGGCAAGGAGAGTGTAAGGGCACTGGAGGCTAGAGGGGGGAGGAGGAGGTGCTGGGAGAAGGCTTGAAAGAAGAGGTGGGCATGAGGAAGACAGGGATGGAGCAAGTCATGTGTGAGGGTGCAGAGGGGCATGAGGGAAACGGGTAGAGGGTGGTGAGGGGGTGGGTATCAGGGGAAAAAGAAAGCAAAGGGGGCAGGGGCAGTGAGGGAAGGGGGAGGCACCCAGGAGGGTGCAGGGCTAAGGGAAGGTGCAGGTGCCAGGGGATTCTGGGAGTGAAACAGAAGGACAGACATGGGCAGGGGAGGGACCAGAGGAGAGACGCAGGGCAGGTTTGTAGAGGCAGGTGTTTGAGGGGATGAGGAGGAGCAGCTCACACGATCAGGTTGGGGCTACTGGAGGAGTGGGTACAGGGGGAGAGAAGGGTAGATGGAGGGCGGCAGGTCTCAGGAAGGCTGGGAGCAGTGAGAAGTGTAGGAGTCAGGACAGCAGAGGTGGGTGAGGGGTTGGGGGGCAGCAGGCACCAGGGGAGCTGATGGAGCAAGGGGAGGAGACATGGCAGCAAAGGGAAAAGGTAGAGGTTTATAACATATTTATTAATAACTTATTAGTAATTACTGTTCTTATTCTTATTAGGAATTTATGCCATTAAAAAAACACTTTTCGGGGTGGGAGTGGCGAGTCCCTTTTTTGTCTGGCAAGTAGGGTTTTCCATAATTTGTCGAGCCCTGGTGATCAGCAATAGTCAACATGGATTCACCAAGGGCAATTCATGCCAGACCAATCTGATTAGCTTCTATAATGAGGCAACTGGCTCTGTGGACATGGGAAAGTCGGTGGATGTGATATACATTGACTTTAGCAAAGCTTTTGATATGGTCTTCCACAATATTCTTGCCAGCAAGTTAAGGAAGTATGGATTGGATAAATTGACTGTAAGGTGGATAAAAGCTGGCTAGATTGTTGGGCCTCACAGGTAGTGATTAACGACTCGATGTCTGGTTGGCAGTTGGTTTCAAGTGGCGTGCCCCAAGGATTCGTTCTTGGGCCAGTTTTGTTCAACATTTTCATTAATGACCTGGATGAGGGTATGGACTGCACCCTCAGCAAGTTTGTGTATGACACTATGCTAGGGGGAGAATTAGATATGTTGGAGGGCAGGGAGAGGGTCCAGAATGACCTAGAAAAATTAGAGGATTGGTGCAAAAGAAATTTGATGGGGTTCAACAAGGACAAGTTTAGAGTCGTGCACTTTGGATGGAAGAATCCCAAGCATTGTTACAGGCTGAGGATGGACTGGCTAAGTAGCAGTTCAGCAGAAAAGGACCTGGGGATTACAGTGGATGAGAAGCTGGATAGGAGTCAACAATGTGCCCTAGTATCCAAGAAGGCTAATGGCATATTAGGAGGAGCATTTCCAGCAGATCTAGAGAAGTTACTATTCCCGTTTATTCGACACTGGTGAGGCCACATCTGGAGAATTGTGTCCAGTTCTGGATTGTGTCCACGATACAAAGGATGTGGATGCATTGGAGACGGTCCAGCGGAAGGCAACCAAAATGATTTAGGGGGATGGAGCACATGACCTACAAGGAAAGGCAGAGGGATTTGGGCATGTTAAACTACAGAAGAGAAGAGTGAGGGAGGATTTGATAGCAGTCTTCAACTTCCTGAAGGGAAGTTACAAAGAGGATGGAGAGAGGCTGTTCTCAGTGGTGATGGATGGCAGAACAAGGAGCAATGGTCTCAAGTTACAGTGGGGGAGGTCTAGGTTGGATATTAGGAAAAACTATTTCACTAGGATCCGGAGAGTGGTGAAGTGCTGGAATGGGTTACCTAGGGAGGTGATAAAATCTCCATCATAGAATCATAGAATCCGTGAGCTGGAAGAGACCTCAGGAGATCATCAAGTCCAGCCCCCTGCTGGGATCCCTGGCTGGGATGATTTAGTTGGGGTTGGTCCTGGTTTGGACAGAGGGATGGACTCGATGATCTCTTGAGGTCTCCTCCAGCCCTAGGATTCTGTGATTCAAACAAAGATTGTCTAAATGGATAACAGGCTGCATACATCTACCTTACAACATATTCCAAAAGGAGCCCCTGTCAATCATATGGGCTCACTCCTCAAAGCTATGGCAGCACCAACAGCTTTCCTTGAGGCATACCAGCAGAAGAGATATGGAAAGTTGCCACATGGGGCTCAGTACACACCTTCATGCAGCACTATGCCATCCAATTGTTTGCGGATACTGATACCCGTTTTAGCCGAGCGATTCCTGCAGTTACCGAGTTGAATTCAACTAAGTGCCCACCACTGAGCAGGAATACTGCTTCGTAATCATGGGGATACTACTTGAAGAAGAAGGGAAAATTATTCACCTGGTGCAGTAACTGCAGTTCTTCAAGATGGTTGTCCCGGTGGGTGCTCCATCAGCCACCCTCTTCCCCTCTGCTTTGGATCCAACTATATCTGGGTCAGAGAAGGAACTGAGGAGGTAGATAGCTGTGTGTGCAGGATAGCCGTTTCAAATGTTGCGCGCTAGCGTTCTGTGTGTGCAGCCAGTTGGGGGGCACTGAGGTCAAAAGTCTCTGATTAGAGGAGCAGCAACGCTAGTGCACCTCAAGGTGGAGCAGCCACGGGGACAATCATCTCAAAGAACTCCAGTTACTGCACCAGGTGAGTAACCGACCCTTTTGAGTTTCTTGGTTTGTTTGGATGATGTTGAAACATTTTGTTTTGAAAAGGTAAAAATATTTTACTTCAGATTTATCATTTTGATTAATTTCATTTGACTTTTACATTATATTTTGTGTAAATTATGTTCTTATGTAAATTAGTGTACCAATTTATTGTACTCCCCACCAGATATGTTCAGCCTCCAGTGATCAGCTTTGAAGCTATCTTTGAGCAGAGCACACCTACCTCGCCCATTGTTTTTATCCTAAGTCCTGGCTCTGACCCTGCCAGTGACCTCATGAAACTGGCTGATCGGACAGGCTTTGGAGGGAATCGACTCAAGTTCCTCGCAATGGGACAAGGACAAGAAAAGGTAGTTCTGTTGTGCTGAAGTACATTTCAATGGAATGGCATGTATTTTGCTGTCTTCCCTACATTATTTAGTGACTGCTGCCAATCTCATTCCTGACAGTTGGAGTCTGTTCTTGCATCTGTTCCAACAGTCCCCGGCTTTGGGGAAAGCCTTACTTGGCGTATTAAAAACAAGCAAGCTCGGTGGGAATTGGCATAAATATTTCCATCCTAGGAGCGCCCATCCACTTTGTGTAAAAGGAGAGCAGGCAGTGGTCTGGTCAGTTGATTTAGTTGTTTGAATAAAGATAGGTTCAGATTTGCTCTCTCACCTGTAGCAAAACAAGAATTGAGGTTGAGAAGGTGCAGATATCCATGCCATCAGATTTCAGTCAGTGTCCCTGCAGCTCCATGTAGGGAAAGTCATCGCTGCATATTTGGTATCTGCAAGCAACAAGATGTTGTTCTGTCCTTTCTTTTTACCTTTCCTGCTTCCCTGCTCTATCATGGCTGGAGGGATTTTCAAAAGCACTCGGAATCTAGCTACTCTGCTATAATTTGAAATAAGTGTCTAACCTCCCTTTGGGGTCAGTGAGAGCTGCGTTAAGTTCTTTTGAAAACCCCACTCTAATGGACCAAAATTATTGTATTGCCATTTTCAAGTGTTTGAAAGCTTTGTGCTATTTTTATTTTTAAAATAATTAATGGAATAAAAGAGCATCTCTCATAGCACAAGGTATTCTTGTGAGACTCTGAGAAATGGGACAATGGTGTACTTGGATATATTTGATTCCTCAAGTGTGCCAAGAGAATTCTATTGCAAAAGAAAGAAAGAAATTGCTCTGTTTTCTTGTGATGAAGAACCAGTTGGATGCACTATATCATTCAGATTCCATGCACTTTCCAGATCAAATCAAACTTTACTCATAGGCATCTCATTGATACAGGTTGCTCTTCAGTTGCTGGAAAATGCAGTGGCTCGTGGACAATGGTTAATGTTGCAAAACTGTCATCTTTTGGTGAAATGGCTGATTGATTTGGAGAAAGCATTGGAGAGAATTACTAAGTCTCATCCAGATTTCCGCCTGTGGCTTACTACTGACCCTATCCAGGGCTTTCCCATTGGAATACTTCAGAAGTCTTTAAAGGTACAATACAGGCGTGAAACACCAGCAGAAGACATGACATACCACTCTTATTCATGACATGCCTCACTCCGGCCTTGTCTATACTACCATTTTGTAGATAAAACTTAGGTCAACATCCAGAAGTTGACAAAACATTAACTGCCAAAGGGCGTTTGCACTTGCTCCCTCTGTCAAAAGATCATGTCCACAGTAGGGGCACCATGATTGGC
This sequence comes from Pelodiscus sinensis, assembly GCF_052426305.1. Lineage (NCBI taxonomy): Eukaryota > Metazoa > Chordata > Testudines > Trionychidae > Pelodiscus > Pelodiscus sinensis. The sequence goes on along the minus strand of NC_143085.1, from coordinate 28,645,835 downwards.
AGTGTGAGCAATGCACTTATGAATATGTATCCCATGGTGCAGTATTGTGGGAAGGCAGAGCTGATCCCTGTGCATCGTGGGATTCTCTCCTGTCCCAGGTTCTCCTACAGCCTCCTCAGCTGCTTGGAGCAGCCCCATGAATAAGTCTGCGAGTTGTCTCTCCTGAGGAATCTCAGCAGCCTATCTCCCTCTCCTTGCAGCAGCAGTCTTCCTGCCTTGTACCTAGCACTCCACTGATTTGCTCTTTGTTTGTTCTCCAAAGGGAGCAGCACACTCAGCTGTCAGATACTTCCTGGACCTTTGAAAGAAGAGAGTACATACCTTAAGGGCAGCAGAGAAATCATTAAGCAGAACAATTGGGAAAGGCATTGTGGGATACTGCTGGAGGCCATATCTGTTGACAAACCACAAGCAGTCTGAACTAGCTCTTTTGTTAATAATAAAGCAAGAGGAAAAGAAAAAAGTGTCTTGCAGGGATGGAAGCTTTTTTGTCACCGAAACTGGACATTTTTCTGGATAAAAGTCACATGGCAGTATATATGCTCTCACTGTTTTGTTCCCAAAAAACATATTTTGGTGACAAAACTTGGTAGTGTTGACAAAACCTTATTCTGGGAAAACTGATTGACCTTGGTGGGAATTTGGCCTGAATATAGTATGCTGCATTTTTTACTTGGTGAGCAAGAATCTATTTTCATCCTCTGGTTGTCCAGATGGTGAGTTTTCACTGATGTGAAAGAAGCTTAAGAGAAGCGTTAATCTGACACTACTTTTAAGCATACATTTTGTTATGATTCCATCAGTAATAGTGAAGACCTTTGTAAATGCCCTTTGGACCCAGACACCACTGTGATGAATGGACTAGAAATACTCAGATTCACCGAAATACTTCCTGTCAGTTCTGTAATGCTGAAAATGTAGAGCTGTCAGAGCTTTTCCCCACTTTGGCGCTCTGCAGGTGGGGGCCTACAAGAGAGCTTCAAAACCTTGCCTCTACAGGCACTGGTTACAAAAAACTTCCCCCCAGAATCATAATACACAGATTTTGGGGAATCACTGCCACCTTCAAGTGCTTTTTTATCCATAAAACCATGGGTGAACACTTGAAACCACCCCTGGGGGAACCCCAAATTCTTTTGCCGCAAAAGAGCTTAGAAAAAAAGAAAAGAGAAAAACAAGCTGTAGTCTCTGGTTGCTGACCCCTCAGTCCAGGGATGGGCAAAAGGGCCTATGCTGGCCAGACGTGGCCCGCCAAGCGGGTGGATCCAGCCCGCGGAAACCCTGCTGGCTCCCCCGCCCTCAGGCCAATTAGGGCCTAGTGAGAAGGGAGGGCAAAGGGGTTTGCCCATCCCCAGACCAATCATGGTCTGGGAGTGGGGTAGCCCTGCCCCTTCCAGTTTAGACCCCGCCCCTCACGGGGTGGCCCAGGGCTACTTCACAAATTTTTGAAGTGACTCTTGGGAAAAAATTATTGCCCACCCTTGCCTCAGTCTGAGGCATGCAGATACACACAGTCAGACAGACCTTTCAGGACACAAGAATAAAATCATTACCTTAAAAGAAGTGATTTTTATTAGAAAACAAAAGATAAACTTGATAAAGCATACTTGGTTGCTAGATGTTACAGAGCAACTAAGGAACACAAATTAAGATACAGAGAAAAGTCTCTGGGCACAAAGCAAATGGGGATGGGAAGTATAATTCATACAGAGTAGTTCAAATCAAACCACAAAATAAAGAAAAATTACCCTGAACGTGACTGGATTCACTTTTCCCTTTACTTACTTCCAATTTTCTCTTTGGCTAGGTCTACACTATAGATTTTTTTCAGAAAAAGCTATGCAAATTGCGCTCTGCAATTTGCATAGCTTTTTCCAATCACTTTTCAGGAAGAGGCTTTTTCCACCATTTGGCCCAGCCTAGATGGGGCCAAATGGCAGAAAAGCCTCCTTTTTCAGCAGACCCCTTATTTTTTGTAGAATGAGGTACAGCTGGTCTCTGCCTTATGAATGGGTTACGTACCAAATACCTGGTCGTAACTTGATTTGTTCTTAGGTCGGGAATACATGCTTTTAAATATGGCTGCATTGTTTGTAAGAGCGGATGGTGCATTCGTAAGTCAGGGACTGGCTGTAATGGGGTTAATGGAAGGTTGGTCGTAAGTGCGAACGGTCGTAAGTCGACACGTTCATAACTCGAGGACCAGCTGTATAAAGGGCTCCCCGAAAGAGCATGTTTGCTCTTACGCTAAAAAAAGCAGAAGAGCAAATGCATTCCTTAGACATGGCAGACACCCCTTGCATCCCGGAAAACCCCTGCAATGTAGACATACCTTTTGTTCAGTCCATTCCCATGCCCCAAATTCCTTGGAGACATAGTACTCCTGCCTATATTTAAATCATTTTGTGTCTCTCACCTCCTCATTTATCTCTCCCACACAAAGAAAGCAGGCAAGGAATCTATATCCAATTCAAATTTCAACCCTCTATCTCAATTGGTTCTCCTGGCCCCCTGGCCAACACCTTTGCTAGGTACCTGAGTTAACCCCTTAGTCACCAAGTGCTGCTCAGGACTCCTCCTGTCCATTACAAGAACAGAGATCTGTTTCTAGCTGCTTAACATTGTCAATGGGCAAACGTTCGATAGGACAATGTTTCCAGCTGCTAAATAAGGATGAAGCATTAATCACCAGCTAGGTGATCTTGTTATTTATAAACAGCATGCCAGAGATGTGGTGCTAATGTTCTTTTTGTGATGACTTTATTTCTGTGGTTATAAATCATTGCTGTGCCAATAATCATTTTTTTTCTGATGGATGTTAGAATAGCAGAGTGACATTTAAGACACAGTCTTTGGTTCAGATATGATTTCTACTGTATCAATGACCTCTTTAAAACATTCGTTACAGGCAGGGCTTAATCCCAGAGCTGAAAAAAATAGATATGTGTATATCGTCAATTTAAGGCTGCAGATATCTACTTTGTGTGCTCAGCCTAAGGTTTGCAAGCCCAAGTTAGGGTTTTTGTGACATTTGAGCTAAGAATCTGTCTATGCCTCAATTTTGCCATCTGCAGGATACAGGACTTGTAATCTTTACCTTTCTCCTAAGGCAAAATTAATTAAAATGTGTCATTCAGAAATTTGAATTATATTTCAAAGTACAATTAAGCATACCTAATAAACGATTACTATTGTTATTGAAATAATATACAACTGCTCTTTATATTTTTAACATGAAGTATAGAGCAAAAGTGTAATGTTCATAACTTTATGTAGCAATTTTCAAAACAATTGACAGGTTTTTTCCTTTTGCTAGGTTGTAACAGAACCTCCAAATGGACTGAAACTGAATATGCGAGCCACCTACTTCAAAATTCCCCATGAAGCCATTGAGCAATGCCCACATGGCGCATTTAAATCTCTGGTCTATGTCTTAGCATTTTTCCATGCTGTAGTCCAGGAGAGAAGGAAGTTTGGGAAGATTGGCTGGAATGTACCATATGATTTTAATGAATCGGATTTCCAGGTAAGAAATAAATGCTAATAGTCCTTGTCTTGAGTTTACACACGTTACCTTTGCAAATGTGCTATCTATCCAACCTCCCTTTCACAGGAAGTTACCGTGCTTCTCCTTTGTCTGTCATTACAGACACTGTGAACCCCATGAGTCTATAAGGTTAATTTTAACCAGTATCAGGATTACTGAGAATAATAAACCAGATTACTGATCCACCCTCTTTATATTTCCCCCCCACCCCCGCTGCCTGTTTGTTGAGACTTAATTTTCATTGTTTTTTGAGGAAAATGTGTAAATTGATGTATAAATTAGAATCGTGTGATGGCTAAATAAGTCTGTATTCTTGTGTGACTAATTTGTGACTTCTCATCCACCATGTTGTAAAAATTGTTACTAGGTGTGCATGGAAATCCTGAATACGTACTTGACCAAAGCCTACCAGCAAAATGATGACAAAATTCCATGGGGTAGTCTCAAGTATCTCATTGGAGAGGTAAATGCATACAATAGTGTGGTTGTTAAGTAGCTCTGATGGTAAAAAAAAAATCATGCGAAGAAGGACAACACTTGCAAAAAGATCTATCATATCTTCAAGCAAATTGGGGTAAGGTTCTGTCCTGGCTCCTCCAAGAAATTTCTGCATGGCCCTGAGTAAGTCACTTAATCACTTTGCCTCAGTGAAAAAGGGACATATCACTTACCTACACCATGGAGAAGCTGGGATTCTTAATTGCAGATCAGAAAACTCTCAGAATCCTTTGTTGAAAAGCACCATGAAGAATAGCTGCAAAGAATTACCTTTACAAAAAGCCAGTGCCAGAGTATGGACTGTATGATGGGATATTTATGTATTCCAGGAGCATTGAGACAGTGCTTTTAGCTCCAAAGTTCCCAGGTTCAATGCTGCCTGGTAATGACTAAGGCCCATCAGTGTTACTAGTGGGGGGGCTCATCTAAGATGAACTTCTGGGAGGTCTCTGAAGTTTGGGATGTGATTCCTCAGCTGGGAGCAGTATGTAACCCGGGGTACTGAGAGACTGGTGAGTTTGCTCTACAGCCTTAGCTACTAACCAGTGGATTTTAGCTGATGTAATAGAGGCTCATGCCTTTAGCATCTCAGGTTCCAGGTTCAATCCCACCTGCTGACCACATGGGTTCTTCAGCATTATAGCTATGAAGCACTTCAAAGCTCCCTCTACATGCCATGTATAGCGTATTGCAGCTGGTAAGGAAACTGAATTTTTTATCTTAGTGAGCTCTTGGCCCTTTTTGGTCTCTGCAGTTGTCAGGCTTGAGAAGACCAGCTCTGTCACGGTCTACATCTGGCAGCCATCTCTAGACTCACCCGAGTGTGCTGGTACTTCCTGATTTTGCCCCATTAAGAGGAGCTACAGTAGAATCATAGAATTTTCTCATAATGGGCCAGTGTACAACATTTTCAAAAGTTTTACTTATTGCAAGTAAGCATGTTATATACAAATAGATTCACTCATTTCTAGGTCATGTATGGTGGGCGTGCAATTGACAGCTTTGATCGTCGTATTCTGACCATATATATGGATGAGTATTTAGGGGATTTCATATTTGACACATTCCAACCATTCCATTTTTATAAAAATGATGAAGTTGATTATAAAATCCCAACAGGAGACACAAAGGATAACTTTGTTGGTAAGAAATGCATTTTATTCCATATGAATTAGTATTTAAAAATTCTACCTGCAATATTTTTTTCTTTCTGAATTTCTATTGTTGTAAAAGGGGGATAGCAAACTTCAGCCATCCATTGTGTGTATTGATTGAAATGTTTTTGTTCCATTGGTTAATATGCCCAGATGTGTCTAATTCTGTGAGAGTCTAGTGGTCAGCTCATCACTCTTTAGTTTACAAATCTAAAACATTATTTACTTTTTAAACATTAAACACCTTTTATCTGAGTAGATCTGGGAGCTGTATCTTAATACACTTCATTTTGATGAATCTCATATATTTTGGTGTTATAGAGGAGTTAGAGTCTCTGCCACTTGCTAATACCCCAGAGGTGTTTGGTCTTCATCCTAATGCTGAAATTGGATACTATACACAGGCTGCTCGAGATATGTGGTCTCATCTACTTGAGCTGCAACCTCAAACAGGTATGATTCTGTAATCCAGACTACAGTTCTTTCAAACAAAAAGTAAATCCTGAATGCCTGAGATCTTGGCCTTGTACCTTCTTGTACCTGGGCAACCTATTGTGTTTGCCTGGCCACTGGCTTCAGCATGGCTGCATGTGGACACAGGAGTTGTTTCTCTATGCAAGATGTTGTGGGAGAGGAACCAGAATCTGATAATATTTAAAAACCTGTAGGAAAAGTTTGAATTCATGTCATATTGAATTTAGATTAAGAGAAAAAGTAAAAGTTATTGAGCGCTCATTAAACTGTTTTCATTACAGGGGAATCTAGTACTGGAATTAGTCGAGATGAATATATTGGACAGGTTGCAAAGGACATAGAAAATAAGATACCTCAGATATTTGATCTTGACCAGATAAGAAAGATTTTGGGAACAGAAATTTCACCGACAACAGTTGTACTATTGCAGGAATTGGAACGTTTTAACAAACTGATCATCCGTATGTCCAGATCACTAGCTGAACTACAGAGAGTAAGGCTAGTCCATTTCAAAGGGAACCCTCCTGAATCCAGTCCGCTGGGCTTTGAAATTCCTAAATTCTGCCTTTGCAATTCTCCCACAGGCTTTGGCTGGGGAAGTTGGAATGAGCAGTGAACTGGATGAAGTGGCTCGAGCTCTCTTTAATGGACACATCCCCAGCATCTGGAGAAAGCTGGCACCAGACACACTAAAAACACTTGGAAACTGGATGATTTACTTTAGGAATAGGTATAATCAGTACACATCCTGGGTGAGTAACAGAGAAATCCTCTTCTATGGATGATTTACTGCCCAAATTACAGTGTATGGTTTTGGGTTGGGGGCCGCTGACCCACAGAAAAATCAGTCAGAGACCACATACAAGTGAGAAGCAAAAAGAAAAAAAACCCTCACTGATGTGGCCCTGACTGATAAGAGACACTCTCCACATTCCCTTTGCACACCAGAGCCTTGGGGCACCCAGGCTAGTACATTTTGTGTGCTCCAGCCCAGCGTGTGGATGGTGGAAGTAGTGAGGGGGTGAAGCCCCAGCACAGCTCCTCAGTGCTGGGTGACTCCCAGGGCCCTACATTCCCCACCCCCGGTCTATAGGATTTAACTTCCTGATATAAAATGCTTTAAATAAAAGATATTTGAAACAAACCCATTCAGTTACAGGAGTGTCACTATGTACAACATTACTGAAACATTGTAGTGTGCTACTGAGCTTCATTGGCCATTCTTTAGAGCTGCTTAGCACCTGCAGCTTCCATTTAAAGCCAGTGAGAGCTGCAGGTGCTTAGTGCTGAACCCTCTGTTTTTGAATAAAGAAATTGGCACTTTCTTCATGGGACAGAAGGTCAGAATTGAAAATGTTCTCGTATGATTGATTCCAGGTTAATGAGGGTGAACCAAATGTTATGTGGCTCTCAGGACTACATATTCCAGAGTCTTATCTCACAGCACTTGTTCAAGCCACCTGTAGGAAAAATGGTTGGCCACTGGATCGCTCCACTCTGTACACACAAGTGACCCAGTATGCTACTGCAGAGGAAGTCACCGAACGCTCTGGACAAGGTAGCACTTTCCAAAGCACAGTTTGAGAAAGGAGTTAACTGAGCTGTGCATTTAGTGAGGAAGGCCAGGATTTACTGCCAAGGTGTCATCATAGTCTCTGCCATTTTATAATGCAACCTAATATGCCATGTGTGCTCAATGATGTGTGTGGTGTTGACTTGTGCACTCAGACTCCACAGTAGACTGCAAGATCGCTCCCAAAGACCACAAATCAGATAAGGATTGAAGGTGCCCAGCCAGGTTTCTTATTAAGTGAAGTATAGTAATAGTTGTCAGTAGATTCTACTGAACCACTACGCATATGCAATTTATAACAATGGAATGACTCAATCAGTAGAACATTTCCATTGCCCCCAGGTCATCCAAAGACTATCCCCCCAAGACACCACTTTATATATAGGTACTAACAACTTACACATCACTGCTGACTTCAGGTTGCCACCCATCACCCTGTGTCTTGTGATCTGATTAGATCATCTCTATCCATCATGCTGTCATTTTAGACCTTTTCCTGAACCTGGGTCAGTATCTGTGGGGAGTGTGTACCAACAACTTTTTTTAATGAGCTGGTGGTACCATATACTTTCAACTTACGACCAGTACCAATTATTGTTCTGCAGTTGGTACCTAATACCAATTACTGGTCTATACCTGGGCCTATTACCAATTAATGTTTTGCACTCTCAGCCCTGTCTCTTGCTCACACTTAGCTTTGCTTTATGTTAGACATATTTTGTCTATTGTTAGCTAGGCCTCAGGCCTCAAACCAGACCTGTGCTACATGGGCTTTTGTTTCAGCCCTTCATCTTACTACAGGCTGCAAACACAATGGCCATTTTATAAAGCTGACGAGTGTTAGTTTGTTTCAACTTATGTCTTTGCAGCCAAGAACTTGGTCATTCAGTAGAAGGAACTAATATCAAGGTATTCAGCAGAAATGGGAGTTAAGCTCTGTCCATACTTAAAATGCTACAGCAGCACAGCTATGAGTACATGGCTGTAGTGCTTCATTGTGGACATACAACAAAGGGAGAGGGTCTCCAGGCACTGTAGTAAATCCATTTCCCTGAGAGGTGGGAGCTTCCATGAACCTAGCAGAATACATGTGGGATTAGGGTAGGAGTATGGATTTGTCACACCTCTTGATGTTGCTGGACTGGTCTAGTATTCTAGATTAACACAACCCTGAAAAGGGCCTGATATTGTGCACCACAACAACTAACCTTTAAATTCCTAGAAAATCACTGGGATTCACAAAGCCTAGGTTTGGCGCCTAAGCTGCATGTACAATCAGTGGAGGGTGATAGGTGCTTAAGAATGGAATTAACCAAAAACAGTACATAAGCAGGGTTACTGGAGCTAGCCAATGGCGATCTGTGGAAGAGAAGATGTGCTAGGTCCCATCCCTCAGTCCAGCTAGCGTTGTCCTCTGCAGCTGAAATCTTTCTTGGATTTGGGTGCTGCAGATATTTCTTACAGGAAACAGCAGTGGGGGCTCCTAACTTTTAGCTCAATAGTGAGGATACTCATCTGGGATGTAGGAACTCTCAATTCCCCCATGCTGCCTAATTTGACCAAATGAGTGCTCTTTCCACTTCTGTGGGGAATTCCCTCCGTTGCATTCATTGACACAGTTGCACTTCATATAATTACCGTAAAATCTCGATTATAATGCGCACCTATGTATAGTGCACATCCTGAGTTTAGACTCTTAAAATCATGAAAAACCCAAACTCCTATGTATAATGCACACCCATTATACCGGAGAATGGGAGGGAAGGAACGCCTGCCAGGGGAGCCTCCCCCGTCCAGTTGCCAGTGGGGGGCCCCCTCCCAGCCCAGGTCTTTGCCTGCCTGTTCCCCCCTCCTCCCCCGCCCAGCTCGTGCCTGCCAAGGGTGAGTTTAAAACTTTTAAAAAAAACCTCCTATAGATAATGTGTACCCCGTCTAAAAAAAGGGGGGAAAAGTGTGCATTATACTTGAGATTTTATGGTAGTGAGTCACTGGAGTAAATTACTAGCTTCTGGGTGTTTCAGGTGAGTGTTTTACCTACTAGCCTATAGTCAGTTTCATGCTCGCTGGCCCATCCTGCTTCATTCAGTATTTATAGACCCTAAAACAGCTTCAAAAGGTGAGAATGAGGGAATCCCATACCAGACTAGATCGGTTAGCAAGAGCACTCATCTGAGAGGTGGTAGATCTCTGGTCAAATCACTTCTTCTGCGCAGGGGGATACTTGACTTGAAGTTAGGCGGTCTCTCATCTCAGCTGAGTATCCTAATAGGGCTACCACTTATGAGGATCCTCCTTCCCCCATAGCATATGGAGTTAGATGGCCCCTAGGTTTGCCTAGCTTAGACCCTGCAGGCATGCATAGTGGATTGCCTGGATATCACTGGGGCTTTGGCATGTGGACACCTACAGGGACACAGTAGTGATACTTAGGGATCTTTTACAGGAAAATATTAGGCACTGAGTGAGTTTAGGCAGCAGTTAAGGGAGGGTTTGGTGAATAACAGTGAAGCCTAAAGCCCTGATTTGGGAACCTTAAGCATCTTTGCAAATGTAGCCCGTTAGGGGTCAAATGGAGGGCTGGGAGTCAAGACTCCTGGGCAACATTTATTGCTTTGCTATTAGCTTTCTATTTGACATTAGGCAAATATACATTTTCCACGGTAGCTTCCTCATCAGTAAAAATACCATTTCACAAGAATGCTAAGGGTTTATTAGTTAATATAAAGCTGTTGGACAGAAGGCTAACTTAGCAGTAATTAATTATCAGAGCAGTTGTTAATTATATTATTATTATTATTAGTCATCAACAAACTGGGAATAGTTGAACATTTGTATTGTTTTTGTAAAAAAAAATTCATTTCTGTCAACCTAATTTTCAATGTATTAATTCATCTGAGACATAGGAAGAGTTGTACGAGTACAGTCCAGGTGTCCATTATGTCCCACAGAATTAATTTGCAATTGGTTCAAAGGTGTTGAGGTGCTAGGCAATAACATGCCCTGGGCATTCAGAGACTGATTTATCACTTGAAGCATCAGGCCCTTTAAAAACATTTTGCCTAGAGTGGGGCATAGGTTTGAAAAAAATGTTGGCGATGCTCAGAATACCCAAAGCCAGCACCCTTGCTCCCGAACTGCCTAAGATGTTGGATGAGGAAAGGGGGTGGTAGGCAGGGTTATTCATAGTGAGGGGGAGGTGCAGGGCCCAGAGCAATCCCCTAGTGCAGGCACTGCCCTGCTCCACCCCTGCACCTTGCTGAAGTTGCCTCCCCCGAGCAATGCAAGCTGAGGGATTACTGCGATGTCTGGTTCAAGGCAGTGGTAGGGTAAAGCCGTCCACATATTCACTGTGTCTGTGGGAGCCAGAGCAGCCTGGCAGCCTGCTCCACCCTGTCATCTTCTTGCAGCCTCCTGCGCTCTCTGCTTCTCCATAGTGGTGGGAAGCAGATCACCTGGAGCAGTGCACAGAGACCCCACCTCCCCTGGCCACAGGAGTGGCCATGCCAGCAGCCCTAGTAAGGAAGCCACTGGAAGCCACTCTAACCCTACTGCACTGCTGGCAGAGCCCCCAAGGCATTTTAAATTGCACCAGGGCAGCTGGCAGGGCCGGAGGACATAGGGGGTGAGAGGGGGGGGGAGGAGAGAATGCATGGGGCAGTAGGTGTGAGTTTTCATGGAACCCAGCTCCGGGCCAGGAATGTTCCTGGTGACAGGGCTTCATAAGCCCATGGAACTCACCGTCTACGGGCCTAGATAGTACAACTGAAGATAAAAACATTTTTAATTTAAAAAATGGCATTAAATTGGCTTGTGCTTGATTCACAATAAGCATACATAGGACTTAGTGGCAGTATTTCAATGCACTGAAGTTTACTGTAATCCTATCCTAACAAGAGGGAATGAGTCTTAAAAAATCTTTTCTGCATGGATTCCTTTTCTACTTGCTGCAGGATGCTTTATTTCTGGTCTATATCTGGAAGGTGCAGACTGGGACATTGAGAACTGCTGTCTTGCCCGGAGCAAGCCCAAAGTGTTGGTGGTAGATCTGCCTATTCTAAAGATAATTCCCGTTGAAGCATATCGCCTCAAACTACAGGTATGAACACCTTTCCTCAACCACAGATTGACAGGCTCAATTTACCACAGGCAGAGCACATACAGATATGATTGTTTTAAACAACAAAATGGCTTTGGAGATGAATGCATCTGAAACAGATAAGACATCATTTTTGTCTCCCTAAATTTGATTTCTCTGCTATTAGTTGGTATCTTTGGTGAAACATTGAGTTTTTAGCCAGTTAGGATTACAGTAGGAAATGGGAAAATGGATATATCCTCATCACTCTCTCTGTCCCAGCCAGTGATTTAAATTAAGATGCTCTTAATATCATATATCTAGGATTCTAATAGTAAATGCAAGTTTTTTACATTTATAGTAAGGATCCAATCCTACAAACCCTAAGTCTTGTTAAGGATCCTTATTCATGTGGTAGTTCCTCTGTCATGTGCCTATTATATTCAAACAATACCTGCCTTTCTCTTGCCTTTAGAATACATTCCGGACACCTGTGTACACAACTTCCACAAGAAGAAATGCTATGGGCGTTGGTTTAGTTTTTGAAGCTGATCTTTCAACCACAAAGCATATTTCTCATTGGGTGCTCCAAGGAGTCTGTCTCACTTTGAACTCTGACTGACACTGCAAACAGCCCATTTACCATATCTGACATGAACTGGTAGAGATGCTGAGAACAATTTATGAAGTCAAATTATGCCAAGAATCACTGGATCAAGTTTTTTGGGGCCTGCATTTTCAAGAGAATCCTATTATTTTTAAACAGGCCTAGATATATTTGCTGCAAATACTTATTTTGAAAACTTTCCTACGATGTTAAGGTTTAGTAAATACAAAAGTACCATGTAGTTTGTTAACTTGTATTTAATTCTGTCTGGATGTTGAATGACAAATTTTAGCCATTTATTTCAATTTATATTTAACTTTTTCTGTACCACTGAAAAATAAAGATTTTCGCTGTTTGGTCTAGAGAGTTCTTAAAATGAAACAATCTCATTTACAAATACTATGTCTGGTTGGTAAGACTCTAAGCTGTTTTCACTTGTGTGTGTGTCCCCCTCACCCCCACTACTGTCTTTCTGTACAAGAGATTCTTTTCATGCTCAAAGAGCAAAAGTCGATTGTTTGGTCATGGCCAGAAATTGGTGTTGGTTTCCATATCATTGTAGTTTCAGGCACAGATGGGAATTAGATTAGCTAGTGCTCTGGAAATAATCCAATGATCTAGAGGATAAGAACCTACTTCAAACTTCTCCTAAGAAATTTTCTTTTATTAGTTTAGATCATGAATGCAGCAGCATTTTGAAATCTTTATTTGCTCACTTCTGCTTCTTGTGATTACAAGAATGAATGTGGCAGCTAACTCCCAGAAATTTAGGAGTTAAAAGAATATGGTTACTCCCAATATGCATTTGAAATTTTTATGTTGTATGTGTATTAGGGGTTGGGAGAAAGAAAGGAAACAGGCACAGAGCTGGAATGTTATTGGCAGAGTTAAAGCAGGAATAGTGCTTGGGATCATAGGAATCAGATAGGACAAGTCAAAGATAAAGGATGTCAGAATGAGTATTGAGTGCCAGCGTGACAGTACCCTAAGGAAAGCCAGGTTCTCTAGCATTGATTTCCTGTGGTCACTTAGGGTACGTCTAGACTACATGCCTCTGTCGCCAGAGGCATGTAGATTAGGCTACCAGGCATAGGAAAATGAAGCGGCGATTTAAATAATTGCCGCTTCATTTAAATTTACATGGCTGCCGCGCTGAGCTGACAGCTGATCAGCATGATAGTCTGGACGCGCGGGTGCCGACATCAAAGGTATTTGTCGACCACCCAGGTATGCCTCCTGGGATGAGGTTTATCTGGGTGGTCGACAAATACCTTTGATGTCGCCACCCACGCGTCCAGAATATCGCGCTGAGCCGACCAACAACTGATCAGCTGTTTGTCGGCTCAGCGCGGCAGCCATGTAAATTTAAATGCATTTTCCTATGTCTGGTAGCCTAATCTACATGCCTCTGGCGACAGAGGAATGTAGTCTAGACGTACCCTTAGGTAGGTCACTTCAACATATGGCTTAAAATTATGAGATATATCCACTGCTGTAAAGTACCTTGAGATCTATGGCTGAAGTATGCTGCAGAATCTTCCAAATGTCTGGACTGAGGAGATTTAAAGACAAATATTTCTGTTTATTTGCTACTCGAGGTCACTAAACCAAAACAGATTTTAATATTGTGGGCTAAAGAAAAACATTTCCCTTTGTTTAAAGCTCGGTAAATAATTTCTCCTTTGAACTGTAGATTTTCCCCACTCCTTGTAAAAAAACACCAAGAGAATTTGTACTTTACTAAAATGTAAATTATTAGCAATGGAATTCTCTAAACTACTTAATATTGAGAATGGTCTGTTTTCAGTATGAGGACTAGGGCTCCAAAGGTTAACACTGCCAGCTAACTCTAAAAATACCATTTGAATTTTTCATCCTTCTGGGAGTGTACCTCAGAATGAGCCTGGTGTCTCCATAAAGTTGTTTCAAACTTAAAACAAAAACAAATAAATCATTGGTTAGGTCTGATGGTTTTTATGCTGTTATACAATATACAGGCTAAGTATAAAAACAAACATTTGAATAGTTCACTTTTTGTGCAGTGTATTTTTTACACCTTAGTAAGGCGCTTCAAGAGCCTTGTTCAAAAGGCAACATAGTGCAAAGTATTAATTAGTGTAAGATTAATAGGAACCATTCAATTTCTAAACACCAAAACAGGAGTCTGCTTTCTGTTAGGACAGTGTTTGTACTCTCTCCATGAAGACTTACAAACAGTTTTTCAATCAGTGTTTTCTTTCCTACTCACCCACCAGTTATATACTCGTGACCATTTGACACTTAAGAATTACGTAAGGGGACACAAATCAAACTACAGGATTAATAAAATAAAATTTGTTGGAAATTTTCTAACGGAGAGAAATGTAACAAAAATATGAACATGGTTTGATCAGGACCACCTGAAAAAAGTTCTCTCATAGGTCATCTTAACACATATGTACATCTGCATTATTTTTAATCTGCCGTGAGAAGGGCTTTGTCATGAAAGTTGGAGTCTGTGTATGGAAATGCTACATACACATCATCAAAACTTCAAAGGAACATTGCCATTTTAAACATTAACAGCCAATACATGTTGCTGGAGGTTTATAATTAATATATCTTTTCATTAAATGTTGATTAATAATGCAGACTGTAGCCTGTGCTTTTGTCCATATACACAGTTATAGTAAATGGAGTAGTATTTAGAAGCAAGCAGTCAGGTATACCTAGATTTGGCCACAGCTTTTAGTAATTATATACTTTGCAATATGAACAGAGAATCTCAGTTGTGTTTCACTGAAATAGGAGAATCTATTGCTGACAGATCTGGAAAAGATTTGGCATGCATGAAGCATTAAAAGAAACTTTACTGCGATGAAATTATGTTATTTGATCACAGTGCATAAAAAGCAACAGAGTAATAGAGCATCACATCAATCATTTCACTTAAACAGTTCTGTCTGTCCCTGGATGCTTTCGGACCACTTTACTTCCATTGACCTGATCCACTGCTAATGTTTCAACCTCTGGTGGAGTCTGGGATGTTGTTACATGGTGAATTCGATGTGCCACACCAATATGTGCCTTGTGTTGCTTCTCTTTTGCTGGACTTTGTGATTCTCCTGAAGTGCGTTCTGAAGCAATGGGTGGAATAACTAAAGGCCGTTCTTTGATAAGGTGGATCTCTGCAGTTTCCCTGGCCAATAAAAATGGAGTGGGATCAGGCATAGCATCAACAGGCTCTCGCAACAGCAGCTTTCGGCTATCCGATCCTAATCTATAGGCCTCTTCGAATTCTGGGTTTAGCGGTGTTGATAGACTTTTTTTCATTCTGCGTCGTGGGGTCTCAGGTAGCTTATCTTTGGGAGGGGCTGGCTTGTAGCTGGACAGTACTGGACTTCCAGATGGGGTGGCATCAGAAGTTCCACTTACACTCATAAGCTTTTTCTTGGTAGCATGCAGTTGTGATGTCAGATATGCAATAGTGCTTGCTCGCTGCTCTAGTTCACTTGACAGCATATTTAGCTTATGGCTTTTCATTTTTAACTCTTCTAAATACTTCTTTTCTCTTTCTTTGATGGTGTTTTCCAGCACCATTATCATTGCAGTTTTCTGTTCCAGTTCCTTTAATAATTCATTATTTTCAGCCTCTTTGACTTTCAGCTGAGCCTCAAGTGCTTCACATTTCCTTTTGAGTTCATCACTTCTTGAATTACCATTCTCTAAAAGAACGGGAAAAGTAGTTTCAAGCTACTTATAGCCACTGGATAGAAATCAGTAATGCAACTCCTTTCTTTAAAACTAATTCTCAGAATGTAAGAATTTTTGTTAAGGCTAACTTCTGGAAATACACTGACCACTTCATAGTTTAACATCTTAGTTTAAAAAATTAGATATAAGATCAATGCCATACTTAGGATGCAGTTTAGGATGAGGAAGATACCCAGTTGATAATATCAAGTTGAAATAAAAATGAAGATAGCTCAGTTATTCTAGGAAAGTAGGAACAAAAAAGAGATCAGTAAATCTTGGCTGCTGAATACAGCTGAACCTCCATACTCTGAGTATCCCTCATCTGGGAACACATGTGGTATGGTGGAGGAAGCAGCTCTGCCTTCCCTCCTTCCCCCATCAGCTGGGGAAATGGCAGCACACAGGTCAGCTTCCCCTGAGGCATAGCAGCAGATGGTGGTGCCTGGGAGCAGCAGGGAGTAAGGATGTTAAGAGCCAGATAATTGGTATCAACTACATAATTAGTCGATAAGGGGAGGCGCTCTGTCCCAGCTCACACAAGTCCAGGAGCTACTTGCACTGTGGAGGCAGCCTGGCTCCAACTACATGTAAACTGCAGAGCTGAAATGGAGTAGGTCATGGATCTGGTGCAAGCTGAAAGAGAGCTGGGATTGCTGGGGGAAGGGAGGAGGTCTGCATTTTAAATGCAGTAAGAACTAGGTGGCTATTACTACATTTAAGATCTAGGCCACAGCGGTCCCAAGAAAGAAATGGAACTAAAAAATAAAGGTGTGGCTAGATAAAGTAGGGACAGCAGGGTGCAGACTTGGCTCCCCAGACCTCAATCGCCAGCCCTGTCCATGTCCCCCTTGTCTCACAGATTCCATAGAGCAAGAGAGACACCAGGAAAAATCACTGTCAAGAGAACCAAGCAGAGAAGAAAGGTTTGAACTACCCGTGGCGGGGGCAGGGTTTGCACCCCTCACCTGCCTCTCTGCCACTCCACACCCTTCCCTCCCTTTGCCCCTCCCTGTGGTTGAAAACATAGTATCTCTGATCAATCAGGGCAAGTGTGGGGAACCTTTTTTGGTTTGGGGCCACTGACCCACAGAAAAATCAGTCAGGGTCTGCACACAAGAAGCAAAAAGGGGGGAGGGGAACCTCACTGATGTTGCCCACAACTGAGAAGAAAGACACACTCCTCACATTACTCTTGTACACCAGAGCATTGGGGTATCCAGGCAGGTAGATTTTGGATGCTCTAACCCCATGTGTGGATGGTGGTGGTGCTGCTGGAGCACCAGTGCAGGCTCCTTAATGCTGAGGGGTGGGGCTGTGGTTCAGTTTCTCCTGGGCCGGGGCTAGGGTGCTATTGTTAGTACGATGGCTCCAGCTCCAGCAGCCGCCACATGGCCCACGCTAGCCACAGCTCCAACACTGGGGAAGAGCTGAAACTAGAACTAAGGCCATGTAAGGAGGTGGACGGGACTCAAATTGTTAGTGCATGCCCAAGCAGTCATGTACCTTAGAGGGAACTATGGGGCAGGGTCAAAACCTGCCTTGTATGGCTAGCTCAGGATTTGCCGACACACATATCTAGCAAAGGGCCTTCAAGCCCCCTCATTGTGTGATTTATATTGAGCCTGCATTTATTTCCAGGACATCCCCTGATGTCACACTGCCCAAACCTGTTGAATAAACATCCTCGGTTTGGTTCAGCTAATTTCCAACTGCACAGCACCTCTATTTAAAATGCAGAGCTACAGCAGTCCCAGACCAGGGCTCGCACTGGGCCCAGTAGCCCCAATCCATGGAGGTCCTAGTGGGAAACTGGGACCCCCTGCGGACAGGGGTTGCTGCCAAAGCAGCCTCCCCTACTCTCCCCCCAGCTGCTGCCTCTATCAGAGGTGGGGGAGGGGGCAGGTGGCACCGCTGAGACGATGCTGGGGGGAACCAGCTGTTAAGTCGGCTCCCCCCAGCACCTGCTCCTGTTTCCCCACCTTTGCTGCCTCTATCAGAGGTAGCAAAGGGGACGAGGGAGTGGAGCAAATAGTTGACTTGACTACTCAATAAGTTTAGGCTTATTGGATAGTCAACTACTCATTTACATCCCTAATGGGGAGTGTGGGATCCACATGTGCCCAGACCCTACAGTCCTCTCCTTGGCCCAGCAAAATCTTTAATACAGCATACCCTGTTTCCCTGGATTGCCATATTAAAGAGGTTCAAGTGTACTCTCAAATTTAAGTTGTTTTTCGAAACCTGCTAGGTCACCAAGAGTAACAAAAATTCATTGACATGACAAGAATGCCTGGCTGTACCACATCAGAAAGTGTATATATGTTATGGTAAGCTAGTGGTTGGAAGAATGCTCTTGAAGTCAGAACTTTTGGGTGCTATTCCTGGCTGCCCCACTGACATGGTGTGACATCTCACGGAAATCACTTAATCATATTTTCATCTTACCCTTATGTGAGAGAGGCACAATCACAAATGTTTAACACACAGGTGTGTTGTGAAGCCTAAATGTTTCTCTGTTTCCTAGTCCAGAGGTTATCCCCTGCAAGCACTAACACTCTTTAAGTATCAGCAACTGCTACGCTTCACATCTGAAATGCCTAGCAGTTTTCTCCAAATCTGTGATGCAGCTACAGTATTTGCATGCTTTCAAGAATGTGATTTATATGCAGAATGACACTATTTATAGTTTTGTATTGTACTGAGTAGAAGGAAATGAGGGTTTGGTGTTAAAGCACAGACACTGAAGTCAGCAGTTTCCTGGTGCATCCATAAGGATGTGACCCTGGGATAGGAATACCTCCCAAGCATTCATAAATTAAGCCTAACAATTTACAAAGCATTTTGGGACCCTTGGTTGGAAGCCATTATAAATTTTAAGTGAAAATTGTTAGTATATACTAGTGCTTTTTTACAACAACAAAAGCCATTCACAAACATACCAAAAGATGGAAGATGTTAACCAGAACATTAAAAGCATCACATGCATTCCATTTCTTACCTGCCAGGTCAGAACTTTTCAGAGTCAGTTCATAAGTCAAATCTAAAAAATAAAATTAAAAAAAAATAAATGAGTTTTATTTTTTGGATATTGCTTCTGATTAAAATAGAGAATATCTACAACAAGTCTAGAACTATCTTGTGCATTCATAAATGTTTCTACAGATTGGACCTCACTGATTTGACACCCAGCAAGGGAGTCTGCTGGACCAGGAGAAATTGTTTCTCTCCCCAACAGCTGGATTCCAGTTGGTTCCACCAGCTTTGCTGCCCCGCCAGCCTAATGGGGTCCAGCAGCCTCCTGGACTTCTCTGCACCACCAACCCTGCAGCCTCCACCAGCCCCAATGGCTGAGGGCTTCTCTACTTCAAGGACTCTGGAAGCCCTGCTGGACTCGGCCAGCTAGCAGGCTTTGGTTGCCCAGGCTCCAATGGCTTTGCTGCCATGTCAGATTCCAGCAGCCCCATGGGCTTTGCTACCCTACCAGCTCCACAAGCTCCAGCAGCCCCACCAGCAGTGGGCTCTTTTGCCCTGACAGCCACCAGTAACCTTTGCCGCTGGCACAGTCTAGTCCAGCAACTGCATAGTCCTGCTGGACCACAGATTTTGCCAGACTAGAGAGTACCGGACCATTGAGGTTCAACCTGCAATAGCCAAAGGCGGCTTCAATAGATTTTAAAAGTCAGTGCCTTAATGAAAGCTATAGAAAATGCCTCACAACTATCACTTCATCCTACAGATGCAGGTGTTAAGTTTTGGATTTAATTTGATTGAATTAAGTGTTCTAACATGTTTATTATGTAAATATTTAAAATTATTCCCATGACTGAAAGTGAAAAATAAAATTTGTTCTCTCCAATTTTTCATTTATTAGCAATTTTTGCCATTGACTAATTTAATAGTTTTTTTTGCTTAAATTCAATACACATTTGTATGCTAATACCGTGGAATATTCTCTCAAAAGCTGTTGACTGGACAAAGCTTTGACTAATATATGACAGGGAAAAATCCTGAACTGGCTGGGAATACACACAGGTTCGTTTTGTGCAGGTATAGTAATTCATATTAAATGGAGCCAGTAAAAATGTCAGCATGATCTCTGGTACTAAATCAAAATCAGTTTTCACTAAGACATTAGATCTGAGGGCAAGTTATAGTTTTATTAGACCATACATACATTTTATAAGCTCTTAAACAGCAATGCAATAGAATTGCAGCATTACAAAGACCTTAGGAATGGCGGTTGTTTATAATGCCAAACAAAATATTATAGTTGTTCTTTCAAAAGTTTATAACTGAGCATTGACTTAACAAAGCTTTGAAACTATAATACACAGAAGAAAGTGCTGCTTTGAGTAGTTTAACACAGTACTCTAGTGCCTCTTTTATTCATCTTTGCTGCTGCCTGATCGTGCACTTATGGTTTCAAATGAAGTGTGTTGTCGTCTGGTTAATTCATAACTCTGATTTTCTATTGTACAGGCAATCCCCGACTTACACGGATCCGACTTATGTCGGATCCGCACTTATGAACAGGGCTTTTCTCGCCCCGGAGCTCGCAGGCGGCGGGACCGCCCAGAGTGCACTGGTCCCGCCACCGCGTCCTCCGGGGCGAGAAAAGTTGCTCTGGGTCTCCCTGGTGTGCTGGGGAAGACTCCCCAGCACAGCAGGGAGACCCGAGCAAAGCCGCACAGGCGGCGGGACCCTGCCGCCTGTGCAGCTTTGCTCCGGGGCAAAGGAGCAAAGCCGCACGGGCAGAGGGGTCCGGCCGCCTGTGCGGCTTTGCTTGGGTCTCCCTGCTGTGCTGGGGGGAACTCCCCCAGCACAGCAGGGAGACAGGAGCAAAGCCGCAGAGGCGGCAGGACCTCTGCGCCTCTGCGGCAGGACCTCTGCGCCTCCGCGGCTTTGCTTGGGTCTCCCTGGTCTGCTGGGGGGGGAGGGGGCGCAGCTAGTGCGCCCCCCCGCCCACCAGGCTTTTGTTGCGGGACGCCTGGGGTAGAGCAGCTGGGGTGCTGCCGGGTTGGTCCTGCGGGGACCTACCCGGCAGTGCCCCAGCTGTTCTGTCCCAGGAGTCCAGATTCAGCCGCTGTTGAAACTGATCAGCGGCTGATTCCAGGAAGCTGGGGGCAGAGCAACTCTGCCTAGGGCTTCCTGTAGTCAGCCGCTGATCAGTTTCAGCAGCGGCTGAATCTGGAGCCAGTTCCGACTTACATACAAATTCAACTTAAGAACAAACCTATAGTCCCTATCTTGTACGTAACCCGGGGACTGCCTGTACATTATTATTTTCTATGATAAATTATAACAGAACCTTACTTTGATCTAATGGATCCACTGCAGATTACTATTTTAGCAAAAAAGCCAATGAACATGAAACAGATATCAGAAAAAACACATCAGAAAACAGACTCTTCAGTTACTCTAACAACTGTACTAACTTATGACAATAGTTTGTGTACTCAGAAATGTACTTAGATCAAACTATGTACAACACAGGAGACAATGTTTTATGGAGATTTCAATATTAAGAAGTGGAGTGAACCTCTTTTGTGATTACTAAAATATAATACCAACCTTCTTTCAGAAGTGCAGATGGAAAGATAATATTTGATTACTAGCATGAAACAGAATTTCAAATGGCTTCAGAAAGGAGAGGACTTGGGAGTGAAGCTGAGCTGATGAGTATTCATAGCAACCCTGCTGGCGATACTTATGTAATTACCTGTGCAATGCTGTTGCAGTCGTCGAATTTCAGCATGCAAACCTTTGAGGGTGTTAGCATGTTCTCGTTGGAGAAACAACAGATTCTTTTGGGCACTGTGCAACTGGTTCTCCAGGTTTGAAGCTGCCATACTGACATCTAGGAACCTGTTATTTAAGAGGGTCAAAGTTATAAAAGCACACAGTTACCTTGCAGAGTGTGAGTCTTACTCAAACTTGGATGAATCAAGAGCAATTCCATTAATGTCAATGGAGTTACACTACCTTAGAAGAAGCATAATAGCAGAATCAGGCCCACAGAGAGTAAAAGGCATTTCACATTGCCTGTTTAAATCATCTAATGACACCTATTATTGGAACTGGTCATTAACATTCATAGAAAGTCTGAGCGCATTCCAGGCAACTGCCTCCATGCTGATAGCTAGGGGCAGGGAAACTGGGTGCTCATTTGTTTGTAGATAACACATTTAAAGGATTAGCTCCAGACAGGCTTTAAAGCATTAATCCCTTAACAAGATAGAAGTGGAGTTCCAAGAAAACACAATAGTATATGTCTGTTTTACTGTGGACTTTTATTCACCTCTTGAAGCACAGGAAATCAGGCACAAGCACTAACTCCCTCTGTACAAGAAAAGGAAACAGCACTGATGTGCCCTGTACCCAACTATGCTGAAACCTTATTACATGAACTCCAAGCGACCAGCAAATCACTTGCCTTAACCTAAAGTTTGAGCCAAATGGTGCTGGAAACTGCAGGGACTGGCACACTTTGAAGCAGTTATAATGTTGCCTAATGGAAATTGACTTTTGTTCAAATGTACCTAATGGAGGAACCTGTGCTAAGAGAAGACTGCTTGAGGAAAATGTTGTATTAGTCTGTCTCTTATGGCGCTGCATTACACATCCATGCAGCTTCCTGCAGGATCCTTAGTATTGGAGAACAGCCTCCCAGCATCTCCATACAAGACAATGGACCAGTGGGAAATGTCAGTTAAAGAAAACATGGATCTGTTTCTGGTACTCATGCAAACATTAAGGTATTGAATTATACAGACTATAAGGAAATAGTTATCTAGGGCTTAGATCTGCCTCGGAGCACTCACATTCAGGTGAAAAAAGATAATTTTCTGTGGCACTGAAGAGGTGGACTTGGCTAACAAAGTGGCCCCTTCTGACTTTATAATCTAAGAATAGTACAACATGAGTAACATCTACAAAACACTAAAGACATGTTTGCGCTATCATAATAACTGCAACTCATGAGAAAACAATAAAGATTCTAAAAGTGACCACAGAGACTCCATTGAGCATGGTGTAATCAAGAACAAATCCAAGATGGTGCCAAGGGCAGTCATGGTCTCCTTTTGGAGAAAGGTGTTAAGGCAGTGGTCAAGGGCCAGGCTGATTCTTGAGATTATTAGAAAAGGACATTCTGTAGTGTTTTAGTCCCAGGGTAATCTGCACAGAATAGTTACCAGAAAACAAAAGTGATAGTATGCAATGATAAAGTCACCACACCATCATTTTATATGAGGTATTTTGTGATCTTAGCCCATGTTTCCAACTGCACTTTAATACCTGTTAGAGGTTTCAGGAAAAGGGTAACATTCTGCACACATGGAAGCTGGGCCAGGAATTGCATAGTTTTGGGAGGAAATAATGTCAGAACACCAGCTTCCCAGAGATCAGTTTCCCTGATTACTTAATGCTCCAATAAAAAAGTTGCAATATCAGTAAATGCCCATCTCAAAGCCAAGCAAGATGTGTAGCTATCCAGTGCTGCTGTACTTAATTGATGCATTTTGATTTTGCCAGAACCTCTGCAGTGACTTTACAATGCCTAACACTCTATATGAGAAGTTTCTTATGACTTTGTTTTTGAGAAACTCTAACACCTCCATTGTTTGCAGCAGGTTTTGAAGTTCTACAGGAAGAATGCTCTCAGGTTAGGGAAATGCCATTTGTTGGTCCCATGAAGCTGTTGTGGTTTGATAAAGTTATACAGGTTTTAAAATTATTGGATCCCTTCTCTTCCTTGCAAGCCTCACAAAAGTTTTGGTACCTGTCATAATTAGGAGTGCTGACCAGCACCTGGTGACTAAGGGTTAACTTCTGTACCTAACCAAGGTGTCAGGCAGTGAGTCAATAACAATGCAGGTAGGAATTTCAAACTGGAAAAGAGGGGTTTTTCTTTCTCTCTCTTGTTTGAGACCAGAGCAGTTTCTCCCAGCTATTGAGGGAGATGGGAGACTTTTCTCTCTCCAACAATGGACTTCTTAAAATGTGTAAGTAGGGAAAAGTTTAGATAGTCCGTGAGGGTTTAGTGTTTTCCTTGTTTCGGAGTTTGGAAATAATGTCTGGGCTTGCTAATCGCTTTTTTCTCTTTTGTAATTAAGTCTTACGGCCCAGGGTTTTTTTCCCTGAGTATCTATATCAAATGGTGGCTCTTTCTTTCTAGTCAATTTACTATGCTTGCAACTGTAATTTTGTTTTGATAATAAAATATGGACTCCTTTTTCTAATTAACTGGTAGTGGTTGATTCTTGTGTCCTGGATGGTTATCTGCGTGCCTCTGACTGAGGGGTCAGCTACCATAGACTGTAGTTTGGTTTTCTCTTTTCTTTTTCAAGCTCTTTTGGGGAAGAACTTGGGGTACCCTTGGGGTTGGTTTCAAATGTCCACCCCTGTTTGTTTGTTTTATTTTGTTTTATTTTATTTCAAAAGCATTTAATGGTGGCAGCAGATCCCCAAAATCTGGGTATTAGGATTTTGTGGGGGGAAGTTTTTGTACCAGAGCCTGTAGAGACAAGGTTTTGGAGTGCTCTTGCAGGCCCCCAACTTCTGCATTTGTTGTGCCAGAGTGGGAAACAGCCTTGACAGCATCACACTAAAATAATAATTGGTAACAAAAATTCTAAAGAGCTGATAAATCAACTCCCTATACTGGAAATGCATGCGGTTGGTGTATGAGAGCATGAAACAGGCTCCTCCCATGTTGCCATGTGCTTTTGGGAGCACCACAAGGTGCAGAAGCTCCCTCAAAGTCCGAGAATGGCAAAACAATTTTCACCTTAGCTACCTCTGAACATTCCCTGCATCCAACATATGGCTCCATGAGCCCATACCCTTACTGGGACAACAGTCTTCTCTTACTGCCAACTGTTGTAGTTAGCCCTGTAGCTCAAGTGACAGACATCTGTGCTGCAGAGTCAGGGTACTAATACTGGAGACATATGATGAGAGGTATCACAGGTTTTCATAACAGAATTTGTTTAAACTCTTAACTCTTAAAAAAAGTGTGAAAGTATGAAAAAAAGTCTGTTATGAGAACACTAAAGTAAAATACTCAAGAGTTAGGACATGCCAGATTTATGGTTGCCTATGCAATCTTGTTTTTTCCCCTTTTACCATATGCATTGCGAGTATGATACAATATTTAGTTACATTTGGGGTACAGGATAGATAAAAAAGGGTGAAGAATTAAGATCATCTTAAGTGCCCGAAATTAAAAATAAAAGGTTTTTTTAGGTATGTAATTAGTTTTAAAAAACATCTTTAATTGGGATCATCAATAACAAATTCAGTTAATGAAATGGATTTTTTTCCTAAAAATACACACACTACTTTCAGACTTCAACCCCTCACCGCAAATTAAGAACTAGAGGTTTCTGGAGCCTCTTGAATCCAGTTCATAGGTCAAAAAACGGGTCTTGCTTATCTCACTTATTAGCAGAACTGAAATATAAACTGTTCTGGAGTCAGCTGAAGGCTGATATTCCCATGGAAACAAGAGTTGTCTGGTTAAAAATGGGGTAAAGAGGTTTTTTGGGAATCAGTTTCCATGGCAATGAGAGCTTTCAGCTGATTTGCCAAAAACAAAACAAACCAAAAACCTGCGGATTAGAATGGCTGATATACAAAAAAAATTCTCAAGTAACACAATTAGTTCAGTCTTTGCTGAGGTGGGCGAGTAATCTTGCCAGCACTGGACTGACAATGTACAATGTTAGTAGGCAATACATCAAAATAATAATGATACAGTACATAAAAGCAATGGAAAGTTATCACACAATAATGAACAAAGCAAAAGACTTCTGGGCTGGACAAGGAAAAAATTAAGCTATGGGTGATCATGCTAGTAAACCTGAATTTCAGTAAAACGGGATTGGTTCAGTAAAACCATAGATGCTTTGCAAATGTTGAGAGTCACTCTGTTGCCACCACAACTGTATTTTGTCAGAGCCCATAGGGTCAGATTATATTTTTAAATGTACTTTTCAGCTATTTTAGTGACCTTGGGGCACCATTAATTTGAAGCACTGTCAATATTCCAAATGCATTACCTTTTCAGAATGATGTAGCCTACTCTGCAAAGCCAAGATCAGCCAGATAAAAGCTTTACAGCATCATCTGATTCTTAAGTGCTCATTGACTGAATGCAACAGCAGAATGCATTAGAGACAGTCTCCAAACATGGCAGGATTTTCTGATATGGTTATAACGGTTTACACTCTTTAAAAAATTGCAGCAGCAGATGGGTACTCAAACAGAACTTTTGCTAATATCATCAATAGGTTTATTTGGTTAATTTCAGTGTGTAAAAAGAAATGTTTTTGTGAAAGACCGGGTCTATAGTTAATATCCAGAAATCTTTCCTATCATAAGCATTACCAACAGCAGCTTTGTGCGTACAGGTTAAAGTAGTGGTCCCCAACCTTTAGAGGCTCCCGGGTGCCCGGGAGGTGGGGCCACTCACGCGCCGGGCACCCAGGAGGTGGGGGCCACTCACACGCCGGGCGCCCAGGGGCAGGGCCGTGCGTCCGGGGGCACCCCAGAGGACTGGGATGCCCTTGCACCCAGCGCCAGCGTATGCCCTAGGGCCGGGGCCGCCTGAGCGCCTTGTGCCGTGGGCCTGGGGCCGGTGCCGCCACCCGAGCCATGCGCCTGGGGCCGGCGCCGCTCGAGCCCCGCGCACCCGAGCGCCCGCATGTGCCCCAGGGCTGGGGCCGCCCGAGCGCCGCGCAACCAGCGCCAGTGCGTGTTGCACGCCTGGGGTCGGTGCCTCCCGTGCGCCGGGGGCGGGGCCAGTCCAGGTTGTCGGTGGACGCACACGAATGCCCCGGCAGGCGCCATGGCGCCCGCGGGCACCGCATTGGGGACCACTGGGTTAAAGTGACGAGAAAAAGTTTTAAGAAAAAGTAAGAGGCCTTAGATACAAAACAACAGAAGAGATGTTCAGAACATATAAACCTTCCAAATAAATATATTCAAATGAGTACTGTATGTCAGAAAACAAGACAACACAATGGGATTTCTTCATATCTACCATACAGTAGTATTATTACACACCAGAGTTATTTTTTTCATCTAACTCCCTTAGGTTTTAAGGATCACATTGGGATTATTTAATCTCAGAAGGAAAAAATAAAACAGATTAGTTTTATGAGCCTAGCAGGAAATATGACATCAGAAATTGACAATATGGACCCAGCACAAGAAGTTAATCAGGGAAATCAATGGAATTTATGCATGCATCTGACGAAGTGGGTCTTTGCCCACGAAAGCTTATGCTCCAACACTTCAGTTAGTCTATAAGGTGCCACAGGACTCCTCGCCGCTTTTGCAGATTCAGACTAACACGGCTACCCCTCTAATACAATGGAATTTAATGCACAAAAGTTTCTGAGCTACCAGCCCCTCTCAGATAAGCAGTTTTCTCCTTCCATGGGTGTGTGGGCACCTTGTATTGCTACGCTCAGTCATACCTTCTTCCAAGACCGATTGAAACAACCCCATACGGTCTCTGGAAAAGAAACTGCATTTTTTTCTAAATGTGGGAAAATATCACTCTCTATAAATAAGAGGGAACTTTATGTCTTTGGAAGACAGAGTCACTGTATTGATATAATAGCTACCTGCCCTTTGCAGTGTAGAAATATCACTGTACCCTAATCTAGATGACTTTTCCTAGAGCAGCAGTTCTCAAACTGTGGGTCAGGACCCCAAAGAGGGTTGTGATACCAGCACAAGCTTAGACTTGCTGGGATTCAGGGCTGAACCCTAAGCCCCACTGCCAAGGGCAAAGGCTGAAGCATAAAGAGGTTGCGGTTCAAAGAAGTTCGCAAACTCCTGTCCTAGACCAAGAGGTTGATGAGGAGAAGAAATGGAAAAAAAAAAATCAGACCACTGACAGCTTCTCAGACACTGGTTGATTAATCATTCATCTGGCTCTAATTCTGCAATATGTTTTTAGTTAGAGATCTGTTAGCTAATGCACTATCCATCTTGTGATATAGGAAGAAAGTTGTTCACATTTACTCGTCAGGGAAAAGAATAAAAAAAATCTTCACTTCAACTATCAAGTGGAAGCCAGTTAAATAAATAGTATAAATTATTATTTTCCTGGGTTGACAGCAAATTATTTTGAACTGCTAGGCACACAGTAACTGAACAGGATGCAAACTTGACTTGAAGTGGTTGTTATAGATGATAATTCCAAAGATTCTGAAGCTGATGTTCCAAACGACAAATAAATGAGTGGATAAACCTGAATAAACATGGCTATTTAACAGCGTGGACCTCTATTACTAATTCACTTAGCCTGTGGTTGGGCTAAATTTTCCAGATCAAGATGATCACAAACTAAGAATATATTGAACATTTCCTACACTTCAAGAGTATCACAAGCATGGAATTAAAAGGGAAACAGCGGGAAGAGGTTTGAAAGGTCAAGGCCTGATACCCCACAAGAGTGCAGACTGAATAAAGATTCAGAAAAGAACGAGAGACAAAGCACACTATGTTTAGAAACAATCAACATTTCTATTTGATGCCTTTGAAGCAGCTCATTCTTCATGCTGCATACATAGCTTGTTCTTTATACTTAGCTTCTTATCCTAGCTCAATAAGGTTTTGTTCTTTGCATTGCCCGGGAATGTTTGTGATCTGGAAATTATTTACTGCACTAAAGGTATTATTGAATAGGATAATGTGGTCACTAATACTTTTAATGAGGAGTTCGCCCACAGTCAATAGAAAAGAACTGAACAACTGTCCCCTACTAAGAGCACTGTGACTAATACACAAAGAGTGCTCCTTCACCTTCATCGTCACTCTGCTTTTGATCAGGCATTAGCCAAAGAACTACAAATAGTATTGAAACAAAAAGATTAAGTAAAATTTACCTTAATGAGATTAGGTATTGCATGGTTAAATATTCTGGACGAGATTCTGAGTATTCAGTGCAGTTATTCCCATTTTACAATGTTATAACGGACAGCAGAACTTTATCTCCTTGACCACACCCTTTGGAGAGTAGAGCAAAAGCCACTAAAAAGGACAGTGCATGGCCCTCCCTTATGTGCGGGATTGGTTGGGAGGATGCTTCAGTGTCTGGTGAATGCAAGTCTGGTAGCTGAGAACATATGTACAAACTACTGTATTGAGTTTTTCTGAGTGCATCAATGCAATTTTTTAAATAATTTTTGCACACTTTGATAGAACTTTTGTTTCACCTCTCCTGCAGGTGAATAGAAAAAAGAAGATATTGCTTTGTTTTCACAAGAACTCAATGATATTCATTCAACAGATTTTAAAATTCTACCAGCCATGCTATCTCCTTTGGAGTGAACAGCATAACCATTGAAAGGCCATCCCATACTGTACATCTCATTTTGAAACACGTGAGATTAATGAATGATGCTCACTAGTTCTGGTTAACTGCGGTGGGTGGGGGGAGATGGATCAGCTCTGCTGGCCTGCAGCAGACATGGCTCTCCTTTAATTGGTTAACAAGTTAAGCATCACATTTAACCAGTTAACCAATTAAATGGGCTTTTACATCCTTAGTTGAGATGTATGGGTGAAGAGAGAACTAGATGATGTACAATTAAAAACAGTGGCAGTGTGCTAAAAACACATACATCAACAATGGGAACTCATTGTAACACAGCCAGTTCATGAACAAACTTTATGATTTGGAATAATACTTTTTTATAATTAATTCAGAAGGCTTACAGGGACATGGTTAACTTAAAAATTACACTTTGTCTGAAGGTTCCTGCCCCACCCCACTCCACTCCACCCCCTGCTGCTGTTACAATCAGTCCTGGCTCTCAAGAGTTCTGTACTGTTATGTAGCTCTAATTTACCCCTGTCTTCTAAAAGTTCAATAAGCAGTGGACATGTTAGTAATGTTGCTAGACACTATTAACCTCCTGTGGTTCGGCAAATTTTCTGGTTCAGCACCAGATAAGTCCTGAGGGTTCTGGATTAGAGGTTCAACCTATAGTAAGTGTCACTGTTTCCATGTATGGTCAGTTTGTGGGTCTTACAAATAGCAAAAGGAGACTGAGTCTTACAATCATAAAAAATAACAGCTAGGGACTTGAAGGCAAACTACATCTGAACAGTTAATGTAATACTTTTTTAAAATGGGTTTAGAAGTTATTGAGATTCACTGATAAAACAAGGGTCAAATCTGAATTATTCCTATTACTTAGTGCAAAAAAATAAAACACCCTACAAAAAACTCAAAATTGCAACACCTTCCACCCCCCAAAAAAACCAGTCTGTTGTAAAAGTAAACACAATCTGAATTGTAGTTAAGAACAGTTTTTCATCTTGTTGCTTTACATTCATTAAGCCGGCGCTACTCATGAATGCATTTACATGGATTCACATTAGAATTTATATGCACTTTATAAGTGCAAGTGATGTCCTTCCATGTGACTTGTCTCCAGATATGTTTTAACAAATTCAGGTTAGTTGATGCACCATGACCTAAGGGACTAAGAAAGCTTCAGTGGGTAGCCGAGTTAGTCTGTAACAGGAAAAACTTAAAAAACAACAAGTAGTCTAGTACCGTGGTCCCCAACCCGGTGCCCGCGGGCGCCATGGCGCCCGCCGGGCTCTTTACATCCGCCCGCGGAGCAATCTGGGCTGGCAGGTGCCAGCCCCGGGCACATGGCCGGTCCCAGTCCCAGCCCCGGGGGCGCCGCGCGTACCCTTGCCAGCTCCGGCACCGGCCTTGGCCCCGCCCCCGGGGGCGCCACGCATGCCCTGGCCCTGGCCCCGGCCTTGGGTCCGCGGCACTTACGGGGGGGCGCCGGCCCCGGGCGCGCGGCGCTTGCCAGGGGGTACCTTTCCCGGGCGCGCGGCTATGGGGGGGGGGCCGGCCCCGGCCCCGTGGCTATGGGGGGGCCCTACCCCCGGGCATGCAGCTGGGGGGGGCCGCCCCCGGGCGGGCAAGTGTCCCCGCAACCCTGGCGCCCGGTGGGCGAACGGCCACGCCCCCTGGCGCCCGCCAACCTGAAAAGGTTGGGGACCACTGGTCTAGTAGTACCTTAAAGACTAACAAAACATGTAGATGGTTTAATGAGCTTTCAGGGGCTCGTAAAATGAAGTGAGTATTGGACTCAAGAACTACTATTATAAGAATTTGAGATTTTTTTCAAGCAGGAGGATAGTGGTAACTTTTATAAACTCAATCCTGAAATCCTTACTGAGGCACAGCTCTGACTGACTCCAGCTTCCAAAGGAGTAAGCCCTATAACCTCATGTTTTCTTGTGGCTTTGGGGTAGTATTGAAGTAAGTTACTTTCTGCCTTCCCAACTAAAGAGAATGAGCCAACTGCCATCAAGAGTGAGTCTGGTTTGAAGAAACAGGAAAGAGAATGTTTCTTACCAGACAGAAGGTGGGAGAATCTAAAGATGACCATTTGAGCTATTTAAGGACCCAGACCTTCAACTCTTATGCATATAAATAGTACTGGTTGGACCTCGTTGGTCTACACCCTTGGGTCCTGACTGATCCTGGATGAGGGATTTTGCAGGACCAGGGGAGGTCTTTCTGTTCCCCACTGCCACAAGCTCCTCCCTGCCCTGGCTTTGCTACTGGTGAAGGCCAGCTCTCCCCCAGCTGCTTGCCCCACCACCGCACATCCGGCTTCCTGGCCCTGTCGGGCAGCACCACTGCCATGTGCTGGGCTTTCCTAGCCACTAGCCCTTCACCAGGACTCACTGGTCCTGCAACATCTGTGCCTGATACAAAAGTTGCCGGATCAGAGTTCCAGTTAATAGAGGTTCAACCTGTACTACTGAAGTCAGCATGACAACTTGCATGAGGAAGGCAACTGAGCCCCTGGCTGTATTCTACATTGAAACCCATCAGTCAAAAGAGAACTAAAGCTATAGGGTAGCATAAAATATTTAGTTTTTCAATATTTACAGAAAAAACTCTTTCAATCTTTCCAGATATTGAAGAAGTGATGATAATTAAAGGTATTTACAAATCAAGCTCTGCCAATTACAAACAATAAGCATGACTAGTACTAGTTATTTAAGGTACATCTACCCTTCAGATGGGAGTGAACGTCTAGTCTGAATAGACAGATTTATGCTAGTTCAGTTCAAGCTAACCTACTAAAAATAGCTACGTGGGTGATACAGCTTAGATATGGATTCTCAAGCTCATGCAATCCCCTGGATCTGAGCTGTACCAGAGCTGCAATAGTCACACTGCTATTTTTAATAATGCTAACCATGTCTATCCAGGCTAGGAGGCTTGCTCCCACTTACAGAGTAGATATGCCCTTGTAGTTTTCACACTGGCATTGGCACAATGAGCATGCTGGCACTGTTGTGCTAGTTCCTTTATCTAGACAAACATACAGAGTTTACTGGAAAATCATGAGATTGTAGACAAAGATGGTGGCCTCAATGGAGACCAAACAGAAAAATACATAAATATAATAAAATGCAAGATCAAATCACTAACTTGCCCATAAAGATTTATGGACATGCACAGAGTTCCAATTTCTTTAACATAGAGACAGAGTAACAGATGAATTTAATCAAACAATGTTCCTTCAAGTGCACCAAATGCAACATGCAAATAGATTTGTTTATATAACAATCAAAGGCTGCTCTTACTTTCCAGCATTAAAATAAAGGTAAAAATTCTTCTATCCACCCCAAGAAGTGAATGTTTTAACATGGATGGCAATGTGTAACCTGCCAAAATGAACTATATTATGCAAGATGAAATCTTGATATAAGTCAAAAGCAGACATACTCAGCAGCTCTTGAGCAAAGTCCAATCTAACATAGCACACTGGGGGGGGGGGGGGGGGGGCGGAGGGGGGGGAAGCTTCCTGGTAGCTCTGTCTCAATCCTACAGATTATTTTTTCTTTTAAAAAAAGATTCTTAACACAAAAAATAAAATGAATTGAACTGAAAGAATTGACAAAAGTAAGATGGCCAAACATTCATGTTTAGCATCTAACACTTTTAAAGCCCTGTTTTGCTTCACAAATGATAGGCAAGATTGAAAGAAGGGCCCCTTCTGATCTCAAGTGTTTGGATATAGTTCAAAATATCTGAGGCAGCCAGAAGCCTTTTCTGGCTGCATATCAGGCTCCCGCAGACAAGATGGAATGCTTTCATATAAAACTCACATAATAAGATAAGAATAGAGAGTAGGTGATTTAGAATCTAGGAGGAACAGCATATCAAGACATTTCTGAAATAAAGCTACCTAGCCATTTTTATAAGCAAGGCTCGACAAACTAAGGGTATGTATAGACTACATGCCTCTGGTAACAGAGACATGTAGATTAGGCTACCCGGCATAGGAAAATGAAGCGGCGATTTAAATAATCGCCGCTTCATTTAAATTTAAATGGCTGCCGCGCTGAGCCAATCAGCTATTTGTCGGCTCAGCGTGGTAGTCTGGACGCTCTGCAGTTGACATCAAAGGCATTTGTTGACCTCCCAGGTAAACCTCATCCCAGGAGGCATACCTGGGAGGTCATCAAATGCCTTTGATGTCGACCGCAGAGCGTCCAGACTACTGCGCTGAGCTGACAAACAGCTGATCGGCTCAGCGCGGCAGCCATGTAAATTTAAATGAAGCAGCGATTATTTAAATCGCCACTTCATTTTCCAATGCTGGGTAGCCTAATCTACATGCCTCTGTCGCCAGAGGCATGTAGTCTAGACGTACCCTATGTAATCTACTCTCCCATGGCGAGTAGATTACAACCTGAGCCGGGTTTGTTCGATCTGTGCATGCACAGATCGCCAGACAGCACGGCTGGCGAGCGGGGCTCGCCACAGCTTAGCGAGCCCTGTTTATAAGTCTCAGAGGGGTAGTTGTAACTTTAAAAACAACTTTAAAAAACAAAAACAAGCAGTCCTGTGGCACCTTAGAGACTAACAAACATACAGTAATTACTTGTTTAACACATGCCCGCTTAACACGTTTTCGCAATAGCGCAATTTTTTTTAGGGACCATTTTTCAAATAACCCGACCATCCCCGAAATAACACAAAAATAATCAAGTAGTAGACTACTTCATGCAGCAGTATAAGCTGGTGAAAACAGTAGTAATACGCATGAGCAGATGAATTCACGTGGTCACAACACTCCTCCGCTCACTCATGTGTTCATCTTTGTGTTTTAACAAGCTGCGGCGACTTGTGTTGCTAGATATCTTGTGTTGTTAGATATCTAATGTTGACGTTGACGACCCAGCACCAACAAATAATTGACTTTGGCACCATCACCTGAAAAGCAACCCCCACATTTCCCATTATTTTTAATGGGAAAATTGACCAGCATAACACATTTTCGCTTAGCATGAACATTTTCAAAAACACTGTATAGTGTTAAATGAGGAATTACTGTAAATAGTATAATTAGCTTTCGTGGGCTAAACCCACTTCCATTTTTATAAAAGTTTTATTTTTCACTGATGGAGATCAGTTAAACAAGATCATCTCTTTCCAGATGTCACCAATCCCATCTATTGCCAGACATACCAATCACTTGAGCATCTTCCAGACCCGCATTCAGATCTTATGCTGGAATACATTGTTTATGCAGACAATTCCTTCCTCGATCAAAACATAGCACAAGCTACAAGAATATTTTCTTATGCATTGCAGCAAATCAATTTCAGGAAGTTATCTAAAGAATGCAGGAGCACAAGGTATAATCTTAAATTCCTTTCTAGTCAGCCTTGGTTTCAAAAATGACCAAAATGCTTGTCAAACAGATCTTTCATGTTATTGGAAAAACATGCAACTTAAAGGATAAATATGATAGACATGCACAGGTTTCTCTTTTAATTAAAAATCAATGCGTAGAAGCCTTGACTATATATCAAGACAACACAAGTTCCTTCTGACAGTATTTTCCCTCGCTGGTTGCTATGGAACATATTGTATGCTTACTATTAAGCTAACATCTCTCATGCTACAGATATACAAATCTTCATAAATTGCCACCTCTTTACACCAATGATTCATGCATCATTGCCCTCACATTTTTCTAAGCCTTATTTTATATTTCAAACATAATTATAGTCTCTGAAAATGAAAGATAAAATTAACTTATTTTATCCTCCCCCCAGAATAAGAATACATTACTATATTTGTTAAGAAATCATTTCTAATTTTTATTCTGGTTAATTTTACAAGGCAATTTTCCCCTGCTATTTTCCAAAAAGACACATGTATCATCCCCAGCACAGTAACAGGAAGATCAGTTAAAAGGAAACACAGTCTTGACAGTGACAATTTAAAATTTATACATGTTTGTGAACATGAGCCACATTGTACTCTTTACTTATACCTCATTATCTTCTTGTAAATTTGACACAATCTACCTTAAAATCATAAATATTGGCAAGAATGATTTACATAGAGATTATAGAACCTCTCTCACCTCTGAGACTACACAAATTTCTTAGACGTCACAATTAAATCAGAACATACTCATGCAAGCTTCTAGTAGGTCAGAGAAATATTGTGGCATTTACATAGAAAGATCACCAGCACTGGAGTGATTCACAGATGGTATCAGATAATACCATCATTCGTAAATGATTCTGCACAATATGAGAAGTCTGTGACCTATCTCTGGCACTATCGACATAGGTATTTATACCATGTCCATTACTATGGGATCTCAGTGCCTTGCACAGAGCTGGTCAAAAATAAAGAAAGTCAACTTCAGCAACAGAACTGTGAAGTTTTCATTTCAAAGTATTAAAACACAGACTCATTTTGGAGAAAAATATCAGTAACCTTTCTGATTAACAATTGTAGAATGTTTAATCCCTTATGGAATTTATTTCCTTTTCAATCTTTTATGAGCAATTAAGAATAATTTAACCAAAAATGTTAACATTTCAATTAGTTTTTTGTACAAATTTGAGTTCTCTTCCTTTTGTCAGTAGCAGGGCCGCATCTTGAGAGCATCATTTCATCTTTCTCCTCCATTTTGAGAGCAGATAGAAATTTATTACTTAATGTTATTTCCATTAGGACTATGGGAAAGACATAGCACAAGGCTGGGCTCTGCTTTCTGCTTTGGATATAGTTATATTTGTGAACACTGATGCAATATTACAACTAGTTACCGTATGTTATTCTCACTCCAAGACAATTCCATAGTCAGTAAAAAAAGAAAGAAAAGTTCCATCCTCTTCTAGGTAAGTAAACAGTTCTAATATCACTTAATAAATGTACCTGAACTTGTTAACCTTTTGTAGCAGATTACAAGGCAGGCAGACACTGGTCCTTGAAAACAGAAGTAAAAATTCAAAAGCAGAAACATGTCCTAAATTATTTATAAGACAAAGAATTTTTCCAAGGATATATTTGGTGAGTCGTGTATTCTGTACATAAATATTGAACTATAATAGTGTTTAAATTAGAAACAGGATACTAAAAATAGGGAAACCAAACCTCATGGATTTTTCAAGTGTTCAGTAATCCCTCATGAACTCTCATCCAATATTTTCATGTTATTAATATTTAAAGAAAGAGTTTATATTCTCAGTATTATGGGAATCCCAGACGAGATTCAGAGAAAAGGATTTGCCATCATTTTTTAATACCTTGATTCTGAATGCTTGACTTTTCAACTTTAATGTTTCATTAACTCTAGTTCTTTTAATTTAATTTCCATGGATTTTGGTTTAGTTTTTATAGGAAAAGGACTCTCTTCCCATATATGAATGATCTGGAGCTATTTGCCTATTCAATATAATTACAAGCCCAAATGCCTCTACCCATTTTATCTGCAAACAGTGATCAACAATTTACTCTAAGTAGCAATGTATGAATCTTAAAATATATAGTATGTATGTAAAACATACCTGGACAATACAAGCTGAAGTCTTTCAGATGACCACTTCGGTCATCTAAAGAAGTGGGCTGTGCCCACGAAAGCTCATGATACCAGCTACATATTTTGTTAGTCTTTAAAGTGCTACCAGACTATTTGTTTTTTTTTTAAGTTTTTCCTGTTACAGTCTAACTTGGCTACCCCTCTGAAGCTTTTGAAGTCTTTCACCACAAAGAATCATCTTTCCAGGAAAATCCATTTACAAAATAGGCATCTGCACATCCAAAATAAGAACACAACTAACTACAATTCCATAACTATAGTCAATTGTTATAACTTGCAGGCAGTGAGCCCTCTAACATATTTAATGGTATTTTTTGTTTTACAAAAGCAAAATTTCACTATCTATACATCTGCCTCCCGTTATACTGTTACATAAATGTATGCTCTATTGTTTTAAAATAATGTCTTAGAACTACAAACATGTTTAAAGTTTTCTTCCCTTAGCTCAAAATAGGATTAAAAAAGGTCCATATGACAAATCATGATTGTATTATTTGGGGGAAAAAAAAGTAATGAACAGAATACGAATGCTAAGTTTTGTTTTGTTTTTTACAGAAGAGAAAGCAAACACTCACAGATGTCTTAATACTACACCCTGTTATTGTATAAACCTAAATTACGCAGACTAGATAAATAATAGGGGATGGATGATTTGAACCAAACCTTCAATAGTGATTGTAAACAACATATTCTGTTTTTAACTTTTCTGGGCTTACATTCAACCCCCTCTCCCAAAATGGAGTTTTTCTTTCCAATAATTAAGACATCAAGAGAAGGCACTACATTTGTAGGGTTTCAAGTACATGCAAAAAAAATTCACAGATTTCCACAGGAAAACTGCCATACTCAATGCCAGCAAGCAGCTGATAAGAGTTTTGAACAGAAAACAGACAATAAACAGGATATTTTAAAAATAAAAGGTTAATTTGAAAACAAGTTTATGGAATGTCTGTCATAGTTCTAAGCCAAATATGTTTTATTGCAAAGGCCTGAATTTTCAACAACATTATAAATATTGTGCATTTTGAACCAATCTTCAGGATCTTAGGACTCTCAGTGCTCTAATATTAATGTAACATTTTAACAGCCTGATTCTGACTTCAGTAGTCTATGAGTTTTACAATGAACTCACTGAATGGAAGTCTGTCCCCAAAATATAAGAAGAGAAATGTATTTGCAATATTTTCTGATATTGTTGCTTCATGAACATATTCAAATGAAGGAGAAAAATGTATTTAATTACAGTAGTTCCCAAGTGTTTATTCTATGTTCAGAATGCTCAAACTTTTTAGCTGACTTCTCCAACTAGCTGAGACACATTACAAATACAGGCAGTCCCCGGGTTACGTACAAGATAGGGACTGTAGGTTTGTTCTTAAGTTGAATTTGTATGTAAGTTGGAACTGATACATATTGTAGGGGAAACTCTAGCCAAACATTTCTCCAGAGCTCAGTTTTATTCTCCCACACCTCACTTCCCTCAGTCCTTTATTCTCAAGCTGAGGTGTCTGCTGAGAAAAGCCACTCCGCATCTCCCTGGTCTGCTGGGGGGGGGGGGGGGGAGCGCTAGCTTCGCGTCTCCCTGGTCTGCTGGGGGGAAGCAGCTAGTGCGGGGTTGCCTCACCCCGTTTGTAAGTAGGGATCCATGTAACCCGGGGACTGCCTGTACAACACAAAGTAATCTCTGCAGGCAAGGGCCACAAAGATTCTGAGAAATACAGAAAGAGCTGTGGGTACTGCTCTACATCCTCTTGCAGATAGAGAAAAAGTTTAAATATTGTCTAATAAATGTAATAGATCTTATAATCAGCTACAAGTTCATTAGAAAGACAAACACTGACTTGCAAATGGAAACAAAGAAATTCAGAAGCATGGAAATTCACTGACTTATCTAACATTAAAACAAAAATATAAAAATACAGCATTAAAATAAAAATGGGCCAGGGAATGTTCCATAAGTTTTATTTTGGCATATTGTTCATGCAAAAGGAATCAACAAGTTCTAGTTATATAATTGTAATAAGATTTCTTCTGCAAACAATAGGCAACCTATTCTGTTTAGGAGCTTCAGGGGATAGCCAAGTTAGTCTATTACAGAAAAAAAAAAAAAAAAAAGGTCTGGTAGCACTTCCAGGCTCCTATGCTGCCTCATACAGCACAATTATTTCAAGTGGTATGCCAAGAGCTGCTGTAAAACTAGGTGTATTGTACAATATTCAGTATAAAGTTAGCTTGTGCAATTAGTTTATTGTAAAATAGTCTCACCCCTTAAAGCAGAATCTACAAAAGGTATGCATAGGTGTTTTTCTGTCTGTGGATACAATTAGGGTATTGCTGTGAAACAAATGCATGGTTTTACTGTGCACTACAGTAAACAGACATGAACAAGCCTGCAGAAAGAGACAGACCTCAAATAAGAGTCACTTAGTACCACCATCTTACAAAACCTCTCTTCTTCCCTTATTAGGTCTTCCTTTTTTTTCTTAAGACTCTTCAACCCCTTTTAGCATTAAGAAAGGTAGAACAGACAAAGACTGTGGGACAGAAAAAAGCTACACACACTGTTTTCTGGCCAGTATATGCCTAAATATTTCTATAATGCATCCAATATTACAATTAAGTTCATTGCATCACTGATCTTACAATACTTCAAAAAATGCTATTATTAGTTACTGACAAACTGATCCGTTACTTTTGTTAGCTGGTGGCACAAAAGATTTCAAAATATTATAAAAATAGTAATTCAGGAATATGAAAGATCACAGTTATATGCAGTGTGGTAAAATAAACAAGACCAGCTTGCTTCTAAAATTAGTCATTTAGAATATTTTACTATTAAAAATAATGAGATGATAGCTGCAAGACTTCAAGGAGAAAGATGCTTTCTTTTATATTTGTGCACTTACATACATGCAAAGTATGCACTGGAGATCCTAATACTATACAAATAATCCCTAGATACTATTTTACATTTGTTTTTAAATATTCCTTTGACTAAGTTATCTTAGTACTCAAACAAAAGAAACATCAGGCTAAATATGATACCAACAACAAACCTTGCAACCTAGTTTATTCCACCTGCAATCCTAATCCTTCTACTAAACTGAGCATAATCTTCAAAAAAATACATTCCTTATAGAAAAAACACTTAAGGAAAGTTTTCTTTCTGGCCACTGATGACCCCTCAGAAAGAAGAGAGACTGTAACTCTCAAGAGGCTTTTAGATTTTAATAATGAGCCACACTGAAAAGAGTTTTTAATTTTACAAATTAAGCCAAGGAAAAAAAATGCAATTTTATCATTTTAAAACTGCTGTTAAAAAGGATAACAATTTTAAAATTTGAAATTCAATTTGTGACACATAAGAATCACGTTTAAAATAGTAAATAAATAATATTTAATTTTCAACCCAATTATTACAAACCTTGTATTTAGCTTGGCTATCACAGTTCTTCCTGCAACATTGTTTTAACATGTATTATGCAGTAAACTTAGTAATAGGCTACAGCAGTTATGCACTAATTTGTCCAAATTATTCATTTTATATATTCTTTAAGCACATAATGCCTTCTGAAACAATGAAACATCATCGATGATGCATGAGTCGACATGCAACTTGAATATTCATCAGAACAGATAACATAAAAGGGATTGAATGTTTAGATATCTTTATTGTTGTCATTTCATTAGCGGTTCCAGTTTATCAATAGTCTTAAATAGTCAAATGAACCTGGAAATATGTAAAAATATATAGTTTTATGAATGAATACATGTTAATCTATATTTAACTTAGAAAAGATCATAATTCTGTCTTATTAGTTCAGTCATGCAACTGTACCAACCCTAACGAATTACATTTACTAGCTAACTAGCAATATGCACATTGAATTTTAAAAATATTGAGAGATAATTACTACTGTACCCACACAAACAAAGTCTCTGGCATACTTCGTATGCACCTGCAATGCAGTTGAGAACCCTACATTCCCACCTTCAGGGCTGCCAAAGCCCCTTGTCCTTCTATCTTATCATTCCTACCTCTGCTTTTGACAGTTTAATATAATACATTCAAAAAGCATATTATTATAATTTACTGTGAAATACAAACAGGAAAGTCTCATCCACCCCTACTGGCCCACCTTAGTTTTTAGGTTTCAAGATAAGCACACAGCAGTGAGGTGACTGGAAGATACTCCATTTCTAAAGGCGGGCTTTGCCCTTCTTGCTTCTAATTCCACAAATGACAGGCTCTCTCTAATGAAATACCACCTCACTTGAATAAAGATCCTACCCCACCCCACACTTGATATAATCCTTCCATCTTTTCTTTCTTCATCCACCCCATAGAGTCACTGCAACAGTAGAGGAGGAGAATAATGTTACTTCCCTAAAGCTCAAAGGCAACACTGTCCTTCATGTTCCTTCTTTTATTAGGTACCCCTGTGGTGTACCTTATATTGTAAGACAAGCAGTCATGCCATCTCCCCTCCCAGGGAAGAATTCAGTCAATCCACTGAAATGTATCTGTTTTCTAAATAGGAACAAAGAATTAAACAAATGCCTGTCAGTGGGGTAGCCAGGGAGTAACAGGGGAACAGAATAAATCCCCTGCTGCCAGCCTCCTATTCCACTGCAGACTGAAGCAGGGGTTGTAAAGGCTCACAAAAGGGGAAGGCAATCTTTTTGCTACAACACTGCAGTCCCCCGACAGACACCTTCATAGAGAAAAACTTAAAAAACAACAAATGGTAGCACTTTAAAGACTAACAAAAAATGTAGATGATATCAAGAGCGTTCATGGGCACAGCCCACTTCTTCAGATGACCAGAGTGTTGTACATAATTCCATCTACAGGTACAAAAGGATGGGTTTTGCCCATGAACGCTCATGATACCATCTACATCAGTGGTTCCCAAACTTTTCGGCGTCATGCCCCCCTTTTGATTTTTGAGAAATGCTCACACTCCTCCCTCCAGCAGCAAAACTTATTGGGGGGGAGGAAAATGGAACTGACCAGAGCAGAAAAACAAAAATAGCAGCGAAACTTAGGGGGGAGAATTGACCAGGGCGGGGGAGGGGGAGGTTGGGTCATCTCATACCCCCTCTGGAGTTTCTTCATGCCCCCCAATTTGAGAACCCATGATCTACAGGTTTTGTTTATCTTTAAAGTGCTATCAGAATATTTGTTGTTTTTTAAGTTTTTCCTGTTACAGACTAACTTGGCTACCATTCTGAAGCTTCATAGGGAAGATGGTCTTTGCCCTGTACACCTAGCTTCATTCTCTGCTGGGCGTGGGCAGAGGGAACCTTTTTTTCATTTATGCAGAGGAAGAACCCTATGTAAATTGAAACAGTGCTCAGCCCCCCACATGTTGGGAACATTAGTTGAAAGCCACTGTTCTATGGTAACAACAACCTTTTGCTGACCCCTTACTCAAGGTCTGTAAGTGCCCAAGGGTCTGCAGGTTCAGAGCCGCTGCTCTAATGAGAGTGGTAAGGGGATGTCTGACTTTCACCCCAACCTCAACCCCAACCAGGGCAGGAAAAATGTCCTCACCTGAAAAAGGGAAAGATACCCTTGCTCTCCTCCTCCTGTGCATG
This sequence comes from Pelodiscus sinensis, assembly GCF_052426305.1. Taxonomy (NCBI): domain Eukaryota; kingdom Metazoa; phylum Chordata; order Testudines; family Trionychidae; genus Pelodiscus; species Pelodiscus sinensis. Next base: position 28,603,653 of record NC_143085.1, on the reverse strand, counting down.
TGTGGAGAAAGGGGTTACATGTCCCCAGCCTCAGGCTCTCCCTCCCCAGGAACTGTGTATATGTTTAAGGGAAGATGACACACCCCATCTCCCCCAACTGGCCCATCAGAGGGAGAGGGGGCACGAGACACTCCAGCTCCCCCACCTCTCCCTGCAGGCATTCAGAGGGAAAGACACGAGGCATCCCGCCCCTACCTGTGCAGGGAGAGGGGGACACGAGACACCCCGACCACACCTGTTCAGCATGGGGGGTAGGACACGAGGCACCCCACCCCTCACCTGTGCAGGGAGGGGGACACGAGGCACCCCGCCCCCACCTGTGCAGGGAGGGGGACACAGGACACCCCACCCCCACCTGTGCAGGGAGGGGGACACAAGACACCCCACCCCCACCTGTGCAGGGAGGGGGACACAGGACACCCCACCCCCACTTGTGCAGGGAGGGGGACACAGGACACCCCACCCCCACCTGTGCAGGGAGGGGGACACAGGACACCCCGCCCCCACCTGTGCAGGGAGGGGGACACAGGACACCCCGCCCCCACCTGTGCAGGGAGGGGGACACAGGACACCCCGCCCCCACCTGTGCAGGGAGGGGGGACAGGACACCCCGCCCCCACCTGTGCAGGGAGGGGGGGACAGGACACCCCGCCCCCACCTGTGCAGGGAGGGGGGGACAGGACACCCCGCCCCCACTTGTCCGTGCGGGCCCCCGCCCCGCAGGCTGCAGCTCCCGGGGCGAAGTCCCCGCCAGGGTCCCTCGTGCCCAGCGTCCCCAGCCCCCGCGCGGCGACTTACCCGCTGCGGGTCGCCTCCCCGGGCCGGGCGGGGGCTACGCCAGAGCCTGGCGGCCAGACGGCTCCCCGGGGAGGGGGCAGGGCAGGAATGTGGGGGGGCGGCGCAGGCGCAGAGCCCAGGTGCGGCTGCAGAGACAGCAGTCCCGTTGCCATGGCAACAAGAGCACCGCTGTAATCAGCTACTGCGGCCGCTTTGTCGGCTCCCGCTGACCCGGTGCACTGAGCATGCGCGCTCGGAATGGACATGCGCGGTCCCCGCTGAGGTGGCTGTTGCCCTCACCCTTCCCTTACTTGTGTTCACAGTGCTGAAGGGGGGATGGCAGCGGGGGAATGGGCAGGGGCTGAGCAGGGGGCGGAAGCTGACTGGCCTGGGGGATCAAGCCACTCTTGGGGAGGCACAAGAGGGGCTGGAGGGGGAAGTCAGGCAGGGGGGGGGGTTGCCAGGTGTCGGTTTTGAGCCAGACAGTCCAGTAGTGGAGGAATAGTGATAGAAATGCAGCCCTGTTAGTCTGGTGGGTCTGGCCCACGGAAGCTCATCATCTAATAAACCATCTTGTTAGTCTTTAGAGTGCTACATTGTCCTGCATTTTGCTTCAGTATTTGAGGGTTCTGTCCGGGAAACACAGTGAGAAAATACCAGACTTATAAATGTCCGGTATTTTCTAATTAAGTACGTTTTATTGTTATCATGAGTAGCAGTACGAAGTTGCGTCCTGCTTGGACACACTGACACTGCGTAAGCATGTCCACCAGCCAGGCAGTACGCAACTACACAATAGATAGGAGGGGGACAGGGCCGGGGCAGGATGGAATCCCTGGGCCAGCCTCGCCCCTGTGCCCCACCAGACCGTGCGCAGGACGGGCAGCACCTCAGGATCTGCATTTGCCTGGGCGAGCCCTGCTTCTCCCAACCCCCTCCCAGCCAGTCCTGCTAGGGTTGCCAGGTGTCCGGTATTCTATCGGACAGTCCAGGTTTTGCACCCTCTGTCCGGTAAAAAAAAATTCAGAAAATACCAGACATGCTGGGCGCTGGATGGAAGCCTGGTGATGGTGGGGAGAGTGGCGGGGAGGTGGGGCCGCAATTGACACAGTTGGCGCTGGGAGCCTGTGGGTAGCGTGCAAAAGCCAGCCACTCCCCCTGCCTGGCTTCTGCATGCAACCACAGGCTCCCAGCACTGATTGTGGCTCTGCCTTCCAGCTGGGAGCCTGTGGTTGCGTGCAGGGGAGGGGGAGTGGTTGGGAGGCGAGGCGCAATTGGCGCTGGGAGCCCTCAGCTGATTGCATCTGAGGAGGAGTGGTGCCTTGGAAAGGAGGAGAAGCCCTGTCCCTGCTCCTGAGCACTATTCAAGCACGTTATTACGCCGTAGTCCAGGAGAGAAGCCCGCAGGTGCTTTGTAGTTGCGTTTAGGCGCCTTCCATGGGCTCTCAGCCAAAACTGACTCGGGTGGAATTTCTGCTTCTTCCCACTGGGACACCCAAAGACCTGGCTATGGGGGAGTCACCTTCCTACACATGGTTGCCCCTCTCCCCCCGCCCTGCCATTGTGTTTCCCCGGAGTCTGCCTCTCTCTGCTTTGGGTAGTAGGTGGATGCTTTGCAGAGCAGGCTCTGCTGCCTCCCCTTTTGTTCCCAGCTTGGCGGCTCTCGGTAATAGCCACACAGGATGTGTGTTCGGTGTGGGTGGTTTTTTTTTTTTTTTTTTCCTCGACAAATTTTTAGCCCGTGTGTTCAGTAGTTTTTGGGAGACCATCTGGTAACCCTAAGTCCTGCTCCTCCCAACTCCCTCCCAGCCAGCACTGCTTCCCTCTGGCCGGTCATCCCCCCCATCTCCACCGTCCAGCCCCACTCTCCCCAACCCCCTCCCGGTCAGCCCTGCTTCCCATCGGCCAGTTCCGCCCCCATCTTCCCCAGACAGCCCCGCTCCCCCGACTTCCTCCTGGACAGCCCCGCTCCCCCCAACTTCCTCCCGGCCAACCCCGCTACCCTCCCAGCCAGTCTCCCACCCCAGATCAGAGATCAAGTGTGCCCGGTATTTTTTTCAAACCATCTGGTAACCCTACAGGGGAACCCCTACACAGGGAGGGGGTAATAGTTACCTCAGCAGGATGAGCCACCTGCTGAGGGTGCAAAATCAGGAAGAAGAAGGGGCCAAGAGGGAATGCCTGGAGCACAAGCAATCTTCCTGGCTGTGCTGTGAAAGGCATAGCTGACCTAACGCATTGGTTCTCACTGCTAGCCCCACTGCGCCTCTCTAGTTGTGCTGCTACATGCACAGGAGACAGAATGCTGTAAAACACCCGACATGCAGCGTTTGAGGGAGCATGTAACATTTTGAATATTTATATTTTCATATGCATCCCTGTGCAAAGTGGGAGGGGGAGGTGATACAGTTCATCAGAGCTAAACTGCATGTGGATGAGTGCTGAGTGCATCAGGAGTCTGGATGCGTGGATGTTTGGTGGGCAGGTGTGAAGTGCAGCAGATACTTCCCCTGGACAGGGTGGTGTCCAAATTATGTTGGCAGTGATGGGGTTCATGTGGGTATGGAAAATAGTTTTGGGGTACTGGCTGCAGGTCATGCTGCTATTCCATTTGCAATGCGTGCAGCTCCTGCAGTGTGTCCACTTGCTGCTCCATAATATTAGGAGCCACTCCATGTTCTCCTTACACTCCTTCCTCTCACTGTCCCTCTGCTCCGGGAATTCTTTTTGTTCCGCAGCAGCCTGATACTGGATGTCAAACAAAAATGCCTCTCAAGTGCTGCATGAGTGCTTTCTGGCCTTTTTAAGCCTCTCCACAGGCATTTGCACTTCAGATCTGCATGCCCAGATAAGCTCTCTAGATAAACCACCACAACAAGGAGCAAGGATAAAGTGCTGGGGGGCCAGCATGGAGACTATGGTGTAGTAGTAAGTTGTGACAGGTCTCCAGCAGACAATGCCTGTCCTTATCTCTTTGGTCATCTGTTTGAACTCTACTGAACCACTCTCAGTCAACCAATCCTCAGACCTGCCTTTTGCATTCTTTTTGAAATTTCCCTTCCTGTTTGCTTGGTGACACAAGGTTTCTTCTCAGTGCATCTCTCCCACTGGCCATGCTTGTTCCATGCACAAGTAGATTCCCTATTTGGACCCGCATGAAGGTGCTGGACCCCATCAGTATTTGGGAAGAGGAGGCAGTCAGTGAGCTCTAGCTTTAGGAATTATGATTCCTATGGGCAAATTTCAAGATGCATGACCAAAAGGGACCATGACTGGAATGAGCTGCAGTGCAGGGTCAAAGTGAAGGAGCTGTGAAACTCCTACCACAAGGTTCAGGAAGCAAACCACAGCTCCAGGGCTGTGCTCATGACCTGCCAGTTCTACAAAGAGCAGTGTGACATACCTGGAGGCAACCTTGCCTCCACTCTAAAGACTTCTGTGGATAACTTGGGGACTCCGAGGTCATCCTACAGTGGACTGAGCCAGGGAAAGAAGTCGTGGATGAGTGTGCTGAAGGAGAGAGAGACCCAGAGCCAAGGGAGGACTCGGGCAGCTGCACATGCTTGCAGTCAGGAGCAGTTTTGTACCCTGATGAGACTCTGGAGGATGTGTCTGGTAAATGGGTTGGGTCTCTGGAAGCACTCAAGCGAGTTTCCAGAAGCAGGTGGGTTACAGAAAAGAAACATGGTTTTGTTGCTGCTCACAAAATGCTGCTGAGATGTGAACAGGGCGCTGATACAATCTTACTTTGCAGTGATCTGCCTCACAGATCTAATTGAAAATGTCATGCACTTGCTGGCCCACGCATCTGCACAGATTTGCTGGCAGCGCTAATGTGCTCTTTGTCCCCTGAAGGCTGACATTCCCTCACCATATGATCCATCATCTATAGCCAAGCCCTTTGATATAACCGCATCCGCATCTAATCTCACTGACAGAGACCAGAAACTTCAGGATCTCTACCAAGCATTTATAAACCTCAACTACCCACCCGGAGAAATAAAAAAGCAAATTGAAAGAGCCAGACGAATACCTAGAAACCATCTACTTCAAGACAGACCCAAGAAAACCAACAATAGAACACCACTTGTCATCACCTACAGCCCCCAACTTAAACCTGTCCAACACCTTATCAATAAACTACAGCCTATACTGGAACAGGACACTAAACTCCAAGAGGCTCTGGGAGACAGACCATAGTCTCCTATAGTCAACCACCTAACCTCAAGATGATTCTTACCAACAACCACAGGACATACCACACTAATACCAACCCTGGTACCTTTCCTTGCAACAAACCCCGGTGCCAGCTTTGTCCACATAATCACTCTGCTGATACCATTATTGGACCTAACCAAATGAGTTATAAGATCAAGAACACATATTCCTGCTCATCCAGAAATATAATTTATGCTATCATGTGCCGAAAGTGTCCGTCTGCTATGTACATTGGACAAACGTCTCAGACACTTCGCCAAAGAATCAATGCCCACAAAACAGATATTAGACAGGATCACAAAGAAAAAACAGTTTCTTGCCATTTCAACCAGAGAGGACATTGTTTCAATGACTTGATTACCTGCATCCTGCTTCAAAGACCTTTCCAGAACACACTTGAAAGAGAATCCTCTGAACTGTCATTCATACTTAAATTTGACACTTTACGCATAAGTTTAAACACAGACATTAATTATCTTACCCATTACAAAGATAGCTTCCCCAATTATCACCTCTAACATCATTAGCTCACAGACATTTACCACCCCCCCCATTCCCCTTCAGTTCTGAAATTTGATTTGTCCTTTTCATGTGTTCATTTTTTTAATTGTATCCTTTGGTATATATGGTTGTGACAATTTTCTTCCACTATTTGATCTGAGGAAGTGGGTCTGGCCCACGAAAGCTCATCACCTAATAAACCATCTTGTTAGTCTTTAAAGTGCTACATAGTCCTGTTTTTTATTCTCTCACCATGTGCCATCAGCAGGAGGCCAAGCTGTGCAAAGAAAAGCTGTGTATGGTCCCAGACAGAACCCACAGTTGAGTAAAAGAACTTCCTCTGCTTCCCTGCTCATCCGAAGCAGTGGAAAGTCTTCCAGAATCGACACAGCCCATTACTATTACAGCTCTCCCCTCCCCCGGCTTAGTGCCTTCCACAAGTCACACCTGCATAGAGTACTGTACTGGATTGCGCGAATGAAACTTTCTGTCATGGGCGTCAGTTAAGGCAAGCCCAAGCCCTGCCCCTTTTGCCTGAGGCTGTACCCCTGGAGCCAAGCCCCTCCCATCCCAGCCCAATTCTGCCTGGCTATTGTAAAGGCCCAGCCCTCCCCAGCAGTCAATGAAAGCCATGTTGCCCCACCATGGTCCCATCCCCCTCCACAACAGCCAAGCTGCTGAGGGAGACAGCCTTCCTCGGGGACCAGGGAGAGCTGGGCTTCCACGCTGCTTTTCCAGCCTTCCCCGGGGACCAGAAGGAGCCGGCTGCTGCATTGCAGTTTCAGCCTTCCCCCGCGGCAGCCCCAGCCTTAGGGAGTTGATCATGTAGGCAGTTTTGGGAAGGCAATGCCTTCCCTTGCCTACATTACCTGACTGTCCATGCCCCCTGTTTCCCATCACCAATGGTTTGCCTGGCCCTGCTGGTGAACTCACCATTGTGGGGTTCCTATATCTTATTTATAATTGCTCCAGGACATTAAATCGGAGCTAGATAAGTGAACAGTGCAAATGCTGGGGCATTGGAACAGAGCTGGGTCTAGTGTTAACAATGGGCCTTCTGTAATATATTGCAATTGTCCCTTGTAAGAGCTTGTCTGGGCATGCCAGTCTGAAGTGCTAATGCCTGCAAAAAGGCTCAAAAAGGCCAGAAAGCCTCCATGCAGGATTTGAGAGGCGTTTTTGCTTGACATCCTGTGTCACGCTGCTGTGGAATAGAAAGAGTACAGTGAGAGGAAGGAGTGTAAGGAGAACACGGAGCAGCTCCTAAACATTATGGAGCAGCAAGTGGACACACTGCAGGAGCTGCTAGCATTGCAGACGGAGCTGCTGACCAACCTGCAGTCAGTGTCCTAAAACTGTTTTCCATACACACATGCACCCTGTCACTGTGGAGCCAGTGTGGAGCTAGTGCACACTCAGTGCCTTGCCAGTGTTGACACCTCAGAACTTTAGCACTGAGAGCTGATTTATTCTGCAGTAACTTACCAGTGTAGACATGGCCTGTCTGTGTCCATAGCAATATTACTGAGTACATCTAAAAAAAATTTTCACAATATTTTTAGTAATATCAGGTACAGGTCATGGTCAATAAGAAACATTCACAGAAGCCAGTAACCTGTCCTTGACTATCATTCACTAGAAATATCTTGCAAAAATGAGTATGTACTGGTGAGCTATGAAGCTGGTTCTGAGTCCCTCTCCCCACCATGTGTTTAAATTAATGGAGATTGCCTGTCTCCTAGAACTGGAAGGGACCTTGAAGGTCATTGAGTCCAGTCCCCTGCCTTCACAGCAGGACCAAGTATCATCCCTGACAAGCTTTTGCCCCCAAATCCCTAAATAGCCTATACAAGGATTGAACTCACAACCCTAGGTTTAGCAGGCCAATGCTCAAGCCACTGAGCTATCCCTCCCCTGCTATAGAGGTAAGGTATTCTTAAGGTCTCTAACTAGCCCTACACAGGAATTTCTGGGGTATATGTACTTTTTTTTTTTTTAATAAATGTAGACTGCAAGAGTTCAAATGCACCCCCTCGTGCTCTCCCAAGTAAGTGTGCTCCAGCTAGCCAGAGAAAGGCAGGTTGGCTCTCTACCTGAGGAAGCTGGCCAGGAGAAGGCTGGGACTGATTTTCCCCCTCCCTCCTGCTCCCTCAGGAGCAAGGCCCAGCCCCGTCCCCAGTCTTGCTCCAGGGGGAGAGAGGGAAAAATCAGCCCTAGCCTTTCCCATCTGGCTGGAGCATGGGGGACAGAGGCTGGGGCAGTGTGCTTCTCCTGCCTTCACCTTGGTGGGGGGGGGGGAAGGTCTTCACTTCTTTTGCATCCCCTCTATGTACAAGCCTGTCTTGGGAGCCCTCACCTTTGGCACTTGGAGTGCTAGAGTGGGGAACAGCCTTGACAGTAAATTCCACAGGTAACCAATCAAAAAACCAGCCACTGATTAGAACAATACAATTGCAAAATCTGTGCATATTATATCCATAGAGGAACAAGTTTTTATAGCTCTGTATTGACGCAGAAATTTGAATGCTTGTTTTTGAAAACATCTTGATACAAAATTGGAGGATTGCTATTTGTGTTGCTACACCTGGCATGCTTTTGAGTGCAAATATCTGCCTGAGAGCTGGGTGTCCTCTCCCTCCCAAGTGTGCATGCACCTGAGTAGGTGCGAATGCACATGCATCTGGGTACGCCCTTGCATGCGTGGATGCACACACAACAGTGTGTAAGAGCTGAGTGTGCCTATCTTATAAAGCCCCTACTATTAGGGCTATCTCTATAAAATCAGGAAGTCTAGTTATCCTAGCACATACAAACAAACTCCATAGCACTCACACATGCTTAAATACTGGGATGATGCTCAAGTGCTAGGTGAAATGGACCAACAGAAGAACCTGGATGGCTAGATAGCAGCACTGTATCAAGCAGATACAGACCTGCACTCTCCTCTCATCTCCTCTCCATCCTTCTATTTCACAAAGGATATTTTCTCAGGTAAGGCAAAGCATTTTATTCCACTTCTTGCAGACTTAACTCTAAAGGACCAAATTCATCCCTTTTGTAGATTCTATTGGCCCTGGCTGCACATTTGTCCCACCACTAATTTTGATTTTGAACAGCTCTGCCTAATTATAATCAATGCATCGTTAGTTGGTGCTTGAGAACCCAGCAAGAGGGCAGGCGGCAAAGTAGGGAACCATTGAGTAGGGCTGGTTCTTCACCATAAGGGATTGCAATGGGAATGAAGCATCTTGCTTCCTTTGATAGTTTTGAAAATCCCACAAGGTACCTAAATACCTTTGTACGTCTGACCCTGTGTGCACTTCAGCAAACAAGAACATTCTTAGCAACTGGAGAACAATTATTATAGATCTCACTTCTCTTACATTTCAGAAACAGTAACTGATTAATTTATCCAACATCCCTGTGAGGCAGCAAAATATTATTTCTTCTCCCTCACATATAGGAAAACTGAAGCACACAAGTGACTTTTCTTGGCTAAAGGCCACAAATTGAATCAGTGGCAGAGCCAGCAATTGAACCCCAAGGCTGAGGTTTTGCCTACACTACAGGGCTCTCTCGGAAAAAGGTACACTGGGCCAAATTTTGGAAAACCCTCCTCTTTCGGAAGAGCCCTTCTTCCTCGTGGGAGGAGGAAGACAGGGCTTCAAAAAGAGCGCATCTGCTCTTCCGTTTTTTTTTTTTGTGGAAGAGCAGATGCATTCCCTGGATATGGCAGAGTTTTTCTGGGATACCTCCAGTATCCCGGAAAAACCTCGTAGTATAGACATAGCCCCAGTCTATTAGAGCATCCTTCCTTTCTGTTTTATCTCAGATCTTCTTAAGCAGCTTGCTCTAAACAGCATCACTGACACAGCAGGTTGGGCTGAACTTAGGAATGTTAGATGAATGGGCCAGGAAGCTGACTCTTAGGCAACTCCTGCCAGAAGACAAATGAACTGACATTTGAATCATCCTGCAGCAAATGCAAGAATGCTGTTAGATTCAAGGTTACTCCCTAGTAATGTAGCACAACAACTATACAAGTGAAAAAGGAAATACAGGCAGTCCCCGGGTTACGTACAAGATAGGGACTATAGGTTTGTTCTTAAGTTGAATTTGTATGTAAGTCGGAACTGGTACATATTGTAGGGGAAACTCTAGCCAAACATTTCTCCAGAGCTCAGTTTTATTCTCCCACACCTCACTTCCCTCAGTCCTTTATTCTCAAGTTGAGGTGTCTGCTGAGAAAAGCCGCGCCGCGTCTCCCTGGTATGCTGGGGGGTGGGGTGCTAGCTTCGCGTCTCCCTGGTCTGCTGGGGGAAAGCAGCTAGTGCGGGGTTGCCTCACCCAGTTTGTAAGTAGGGATCCGATGTAAGTCGGATCCATGTAACCCGGGGACTGCCTGTATGGTCAATTGGGTCTTCAATCCTGAAATGTACAATCCTTGGCCAGGGAGATATCCTTGGAAGTAGAAAAGGGAGGATTCAGCACAGACACACTCAGGAAGTTTAATGTAAATGTGCTTTTTCCCTTTATTTTTACACATTTGAATAGTTCCCACCTATTGTGTAGCTAAATGAAAAATAAAGGGAGCACATTTTTTAAATAAGAGATTTTTTTTGTCCCCTCCTCCCTCAGTTTTGACCTACTTGAACTTTAGGTGTTATCTTCTGCAGTGATGTACCAAAATATCCCAAAAGAATCATTTTAAGGTCTATCCTAACCTCTCTATTCTTCAGTTTCTCCATGTGTAAAGTGGGACTACAATGTAACTGACAGGGTGCTGAAAAGCTCAATGTCTGCAAACCTCTTGAGAGGAGCCTCATAAATGGGAGTATAAAGCAGTATTATGTACAGCCAACTAAATTCCCTTTGCACATAGAACTAGACTCCTGGCAGTCATGGCTCCGCCTCACAATACAAAATGCTAGAGGTGTTCAGTATTTCAGCTTTAATCTGGACCAATTCCTAACACGGCAGTGTTCAATAATCAGACCTCCTCATAAACTAACTCAGTATTGCAGTGATTCGGTTTCCCTGGTAAACAGTAGGTGGCACAAATGTTACACAAAGGCCTTTTGTATCTCCAACTAGTTTTACTTGTAGAATGGGATGGAAACTGGCATGATGCCTGTGGAGGTGGCTGTGCGGTTTAAAGGATCAGCTAATTACGGGGGTAGGCAGTGGATCCTGTAGGAAGGTGGAGAGGGTTGAAGATGATCTCTTTGTCTTGCATTTGTCTCAGATTCCCTGAGCTCCATGTGACGGCTCAACTAGTAATGATACAAGAGGATATCTTCAAAGCCACAAACAGCAGGGAATTACCCAACCCACATTAACTTTCAGTGCCGTTGAAAAATCACCTCCTAGGAAACAGTGATAAATGCAACCATCTCTTTCTCTTTATAGCATATTAAATTGAAAAGGGGATAAACAATAGCAAAGATAGAACATAAGAACATACGAATGGTCATACTGGAAGATGGGTGCTGCATCAGGGTCAGCGACATGAAGGGGGACCATAAAAACCATTATCCATCCAATTCAGTATGAAGAATGTTTCTGCTCTAAAATCTGTAGTGACAAGATACATAATGGGCCTATTTCTGTTCCCTGCTATGCCAAACTAAATCCTCAACACGTCTAATGATGTCAACCCAATTATTTCCTGTTTAAACCCGTGTCACTGAGATTAGAATGTGGCTCAGTAGAATGTGTGCTACAGATTCACAATGATATACGTAAGAACAGAATTTGGGCTTATATAACCACAAGAGTACAACCTACAGCTGGCTTCACCTAACTACATTTTCATTTAATAATTATTAACAATGCAAACATCACTGAGGCTATGTTTATACTGCAAGCCTCTTTCAAAAGAGGCTATTTCAAAAGATATTTTCGAAAAAGCCTCTTTCAAAAAAGAACGTCTAGACTACAACCAGTACTTTCAAAAAAGCAAGCCGCTTTTTTGAAAGAGAGTACCCAAGCAGTCTGGATGCTCTCTTTCGAAAAAGCACAGTTTGCATTACATAGCGCCTTTTTTGGAAAGAGCACTTTCAAAAAAAGGCATCCTTCCTCGTAAAACAAGGTTTTCTGCGGTCAAAAAAACTGCTGCATTCTTTTGATTTACTTTCGAAAGAACGCAGCAGCAGTCTAGCTGCAGGGGAAGTATTTCCGAAAAAAGGCCACTTTTTTCAAAAAAACCCTGTAGTCTAAGCACACCTTGATAGATACTAGCCACATAGCTGTCATGGGTCCTGTGTAACCCCAGTGTGTTTGAGATGAGATACAGAACTACATCAAGTATAAACTAGAACCAAATATTAAAAATTGCAATCAAGACTATTCGGTTTGGCTTAACGATTTTGCTATCTGGTATCAATAATCATTAGTTAGAAGATTATGGGGCTAAATTATTTTATCAGTTAATTTCACTCAAGCTGTCAGCTTCAATGCAGAGTTACAGCGAAGGCCAGGATTTGGGCCCTGCACTGTACAATAAGTGGAGTAATAGCTATCAGATGTTAACGAATTGCTCACAGCATGGGAGGGGAAAGCGAGAGCTCTGAAAATGTCCAGAGAAGTCCATTTTGTGGAGTGAGGTTGGTTTCTTTGTACTGTCCTTGAAAAAAACGGGGATGGTTCCAAGGTTTTATTTGCAGATGAGGGGATAAAAAAGAAGCTATACATAAGGTGGGGGCAGGGACAGTTTTTTTGTTCTTTGTTCATACTGTGCTTAGCCGAGTGCCTGAGCCTGAAATAGGGCTTCTAGACTCTACAGCAGTGATGGGCAACTTACGCTAGTGAGTGGCCCACATGAGCGCTCTTTCAGCTCAGTGGGCTGTAAGGTTGTTGTAATGAAGATGGTCTCCCAGGATAGGACAGCTTTGCTAACTGTGTTTGCATACCTAGAATTTGCAGTCTGTGCCGATTGAACCATAGCAGCGCTTTGTTTGGATGTGGAGAGAGCGCACAGCTCTCAATGTCAATGTGGTGTGCAATCAGCATGCACCTCACTTCACGTACCCTTGCTTTATATGCGTATCACTTTAGCAATACTGATAGGGAAAAAAACTACATGGGCAGAAGTTGGAGGAATCTGGTAACTTTGCTCATTAGCAATGGTAAGAAAAATAGCTTGCAGGCCACATAGAGAACCCTGATGGGGTTCCACATATAGAACCTGGGTGGGAGGTGGACTCACACAAATGCACCTCTGAACCCCTTGGTCCTCACTGATCAAGGACAACTGCTGTGATTGGGGTATGGTGAGGGAGCAGAGAAGGACACAGAAAAGGAACTTTTGGTTGTAGAGCTCAAGAATATGAGGTAGAAGGCCCTGCATCATGAATTCTGGGGTGGGTGTCCTGCTCATAGTTTTATGATTTTGAATCATGCTTGTGGCATGTTTGCTAATTAATGTTGGGTGCTTTCCACCTTTCATTAAAAGTTTATTTTCTATACTCAGACTCTGTCCTTGCGGATATGTCTAGACTGTAGGCTTCTTTCAGAAGAAGCTTTTCCGAAAGAGATCTTCTGAAAAAACTTCTTCCTAAACAGAGAATCCACACCGCCAAAGCACACTGAAAAAACAATCTGCTTTTTCAAAAGATAGAGTCCATACTGAATGGATGCTATCTCACATATAAACTTTGATTACTATGGGTGGAATAGCCACCAGGGCACCTGTATTTTTTCCTCTTTCCTCTTCTTGCAAAAGAACTCTCTCTTCCTCATCCACACATGCCTTTTTGCGAAAGAGCTCTTTCAGAAAAAGGCTTCTTCCTCATAGAAAGAAGTTTACCAATGTCGGAAAAAACCCTCTGTTCTTTTGATTTTCATTTGAAAGCAGGCGATTGGAGTGTGGACGTAATTGCAGTTTTTCCAAAAAAACTCTGTAGTGTAGACATACTCTGCGAGTGGGGAAGTATTGCCTCCCAGAGGCACTCCAGGGTGGTATGAATTTCCCACATTAGTGAGTGGGATCTCAAGTTGGTTTTATGTTGTGATGTTGAAAAGGAACCACTAGATATTGAACACAGTGCTGATTGCTGGTGGTTCCACCAGGCAGTTTGGTGCAACATTAGGGGCTCAAGAATGGAAGCTGGCGCAAGGCTGTTAGGAAAGAGACACATACTTTTCAGAATATAACACTGGCCTCTGAGTAGGGTTGCCAGGTGTCCGGTTTTGAACCAGACATTCCAGTATTTGAGCTTTCTGTTCGGGAAACAAATAGAGAAAATATAAATAAGAAAATATAAATGTCTGGTATTTTCTAAATAAGATGTAATGTAGATTGTGATGTCATGTCAAGTGTGTCCAGTATTTTTGTTGAAACCGTCTGGCAACCCTACCTCTAAGCAGCACAATAAAGATCTCTTTCCTACAATTTTGCCTGATGCATCTCTTATTGCTAATGAAACAGAATGTAGTCTCCAAGTACAGGAACATATGCCAAGGATAGCATATTGAAAAAAGCCTCCTGAGTCGCTATTTGTCTTGCAGTGGGATATTTGAGAACGTCAGTATTTGTTTTTAGAACAGTAATATCTCCAAACAGGTCTGCATGACCTTGCTCTGAATTTGTACACTGAGATCACCTGGCAGGAGCTCTATACATTTATAACATCTCATGCTTCCCAGAAAGCTCATTTACTGTAAGCAAATCACATATGCAAGTGAGCTGACCTAATTCTCTGAAAGTAAAATATTGCAGGATTCGACCCATAGTTTGTGGCTAGGTGCTGAGATTCTTTGGCTCCCACTGCTTGTTGAGAAATCCAGAGTGTTTAGCTTACTGCGGGAAGTGCTCAGCATCTTGTCAGATCAGTTCCTAGAACATTCTGTCATCTTTACCAACAATATACTTAGCAAATCCATTACTTTTTGGTACTAATTTATGAAATGGCCTTTAGCCAGGATGCCATGACTGGCCATATCACCTCTTGTTTATACTGGCTGGGATTTTCAAAGGAATCTCGGATAGTTAGATGCTTTTTCCTGGTACATTTCAGTGGGAATTGGGTACTTAAAAGAATTAGGGTTCTTTGGAAATCTCTTCTGCTCAACTTAGACAAAATGACTGTAAAAAACAAAGACTGAAATACCTACAAGTCACAGGGACAGGCTATACTTTTCAGGGCAAAACAAAGGTTTCAGACATGGGCCAGAAACCCACCATGACTTGTCAAGATCTTTTATTTAAACTCCAGTTTGTGCAGGGACATGAGCACTGACACATCCTCATACTTGTGCCTATGTTCTATTCACTATTTATTCAAGATAAAGATAAAGGTCAGAGGACCCAGCATTTGGAGAGCAACACATATATGAAGAATGGAGTCCATTTTTTCCAGGCCTGCTGGGAACTAGCAACAGCATTTCTTTCACTAGACCTGCTGATATGCCTGTAAAATCAAGGCACGATTCTCCCTTTTGGGTCAGTGATACTGAGGGTTTGAAGAAAGAAACTATTTCACAGGGGGAGATGTACCCTGCAGCTAAAAAATTGTTTAACTTATCAGCATCAGGAAACCTACATTGAGATTTGACAGTTCTGCATATCCAGTCTAAGGCTGTGTTTATTCTGGACTTCTTGGCTCTGTCTGCAATAGGCTTTTTTTTTTTGGATCATTTTCATATTATTGCTGTCGCAGATTCAGCTCCCTCCAAAAATTGTGGTGGTGGTGGTCACACCAGTACACTAGAAGTTGCCAGTCATTTCACCACTGGGTTTCAATGACATAGTGGTTAAAAAGCTGATGGACAGTTTATATTCCTACTCCCCTCACTGGGTACTAATTTAAATCACTGGGCTCTATGGCTGCTGTACCTTTTGCCCCCCCCCCCCATTGGTGACCCCGAGGAAAGGCATCTTGTTGGCTAGAAAAGCAGAGTTTTTAAAATCTCTCTCTCAACTCTTCCATAAGAACATAAGAACGGCCATACTGGGTCAGACCAAAGGTCCATCTAGTCCAGTATCCTGTCTGCCGACAGTGGCCAATGCCAGATGCCCCAGAGGGAGGGATCACAACAAGTAATCCTCGCGTGCTCCCTCCCCTGTCACCCACCTCCAGAGAAACAGAGGCTAGGGATACCATTCCTACCCACCCTGGCTAACAGATTCATGGAGGTTAGGTCCATCAATGGCTATCTAGCTCTTTTTTTGAACCCTCTTAAAGTCCTGGTCTTCACAACATGCTCTAGTAAAGAGTTCCACAGACTGACTGTATGTTGTGTGAAGAAATATGTCCTCTTTCTGGTTTTAAAACCTGCTACCTATTATTTTCATGTTGTGACCCTTAGTTCTTATGTTTTGGGAAGGAGTAAATAACTCTTCTTTATTCACTTTTTCTATACCAATCATGATTTCATAGACCTTTATCATACCCCTCATTAGTCGTTCCTTTTCTAAGCTGAAAAATTCCAGTCTTATTAATCTCTCCTCATATGGCAGCCATTCCAAACCTCTAATCATTTTTGTTGCCCTTTTCTGAACTTTCAGTGCCAAGATATTTTAAAATGCAGGACGATGTAGCACTTTAAAGTACTTCAGCTACCCCAGACTAACACGGCTACATTTCTATCACTATTCTACATGCAAGATATTTTAAGATGAGGTGACCATATCTGCATGCAGTATTCAAGATGTGTGTGTACCATGGATTTATAGAGATGCAATAAAGTATTCTGTCTTTCTATCTATTCCTTTCTTAATGATTCCTAACATTCTGTTTGCTTTTATGACTGCTGCTGCACATTGAATGGTTGTTTTCAGAGAACTATCCACAGTGGCTCGAAGATCCCTCTCTTGAGTGTTAACAGTGGTCTTATATATCCCTATCATCCTTTTAGCACCTGCAGGAAAGTACATAGCCTGTGGCGAAAGAATAGAGGGTGAAGCCCCTGGCTGTGCCCCTCCCCCCAGTGGGTGACTTTGTCACATCTCTTCTCATCAGTTTCATGCATCTTGGTATTGGCGGTTAGCTTTTGAAATGTTCAGTGTATATGTCCCATGACCACCAACCACCTCATAAGGCTTGCATATTTTCTCCTGATGCCTCAGGCTCTCAGTACTGACTTGCTGTGGGGGTCCTACACACATATGGCCCTCACTCGCTTGGCTTGGATCAAAACATTGTAGCCCTGGTCTTTCAAGGTGTTTGTCAGTTGTGCATACTTGTCCAATTTCTGTGCTCAAGCCTCATGGAAGGCTGGGGTCTGGCTTTCAAAGGGTATGGTCATGTCCTCCATAATGACTCTCTTTGCCTCCTCATTGGTCACCACGATGTCCGTTCTCAGGAGGCTGTCTATACCACAGATGATGGAGTCCAGAATGATGCTGCACAGGGTCGGCAACTGGGCTTTCATTAGCCAGTCCTGGATGGTGTTGTGGTGAAGTTGCAAGGCTCTGGAGTGAACTTGGCATTTGCACAGGACGTGGGGCAGGGTCTTGTTGTCAAACCCATACCTCCTGCACCTCTTGTCACGGTCACCGTGGTGGATGGCTCCATTGAGGGGGACACAGTTGACGCAGGCCCAGTGGACAAATTGCCAGTCCGCAAAATAGGTGAAAAGCTGCCTTCATGGACGAAGAGGTTGCTCATGTCCCACTTGCTGGCCATTTTGAAGACCTTACCCTGGTCTGGCTTCTTCTTCAAGTTGTCCATGTAGTGGCAGAGGGTGGTTTCTTTAAGGACCCTTACAAGCACGGTCCTGGCTAGTGGCATGACAGTAGTGGATTTTTTGTGTGGTTTTGATGCATGGTATCAGGACTCAGCTCCTGACGTTCCTGATATTCCGCTGCACAGGAAAGATAGAAAGTATGGCGAAAGGCCACCTTGCTTCAACCAGGAGATCTTGCATGTCTAAAAAAAAAAAGGAATCATATAAAAAGTGGATACTATATCAAATAACAAAGTATGAATATTAGCAAATAATACAGGTATGAAGGGACAAGATTAGAAAAGCAAGGACAGAAAACAAGCTCAAAGTAGCTAGAGCCATAAAGGGTAACAAGAAGACATTGTATAAATATATTAGAAACAAGAGGAAGACCAAGGACAGGGTAGGCCCATTGCTCAGTGAAGAGGAAGAAACAATAATAGGAAACTTGGAAATGGCAGAGGCGCTTAATGATTCTTTGTTTCAGTCTTCACCAAGAAGTCTGATGATGAAGGAATGCCTAACATAGTGAATACTAGTGGAAATGGGGTAGGTTTAGAAGATAAAATAAAAAAAGAGCGAGTTAAAAATGATAAAAGTTATTTGTCTTTAAGTCACTAGGGCATGATGAAATGCATCTTGGAATACTCAAGAAGCTATCTGAGAAGGTATCTGAGCCTTTAGCTATCTTTGAAAAATCACTGAAGACTGGAGAGATACTAGAAGACTAGAAAAGGCCAAATATAGTGCCCATCTATAAAAAGGGCAATAAGAACAACCCAAAAACTACAGACCAGTCAGTTTAACAGAAGTGCCAGGAAAGATTATGGAGCAAGTAATTAAGGAATTCATCTGCAAATATCTGGAAGAAAATCCATGCTGGTAGGTAACAGCCAGCATGGATTTGTAAATAACAAATAGTGTCAAACCAACCTGATAGCTTTCTTTGATGGTATAGCAAGTCTTGAGGATAAGGGAGAAGCAGTGGACGTGGTATAACCAGACTTTAGTAAGGAATTTGATACGGTCTCGTATGATCTTTTTATCAATTAACTAGGCAAATACAATCTAGATGGAGCCACTATAAGATGGGCGCATAACTGGCTGGATAACCATTCCGAGAGAGTAGTTACTAATTGTTCTCAATCATGCTAGAAGGGCATAACAAGTGGGGTTTTGCAGGAGTCTGTTTTGGGACTGATTCTAGTCAACATCTTCATCAACAATTTAGATGATGGCACAGAGAGTACGCTTATTATGTTTGTAGATGATACCAAGCTGGGAGGGGTTGCATCTGCTTTGGAGGATAGGATCATAATTCAAAATGACCTGGACAAATTGAAGAAATGGTCTGAGGTTAATAGGATGAAGTTTAATATTGCAACATAATTCACTTAGGAAGGAACAATAAGTTTCACACATACAGAATGAGAAGCAATTGTCTAGGAAGGAATACTGCTGAAAGGGATTTAGGGTCCTAGTGGGCACAAGCTAAATATGGATGAACAGTGTGACATTGTTGCAAAAAAAGCAAACATGATTCTGGGATGCATTAAGAGGAGTGTTATGAGCAAGACACGAGAAGTCATTCTTCCACTCTACTCTGTGCTAATTAGACCTCAATTGGAGTATTGTGTCCAGTTCTGGGAACCACATTTCAAGAAAGATGAGGAGAAATTGGAGAGGGTCCAGAGAAAAGCAACTAGAATGATTAAAAGTCTAGAAAACATGAGCTCCTGGGGAAGACTGAAAGAATTGGGCTTGTTTCGTTTAGAAAGGAGAAGACTAAGAGAGGACATGATAGAGGTTATCACATATCTAAAAGGGTGTCACAAGGAGGAGGGAGAAAAATTGTTCTCCTTGACCTTTGATGATAGGATAAGAAGCAATGGGTTTAAACTGCAGCAAAGGAGGTTTAGGTTGGACATTAGGAAAAACTTCCTAATTGTCAGGGGGGTTGAACACTGGAATAAATTGCATAGGGTAGTTATGGAATCACCATCACTGGAGATATTTAAGGGTAGGTTAGATAAATGTCTATCAGGGATGGTCTAGACGGTGCTTGGCCCTGCCATGAGGGCAGAGGACTGGACTCAATGACCTCTCAAGATCCCTTCCAGTTCTAGTATTCTATGATTCTTGATTCTCATACCATGTCCAGTGGCACCTAATTCTCTTGCCCATGCAGATTGTGGCATTGCAGGTGCAAGACCATAGGGATGACAGACAACCCCCTTCTCTAGCCGAACTCAGCCTCCAGTGATCAGGTGCATGTCAGTGTCTTGAGCGCCGGCAGCCCTGGCGATGCATTTTCTCACTACCTAACACAGGGTGCTCTCCGCAATGTTCTTTACCTTCTGGTCTGGGCACATCAAGAGGCGGAAGGCATACTAACTACCTCATTCACCTTCTCTCTCTAATATCCTGGGGCTGACATGCATGGGTGGCAGGTTAGTATAATTTTTGGTGGTGCCCCATTAGCCACGCCCCCTGGCCTCCATTAGTCATGCCTCTGGAGGTAACATGCTCAGGGCAAGATGGACACATGACCAGAAGTAAAAGGTGTTATGTCACCCCTCTCAAAGGGCTTTTCCCACCATCCTGCTACCAACAGGGATTAGTTTGGCCCCCACCAAACCCGCCCGCATGCAGCTATCCTGCAGTTGCATTAATCCAATGTGTGTGACATTAACTCGGGGGCAGAGAACTGAGGGAAGTGTTCCTTCTAAGGCTATGTCTACACTCGCGGCTTCTTGTGCAAGTTCAGCCATTCTTGTGCAAGAACCCACAGAGCATCCACCTTGCCCACCTGTTCTTGCGCAAGGAAATTTACAGTACGGCGTGGTAAGAGAGGGTGTTTTGTGCAAGAGCTATGCTCTTTTCTAACAGGTGTAAGCTCTCTTGCGCAAGAGGAAAGTGTGGATGCTCGGCAGGGATTTTTTGCGCAAGAAATCCCTTTGGCTAAAATGGCCATCGGAGCTCACTTAGGCAAGAGAGCGTCCACACTGCCATGGATGCTCTTGTGCAAAAGCACAGCTCGCACATGGCAGTGTGGATGTGTTCTTGCACAAGACTTCTTGCACAAGAACCCTTATGCAAGATGTTCTTGTGCAAGAAACTGCCAGTGTAGACATAGCCTAAGTGTTTCCTCCCACGAGCAGAATGGATTTTGTGTTGTGTACCTGTACTGAGTTCATGTGGTTTGTTTGGATGTGCCACTGTGGCACCCAAGTTATTAATAAATATTTTAAAACTTTTACCTTTTCTCTCTGCTGCCATGTCTCCTCCCCTTGTTACATCAGCTCCCCTGGTGCCTGCTGCTTCCCCCCCCAGCCCCTCACCCATCTCTGCTGTCCTGGCTCCTGCCCTTCTCACTTCTCTCAGCCCTCCTGGGACCTGCTCCCCTCCACCAGCCCTTCTCTCCCCCTTGTGCCCACTCGTCCAGTAGCCCCACTCTGATCATGTGAGCTACCCCTCCTCATCCCCTCTTCTAACATCTCCCTCTACAAACCTGCCTGCCTCTCTCCTCTGGTGCTGGTCCCTCCCCTGCAGGTGTCTGCCCTTCTGCTTCACCCACAGAATCCCCTGGCACCTGCACCCTCCTGGTGCCTCCCCCTTCCCTCACTGCCCCTGCCCCCTTTGTCCTCTTTTTCCCTGATGCCCCCCCTCTGCCCCCATTCCTCTAATGCCCCTGTGCCTTCACATATGACTTGCTCCATCCTGGCCTTCCTCATGCCCACCCCTTCTTTCAAACCTTCTCCCAGCACCTCCCTCTCCCCCTTCTAGTCCCCAATTCCCTTACTCTCTCCTCTCCCAGCATCACCCTGTCCCCCCTCCCACTGACACCTCCCCTCCTGCCCTTTTCCTCATTGCCTCCACGTGGCACCTGGCATTTGTCTCTCTTCCACGCTGTCCCTTGGTGCCTTCCCCTTTCTTCTCCTGACCTGTTCCCCTCCCCTACCTTCTGCCTTCCAGTTTGTGGGGCAGCGGGGCTGGAGTCTGCAATCAGGCCCTGCCGCCCCTCTGTCCGTCGAGTGGTATAGGCTGCTCCGGTGTCCACTGCCCATTTCTTCTGGGGCTGCGGAGTCTGAGTGTCTGCTCTGCAGGGTTGCCTTCTGGGTCCTGGCTCCTGAAGGAGGTTGGGCGCTTCCCTGAGCTGAGCTCACATCACGGGCCCGGGCCTTGGTGGACTCCCTCCCCCTTGTCTGCCTCTCCGCCGGCATTTAAAATACCCGGCGCGTGGCGTGAGTATGTTCCGCAAAGGTGCGGGGGCGGGGCTGGCCCATCACTCCCGCTCACTGCAGTGTCTGCCCAGGGGCGAGGTCTCCAAATCCTGTCACCCCTGTCTGGCGCGGTGTGCGCATGTGCCACAAGGGCACGGGGGCGGGGCCAGCTTGCCTCAATAGGGGCTGCGGGGCTCCGGGCACCCAGTTATAATTCCTCTTCTCCTCCGGGGATGCTCTGGGGCCGGTGCGGGGAGCAATATTCCCGACTCTGAATATTGCTGGACCATGGGCACCACAAGCCCATATAACTCGCCACCATGGCTACAGTTGCACTGTATTCACACATCACAACATTCTTAGAAGGGCAATGTAGCAGCATCCCCAGACAGAACTCTCTGGCTCCAGGCTGTCTGCTGCCTCAGTTGCCCCTCCCACTGCAACACCAAACCTTTTTCCAGGCAGTTTTATTCTTCAAACAGAAAATATAGGCACACCAATAAAATGAGAAGCAGTTCGCCTCCCTCTCCATGGCTTGCCTACAGCTCTCAGAGGCTTTCCCCCCGCGGAGAGGAGGACACACCCTTTCATACGTTGTCCCTGTGTAGCCCTTCTGCTAGATGGATCCAGCAATAGCCAGGGCCAGGTTCAATATCTAGGAGTTCCTTTCCATTCACCAATGCAGAACTGGATCAAGCTCCCACCCAGTAACCTGGGAAATTCACACAATACCCCAAGGCGCCTCTGGGAGGCAATGCTTCCCCGCTTGCCAGCACAGAGTCTGAGTGTAGAAAAGAAACTTTCAATAAAAGGGAACAAAGTAACTTGGCATTAATTTGGGAAAATATCACAGAGTTCGTAAACAAAACCACGAGTTTCAGTCCCATCCCAAGTAGGCTGGGCAATGTCCTTTTCCTCTCAAGTTCTTAAGCCCAGCAATGTAAATGTCCCCCTCACGTGCCCAGCCCTTCTCTGCATCCCACTCACAGTTGTTGCCCCGGGTCAGTGCAGACCCAGAGTTCAGAAGTGCCTTTGCAAATTTCAACTCGCCATCCACTTGCTCTCTCCTGCCTCCCTGCTGGCCATTCATGTCACCCCTCTACCAACCTCCTGCTGACCACTCATTATGCCTCTCTGCTGTCACCCTGCTGGTCACTCCTTGTGCCACTGCCACTCGTCACATCTCTCCGCCGGCTACACCATTGGCCATCAGCTCACTGCTCTCTCCTGCCTGTGATGGGTTTGGCTCTGGGCAAAACCCAGTGATTTCAGCTTTTGGCCCAAAACTCAGTCTAGCCACAAGAAATTTCAGCATCTGCTGGAATAATTTTCAAATAATAAAAGAGACTCCTTATGAAGCCTACTTTAGCTGTCCCATTAAGAGAGTGGGGAGAAACAGGTGGAAGCAGTCTTACAGCTAACGCCTGGAGGGCATGTAGCCTGCTGACTCAGAGTCCTGCCCTCCCCTCTTAACCTCACAGAACTCTGGCAGTGGAGCCCTTGTCCATTCAAGGCCCTTTAAATGGACAGTCTCTCTCTCCTTCTGAACCTGGTTAAGCGCAATCTGTCTTTTTGTAGTCCCACAATAATTGCAAGCAATGGTGATCATAACTCACAATCCAGCATTTGGTGTTAACATAACGGCTACGTCTACACTGGCCCCTTCTTCGGAAGAGGCATGCTAATTTACAACTTTGGAATAGGGAAATCTTCGGGGGATTTAAATATCCCCCGTGGGATTTAAATAAACATGGCCGCCGCTTTTTTTCCGGCTTGGGGAAAAGCCAGAAAAGAGCGTCCAGACTGGCGTGATCCTCCGGAATAAAGCCCTTTTCCGGAGGATCTCTTATTCCTAATTATAAGAATAAGAGATCCTCCAGAATAGGGCTTTATTCCAGAGGATCGCACCAGTCTGGACGCTCTTTTCCGGCTTTTCCCCAAGCCGGAAAAAAAGCGGCGGCCATGTTTATTTAAATCCCGCAGGGGATATTTAAATCCCCCGCGGATTTCCCTATTCCAAAGTTGTAAATTAGCATGCCTCTTACGAGGAAGGGGCCAGTGTAGACGTAGCCAACTTGTGTCTCCACAACAACCAAATTGATTACAATGGGCAAAACACCATGGTATCAGCTGAGTAGCTAGCAAACCAAGCAAACAGGAGTGAACAGTATTTACATGCACATGTCCAGAGTTTCATTTTTTAAACTGAGAGGGTTTCTCTCTGTTGAGCTAGGTTAAGCACAGTCCTCCTTTTTTGAATTCCCACAATAATTACAGACATTGCAATTAGGGATGTGAGAACAATAATGGGTTAACTGGCTACCCGGTAAGCATCACTCTTACTGGTGCGGAGCCAGGCGCTGGCAGCAGCCTCAGCATATGGGTTGGGAGCCAGTGGCATCCCCATCCCCAGCACAGGGGAAAGGGTGGGAGCCCTGCGGGCTGTGGGGCTGGAGCTGTGGGATTCTAACTAGATGGTTAACCAGTTAAACAGTTGATTAGTATTAACACATTTTGTGACCCAACATTGGCAAAGTTGATTATGAGCAAAACTCTACTTCATCAGTTGAATATTTAACAAACCTAAGCAAAGCAGGAGAAAACTATATTTACATAGACACAGCTAGGATCTCTCCCCACTTCCAGCTAGTTGTAAGAGACTTATTTCTTCAGGCCCTGCTTACACTTGCTTCAGAACTTAATGTAGAAATCCATCTCCTTTGTAAAGCCCTCCATAGAGAGCACTAGACCTCTTCCCAGCGGAGTTTGATAATTAAACAGGGCTGGCAGTTAACCCGGTTATAGGCAAATGCCCAGATTTCCTTGCATAGTTATAATTTGTGGCATTGGTTCCCCAGTTGTATTTTGCTCTTTGCATTTTGGCTAATTTTTGCACCATCTCTTTGTGTGTCTGGGAATCAAAGGTCTCTGCGGTTTAATTCTAGGCTATTTTAAATCTCGGGTTCAGATTTTATTATGATTGCTTCTGTAAGACATTGAAAATATTGTGTTTCTCTTTATGCTGACATTTCATTTTGTAGATCTTTCTCTTGATGTCTGAGGGAGCTGGAAGAACATGCAACAAAAAGTCTAATGATCAAGCTCTCATTTCCCTAAATCAGTGGTCTCCAACCTTTTAATGCCCCAGATCACTTTCTGATTTAAGGGCAAGCCAAAATCTATCTTGACCCTTAACTGAGGGCCTGTCCCTTCCCCCACAAAGCCCTGCCCAGCTCATTCCATTCCCCCTCCCTTTGTAGCTTGCTCTCCCCCCATCACTCAATTTTACTAGATTGGTGGAGGAGGTTGAGGTATAGGAGGAGGTACAAGGTGCAAGGAGGGGTATGGAGACTGGTTCTGAGAGAGGGAATCAGGGCTAGGGCAGGAATGCAGGAGGGGGGCATGGAGTGCTAGCTATAGGAGGGGCTGGGAGTTGGTGTGTGGCCTCCTGCTCAGTAGCACTTTCTGTGAACAGCTCCTTGCTAGCAAAGCCGTGAAACTGGGCCAGGTTCCCTTCCTGCCCCAACCCTACCTCACTCTTGAAAGAGGCCTATGCATCCCTATGACCCTGGAGGTAGGGGGAGCAGAAGTATGGGTGGGGATGGTGAAGGGACCCAGACCCCAGCCCTGCCCCTACTGCTCCTTCTGCCCTAGTTCCCAATCCCACAGAGCCAACTGCCCCCTCCCACCTGGGAAGGTGGGGCATCGTGCGGCCCAGTTCTTGGTCCAGAGCATGGGGAGGGAGGGCAGTGCACAGCCCAAGCCTCTCAGGCCCAAGAGCATGGGAAAGCAATACTACACCCACAATACACCTACAATAGATGTTCTGGGGGTGGAGAATGGGTGTGGTCAGACTGGTGGTTTGGAAAGGCAGTACCTTCCTCTGTCTTTTATACCCATCGCTCCAGGCAGGGGGCATGTGGTTCCTTGTGCTAACCCTGTCTGCCAGCACCACCCATGTCAGGCCCCGTTGGCCACAGTTTCCTGTTCCCAGCCAATGGGAGTAGTGAGGGATTGTGCTTGCAGGCAGGAGCAGTGTGCCAAGGTGCCTCTCCCCCGGGGCTATAAAACCATACTGGCCACTTCCAGGAACATGTGGGCAGCATGGGGCTGGGGCGAGCAGGGAGCCTACAAGTGCTGATCGTGATCGACAGGGAGAGTGCCCAGTGTTGACCAGTCAATCACGATCAACTAGCAGGGGTGTCCAAACTTTTTTCAAAGAGGGCCAGATTTGATGACGTGAACATGCGTGAGGGCTGACCATTTTGCCTGACATTCTTTGAACCATTAAAATTAAATGCAAATTAACTATTTTATGCAAAGTTTATTGCAAACAGCATACTTTTCATTTCGTCACATGGATGACAAATCTAAACAGGTGTTAAATCACTCTGCCTTTCATATCTGAAGGCCAGATGAAAAAAAAAATCCAAGAAGCTGAAATATGTCAGGAACATTGTAAAGTACATTACATATTATTGGTAATAAAGGTTGTCTGTCAACTTTTAAGTTCAAAAAATATGAACAGGAACATAACACCAAGTATACATGTTGTGTCCAAATATATTTATAACTGATTTAGACCAACTGACATTAACTGAGATTTTACAATGTATTCATCTCAATACATATGGATTCGTTGGGGGCCATAAAAGATAGATATTGCCAAATTACCTGTGGGGCCGTATTAAACCGGAACACGGGCCGCAATTGGCCCGCGGGCCGGACTTTGGACATGCCTGAACTAGTAGGTGACCACTTCCTGAAATCCTAAATTTACTGACTTTCCAAAGCACAGAGCAGCGTCACTTTCCATTAGGGTAAGTTAGGTCTACACTCACTTAGAAGAGGTATCAAGGTGAAATACAGCCTTGACAAAGAATATTGTTTTCCCTTTCCTGGCTCAGCAGAAGACTCCTCTCCCAGGTTTTACTTTTGCTTCAGCTCAAATTCCAAATAAAAAACAATCAGCCCCTACTATCTCACTCTATCACTCTCGGAATCAACTGTTGCTCTAGCACAGTGGTTTTCCACCTATTTGCTGTTGTGGGCTGCGTATGCAGCTCTGTATGTATAATGTGAGCCACATCTTCGCAATGTATATACTGCCTGTATGGCCCTGATGGTGTCACATGGGCTGCAGCTGTGTGCTGATTGGGGCACGATCAAAGCATGGGCCACGGACCGAGAACTACAGCCCTAGTGCAATTTTCATTAGAGATTGGCATGGCTTTATTTGGGAGGGTTCCATTAGGAACAACTCAGACAGCCTTTAGTCACCCAAATCTCCTGTTTGGATCTGTCAATTAGAGAAGGTTGCAAAGCTTTGGTTCAACATATAATGATTACAACTGGCTCCTTAGGATGTCACAGCTGCTTAAGAGCATGTGAGGTCCCTATCACCCTTCTAATGAAAACAGAAGCTAAAAGCCATAAGATTACTGATAACCCACATGAATTTTCTTAGAGGTCACGTGGTAGGTTTTTGTTTTGCTTTCACTGGTATGTTTAATAGCTGAATTGCTGTGTAATCTTGGCTGCTAAGCATCAAGATACTGTCGCTTGTGATGTTCTGTTCTGACTGAGACAGGCTGATGAAAATTAAGTGAGCTGTACTTCAAAATCGATTGTTTAGTTTACCTTGTTTTTCATAAATGAGTATTGGGACACTCCCCAATCATGTGTCTTATGTTTAATAAAAACAGAGATATTTTAAAAACTACACCACAAGATGAAACACATTTTAAAACCCTGCTAAGGGCTTGGTTGTGCCTATTCAGCATGTGGTTGCACAAGATAGGAAGAGTGGAAAGACAAAAGGAGCCTTTCACATTTTGCACAGGAGAGGTATCAAGGTGAAATACAGGGGTGAATACATATGAAATACAAGATGAATACATATAAGCACAATCTTATAACTCTGATCCTGCAAAAATCAAGAATCAAGCTTTGCTTTCCCCTATGCATCTAGATCTGATGCTCACACTCAATCCCATAATTGAGCACTCATGTATAATAAATAGCATAAGACAGAATCTCCAGTAATCTCCACAGCTTTGTGTCAATAGACATTGTGGCTCAGATAAATGAGATATCTTTAGGATTAGGAGGACAAAAAGGGTGCGTCTACACTTACCCGTTTTTTCTGGAATAATGGCTGTTATTCTGGAAAAACAATACTGGCGTCCACACTGCAATCGCATTACAGTCGCTCCCCCACTTACAGCCACCTCCACTTATGACCATCCGCACTTACGACCAAAGCGGTCGTAAATGCGGATCTGAGTTACAAACGGCGATCCGTGCTTACGAACAGCACGGTCGCCATGTAATTCTATGGGATCTGAGTTACGAACAGTTCGCATTATGGACCAAGCATTGGTCCATAACTCATTCGTAACTCAGAGAGCGGCTGTACTGTATTTCGAAAGAAAGTCAAAATAATGGAGGACTTTTTCCAACACTGGTAAACCTCATTCCCTGAGGAATAATTCCTCTTCTGAAAAAGCTTTTTCGGAAGAGGCTGTGTGTGGACGTGGAATAGGGAGTTTTGTTGAAAAAAGAGGCCTCCGGAAAAATCCCACACGTGCTCTGCTGGCCACACCATCCACACTCATCAGAACTCTATAGTTCCTGTTCCCCTGGAGCTCTTAAAGCTGCAAACACAGGGGAAAAGGATTGTGGCAGGAAACTGGCCCTTACAGCCTCCAGCCACAGCTCAGTTCACAGTGCCACACATCTGGGCACCATGTCTGAGCCACAAGCCCCCCCCCCCAAGAGCCTCCTGCCCATCCCAGTGAGCATGCAGAGGGTCTCACAGGAGCCTGCTGGGGCCACAAAAGGCATGAGACATCCTGGTCTGGGGTGGAGATCCTGGCCCTCCTTTGGGGGGGGGGTGATGAGGAGACCCTCCGGGATCTCTGCTTCAGGTGGCGCAATGTCGATATATATGACTGGATGTCTGATAGCCTGTCCACAAAGGGCCACTCTAGGAACCTGGAGCAGGTTCATAGTAAGGTCAAGGAGCTCCGCCAGCCCTATGCCAGGATGAGGGAGCACAGCTCATGCTCCAGGGCAGAATCCCACTCCTTCTCCTGTTATGATGACCTGCACCACATCCTTGAGGACTGTACAGCCCCTTCCCCACCCCTCGTGGTGGACTTCTAGCCACTGCTGGAAGAAGGCTGGAAACATTTATCGCCACCTGCCTGTAGGTCCCAGACCATAAGGAGGAGGAGGACGTGGCAAGCACCATGACCACGCTCACTTTGGAGCTGGTACCCCACAACCTGGATGTGTCCCAGGCGTCCTCCGAGACCAAGGAGGGATCATCAGGTGAGTGCTCTTAGTTTTTCACACACACAGGGTGGGTGCTAAGGGGCTGTGGTGAGATCGTCTCTCAGCTTTCTTGGCCTGGCCATTGCACTGCAGTCTGTGCACGTGGATGCACGTGCAGCACCAGTCTGGGCTACGCAGCCCCAGAAGGCAGCAGCAGAGCACCCCTGGGCTCCTGCCCACAGACTCTGGGGAGGCCGCCCACACTTCTTACCCCCATGGGGAGAGGGCGCTCTCCCACCACTAGCCACTGCTGGAAGAAGGTTGGGGACAAGGACACACACACACAGACTCTGGAGTGCTGCACATGGGCATGCCTGCATGCTCTAGGCAGCACCGCTCCCAGGGACAGTGCTGCCAGGCACAGGTGTGTGTGCAGCACTGTTGGAAGCCCAGGCAACTTGAGTCCCCCCACCTGGCTATTGGATTCCAGTATGGCCGGCCATTTCCCTTGCCTGCTTGTCTGTGGGATGTGGGAGGGTGGCGGGTAGCATGGTCCCCTGGGGACCTCCTAGCCTCTGTAAGAGGCCACAGATGGCCTTGCTCCTGAGATATCACTTCCTCTGACCTGAGAACTGTTGCTTTCAGCTCACAGATGAGGGCAAGGCCCCAGGGACAGTGTCTCCAGGGATGTCTGACCATCCAGACCAGCTGGGCACCATGTCTGAGCCACAAGCCCCCCCAAGAGCCTCCTGCCTGTGGGGCAATCGACACCACCTGAGCCAGCCACCCAACCCCAGGGGAGCCGCAGGCTCCGGAGGGTCCAGGAGGATCTCATGAGGGAGCACGTCTCCGTCCTTCAGGACATGCAGCAGACAACGTGCAGTGGCAGACCCAGGTGTGGAATGAGCTGCTGCAGCAACATGTGTGTGACTGTCTGGGAGCTCCCTTCCAGTCCTAGTATTCTATGATTCTATGAAAACAGATAATCAAAGGGGGTGCCTGAGCCTTGAGAGGTCCCTGAACCCTCTCCCTTGCCCCACACAAACACCCCAAGAGCCACCCTCTATGGAGCCTGCCCCCTCTGGCAGCGCTGTGTGAGGGTGGTACTGTAGAACCCCCCGTGGATGGGGCTTCCCCTTGCCACCCTCACCCCACCCCTCAGACTACCAACCCCTCCTTTCCCTAGGGTCCCCCTTTCCAATACTACCCCCACCCTCCAGGGACTGCAGCCTGAGAATGCCATCCCTGCACGAGGAGGGCCCCTGGCAGTCAACTTCCCTATGCCAAACTGGTTGCCCATGGATTGGTAACTGTCTGTCATGGACAGCTTCCAGACGGCGATGGCGACCTGCTTCTCCAGGGGGGTGGTAGGTCGCACCTGGGTGTCCCATCAGTGGAGGGCAGGGGCGAGCCAGGCACACAGCTCCAGGAATGTCTCCTTTCTCATGTGGAAGTTTTGGAGCCACTGCTGGTCGTCCCACTGCTCCATCACCAGCTGGTCCCACCAGTCGGAACCGGTGTCCATCCGGGCCAGCCCCGGGTGCGGTTGCAAGTGCAGCACTCCCACACACATGCAGAAGTTCCCAATGATGAGCTCAGGGCTTGAGTTCATGAAGAGCCATGAGGGCAGCCTGCAGAAACTGCAGCACAGCCATGTGGGGCCGTCGCATGCCCAGAGGCAGCTCTGGCTTCATAGCAGGGTGTGTTGTGATGTCCAAAAGCAGGACAACCAAAGCACACAGTGGAAATGCTTTGCTATCCCTCAGAGAGGTAGGCAAGCAAGCAGAAGAACTTGAGAAATGGCTGAGGGGGGGGGGGGGAAGCAAATCTCAATTAAGTACTAATCTCAGATAACCTCAGGCAGCAGCTCCAGGAAGCAACTACTGACCTGATGCCCTGCCTGATCTTCTTCCAGGAGGCCTGGATAAGATATCTTCTGAAAAAAGCTTATTCCAAAAGAAGCTTTCAGTGTAGATGTACCCACAGACATGTTCACATTTAAACCATCTCTAAGTTTGGTTAAGAGAAAGAAACAAATAGATGTTTCCAATTCTTGGAGTAATAGAAAAGTACTGATTAGATTAACCAAAACATGTAAGGTACTTCTAATCTGCTTTCAGACTGGAAAGATGGCATTTTGGAGGGTTTGGATTGAAGTAAAGATGTACTGTCATTTGGCCAACCCAGCACAGAAAGAAAGAGTATTGATTCTTCAGTGCACCTAGTCAGGGGAATTCTTTAATATCTCAGCATTCTGTCTTGAAGATACTTCATACAAATTTACAGGCACAAAATGTATGATTAGTCTGTAAATTATAATCTCAGCTCACATCTTTTTACAGTGTTCATTTTAAGAGTCTTTGAAGAACTTGGCAACTACAAAAGAGTTGGTGGCAATGTTGTAAAATATGTGGCAGCCTCTTGAAAAAGTCTGCTTCAGTCTTTGGGAAAGGACTATTTTAGATTCCATTTTCTTTTCAATTGGCTACCGACACTAAAACGTTATGATTGATAGAATGGTGACAGGCAGAGATTGGAGATTGATATTTTAGATACTGAGAATAATTTTGCATTGTTGAATATCAAAGATAGGTGTACCCAGGTAACTGGCAGTGAGCTGGTCTCAAACTCTGATTATCCACAGGTGCTATTAAAATGCTATTTATAATGTACTCAACTTGCTTCATAGGACCGCAGAAAGTCTGTGAGATAATACAATTTGTCCAATGGCTAGGACACTAGACAGGGACTCAGAGGAGCTTTCTTCTCTCTTCCCTTCCCTCCTCTCTTCTGATTCTTCTCTTCAAGACAGCTCAGACAGACAGATGGACAGACTCACAAGGTCTGGCAGACACACAAACTCTCTAACATATATATAGATAAGATAATAGGTTCATATGAATGTTAATGGTCTGCTTTCCATGGCACTAAGCAGGCTAAGGCCTCTGCATACCAAACTCTGAACTGTTTTTAACACTGTGCAATATGGGACAGTGACTGGCTTCTGCTAATACCTTTGGCCCACTTAATTTAATCTACATTAGCACAACAGTTCCCAACACAAATTCATCACTTGCACAACGGTCAAATAACTGGATCTGAGTGAACTAATGTTATTTGTGAAGTCCCATTTCAAAAGCACCTTATGCTCCCAAGAGCCTAGGTCACTTTTGAAAATAGGATTTGGGCTCATAAAGTCACTTAGGTTAATTTGAAAATATAATGCTAGATGTATAATATGTTTTGGTTTTAAATTAAAATGCTGTTTGGGTAGGTTTGTGCCCTGCAAAGCCTAGGGTGGGGTAAGAGCTCTCTTTAAGTCAGTGGGTTTAAAAGAAAAGAAAATTGACATATGCAGGCTAAGCCTTCTTCACAGCAAGCAGACTTTTTGTGCAGCAGTTCAGCAGAGGGCAGAATTCTCCTGTAGAATGCGGTCAAACCACTCCACAAGTTCTCCTGCTATCCAACCATTCCCAGGGACTAGCTGATGAATCTGGATGATCCAGGATCTATTTGTCCCTCAGCTTCCAACTACCTTTATTATGCTATTATGGCTGGAAATCCCAAGGGCTCTGTCATACAGAATAATTCTCTCTTTGCTTCCTCCAGGCAGCAGCCCACATCTCCTTGCTTGGGTCCTACACAGCAGGAGATGTATTTGTTATGGGGGAATGCAGGCACAGAACCATAGTATGTGTAGTATTTCTGAACTATAAGGGATCGAGTTTTTCCATATTGGTGTTGTGGTTTGGCATATTCAAAATTCACAGATTAGTAGCAGATGGGAAAAGATGCAAAACGTCTCCAAGGATTTGGTTGCGACTGACAGATTTCTAAAGATAGACAGAATGCAGATAGTGACCTTGGACCAAACTCTGGACTGCACCTGGTCCCTATACACTACTCCAAGAGTGCCTAATAACCTCAAAAGAGCTGCAAGGGGCTGACTGGCAGAGAATTACTGCAATGCAGGAACTTTATTACTATGCTCCTCCTCCCTCCCATGCACATAGGGCATGCCAGGGATGGAAAAGGACAGACTAGGGGCCATTCTCATGGCAGTGGGGATTCTGGGCTGCAAGGCAGCTCATGAAGAAATGCTCCAAATTAGAGCAGCTTTGGGGCTGCTCTACATTACACTGCACATGTCTGTCTCTGCTATAGCCCAGAATCCAGGCAGCATAAAGAAGACAAAGCTACCGCTATATCCCTTCTCCAAAGGAGATGCATTCCTGCATCCTATGACAACAGGAGCCAAATTAGTGTTCCTTAAAGGGGGCCGCTATTAAGAACCAGAGTAGCTTATCTCCATCATTTAGTTCTAAAGCTCAGTCAAGATAGAAACATTCACATAAGAACACCTGACATGTTTTAGGTTTTTGATTTTCTCTGTAACACTTTTTGAGGATACACACATGCCTTTCCACTTGCCACCAGCAGAAGGCACTTGCTTCCTTTGCCATGAAGGAGCTATGCACAGAGCAACAAGTGAAAAGTTTTAAGTTTAATCCACATGTGGGGACTGTAGGGTTATGTCTACATAGCAGCAACATTTCAGAATAACTGACATTATTCCAAAGTAACGATGAGCGCGTCTACACAGCAAGCCATCATTTCAAAATAATGTTGAGCTGGAGGACTTCTTACTCTAATTCCTAAAACCCTCATTACACGAGGCATAAGGGAAGTTGAAGGAAGAGTGCTTTTCCTTCCACTTCCTGCTGCGTGGACAGCTCCAAAAGCCAAATAAAGCTATTTCGACTTCAGCTACCCAATTGACATAGCTGAAGTTGCGTAGCTTTATTCAACTTTTGCCCTGCTGTGTAGATATGCCCAAAGTGTTTCATAGAAATGGTGATAAGGTAGGTTTTCACTGTTACATTTTCTATTTTAGTCTTTAACAAGACATTTGTGTAGAAGCGCAGCACATAGTAAACATGCAGGCCAGTTAGGTTGTCTCCTGGATTGAGTGTCAGTTGGGACAGCTGTCTTCCTGTGAATTTGTAACTTTGAAGTTAGGTTATGGCAGGAGACTGTTCGTATTGGTGGCTCTGTGTAACTCTCAGGAAGAGAGCAGGAGTTAGGTGAAGACTTGTTATGGACAGCAGATGTCTAAGAGAGAGTGTAAAGGACACAGAACCATGGGTGGCAGGTTTGTATAATTTTTGGTGGTGCCCCATTAGCCACGCCTCCTGACCCCTGTTAGCCATGCCCCATGGCCCATTAGCCACACACCCTCCCTCTCCCCCCCCCCGTTAGTCACGCCTCTGGAGGTAACATGCTCAGGGCAAGATGGACACATGACCAGAAGTAAAAGGTGTCATGTCACCCCTCTCAAAGGGCTTTTCCCACCATCCTCCTACCAACGGGGATTAGTTTGGCCCCTACCAACCCCCCCGCATGCAACTATCCTGCAACTGCATTAACCCAATGCGTGTGACATTAACTTGGGGGCAGAGAGGCTGGGGGAAGTGTTCCCTCTAAGGCTATGTCTACACTCGCGGCTTCTTGCGCAAGTACAGCTGTTCTTCTGCAAGAACCCACAGAGCATCCACATTGCCCGCCTGCTCTTGTTTTACAGTACGGCGTGGTAAGAGAGGGTGCCTTGTGCAAGAGCTACACTCTTTTCTAACAGGTGTAAGCTCTCTTGCACAAGAGGGCAGTGTGGATGGGCAGGGATTTCTTGCACAAGAAACCCCTATGGCTAAAATGGCCATTGGAGCTTTCTTGCACAAGAGAACATCCACACTGCCATGGATGCTCTTGTGCAAAAGCACAGCTCACACATGGCAGTGCGGATGTGTTCTTGCACAAGAACTCTTATGCAAGATGTTCTTGTGTAAGAAACCGCCAGTGTAGACATAGCCTAAGAGTTTCCTCCCATGAGCAGAATGAATTTCGTGTTGTGCATCAGTACTGGCTTGTTTGGATGTGCCACTGTGGCACTCAATTTATTAATAAATATTTTTAAACCTTTACCTTTCCTCTCTGCTGCCATTTCTCCTCTCCTTGTTCCATCAGCTCCCCTGGTGCCTGCTGCCCCCCCAACTCCTCACTCTCCTCTGCTGTCCTGACTCCTGCCCTTCTCACTGCCCTCAGCCCTCCTGCAATCTGCCCTCCTCCACTAGCCCTTCTCTGTCCCTTGTGCCCACTCCTCCAGTAGCCCCACTCTGATCATGTGAGCTACCCCGCCTCATTCCCTCTTCTAACACTTCCTTCTACACACCTGCCTGCCTCTCTCCTCTGGTGCTTGTCCCTCCACTGCAGGTGTCTGCCCTTCTGCTTCACCCCCAGAATCCCCTGGCTGCTGCACCTTCCCTTAGCCCTGCACCCTCCTGGTGCCTCCCCCTTCCTTTACTGCCTTTGCCCCCTTTGCCCTCTTTTCCCCTGATGCCCACCCCCTCACCATTCTCTGTCCCCATTTCCCTCCTGCCCTTCTGTGCCCTCACACATGACTTGCTCCATCCTGGCCTTCCTCATGCCCACCTCTTCTTTCAAGCCTTCTCCCTGCACCTTCTCCTCCAGCCCCCAATGCCCTTTCCCTCTCCCCTGCCAGCATCATCCTGCCCCCCTCCCACTGACACCTCCCCTCCTGCCCTTTTCCTCATTTCTGCGCTTGGCCCCCTGGAATTTGTCTCTTCTCTACCCTGTCCCTTTGGTGCCTTCCGCTCTCCCTCTGCACAAGTCCTTTCCTCTTCCACCCCTTCCCTTCCCCCCCGCTGCTCTGCACAAGCCCCTTCCTCTCCCAGTCCCTCCCCTTCTACTCTACTTCCTTCTACTTTTCGGGGCCGGAGTCTGCACTCCACCCCAGAAGTCCCCGAACTCCGAACCCGCAACTCAGCCGTGTGGCGCCAGCAGTTTTAAAGTCCCGGGCCGGGCCGGGACACCACGTCACGTCCGGGCGCCTACCCACCCACCTGTTTGAGCACGCAGCGCATGGCAGCAGCAGCCAGCAAGGGGGAGCCAATTGAAGGTTGCGCATGACAGGGACGGGACAGGGACAGGGACAGGCCCAGGAGAGAGATGCTCTGGAGCCGCGGTCCCCTCCACGCAGGGCCGGGGGAGAGACCCAGCTCCAAATATTGGTGGAGCAGGGCCCCCGGCTCTGAATATTGCTGGAGCATGGGCACCACAAGCCCATATAACTCACCACCCATGCACAGAACTAAAATGTATAGGTCAGATCCTGGCCTTTGTTAAGACCCCTTTGTGGTGCACAAAGAAGCCTTAAAGTGGCCCTGAATGGGGAGTAGAGGATTACCTTGATATGAGCAAGAGGCAGTATGCCAGGTTGGGAGGGCTCTGGCAAGAACAAGTGTCATTCTGCTGATTCCTGGCTGATGTAAGTTACAAGACAAGGTAGCCTCCCTCCCAATCCAGTCATGCTGAGCATAGCTTCAGTACAGCTGGGGAGAATGGAGCTCCTATTGCTAATGCCTAGGCTATCTGAAGGTGAAAGTTTTGCTTAGTTGTCACAGCACAGAGTACAGAATTCTGGATTCTTCTTTGCCACTGAATGGCTGGGTTCTCTCTTTGCCAGATTACTGCTTTGGGCTAAAATGGGCTGAATGTTATTTTTGTACTTTATAGGGAACATGTGAGGCTGAAACCTGAATAACACTGTTTATGAAGTGTCGTCTGCAATTCAATAGCACCTTTTATCCCAGGATCAAAGTCACCCCCACACACACCCTCCCTAAGGGGAGACAACTCTTTTGCTTTAAACCTTGCATGGGCCTTGAGCACTGATCCAAAATCTGTATTCAAAAGAAACACTCAGAGCACGTCTACACAGCAGGGTTAAAGCAGAAATAAGTTATGCAAATTGAGCGTTGTCAATTGCGTATCTTAAGTCAAAATAGCTTTTTTCAACTTGGTGCTGTCTACACTGCAGGAAGTCCGAGGAAGAGCACTCTTCCTCCGGCTTCCCTTACTCCTCGTAAAATGAGGGTTACAGGAGTCGGAATAAGCGGTCCTCCAGCTCAACATCATTTCTATATGTTGAAATAACTGCCTGCTATGTGGACACAGACTATGTTATTTCATAATAACATCAGTTATTCCAAAATAACGCTGCGGTGTAGACATAGCCTCACTAACTTTGAGGGTGCAACTACACAGCAGAACTTAACTTGAAATAAGCTATGCAAATTGAGCTACGTCTATACAGCTTTGATTTCAAAATAGAGCACTCTTCCTCCAACTTCTCTTACTTCTCGTACAATGAGGGTTAGAGGAGTCGGAGTAAGAAGACATCCAGGTTGACACTATTTCGACATTATTTTGAAATAACTTGGTCCATGTTTACACAGGAGGCAGTTATTTCAACATAATGTTGCTCTGTAGATGTACCCTGAGGTTTTGTCTATGCTGCAGGGTTTTTGCGCAAGAAGCTTTTTGCGGAAGAGATCTTCCACAAAAACTTTTTCCACAAAAGCGCATCCACACCTCAAAAGCACATCACAAAAATGATGTGCTTTTGTGCAAGAGAGTGTCCACACTGCATGGACACTCTTGCGCAAGAAAGTTCTGATTGCTATTCACAGAATGGCCATCAGAGCACATGTGCTTTTTGTGATAGGCTCTTTTTGTGCAAGAAATCTCGGCTGAGCATCCACACACACCTTTTTGTGCAATAACTCTTCCGCAAAAAGGAGTTATGCCTCGTAGAAATACCTACACCACAACAAGCCCTCTATTCTGTCAATTGACTGTAGATTTTCTTGTGCAAAAACACGCTTGAGGTGTGGATGCTTTGCGGATTTTTGTGCAAAAACCCTGTAGCGTAGACATAGCCTGTGTGAATAAAGTTGTTTCTACAAGGACGCAAAGTGATGACAATTTAGGAATATGAGTTGTTCCTTTGACTTAGTGGGTCTTCATATGTTTGGAAAGCTCAGCACATGCACAAGTGTTTGCCCTACTTCTGAACCAGGCAATCCCCTGGTTATAGTCCTTGGGGAGAAAGCAAAGTACAGGTGGACTTTTAGATAGTCTGGCTTCTTGGAGATATCATGGTCCAGGCAGGGAGCTGCCAAACCTTAAAATTCCCAGTTAGGAGATGTGGGTATCTGCTAGGAGTGAGGGGTGACTATTGGGAGCTGGAAGCCCAAAGCTGAGGACCATAGAGGAGAAACACAGGTGCAGTTGTCCTGAAATTGTGACATATGCCTTTAAATAGCTGACAAACTGTGACTAAAGAATGGGACTGTCTGGCAGTCAGGAGATCTAGGTTCTCTACTCCTGACTTTATCACAGGCTTTAGGTGTCTGGTTCAGTCAATTCATTGCTTTTTGCCTCAGTGTCCCCATCTGTAAAACGGGCTTACTACCTCTCTGCGCCATAGGAGTGTTGTGAGGCTACCTATATGAATACTCACAAGGGCCCCTGCGCTGATCACAGGGAAGATGCTGAAGCAGGATCACACATTTTTTTATTGTGGATGGGTTTTTAATTAACATCCTACAAGGTTATTCCCCCACCCAAAGTAGCCATATATTTTCCATGCAATGACACAGAAACAACATAACTGTACAGAGCAAGCATAAGACTCCACACAGAGTGTGCATGCATGTTTGTGCACATCTTTGTAACTTGCTGCACCAGCTCTGCTGTGCAAAGTTTCAGTTGCCCTGTCTTACAGGCAGAGCCCTTTGGGATTTAAAGGTGAAGATAAAGCCAGAACAGTTGCATAACTACATAGACCACATCTACTTGCTCCAGGAAATAAATCAATGTCTTAGAAAGTGACAGCTTGAGATTTTGAAATTAATAATAAGTGTCCTCACAGATAATGAGATGTTGAGTGATGTGTTGCTGAGATGTGTTGCAATAGCCAAAAGATTTCAGGCTTGTGTGGAATAGTTTGTGATTTTTTCTCCCCTCTGTGTGTGGCAGGAGAGTTATGGATTTCACTCTGGATCCACAAAGAAAACCTTGGGCTTAAATGAGCCATAGAGTAGGATGGGTGAAGTTAGAAAGGCAGCACATAGAGCTGTTCAGAAAAAACATATAGAAGTCATAGAGAAAGCACTTCTGCCTTGCACCCTAAATGGACCTTGACCATGGATCTCCCGAGGAATATGTGCAAAAGCAGAACCTTTAAGGAATGAAGACAGCCCTTCACAGGCTTTACAGTGCTAAGGATGGATCAGAACTACAACCTGTGGAGATTCCACTCTCCCTGTGGGCTTCCAAATACATCTTGAATGGTTGCTCATGTTGAAAACACAACCAGAGTTGTAAGATGCTGAGTCCCTCAATACCCATTGACTCCAGATCTGCATGGTAACTGGGACCAGTATAGGCCAGAGTCCTTGGTCCTCCATGTGCCCATTATCCCCCACCCCCAATCTCCCATACAAGGCCATCTCAATACCAAACTTCAGCAAAAGCCAAACCTATAGTTTGTGTCCAGGAGGGGTACATTTTCTATCCTGCACAAGATTTTAGCCCCATTCTGCATAGTCAGAGGACAGCAGCCGCACAGACAGCAGCAACAGAAGCTTCCATGCCACTGACTGTTCTGAATGGCAGCATCTTTGGAAGTAAGGAGAATTCAACCTCTATGTCCCCTGTCTTTTGCTTTTCTGCTGAGACAACCAGTAAGGATAGAAGCTGTGAGCAAAAACAAGGAACCTAAGAATAAGGAAATAGAATGAAGGCCATCTACTCAGGGGCTTGATGTAATCAATTGTCTTTCCCTCAACATCAGTTCAAGGTAGATTTGAACCAGCAACTTTGAACAAAAGATTTGATAGCCTGTTCCCAAACCCTCCTCCAGCTACGTAATGTTGTCATCAGATCCTGAAAATTTAGTGTGACTATTCCTTTGAATATTTCCTACAACAAAGCAGCGCTCTGATACCTTACTTTCTGTAAATCTGGATCGGGGCTTCATAAACTAAGCCCTCCAAGTCAATTAATAAAACTTAATGAGTCAGGAAACTGAGTTTTGAAGGCTGTCAAAATAATATGACTAAATAGTGATTTGCTGGTGACATGCAAATAACAGGCAGCAAGTAAGCTGTCAGGCTATGTTTGATTGAAATTAAATCAAAGCCCAAGGCAGTTGACTTTGAACAGACTCCAATGTCCAAGCAAAAACATGTAAAACAGAGGCAGAGGGATCGGTAGCATCTTCCTGACATTGGAAATTGTTGGTGTCTAATAGCAACCACTTTATTCCTAGCTCAGAAAATAAATTGATCTGGAGCAAGGAGGACTGAGGCAGTCTGGAGTGTTAAAAGGGAAAATGCATCAGTGCAAGTAAACTGCCTGTTGTGATGGAGTCAAAGTGGCATTGTGCTGATACTCCCAGATATCCCTGTGTGTGTGTGTGTGCGCGCGTGCCAGATATCCCTCTGTGTATGTGTGTGTGTGTAAGTAAATAGACAGGCTTCATGCTAGAAGCACCCAAGGTGGTTTTAACATAGTCCTATCATTTTATCTGATCTACAGCTGGGCTGAGGCTGGGTCCCCGCTGTGTAAGGTACTGCACATACACTGAGGGGAGAGTGCAGATCTTGCTCTGTGCAATTTAAAATCTGAATAGACATGACAAGCCCTGCTTATTGTATTATGGCAGTAGTCTGCCTCCATCACATGCTGCCAGGAAGCCCCGGGGCCAAATCCCTGGAATCACTCTGGAAGTGCACCATTACCTTTGGATGGAAAGGCTGCATTGTGTCCCCAAGCTTAGCCACCTAGGATCTGCCAAGATACTGTGAAGCTGATTCCAGGGGAGAAGAACATCAGCAGAGAACCTGGATTCTGGGATATGCAACTCCAGGATCCCAGCAGATCTCATGTGTCACAAACAGGCACACGTGGCCAGAGAGGTCTCACAGGGCACATGCTCCGTATGCGCCAAGTGAAATAGCATCACCCATAAAGAGACAACACACCTGCTCTTGGGTTTCACTCTTCCTTTTCCAACAATTGCCTTGGCATCCTCAGGCACTAGTGACTGACTGGATTTCTCGATGCCTGGTTGCGCCTTAGGCCATCAACTCCTCCCACAGGGCCACTGACCTCCAGGAAATGCTCTGAACCTCAAATCATTGCTGTCTAACTGCACCCTCCCTCTGCTTTCTGCACAATGTGATTGCATGGTGGGGGGAGGAGGGCTTTGCCGAGCTTGCTCAGCAGTGACAGCAGAACCACTCAAGATGCTACTGTGGCTTTAGGGCTGCAGAAGCATGTGGACAGATGTCCTCCTGGATCACTATGTTCACAGACATCCCAGAAGGATGGAGTTGGGCTCCACAACATGCAACGAGTATGTTCCCGATAGCCTCTCTCCCCAGCCCTCAGGTCCCATGGCTGCCAGGGCACTCTATGGCTGTGGAAGTGGGTAATAGAGATATCTATTGGCTAGCTCTCAAACAAACAGTACATATCATCCTGGCCGGTCTCTGGACTCATTTCTTAGAACACCTTGGCTCTCAGCATATGCGAGTGTAATGTAGGGTTTTTATTTTCACAGTTGTACTTAGCTAGGTGCCCAAGTCACAGAAGCACTAAAAAAAAAAACCACCCCACAATCAGATCAATGTCAATAACAACTCTTCAGCAGATTGGCTGGCTCATCTCATCTCCCAGTACGCTATGTAATAAGCCTAATAATCCATACAGATGCTCAGTGACTTTACTCAGCTCAAGCAGCCTTGTACCGATCAATAAATGGCATGGATCAACTCTCCTGTGCACATCTGCATGGAGCCAACAGCAAGCTGAGAAAGGA
This sequence comes from Pelodiscus sinensis, assembly GCF_052426305.1. Classification (NCBI taxonomy): domain Eukaryota; kingdom Metazoa; phylum Chordata; order Testudines; family Trionychidae; genus Pelodiscus; species Pelodiscus sinensis. The sequence continues at coordinate 28,562,244 of NC_143085.1, read as the reverse complement.
TAAAAATGTTCCAAGGACCAAATCCTCTGGTGACAGCAGTGCCTAGCGGTGCCGTATGAACATGTCACAAAGTCCCAGTCCCAGCCCAAGAGAGTTTACAAGCTAAGCTTAAGACATGCAACTATATCCTGTTGAAGTAGATGGCAAAAACCCCATGGGCTCCAGGGAAGTTGCAATTTGACCCGAAGTGCAGTGTCTGAAGACTGTCGGGGTTTTAGCTCCACTCACCTACAAGCAGAAGGCATTCCACTCAGCCTGCTATGTTTTAACAAGGTGGGCAGAAAGAATCAAACCCCAAAGGGTCCCACTATCCCCACCCTAACTGACTAAATAATTCTGAAACTGACCAAAAGGCAGGAATGATACAGTGGATTCTCCCATCAAGCATAAGAGAAGGCCCAACATGAGCAGAACTCTGTGCTGTCCTCATTATAGGAAAGCTCAACTATGTTAGTGAATGATCAGGGCATGTCGCATGCAATTTCCTTCCAACATGCTAGGTAAAAGCTTTTATTCTTTTGGCTTTTGCTGGCACAGACTTTAAATTACCACAGAAACTTTGGTGTTGAATATTAAACTCTGTTATATTTAACATGTGTGGAAAATGTGTTAACATAAGTGTAAACAATTCCCTAACCCATAGCAAGGGTAGAAACCAGAACCTCTGTACCAACAACACAGGCCTCTTTTACTTAATTAGCTCCATTCAATGGTAACAGTAGTAGGCTCAAATCCTTTATATAGGCCAGTCATGGGAGTTGCACACACTTCCAGTGCACACACTCCCTGTCAGAGACAGCTCATTTCAAGAGTATGAGGTCAACAGGAGTTCAAATACTCAAAAGGTTCATGTGTTTATGACGACTCTCCCAAAGAGTCAAAGAGGGATTTGAACTTTGTGGAGCTCAGATATTTGTGATAAACCACCCCTAAGGGCAGGCATGAATAATACACTGGCTACTCTAGGGAGGGGATAAAGAACAAACCACTGCTACCAGCAAATGAAGCTGCTCTTTTGGATCTAATGGAAGAGGCGTTCACTGACAGGACTGTGGTAATGGGGCAAATGTGCCCAGGTACCCCCAATGATCCTTCCTCCCTCTGTGAGTCTAACAGGAGGCACAAGCGCAGCGAAAGGTAGGATTTGTCCCAAAGCGTCATCTTGTCTCAGGAAGTTACACTGCTCAGAATTTTGAATAGGCATTTGGGTGTATCTGTACTGGAAGAATGAAAAATAACACCTTGTGCTTGGGGTAAACTAGTATCAAAAGCAGGGGTGCATGTGTTAAATACGTATCATCTGAGTTGCTTCTATCAGCCACCAGGTGCCCTTCACACAAGGGTATGTCAGATACATTTATCACGTGACAACGGAAATAGTTCTGACAAGAAAAGCTACACAGCTCGTCAGTAATGCCTGGCTATGTTTAATTCTTCTGAAGTGCACAGAATAAAGCATTCATTCATGCTTAGGAGCTCTCTTTTCACCAGTAGCTGCTCCAGATGTACTAACTAAAACACCTGAGAGCCAACCCAAAGAGCTTTCTTTCCAGGTTTGCTGTATCACAATGAAACCGCAGAGATCACTGTGCAAAGAAGTCTGAGGCTCTAGAAGTCTAGAATCACTAGAGTTTGCAGTGCTTGGATTGGATCCTAAAAAAATAAAACCCATGTGAGAAAGGCATTTGTCTTTCCTGACCAGCCCTGAAGAAGGGATTTGCCAGACCAGGGGAGGTCCCTCCCAACATGGTCCCTGCCGTCCTGAGCTCCCCAGCCAGGGCCAGAGTTCCACAGATGCTGCTGCCAGACCCCCACTACCGCCTGGCCGCAGGTGCCAGAACTCTCTGCTGTGCCACCTGTCCTGCCCAGCGGCCAAGACGGCCTAAACCTGGGCTTTGTGGTCCAGGAACATTTGTGGTCTTGCCGGACCACAGATATTGCCAGACTAGAGAGTCCCGGTTAAGGGAGGTACAACTTGTAGGTTACTGTCTGGTCACGAGTAAGCAAAGCAAAATAAGAGTCTGCAGTCTCCATTAAAAATGCTGTTCTCCAGTGACATACCAGTACATGACTGCATTTAAATCTTTTCTAATTAACTTGCTAATCAAGCCTTTTTTTAAATAGGTGCTATGATTTCTCTTAATCTCCTGTGAGGATGGGAAGGCTTAGACATTTAATATAATTCTATGGTTGAGCTGAAACTTTAGGAAGGTTGCAGGCTATATTTTACTAGAACCAGATGAATTTCAGAGCTTGAAATGCAGCATACAGATTAACTTTGATCTGGTGGCCATCTGTTAGTGTGCTTGTTGCAGGGTAGCTCCATAAAATGCTGGGGGGGCGGGGGGGAAGGGTTATCCTAACTACACACAAGACAGCAAATGAAGAAAGTCCCCTGGCTGAAGCACGGATGTTAACTGTCTCTCTTTAGCAGGACTAGAAGACAAATCTTGGCTCCCAGAGGGAACCTGCTTGCTGCCATGTACTCACTGGGAATCTTCGTACTCTGAGGTACCCAGGCTCCGGTTTTTATTTGGATTCCCAGAAAATGAAACATCTACCCCTACATTTTATTTCCCACCCAAAGCCCATGATTTCTGCTCATTTTAGAAGTTACAGTATTGGAAACAGATCATATCCTTAGCTGGTACAGGTCAGCATCACACAGCTCAGTGGTTCAGTGGTCATATGATATCAATAACCTCACCACAGAAAGCTCCAGCTATCATCAGGGGGACCAAATAGGTTGGAAGTGACAGTCACAGAAAAGTCTCATTGGGTACGTCTAGACTACACCTCTCTGTCGACAGAGAAATGTAGATTAGGTACGCCAAAATTGCTAATGAAACAGAGATTTAAATATCCCATGCTTCACTAGCATAAGCATGGCCGCCGCTTTTTTTCGATATGGAGCTTTATAGAAAAAAACCCCCGGCAGTCTTGACATGGATCTGTTGAAAAATAAACCCTTTTTTGAAAGATCCTGTAGGGAAACAGGTTCTTTTGAAAAAGGGTTTATTTTTCGACAGATCCGCGTCTAGATTGCCTTTTTTTTCCAAAAAAGCTTTGTTTAAAAAAAAAAGTGGTGGCCATGTTTACGCTAATTAAGCATGGGATATTTAAATCCCTGCTTCATTAGCAATTTTGACGTGCCTAATCTACATCTCTCTGTCAACAGAGGGGTGTAGTCTAGACATAGCCATTGGGTCCAAGTTACGAAGCTAGAAAACAAGAGTGTTTGTGCAGGCTGATAATGGAAATAGTTTCCAACATGCAAAGGCCTGGAAAGGATCCCAACACATAGCGAAAAGATTTCTGTTTCCATCTCTCCACCCCATACATTCCCTACCATCAGATACTCTGACCTGACCTACGCGCGAGGAGCTACGGTGATGGCACCACAAACACCGTTTCACTTCGTAATTCAACAGCATGACCCAGCTCCTCATGGGGCAGAATACTTTGAAATGAAATGTTCACACACCAACAAGCCAACCGAAGACCCAAAGGAGGGGAGCAGAAGCCAGCCTCAAGGCCCAGTGGTTGGCACGGATCTGCTACATGAGAGTGCTGGTTTTCAGGTGTGACTGGGATTTTTAGGAGTGACTGGGATTTTTAGGAGTGTCTTGGGTGAGGGTGAAGCTCTTTGCTTTTCAGGAAGCTTTGTGTTTCATATTCTGCCTGCTGTTTCATCTCTCAGTGAAATAGTGAGGCCTGGAATAATAGCTACTGGTGCTGCAAGGCAGGGAGGAATCCCATAAGGTCCTGGAGGGATGGTGAAAGCAGCCCTCCTCAATGGGATAAGCAGATACTTTTAGAATTCCATTAGCATTATCACTGCTGTCCAACAGGCCACTAGACATATTCCCCTGGCTGGGGTTAATGTTAAGATAAACAGTAGATGGGCCCAGGTATTTCTGAAGCTCTGTGGGGATGTTGTATGTCCAGCACCTGTGTGAATTCAGCTGGTGTTGATAAAACTCAGACATTAGCATTCAAAATCACAGGCGCAGGCAAGAAAATCCAATCAATAGGCTCCTTTATACATCAGACAACCCCAGGAATAAAACATCTTGTTTATATGTCACTGGGTTTAATCCACAATTCTTACATGGCCATATGCTCTGGGTTTTTTCCTGTTAACTTTAAAGAAGTATTTGGTCTCTCTGATAATTCTCGCCTTTCAGATGTAGATATGGAGCTCTGAACATGATAGAAATGGGTTTGAATTTTACCCAACTGTTAAGTGTCATTATGATGAATGCTGGGTGACACCCTTCATTCAGGAAGCACTTAAACCCCTATTTAGAGTAAGATAGCTGAAATAATAGTGCCACCATCCAAAACACAGTTCACATGTACTGCTGGCCAGAAACTGAGTGGAGGGGTTTCACTGGCCATTTTTGATGAAAGTGCATGTGTCAGAGAGGAAGCAACAATAGAATAGGCAGAAAGAAGCATAAAAAACCCAAAGCCAAGCAGATTGCCAAGAAGCACAAGAAGTGTGGCTCCTAGAGAACTTTTTGGGCAGAGTACTAGATGGAAGAAGGTTTGGAACTGTGAGCAAAGAAATGGCCCACCTGTTTGATACTTACTATGTCCATTCTGTGCAAATAAACAGGATTGCATTAAACAGACACCTGATTGCTTCATTAATTTCTCCTCCTAAAAGCAACAACTTACACTGTGGGCCACTTTCACAAATCAAGAAGTGGTAAGAACAGAGAAGCAACATTCCACAAAGCAGCCTTCTGTTATTGTAGAAGATTGCAGACTGGCTGTGCTTGATTCAAATGGCCTAACTAAAATTAAGTCAGTTGTGACAGACTCCATCCCTCCAGCCTTTCTGAAATTGTCTTATGGACACAAATATGTATAACTTGAAGATGCTTTGGACAAAGTACCTCATGTCACTTATCAATTTTCATGTCACAATCTGCTGAATCTGTATATCTTACTTTGGTGTACGTATGTATCACTCTTGTATGTAAAATTAGAGATATGGGGTACAGATATGGTGACCATACAGCCCTTTTTTTCCAGGACAGTCCCAAATTTAAGGGTTCCATCCCAGTGTCCTGATAAAGGTGGCAAATGTCCCAGAAAATCCGTTGGGATCTGGCTACAAACTGCACCCTCATTTTCCCCGCTCTCTGGGACGCCCTCGCAGACACCCAGCCCTAGCTTAGTGCAGCAGCAATGCACCGCCTCCACCCAGCACGTAAGCAGCTCCCTTGCTGCTTTGTGTGGCACCCAGGGCCGATGCTGGTGGCGTGCGGTGTCCGGAGCACCAAGCTCCCCTGCAGCATGCGCCGCTGTCCGGCACCCCCATCTCTCTATGGCCCTTCCCTCCTGCAGTGGGACTGCCTCTGCCATGCACAGCCTCCAGCCAGGCCTCTGCTGCCGTAGGAGGAGGGGCACTGGTTGGAGCCAGTGAGCCGCTCCTGGGAGCTGCTTCCAGAGTCTTGGCAGAGACCGCGCAGAGCCCGGCTGGAGCACTGCAGAGCGGGGGGTGCTTGGGCTCTGCTGGTGTGCTCTGTGCATGGCCCTCTCTCCCCCTGCCCCTTTCCACTCCTCTGGGGGAGCAGCAGTGCACGGACCCGCTCACAGAGCCGGGCTCCACAAACTGGGTCTGGGGGAGTGGGGGCTTCTCCCCTGTGCTTCTGCTAATGTGAGCCAAAGCTGTTGCAGGGACTGCAGTAAAATTAGCACTGTGGGCGGCCCAGCTCCACGCCCGGCAAGTGGTCCTGCCCCAGAAGCAGCTGGGGCCAGGGCTGCAGGGATTTCTGGGGGATGGGCAGGGAGAAAACTAGGGGGAAGGAGGGTGGGAGAGGAAGGGGCTTGTGCTGAGGGGAGGAGGAAGGGCAGGAGAAGAAAGGGGAAGGCACCATGGACAGGGTGGAGGAGAGACAAATGCCAGGGGGGCAAGTGGAGACAATGAGGAAAAGGGCAGGAGGAGGGAGGGCAGATGTCAGTGGTGGTAGGAGGGTGGAGGGGACAGGGTGATGCTGGAAGAGGAGAGGAGACAGGAGGGGCACTGGAGTCTAGAGGTGTGAGGGGGAGGTGCTGGGAGAAGGGTTGAAAGGAGGGGTGGGCATAAGAAAGGTGGGGATGGAGGAAGTCATATGTGAGGGCACAGAGGGGCAGGAGGGGAACGGGGGCAGAGGGTGGTGAGGGGGTGGGCATCAGGGAAAAAGAGGGCAAAGAGTGCAGGGGCAGTGAGGGAAGGGGGAGGCACCAGGAGGATGCAGGGCAAAGGGAAGGTGCAGCTGCCAGAGGATTCTGGGGGTGAAGCAGAAGGGCAGACACCTGCAGTGGAGGGACAAGCACCAGAGGAGAGAGGCAGGGCAGGTGTGTAGAGGGAGGTATTAGAAGAGGGGATAAGGAGGGTAGCTCACATGATCAGAGTGGGGCTACTGGAGGAGTGCGCACAAGGGGGAGAGAAGGGGCTGGTGCAGGACGGCAGGTCCCATGAGGGCTGAGGGTAGTGAGACGGGCAGGAGTCAGGACAGCAGAGGAGGGTGAGGGGTGGGGGGGCAGTAGGCACCAGGGGAGGTGATGGAGTATGGGGAGGAGACAGGGTAGCAGAGGAAAAGGGTAGAGGCTTACATTTATTAATAACTTGGGTGCCACAGTGGCACTTCCAAACAAACCACATGAACTCAGTACTGGTGCACAACACAAAATTCATTCCGCTCATGGGAGGAAACTCTTAGAGGGGACACTTCCCCCAGCCTTCCTCCTCCTCCTCCCCGAATTAATGTGACACAAATTGGGTTAATGCAATGTGACACAAATTGGGTTCATTCAGGGCCAAACTCATCCTTTTTGGTAGGAGGATGGTGGGAAAAATTCTTAAGGGGGGGGTCACATGACACCTTTTACTTCTGGTCATGTGTCCATCTTGACTCCGAGAGTGATACCTCCAGAGGTGTGGCTAATGGGGGTCAGGCAGTGTGACTAATGTGTCCCTAATTTTGGTTCAGAAAATATGGTCACCATAGGTATGGACTGCTTTATGGTTTTAAATGTGCAAATAAAAGCCAACAAGGGTTTTTCCAATTCTTGAACACTTCAATGTCTGGGTGATCAACCTGATGACTTGTAAACAGCCTCCTTTGTCCTTTAAGTCTAAGCAGTGGTTGGTCTTAGGAAGACATGTGACCATTCTAACTGGTAGGTCCTGACCAGGCAATTTTCCATGGAAAGGGGAATGTTGAAACAAAGAATTCCAGCCCAAAAGGGAGACTAAAGATGCGAAGTTTTCAGGTTCTTTGTCTTTAGCTAGCATGACACACCCTAAAGGAGCTGGAAATCCCAGGGAGAAAAAGATCATCCCTGGTTTGGAGGTTTTTGTCCAAAATAAGAAGTTTTAGGGTAAGTTTGCAATTAGCATTAGTGTGTTAAAATGCATAACTAGTTCTTTTATTTTAAATCTGTAATTTACTTTGTATGTAATAAAATTATTTTTATTTACTATCAAGCCCAGTGTAAATAATTGTTACCTAGGGAGCCATCAGTGTGGGGGTAGGGTTCCTGGATGGTATGCCTGAAAGTGCATTCTCCTCAGAGCTGAAGTGATTCAGTGTCTGCATTGCTTTTCAGGGGGTGGTGATCTCAGCTCTGTGCATTGGCTGCGGGAGACCAGGAGAACTGGCCCAGCAGGACAGGGTGGTGAGAAGCCCCAGAGAGCAAGGAGGTAAGTGTCAGTGGCTTTATAAAAACATTGGAAAGCAGCCCCAATGGATTTTTTGTGGCTGTATTCCAGCACAACAGTCATGTACAACTGTAACGTCAAGAGCCAGAACCAAACCTGGGAGCCTCTGAAATTTAGAACATGAGCCTCTATGCTTGAGCTAAAAGCAGCTGACTCTCAGTGAAGGCTGTAGAGCAGTGGTTCCCAACCACCGATCCATGGACTGGTGCCAGTCTGTGAACTGACGGCTGCCGGGCACAGCACTCTGCCGGGCCACCCCCCGATGGCTAGATAATTGGCTCAGTGGGGTTCCCTGTAAGCTGCGCAGCCCTCCAAGCCGGAGTCTGTGCCCCGCTGCTTTCAGCTCAGCCTCTCCCCAGCTTGGTCCCCTCTTTTGCTAGCTCTTCTTGCCTCCTTCTTCCCTTCCCTTCTTCTCCATCTTCCCCCAGTTCCCTTATTGTGTGCGTACAGATGAAATGTAAAACTATTACCATAATAAGGATGGAAATATGCAAATACATTAATTACCATAATGAATATGCAAATGTTTCTATAGTGGTCTGCCAAAAGGTTTTGAATGAGTTTGCCGGTCCGCGGTATAAAAAAAGGTTGGGAACCACTGCTGTAGAGGAAACTCATTCTTTCTTCTCTGCAAGTGGTCTCAATGCCACTACCTGAGACAGTGAACCACACCCAAGAGATACGTGTGTTATATAATAATTTGTGGCATGTACCTCAGAGACGTTTAATCCTTGGTTAAACTTGCTGTTGGACAGAGGAAGGAGGGAAATTCACCTCTGCTGCGATTCTACTTAAAACAAAGGCAAAATTCCAAAGTTATCTGCAGAAGGTAAGTAATGTGGCCGACAAACTGAGCCAGCAGAGCACAAGTGACAGGGCATAAACACAGCGGGGGGGGGGGGGGGGAGGGGTTTGAATTTGTGTGCCTGGGTGTGTATGCATGCACATATTATGTCTGGAGTTCAGATTTCTTCTCCCCATTTTTCATTTTTATATTAGCCTCTGACCCTGCTATGATGGACCCCCGGCCCTGTGCTGATTCCCATCAGTGGGGTGTCATAAAGTGGCCTTGTGGACGTGCTGTAGGGTCAAGGCTATAGGAAGGAAAGGCTGGGCACTGTTGTTGGAGCATTCAGAGCTCCATGAGCAGAGGGCTTGCAGGGAGGGCAGATATAAGGCTATCCCAGGTCCCTTGGAAAATCCTGCCCCAATTGTGGTTGCTGAGTACTTGAAACTTTGGCCCTGAGCTTTGCTGAAAATCCGTTCCTGAGAGCACAAGGAAATTTACTAGGATTTGGTGTGATGGGAGGCCAAGCACAAGAACTTTATTAAATACTTGTAGTGAAGGAGGGATGGGAACCGTGACGAAAAGCCAACCACAGCACCGAAGGAGGAAGTGAAATTAAAGTGATTGCACACGATCTATCTATTGAGAAGAATTTAGGTTTGTTCAGCTTCTCTTTCCTCCCCCCTTCTCTCTTTTGGAGATATTTCCTGTGCAGACAGTCTCTATAGACATTTCCTGAGGAGGCTACTCAGCCAAAGTCACAGGATTTCTTTTTTAAGCCATACTTTGAAAAGTTAAGGGAGGGGAGGCGGGAATGGATGATACTCAGGCAACATTATCTGCTCAGACACAAAGTAAGCAAGTGAGCAGCCAAATATAACAGGCTTTACATCAAATCCGCACCCTCTTTTAAAACGTGCAATGGCAAAGCACCGTCCTGCCTGTTGTACTCCTGCTTTCTAGGCTTGAGTGTTGCAAAGGGCTGGTTCTCTCAATACACAGGCAAAATCCAGATCAGTTAGGTACCCAATGGACATTTCTAGGCTTAATTTGACAAGGCGGCTGGCATGCTCTGACCACTGTTTATTACACCATTCTTCATTGCTCCACTGTTTCCTTGTGATGCATGTATAGCACCTTGCCCATTGAGTCTCTCTCAGCTGATAAAGTCCTCTCTACACTACTACAATACAAGTATCAGAGGGGTGGCTATGTTAGTCTGTATCTGCAAAAAACATCAACAATCTACTAACTTTCCTGGAAAACAATCTCACATGCTCACAGACTTTGTGAGGTAGGCCAGTTCTTGCTTAGACAGACAGACCCCTCCATCCTGAAGCAAATACTCACTAGCAACTACACACCACACCAAAGAAACACTAGACCAGGAACAAATTCCTGTAACAACCCTTGTTGTCAACTCTGCCCGCATATCTACCCACACAATACCATTATTAGGGACTGACCTCATCAGCCACACCATTATCAGCTCATCCACCTGTACATCTACTAATGTGATATATGCCATCAGGTGCCAGCAATGCCCCTGTGCCATCTACATTGGCCAAACCGGACAGTCTCTATGTAAAACAACAAATTGGCAGAAAACAGACTCAAGAATGGTAACATACAAATCCCAGTGAGAGAACATTTCAATCTCCCTGGACATCAGTGAGAGACTGAAAAGTGGTTATCCTTCAAAACCAGCCCACAGAGAGACGCTGCAGAGTTGCAATTCATTTGCAAACATGACACTATTCATCTGGGTTTGAATAGGGACTGGGAATGGCTGGCTCACTACAAAAGCCAATTTCCCTTGTTTGATACTCACACCTCTGGATCAACTGTTGGGAGTGCACTATATCCACCTGGACTGAATTGGCCTAGTAAGTACTGTTTCTTCACTTGATAAGGTAACTCCCTTCTTTTCATGTGCTAGTATATTTATGCCTGCCTCTGTAATTTCCACTTCAATGCATCTGACGAAGTGGGTTTTTTGCCCATGAAAGCTTATGCCCGAATAAATCCATTAGTCTTCAAAGTGCCACTGGATTCCTTAGGTTTTTATCACAATATATATGATTGCTGTCTTTGGTGTAAGCGAAACAGAAAACAGATTTATGGGCAGAGTATATCTTGTCCCCACTGGCATGCACCAAGTTTGCAAATCAAATGTGCTTTACATTGAAAATTCAGGTCACCTGATCACAGCTTTGGCATAAACTCACATTGAAAACATCAGGAGCTATGTACATGTATCTCAGAGCTAAATATAGTTCTGAGATGGTGCCAGAGTAAGGTAAACTAGAAATAAACATGGTGGAGCTAACTCTTCAGAGAAGGGGGGCCATGAAATGTCAACAGTGGGAGGCAAAAAACCTGCTTTGACTAGTTTTCAATTTTGGCGATTTTTGCATGTCAACAGCACTTCTATTGCCAAGTCTTTCCACTGTAGACATAGCTTTAAAGACTTTATGCTGTGGCAAGGTTGATCAGAGGGGATGTGTTTGGAACTGGGACTCACTGCAGCCAACACCACTGAATACAGATTGGAAGAGAATGTAGTGTTGCAATTTTCGGAGAAATGTATAGGGGGGTTTTCATTGATGAAACTCCTTTATGTTCATTCCTGAACACTATGGACAGGGACACATGCATTATGCAACATTCACTGTGTGGTCTATGCAAACATTCAGGATAGGCCCAAACCAGACATGGAAGTATTAAAATATGTCTGGCTGGAGCACCCATGGGGAAAAAATTAATGGGTACTAAGCCGTTACTGGTAGCCAAGCTGCCCCTCCCCCCATGCTTCTCACCCCACTGACCAACCCCTCCCCTGCCCCTACAGCTCTGGCAGAGATCCACAAACAGTTGTTTTGTGGCATTCAGGAAGCTCCAGAAGGGTGGGGGAGGAACAGGGAAAAGGCAGGGCAAGAAGGGTTTTGGTATTTTTTCGTTCATGGGGTGGAAACATTTGGTTTGTAAAATATATACACCTTCAGCCTTATCTGCCCTGTAAGTCCTGTTTCCATCCATCTGTGCAGCTTGTGCAAAGGCAACACTCATGTGACCAAGCTCAGGTGGTGGAGGGGGGTTCATAGGATTTGAAGCCAATGGGAATTATACACAACATTTGACACCAGCTTGGCCCTAAGGATACAGTCAAGATCTGCCAGTACTGTTATTGTTTAAAGTCAGTGACTCAGCTGGGGATCTGACATTCCAGTCCACTCAGCCATAGTATTACTAGCTTAGAGGTTATAATTAGGACAAGTAACAGACTGGAACAACGTCCCAAAGCAAGACACATGGCGGATACTTGAATTTCTTTTCCACCTCAGCACTCTTAGGCGAGTAAAAACACAGAGCAACCAGCCACTAATTTGCTTAGCTCTCCTCCCCCAACATGGCTAATTCCAGTGATTAATTTGTGCCCCGGGATGAGTCCCAGAATCAGTTCATTGACCTTGCACTTTTGGTTGCTGCATCAGTTACAAATGTAAAAAAAAATTGCTTGTGGCCCAGAACCTAATTGCTTGAGTTTAGGCACCTTTTTCATTACAAATTAAGTTTGGGGCAGCATAAACACACAGAGCACCCAGCAAGCATGTAAGTCCAACCGCTCCTAGACTTGGATTCTACCAGGGTCAAACCATTTCTGCATGGTGCTAAATACCCTCAACTTCTGCTCTCGGCACTGTACGAGACACTAGGCCAGATCCATAACCGTCTCATGCAGAGCTCGCTAAGAATTCACAGCATCCTCCCTAGCTCCCACTATGGAAACCTGATGTACAGGACATTCTGTAAGACACAGGTTAAGAAAGAATAAAGCTTGACTGTTGTCAGTGTGCATGTGTGTAAGTAAAACTGTTACATTAAAATGAGTCATGGGGATAATTAAAGAGAGGTTCAGTGATGCAGTTAATCACAGGCATGCTGCTACAGTCGGGTGACCAGATGTCCCAATTTTATAGGGACTGTCCTAATGTTTGTGGCTTTATCTTATATAAGTGTGTATTAACACACACACCTCCTCTGGGGTCCTGATTTTTCACACTTGCTAGCTGGTCACTTTATGTCACAGCAGTCCCCGAGGGAGCGGTAAATACTAGTGCCATGAGGAAAATCCAGTCATAGAGCGGGTGCTCCATCACAGCTGGTGGTCAAGTTATGCTAAGCACTCTAGTAGTTTATTCTGCTCAGTGGAACAGCCTCTGATCTCAGTTACTCTGGCAGGTAGACATCCAGAGTAACTTCATCTTGCAGTGATCCTGACAGGAAAGAAAAGCAAGTTGCATGTGTGCTAACCCCACTCTGGCACCTGCACCCCCACCCTGAATTTGCAGTACAGATGTTGCTCATAAAAGCACTGAGCTGGATGGCCCCTGAAATGTCTGTCTGTAAGCAGCAGGGTTCATGTTACACTTAGTGCAAACACAGGGTCCATGCTGATGTAGGCCTGATAAAGACATATGAGGGCTCTCACTCACTCTGCGGGGAATGAATGCAGAGCAAATCCAAAGGCAAAACCAGCAACACTTAAAAGCTAAGGGAAAGTAACCAGAACAGCTAATCTCAAGGCTGACTGGTCAGTGTGTCAAAGAAAAGCCTGAATCTGCTGCACCTTGCAGACCTGGCATCTCTGTTTCTTGGGCACGTGAATAATTATGTTAGACTTCAGAGGGGTCATGGACTCACTATCACAGCACCTCCTCATGATGAACACTAGCATTGCAGCCCATCTACCTCCTCCTCTGGTCAATGTTCCCTCTAAGCTGCAGAGCAGCACAGAGTCAGCTTCATGCACAGACCTCTGAGCCTCTGACTGGGCAGGGCTGATTAATCACCTGTAAAGCTGTGCTGCTCTCAGCTTAGAGGGGATCACTGCCTCTAGTCTGTGCAGTAACATGGCTCTCCGGGATCACCCTAAGAGTCCTGCTTTTCAGGGTAACAATGTTCCAACTTAAGACAAAGGAAACAATTTTTTTCCTACCTTTCCCAAGCACAAACCTGAAGAGGTTCTTGGCTCCTCTGAGTTCTTCCTCACTGTATCCCAGAGCACTGCCTCCCAGAAGGCCCAGCTCCTCCCAAACCACTGACCCACAGGGCTTCTTTCCTGGAGTTTCTCTTCTCCCAGAGCTGCTCCAGGAATCTTATTCTCCCCAGCTGCCCTCTGCCTTTCCACAGGTACCTCTGTGGTTACTTTCACAACAAGCTCCTAACTACCTGCTTTCTGGCTTGGCTTTCCCTATTACCCTGCAGTAGTAACATTATAGGAAGCCTCCAGTTTAGTTCTCCAGCTGGATCTAATCCTTAATTAGCAGTCTCCAGTCCAGGTGCCACAGAAAATGCTAAATGGGCTCTCTGGCTTCATTTACACTGTGCGAGGGGCCAGGTTGTAAAAGAGGATGCTGTGCTGCATCTACATAGGTTGATGGGGGAGGGGGAAGTTTGCAAGTGAGATGGGAAAGGGCCAAGGCACCTGAGCCTATATGGATCGAGTGACCCATGATGTAAGCTCTGTAAATGGGAGTGTGAGGTCCACTGTGCGTTTGTAGCTTATTTCAAGTGACTCCGCTTCCTACTTACAGTAAGGCTACATCTACACTGCAGGTCTCTTGCGCAAGAACTGTTTTGCACAAGAGTTCTTGTTGAAAAGGTCTTCATAAGAGTACGTCCACACTGCCATGTGCTTTTGCACGAGAGATATGCTTTTGTGCAAGAGCATCCATGGCAGTGTAGACGCTCTCTTGCGCAAGAAAGCTCTGATGGCCATTTTAGCCATAGAGGTTTCTTGCGCAAGAAATTCATGTTGCCTGTCTACACTTCCTTCTTGTGGAAGAGCTTTTGCACAAGAGGGCTTATTCCTCGCGGGGAGAGGAATAACTCTTCCGGAAGAAGCCCTGTTTTCCGACTCTGTACTGTAAATTTACTTGTGCAAGAATGCGCTTGCAGTGTAGACACCCAGCAAGGTTTTGTGCAAGAACAGCTGTTCTTGAGCAAAAAGCCGCCAGTGTATACATAGCCTTCATGTTTTAAGCACAATGGGGCAGATGCTTAGTGGGCATAAAACGGAGCTACAGCAGTTTACAGCAGCTGAGTCTCTGCCCTTAAGTCAACATTTTAAACTTTCCACCAAGCATGCTGTAGTATGAAATATGTAGTACAAAAAAAAAAGTTGTAGTGCAAAATGCTGAAACCAAAGACGGGGGCTCTGAGAAATGAAAGGAGATCCTATCTCTCTGGCATGTCCTTTTTACTTTTCTATTTTTGGAATTTTAAACATTTCCCCAGCTTTGTGTCTTACAAATTGACCTTTTGTGCCCTGAAAAGGCATACAGCAGGCCTTCCTTTGTTGCAGACATACTGCACAGGTGAGCTCGTGCAAGCTAGCCTACAAAATACAAAACTGGAAATTATTCGTAGCTTTTGTTTCTGGAGCATGGCAGAGCTCAGTCCAGCTGTTATTTGCTTCCTTTAGCAGTCTTTTCAGCAGCTGAGTTCACAACCTTTAGCTGTAAAGGATGAGCTGATCTAAAGCTTATGGCCAATGGTCATTGTGACTCTTTGAAATGTTTTGATACCCAAGATGACAGTACAGGTGTGGAATGCCAGTGCTGACCGATGTCCAAGACACCTGCTTGTACATTTCTAGAAGTAAGTATGAATATAGGAACAGGAGGCTGCATGACTCAGAAGTACATCGGGTTCTGGACAGAGTCATAACAGCAGAACTCGAATTCCTAGCTTTGCACCTGACTCTGTGGAACCTTGGGTATGTCATAGAAGATCTGATTTTCCAGATTCCAAACCATGGATCCCATTGACTTCAAGTGGAGTCCTTTGGGCTTCTGGAAATCAAGTCTTTTACACATGCCCATGACTCAGTTTCCCCAATGTTTAAAATGAGCATAACAATCCTTTGTAAAGTTCTTTGAGATCAATGGATTAAAAAAGCCCTTAATATTAAGTGTTAATATTACTTGCCTATCTTGCAGGGATGTTGGGAAACTAAATGTTTTAAAGAGCTTTGAGATATTGCATGATGTCTGCAAGACTGCATGGGGAATGGAGAGTGCCTTATATGTTTTTGCTATCCCTGTTTCAACAGTGAATCAAGCACCAAAAAGGGCTAACTTTTTTCCTTTTTTTTGGACATCAAAAGATACTTCTTTATGAGTTCACATAAATAAAATTCAGATATGAAACAAGGGGCGGTTGATTAACAAACCAAAAAGCATAACTGGACCTGGGGGTGAATGAGGCTTTTTTTTCCTCTTCCTCTTTGCCTTCCCCTCCCCTTGATGGAGATTGTGCTGTGATTGGCTATGATTGGTAGGGGCTTTGATTGGCAGGTGGAAACTGTTGGCTTCTAATTAAAGTTTGAATTCTAGAAGCCGCTGCTGATTGGCTGAGCCTTGGTAGGGGGAGGGGCTTTATAAGGCAGTGGGCAAGCGACCAAGGAGCTTGCGAACAGGTGAGTGCTAGCAGGGAGTTTAGAGAGGCAGTTGGGAAGGGCGGGAGGTTCTCTTGCCTTTCTTTTAAATCCCTTCTTCAGGACAGCAGTGATGGATGGTGATGGGTCTGCTGCTGTTACCTGCACAGCATGTGCCATGTTTGTCTTCCTCCCGGAAGACAGAACAGAGTTCATCTGCATGAAGTGCAAGCTGGTCGACATTTTGGAAGAAAAAATTTGAGGACTGGAGGCCCAAGTGTTGACCCTACACTCGATCAGAGAGGATGAAAACTTCCTCGATAGAAGGCAGCGTTTAATCCTTCAAGCACGGAAGGCAGAGGAACCAGAGAGGGCAGTACGTGACCAAGAAGAGAAATGGCAGCATGTAACTTCTAGAAGGGGAAAAAGGCCAGCACGTGAATCCCCCGATGCTATAGAGGTAAGTAATCGCTTTCAAGCTCTCTCCACAGGCTCTGCAGAGGTGAATTCTTTGGAAGGGACCTCACAAGGAAGAAACCAGAAGTGAACACCATCTACTGGAAGGCATGGGATGCATAGTCCTAGGGATTGGGGTTCCATGGCCACCACCCCCAAAAGAAAACGACGGGTGGTGGTGGCCGGGGACTCCCTCCTAAGAGGGACTGAACCATCCCTCTGCCGTCCGGACCTGGAATCTCGAGAGGTGTGCTGCTTACCGGGAGCTTGCATTCAGGATGTGACTGAGAGGCTTACCAAGCTGATCAAACCTTCCGATCGCTACCCCTTCCTGCTTCTCCACATAGGAGCTAATGATACAGCCAAGAATGACCTGTAGCGCTGGGAAGAAGGATCGAAGAATTCGGAGCGCAAGTGGTGTTCTCGTCCATCCTCCCTGTTGAAGGGAAAGGACTGGGCAGGGATCGTCGAATTGAGGACGTAAATGCGTGGTTGCGCAGGTGGTGTCGCAAAGAGGGCTTTGGTTTCTTCAACCATGGGACTCTGTTCCGGGCACAAGGATTGTTAGGAAGAGATGGGAAGAGAGGAAGGAAGAGAGGAAGGAGCATATTCACGGGAAGGTGAAACCTAGTGAGGAGGGCTTTAAACTAGGTTCGTCGGACAGTGACCAAAACCCTGAGGGGAGAGGGAAAGTCGGATACCTGGAAGAAATGCAGAGAGGAAGGAGAAAGAAAGGAGGACCCCTGTCTCGAATGGAGAAGATAGGGCAATCAACTGGTTACCTGAAGTGTTTGTACACTAATGCGAGAAGCCTGGGCAACAAACAGGAAGATCTGGAGGCCCTGGCCCAGTTCAAGAAATATGATTTAATTGGGATAACAGAGACTTGGTGGGATGACTCACATGACTGAAGCGCTGTCATGGAAGGGTATAGACTGTTCAGGAACAATAGGCAGGGGAGAAAAGGAGGAGGAGTTGCACTATATGTAAGAGAGCACTACGATTGCTCGGAACTCCAGTATAAAAGAGGGAGAAAAACCTGTTGAGAGTCTATGGGTTAAGTTTAAAGGAGCAAACAACAGCAGAGATGTTGTGGTTGGTGTCTGCTATAGGCCACCAAATCAGGTGGATGAGGTAGATGAGGTTCTCTTTGGACAACTGAGCGAAGCTGCCAGATCGCAGGCCCTGGTTCTCGTGGGGGACTTTAATCACCCTGACATCTGTTGGGAAACCTATACGGCAGTACACAGGCAATCCAGGAAGTTTTTGGAGAATGTAGGGGATAACTTCTTGACACAAGTGCTGAAGGATCCGACCAGGGGCCGTGCGCAGCTTGACCTTCTGCTCACAAACAGGGAGGAACTAATAGGGGAAGTAGAGGTGGGTGACAACCAGGGAAGCAGTGATCATGAGATGGTAGATTTCAGGATCCTGAGGAAAGGAAGAAAAGAGAGTAGTAAAATACACACCTTGGACTTCAGAAAAGCAGATTTTGACTCCCTCAGAGATCTGATGGGCAGAATCCCATGGGATGCTAACATGAAGGGGAAAGGAGTCCAAGACAGCTGGGAGTATTTTAAAAAAGCCTTATTGAAGGCACAGAAAGAAACCATCCTGATGCGTAGCAAGAGAGGCAAACATGGTAGCAGACCAGATTGGCATACAGGAGAAACCCTTGGTGAACTTAAGCACAAAAAGGAAGCTTACAAAAAGTGGAAACTTGGACAAATGACCAGGGAAGAGTTTAAAGGTATAGCTCGAGAATGCCGGGGGGTTATCAGGAAGGTGAAAGCGCAAATGGAATTGCGACTGGCTAAGGATGTGAAGGATAACAAGAAAGGTTTCTACAGGCATGTTAACAAGAAGCAGGTGATCAGAGAGGGTGTGTAGCCCCTTATGGATGAAGGAGGTAACTTAGTGACAGACGATGTGGGGAAAGCTGAAGTACTCAATGCTTTCTTTGCCTCTGTATTCACGGACAAGGTCGGCTCCTGGACGTCTGCACTAAGTGACGCAAGATGGGATGAAGATGGACAGCCCGTGGTGGGTAAAGAACAGGTTAGGAACTATTTAGAAAAGCTAAATGTACATAAATCCATGGGTCCGGACTTAGTGCACCCGAGGGTACTGAGGGAGTTGACAAATGTCATTGAGGAGCCTTTGGCTATTATCTTTGAAAAGACGTGGAGATCGGGAGAAATCCCGGATGATTGGAAAAAGTCAAATGTAGTGCCCATCTTCAAAAAAGGGAAGAAGGATGATCCAGGGAACTATAGGCCAGTCAGTCTTACCTCGGTTCCTGGAAAAATCATGGAAGGGATCCTTAAGGAATCCATTTTAAGGCACTTGGATGAGAGGAAAGTGATTAGGAATAGTCAGCATGGATTCACAAAGGGAAAGTCGTGCCTGACCAATCTGATTAGCTTCTATGATGAGGTAACTGGCTCGGTGGACATGGGGAAGTCAGTGGATGTTATATACCTTGACTTTAGCAAGGCTTTTGATACGGTCTCCCACAATATTCTTGCCAGCAAGTTAAGGGAATGTGGATTGGATAAATGGATGGTAAGATGAATAGAAAGATGGCTAGAAGGCCGGGCCCAGCGGGTAGTGATCAATGGCTCGATGTCAGGATGGCGGTCGGTTTCTAGTGGAGTGCCCCAAGGTTCAGTTCTAGGACCAGTTTTGTTCAATATCTTTATTAATGATCTGGATGAGGGGATGGATTGCACCCTCAGCAAGTCTGCGGATGACACTAAGCTGGGGGGAGAGGTAGATACGCTTAAGGGCAGAGATAGGGTCCAGGGTGACTTAGACAAATTGGAGGATTGGGCCACAAGAAATCTGATGAGGTTCAACAAGGACAAGTTTAGAGTTCTGCACTTGGGATGGAAGAATCCCAAGCATAGTTACAAGCTGGGGACCAACCAGCTAAGTAGTAGTTCTGCAGAAAAGGACCTGGGGGTAACAGTGGATGAGAAGCTGGATATGAGTCAACAGTGTGCCCTTGTAGCTAAGAAGGCTAATGGCATATTAGGTTGCATTAAGAGGAGCATTGCCAGCAGATCCAGAGATGTCATTATTCCCCTTTATTCGGCATTGAGGCCACATCTGGAGTATTGTGTCCAGTTCTGGGCCCCCCACTACAAAAAGGATGTGGACGCATTGGAGAGGGTCCAGCGGAGGGCAACCAAAATGATTAGGGGGCTGGAGCGCATGACTTATGAGGAGAGGCTGAGGGAGTTGGATCTGTTTAGTCTGGACAAACGAAGAGTGAGGGGGGATTTGATAGCAGCCCTCAACTTCCTGAAGGGAGGTTCCAAAGAGGATGGAGAGAGGCTGTTCTCAGTAGTGACAGATGGCAGAACAAGGAGCAACGGTCTCAAGTTGTGGTGGGAGAGGTCCAGGTTGGATATTAGGAAAAACTATTTCATTAGGAGGGTGGTGAAGCACTGGAATGGGTTACTGTGACGGGGCGGACAGGCCCCGCACTAACGAGCAGGAGATAGCTCAGGCCCAGCTGGCAGAGAAGGCCCCGCCCCTCCGCCCCTGCTGGGCATGCTCCCAACAGCGGCCGGGTATAAAGGCAGGAGGAGCCCAGCAGGCGGGGAGGCCCCAGGGAGAAGGAGGAGACCAGGCCGGACCGGAGTTCTTGCAGTTGCTGGGTCCAGAGTCGTCGCCCGCGCTGAACCGGGACACGGAGAAAGCAGCCGCCGGCCCGGAGTGGCAGGAGCGTGCCCTCAACCCCGACAGGTCCTGCCTGAGAGGCGAAGGGGCCCGGGGGGAACCAGGGCGTGGTAGGAAGCAGCCCAGGGCAGGGGATACAAAGTTTGGCTCGGCGTGTATCGGCCGGATCCCCCGCCGAGCCGGCAGGAGCCATAGACCCTGCCTAAAGGGCCCTGGGCTGGGACCCGGTGGAGAGGGAGGGCCCGGGTCCCCCTACCACCCGTTTTCCCCTTCCCTGGACAAACAAACCCCGGGCCAGGGGAGGCTTCGCAGAGCAACTAGGCCTCTGCTACCGTATATGCCCTGATAGAAGGGCCGAGACTTTTGTGTTGAGCCTCTGCTACCGTATATGCCCTGATAGAAGGGCCGGGACTTTTGTGTTGGGACTTTGTTACCATATATGCCCTGATAGAGGGGCCGAGACTTTCGTGTTGAGCCTCTGCTACCGTATATGCCCTGATAGAAGGGCCGGGACTTTTGTGTTGGGACTTTGTTACCATATATGCCCTGATAGAAGGGCCGAGACTTTCGTGTTGAGACTCTGCTACCGTGCATACCCTAATAGAAGGGCTGGGGCCTTGGCCTAGGGACTCTGGAGTACCGTATAGGCCCGGTCGGAGGGGGCCGAGCCCCTGGACGGGGGCGTACCCCTTGACAGTTACCTAGGGAAGTAGTGGAGTCTCCATCCCTAGAGGTGTTTAAGTCCCGGCTTGACAAAGCCCTGGCCGAGTTGATTTAGATGGGATTGGTCCTGCCTAAAGCAGGGGGCTGGACTTGACGACCTTCTGATGTCTCTTCCAGTTTTATGATAAGGGGATGGTTTGAGAACATGATCTTGGTAACTAATTGACCATTCATTATCAGTGGGAAATAGGTCAATGGCGTTACTATAGAGAACTTTCTGGGTGTCTGGCTGGTGAGTTTTGCCCACATGCTCAGGGTTTAGCTGATCGCCATATTTGGGTTCGGGAAGGAATTTTCTTCCAGGGTAGATTGGCAGAGACCCTGGAGGTTTTTTGCCTTCCTCTATAGCATGGGGCACAGATCACAGCTGGAGGATTCTCTGCATCTTGGGGCCTTCAAAGTATTTGAAGGCTTCAATATCTGAGACATAGGTGAGAGGATTATTCTAGGAGAGGGTGGGTGAGATTCTGTGGCCTGCACTGTGCAGGGGGTCAGACTAGATGATCATAATGGTCCCTTCTTACCTTAAAGTCTATGAGTATGAGTCCAGTTTTGGGTCCATATTTCAAAAAGGATGTTGAGAAACTTGCAAGGATTTGGAAAAGAGCTATAGGGTTTGGAAAAAGGAAGCAAGAAGGATTCGATACTACGCAAGAGATCAACACCGCAGCAGTTGATCCACTGGCCGTCAATTTATCATATCTGCTTAGATGTGATGAATCAGTCTCAAAGAGCTTTCCCGTCGATGCTGGTACTCCACCAGGATGAGAAAAGTAGCCAGTGTTGACAGGAGAGCAGGCTCCACCGACCGACCTTATCACACACAAAATGCTGTAGTAAGCACGTTGACTTCAATTATTTGTGAAGCTGAAGTGATGTAGATTAGATCGAGGACAGGGGTTAGTCTAGACAAGGCCATGGAAACCTACCTTATAGTGGGAGGAACAGTGAAGCTCAGCCTATTTAGTTGATTGAAGAGCTGACTAAGAGATGACTTTATTATGGTCTACAACAGGGCTACTCAACTTTGGAAGCCCCTAGGGCCACAGTGATACTCAGAGACATGCCATGGGCTACAACTCAAGGGTGGTTGCATATATATGAAAATATATATGTAAATATACGCAAATAGCTTCTCTCTAACCGACAGGCATGAACACAAAAATTAAGCCATAAGCTGTGGTGCCGAATCCAAACATGGCCTGAAGGCGCCAGTCAGCACCTTTCAGGCTCCTCCCACAAGGCTAAGCAGCCAGCACTTCCCACAATGCTCCAGTGCTCCCGGCACCTCATCCCTGGGGGCGAGAAATGCTGACACTCTGTATCGACACTCTGTATCCATCTGTTCCAGCCAGCCCATCCACTTGGGTCTTTCAGTGCTCACCCCGCCTGGGAGATGCCTGGTTGTTGTGGAGTGTGCTCCCAGGGGAGGCCATAGAATCATAGAATACTAGGACTGGAAGGGACCTCAAGAGGTCATTGAGTCCAGCCCCCCGCCCTCAAGGCAGGACCAAGCTCCGTCTACACCATCCCTGACAGATGTCTATCTAACCTGTTCTTAAATATCTCCAGAGAGGGAGATTCCACCACCTCCCTTGGCAATTTATTCCAATATTTGACCACCCTGACAGTTAGGAATTTTTTCTAATGTCCAATCTAAACCTCCCCTGCTGCACTTTAAGCCCATTACTCCTTGTCCTGTCCTCAGAAACCAAGAGGAACAAATTTTCTCCTTCCTTCTTGTGACACCCTTTTAGATATTTGAAAACCGCTATCATGTCCCCCCTTAATCTTCTTTTTTCCATGTTCAAAGGATCTCATGTGTGTTGAGTCCCACGTAAAACCAAACCATACTGAGGGCTGCAAACAAACAGATGGCGGGCTGTGTGCCCTGGTCTACAAGTACCCACACTGAAGAGATTTCTGATAAAAGATGGCTCTGTAATCTAGCAGAAAACAGTAAAAAAAGATTTTATAATTGGAAACTGAAATTACATAATTTCTAATTAGACACAAGCAGCGTTCACTATAATCTGTGCGCTTGTGTGGCTACCCAGGAAAGATTCAAATGCTGCCCCGCTGATAGCACAGTGCCCACAGTCAGCAGCAGATGTTTCTACTAATGGTGCACATCCACACGTCCATTGGGGCACATAACAAAATGTATTCCAAACATGGATGAAAAAATTAGAGGGAACATGTGACAAGGTGAAAATTTTTAACAGTGAGAGTAATTAATTATTTGAACAACTTACCTAGGGAGACTGTGGATTCTCCATTACTTGAAGTTTTTTTTTTAAATCATAACTGGCTGTTTTTCTAAAAGAAATGCTAAAAAGAAAATGACAGATGTTATGTGTTTGAAGCAGAATTTACTGGACGAGGTTCAGTGGTATGTGTCAAGCAGAAGATTATACTAGATAACAACAGGCCTTCAGATTCATAAAACTGTGAATGGAAGAAGAACCAGAAATCCTATTTCACGATGACATAAAGGGTTTAATTCAGAAGGCACAAGGAGGGACACAGTCTGGTAGCATTGTGCAATGCTTCTTATTTTTCTTATTTCAACACCATCCTTGGCTCCATTTCTGTCTTCCTTTAACTTCACACACAAAAGATGCAGTGTAACAGAGGTGGGGCCACAGGGCAGTTTGGAAATGGAGATGAATGTCACAAGTGTGGTCATATGTGGTGCCCTATTCCACAGACACCAATAGCTTTATGCATTTGTGAGGTACCACTGGGACTGATCTTGCCTTGAAATGTTTGTGGGACAGAGCCTATCATGGGTCTTATTAACTCTGAGTATTGGGGAAGTTCAGCTTCAGATGAGAGTTTTATAGCTTATACTTCTCTCCATTCAAAATAAAATACTCTCTCCTCCATCTCTGCTTCTTTGTTTGTAAAGAGTGTTTCAATAGTCAGCAATGAACTCAGGGTACTGCCATTTAGCTCAGTCATCAGACAGAAGCCAGATTAGTGACCAAAAGCATAGATTAAAGAGTGTTCCTGGCTCTGCTACAGACTCTTGTGAGATCTTGGGCAAATCACTTAACCCTTCTGTGCTTACTTGCCCCATCTGTAAAAGAACAATTCTTACCCCCATACTGCGTTATTGTGGAACTTAATTAACATGATCAGGTCAGCAGATGGAAGATGTTATAAAGGTACAAGGTATTATTTTTACTCAGACTTTTGATCACTAAAATCTGCCCCTGTGCACACGAGTAAACATCCATGCATGCTGTCCAAGTCTAATACATAGACTTGCACTTTTCAGAGAGACACAAATGAGGTTGGCAGGTGTTAGACTGCTTAACATGTGGGCAGATGATTATTTCTGTAAAGCACATGTTTGAAGGCCACTTTGTGACAAATGTCATAAAAGTTAAATTAATATCATCTTGGGGGTGTTTGGGTCCCTAAATTTGGCTTTGGCTCATTTATATATAGCAAACTACATTCCTTGCCAGTGACAAAGGAAATTATGAAGAAAGTAATTATGGCCTAAGTAGCACTGAGTTATAGCACCTGGAAATCGTTACAATCTGACACATCAGTCTGTGTAAACGATTTAAGACATTTTGTGACTGGATTTAATGTGGCCATAACATACAGTTCAGATTTCTTGCCTTCTCTCTTTGTGTCTGTAGAATGTAACAATGTAATAAATGGTCAAACTCAGCATCAGCTAAGTTCGTCTCATGGACCGAGACAATCAGAGGATGGAGTAGCCAATGATGAAACTCACATTGACATCAGTGGAATCAGGGATTAGACCAGAGGTGGGCAACGTAGGCTAATGAGTGGGCTATATGAGTGGCCTCCTCAATCTCAGTGGGTCACAAGATTGTTGTAACCAAGACAATTTCTCAGGACAGGATAGTTTTGCTAGCTGTGCTTATATCCCTAGACATTGTGGGGCGTGCCACTTGAACTGTAATAGCACTTTGATTGGATGCAGAGGGAGCACACGGCTCTCTCAATCCATGTTGCATGCAATCAGCATGCACCTCATTTCACGTGCCTTGGCTTTAGATGTGTGTTACTAAGCAATACCAGGGGGTGGGAGGGGGGAGGGGCAGAAATGACATGGACAGAAAACAGTAGATTCTGGCAACCCTGCTCATGGGCAACAGTAAACAAAATGTCTCATGGGCCACACATGGAACCCTGATGGGTCACATGCGACCTGTGGGGCTGCAAGTTGCCCATTACTGGGTTAGACTGTTGATGAGCGCCTTTGAAAATCCCAACCAGACTATCCAATGTGGCATCAGTCACTAGAGAAAAGATGCTAGATTAGACTGTAAAACAGAAACACTGGCGTGAATGGCAGAGTCAGACTGAAATGGGACAGAGAGGAGCTAATGAAGAGGTTTGTGGTGTCAACACACCCAGAGAGAAATCAAAAAGATCACTCATGAATAGACACAGTTTGTAGGCATTAGCTGACCCCTGGCAAATGTCACACTCTGAGATCCAGCTCTGTGTTTCACATATCCATAAATATGAAGGCCAAAGGGGATCATTCTAATAATTTAATTGGGCTTCCTGCCTATAACACAGGCCAAAAGTCTCAACCAGTAATCCCTGCATCATGTCCATAGCTTCTGTTGGAACTGGAGCATCTCTTTCAGAAAGAAGGTAGGGTTCCCTGTAAATACAATGTTCTTCAATAATCAAAAGTGTGTTTAGAAGTTTAAACTGTTTTATGGGAAGATGCAGCCATCTTGCCAACAGAAAGTGACGGCTGCCTTGATGTTTACAGTAAAACCAACTCCCATGATATTTTTCCTCATATTAGAACCAAACATATATTACTCCAGTGAAGAGCACTGGGAGGAATTCTGCTGGACTTGGAAGCAGAAGCCAAAGAATAACTCTAAAACATATGTTCATTTTAAGGGAGTAAACAGCCTGAAAACATTAGCCAGCCCTGAAGATAAAAGCTGGTTATGTGGCAAGCTGCATAATAAATAGACCTTTTAATGTCTCCAGAAAAAGAAAAAGAATGCAAATGTGGCCTTGTCCCCCTTCTAAAGTGACTGCCTGAGTAAGTGCATGGCCAGTTTCTCCACAGATATGCTAACTAACATAAGACAGCAAATTCACAGGACCACATTTCACCACCATACAAAGTGGCCATAGCTCCATGGGCTGGGGGTGAAAGTTACACACATCCAGTCCCTGGCTCTGAACACAAGGGGAGGTCTTGGGCAGCAGGAGACTTGGGGGACCGCAGTGGACCAAAATATGCCCATCTGCTGCACAATACCCCTTACTCACTGTTTAACTGGCAACATTCTGGAGCACCTCTGGGAGGGGCCAGGGCAGGGCTGAGGCTGCACTGGGCTCCTCTCTCTCCCTGGCCACCATGAGGCGGGGCTGGCCGAAGCTGCACCTGCCCTGGTCTCTCCCCACCCTCCTGCTGCCAGGGAGGGCAGGTCCAAAGCCACTGGGAAGGGGAGGGGAGGGCTGGCGCCAAAGGCAGCTCCAAATCTGCATGTGCGCTCTGGGCATGACCAGGCTAGGAGTGGGTGGTGCTTGGTTCTTGTGGATGGAAAGTGATGTTATGAAATCACTCTGTCGTCCCACAGGAAAAAATGTTATATCGAGATAATGGTGATGCTTACAGGCTAGAGTTCCATTATGCTGCACAAACATCAAATAAATCATAGTCTCTCCTCAGGTTTTCAAGGTATTTAACTGTTGATTCACACACTATTGTGGTTCCTATGTGTGTTAGGAGCTTAGGCTCCTGAATTACCTAGGCATGGCAGTGTGGAATGGAGCAAGGCCTACATACCTTTACAAATATGGGCCTTAATGTCTAGCTGCTTCTCTCTGCTCCATGTAAAGAAGTGGAATGTCTGGGTTTCATTGTGTCCCTGCCATTCACTGGGTCAGGCTAATGCTTTGCTGAGAAAGCTTCTTGTTAGGATAGAGCGGATATGTTGCAAGCGAATGCTTCACAAGTCAGAGGTCACAGCTGGAAGCACTTGGGGGAGCTGGAAGCATTTGGGGGGAAGGGGAGCAGAAATTCAAAATGACTGTCAAGAGCATTTCTCTCTCTCTTTTTAAGTGTAATTGGTTAATCTCTGCACTTGTCTAATTGTGCCAATGATCCACTGCTGGCAGCTGCCCATGGCCCATCCTGCAAGGCAGCAGTAGGCTACAAGGTGCCCTCTTGCTCCTGGACCCAGCTACCCATGCTGTGCCTAGCAGCCGGGAAGGAAGAGCAGCCTCTGCAGGACTGCAACATCCCCCCCCAGGCGGGTGGGAAAGAGCAGGTAAGGGGCAGAGCTTTGCCTCCACTCCCACAAGACACTGGCTAGCACAGCTTTGCTGGCTCAGAGGAGGGTGTGTCCAATGCCAGGTATAAACCTGGGGCAGGAATAAACCAAAAGGCAATCAGTGTCGGTCTGCTCCTGGGACCCTATCCATATAGGCTGCCATTTATATGGGGCTTGTGGCAAAGCCACAGCCAACCGCTGTGATGTTGCAAGCCACATCAAACTTCTCTAAGCAATATTTATGGTAGAAATTCTCCATTTAGTTTCCCATTATACTGTGGGGACTTCCAGCAACTCAGTGTTCTCAGCTGTGCATTATAGCACTGCAAAGACAGACATGCGTTTGCCATCCACACGACGTCTGATAAAATGCCCACTCCTAGTGTGGAGCTGATAAATACATTTGGCAGCTCCTCCAGATCTCATATCTCTACCCTAACCATGCATGTGCAGAAACATATGGAGTTTGCTACTTTGACTTGCATGCAAGTCAAAAACCTGTCAAGCAGCACTCACATTTAATGCCACTCATCATCATCAATTGTTCTCCAAATAAAATAGGCCACATAGCCAAGCAAAATGCTTTGGAAGATATTTTTCCACTGGATGTACATCCAAAATAAATACAGAAAAATCTGTTACTCCAAGCACTTTTCCTAGATTCTTCTAATTCAAATCAGTAGTAAACCACCAATCTGCTCAAAATTGCATGCAACTGACACAAACCCATGTCAATATATTGCCACAGGTTTCCCAGAGGTGAGCTCATGTGAGGGAGAACACCCCTCTTTCACATGCCAAGCCAAGAATCCTTGCTAGTCTTCACACATATTCACCGCTAACAGATACAGCACAGAGAGCCCTGAAGAATCCAGCAATATGGACTCACGTTGTTTGTCCAAGTCCATTTGTTTTTTGAGAATATGACTGTTTCTAGTGATCACAATTCTGTCTTGTACATTCAAACAACAGCTCCACTCCCAACTCGATGCTAAATACAGCCCGTGGCATAAAGTGGAAAATTGAGTATGATGCACATCCCATGGGACTGGGCAGAATCCTTCCTTCTTCCATTGCATAAGAGCCATACCTCTTTATAACTACTGCTGCTGCTCTGAGGCTACACCTGTAGCTTCTCTTGCACTTCTGCTCCATGAGAACAAGATCCACTGGGTCTGCATAGCAGCCCATCCGTCATCCCCAACTCATTGTGTTCTTCCCAGGCCTGTCACCCTGTCATGAGGTTCACTCACCACTGGGCATTTCCTTGTGGCTGGGTTTGGGGATTAGCAACAGGCAGATCTGACTACCCAGTTCCTTGTACAATGTCTCTCCTCCACTCCTTGGGACTCGGGTATCCTGGCTTGGCCTTCCCAGCAGGTCACTGTGGTTTTCCTTTCTAGGGTTTCAAAATCTTTCAGGACTGTCTTATGCAGTCTTCAGCTCCACTGTCCAGACTATTTCACTTCCCTAGTGACTGGCTGGGGAATCCAGGTCCACCTACTACTCCGGGGTCCCGTCCCCCCCCCATCCACAATCTGCCCAACCCCAGATCCTATGCCTGTTTCTCTGGGCTCTCTCCTATTGTCCTGTTTCTATCTTCTGACTTATTCCTGGGTTTCCACTGAAGCCTCCTCTGCTCTTTGTGGTTACTTCACAGTCTTCCCAGTTCTTGCCAGAGTTGTATTCCCAGGGTTTATTCTGGGGGAGGGGGGAGAAGGGGAGGAGGGAGTGCGTGCTCTCTCAAGAAGAGAGAATGTGACTGCAGAGATCTTCCCTGGAGCCCACTTTTAGCACCAACCTCCTTTTTCTACGGCTGGCCTACTCCTCTCCCAGTTGGGCTTCAGCAGCCATTAGTCTTTTGCACCCCTGACTTTCTAATGCAGCAGGTCACAGGGTTCATTGGCCCTTTTACCTAGACATGTGACCTGTCACATGCTCCCAAAGCTTACAGAGATTGTGCAGGGAAACCCAGCACCTTAGCCCTATCCATGTACACTGGAGATGTGGCCTCCCCATTGCTACTGATATATAGGAGCTCCCTATGTCCTGTCCCCTTTTCATGCTGTAGGAATGAACCAGTTCTGCTGCAGGCAGGGTCCTTCCATGGCTATGAAGCAAGATTTGCTCCTCAAACCACAGCTCAGCCAAACCCAGAGTTTTGCCTGGGTTTAGGTCCAAACCACAAAGCTTATTTCAATGGGTTGTACCCAAAGGGCCCAGAGTCACTAAAAACTCAAGGCAGGCTCACACAAGACTTGGCCCAGGGCCTACGGACTAGAGTCCTCTGTCCTCAGCAGATGTTTGGGTGAACTGGTTCATGTTTCAAGTCTGCAACAAAATTTATGAAATGTTCACACTGCTCCAGGAACCCACAAATGACCAGCACCGAAGTGAATAATGGGCCCCAGGTTCAGGGTTGGCTTTTTTTTTCCTGGTTGGCAGCCCCTTTGTTTTAATGTACTAAACTATGTGGTTAAATAATGTTCTGGGTTGTAGGAAAACTTGCCTCCAGCCAGATGCTTGCCTGATGGATTTCATAATAAGTCAGTGCGTAGCTCTGCACCTCCCACCCTGTCTGTGTGACCTGCTGTCACAAGCATGCTAAGTAACAGGAGCTGGGCAAATTAAGCACTGGGGTAAACATGCAAAACTCCATTGATTTCAATGGAGTACCACTTGGTTAGGCTAATGGGGAGTTTAACCCAGTGTGCCCTGGTGGTATTTTCTTTTTTGCTGGAGGTAAAATTTCCATCTTGGGTACACCTGCCCTAGTTCTGATTGAGTTGGCATACTAAAAATAGCAGCGTAGCTGCCACTGCATAGGTGACGGGATGGGCTAGGTTCCCTGTCTATAAACCCATCAAAGACTTTACAAAGACCAATGTACTCGGAAAGCTAGCTTCTCCCTCCGCATTTGTTCTATAATTTTCGGAATACTAGCTCAATTAAAGCTAACATGGGCATTCTGAGCTTGAAATTACATTTCCAGTTCCAGTGTGGACCTCCCCTAAGAAATCAGAACCATCCACAGGTCCAATTCCTGTTCCAGAGTGTGTGATCCCTGAATTGAAGCCACTTCTGTGTTAATTCTGAGATCTCTGACTTGCACACTTCCCAGAGCATCCCTGCTCTTTGGAAGTAAGCTGGTGAATGGCTGCGTTGGGAGGACAGCATGGTGGACAAATGTCCTGGTAACTTGATGATACTCAGACAGCAGATGTTCTCAGCCCCTCCTGGCTTATTTCTTGCTGTACGACATCTTTGTATTTGTTTCCTCTACAAGAATTCTTGGCTGCTTTTTAACATATCATCCAAGAGATGGGGGAAAAAAGAAGAATAGGATGCAGGTCTTTCTCCTTGGCACATGTTATACTTGCCTCACAGAGATGTTTTTTTAGCTGGGTGATATTCCACTGACAGTGAACATCAAGGAACCACAAAGGAAAAACAGTATCCATATCACTGTGCCTTCAGCAGTGACTGTAAAGGACCCCGGAGGCACATAGAACATCAAAGCCAGTGACAGACATGGCTGTGTTCTTGTTAGCCATTCTTTATGTTCTGGAGGTGAGCACAATGTACTAATTAGTGTCCCCACCCATGATAGCTGTCCCAAGGAACTTGCTTGTTTTTTATAATAGGATTTATGCTAAAAGCAATACATGTGGCCACAACTCACATTAATATAGTCTACTGATGCAGGGTTTAGCAAGCTGCAGTCTATTGTGAATGGTGGGACTTGTTCTGAAAGCTCAACCCACTGATCATCTCACTTCCCAGAGGCCAAGGAGGACTGAGCCTTTTTCCTAAACAGCCTGCTTTTGCCTAGGATGCATCATCCTGCTAACAGGCCTTCCATTGTGATGACTTTCTGCTGCACTTTTAAATGTCCATCCTGCATCATAGATTGTAGCCTCAGCTTGGTACAAGACTTTTGCCTCTTACTTGGTCTGATGTTTTTGAAGCAGAACATACGATCTCTCTTGATAACCTCAACCTGAATCTCATGAGGGTACAGCACAGAAAGCTGAAAACAGCTCAGTTTTTTGGCACTTGGGAGCTGGGAACCTAAATGCAAACTCCATGGTGATATGAATCCCATAACCATCATGATCTATCACAAATGGATATTGCCTCCTTGCAACTTGTGTACCACCTGGACTGGTCACTAGGTAGTCTTGACAGGACATTTAGTCTGTGTCCACCTTTGCAATTTTATTGCACTCCTGAAGCTGTTGGAGACCACACAATGGACCATGTAGCAGCATTCATAGCTCATCAGTCTTTCATATGACTAACATGTCCATAGCAAGGACACTGACAAAACCAGTCCCGTGCCAGTGGAGGTAGCTGCTAGGTCTGGCTGTGAATATCTTCAGTGCTGACTTTGTATTGCCCCTTATTATGGCGCAGCAGCTATACTACAGATCTCCTTGAGTGCCCCCTCTTGGCCACTCTCCTGACTGCTGTGAGGGGAACCAGCAGCGGGATTCCTGGTGCTTTAGTCTCTACAGTCTGTACGGATCTTAGGCATTGTCCCAAAGGGTCTCTGAAGCCTCGCAGGGTACAGATCTCCTACCTGGCAACTCCCCCTCAGATCTTAGACTACCCAGCCCACCCCTTAGACTCTCTGTAGCTTAAACACTCTGGGTCTCAGAAGGAAAGGTGCTGACATATCCCTAAATTTGGAGAGGCAGGGTCAGAAGCTTTGCTGTGGCCACCAAGTTGAAACGTCACCTGGAACTTGTCATTTATATGAGACTGGACGTGCAGCTGCTAGCAAGCACTTGGATTTACACTAAAAGGGAAAGGTGGAAAAAGAAAGGTGGACCAGATTCTGCTGTCAGCAACTCCCAGGGAAATCTGGAGTAACTCCATTGACTTCAAATTTATGCTGGCATGTGTCAGATCACAGTGAGGCCCAAGGCAGTGAGAAGTAAGAGAGGAACAAGTGTGGGCCTTCTCTTCCAAGGTGCAGTGAACATTTTGCTTGTCAGGCTTTAATGTGAGTGCGTAACTCAAGGCTGCAGTAGCCATGAAGTTGATTCCTGCTCCCTCCACGCCCCCCAAACAGCCCGTATGAAGGCAAGGAAAGCAGATCTGTTCAGGAAGCCTATTCCTAATGGTCTGACAACAAGCCCAGTATTTTTCTTGGCTTGGGAGGCAGAATGGTTACCTTGATTGAAACTAGTTTCTAATGCCCATTTCAAAGAGCAAGGCAGACTGCCGCTATGTGTCTCGCACAGGACCGGTTACACAGAATTTCAGAGAGATCTTCTTCTCTCCCTCCCAAAACAAATAATCCATCCTGCACCCCTAATCCCACCACAAGCCTTGTTTTGCTCAATGGGGCAAGGTAGATATGGCTCATCATACAAACTGCTGAGAAGGGGAGTTTCATTTCAGGGACAATGGCTGCACAGTTACCCCCCACTGCTTGCCAAGCTGACAAAAAAGCTAATGAAACTGAGCAGGCATTTCATTAGAGGGAACACTGAGAATGAGGGAGGAAGCCGCCGTTAATGATAACTGGAGCTGTGCACCTCAGGCCCTGCCACACTAGGTTGCAAACATCTCCTTCACACATTGTATAGCATCCAAGGAATACCAGGCAACTCAGACTGGCCAGAGAATTTGCATTATTTTATCCTCTTGGTCATAACCCTTATTTCCACCATCCTTCTCCCTAAACAATATTTTTATATAGTGCCTTCTCTCCCAAATCACGATGCCTCCTACCACTGAAATGCAGCAGCTGCCTTTCTTCAGGGTTTCTTGCAGCTGTTGCAGAGGCCTTCTCTATGTGCAAAGTTGCAATGAGATCAGATGAAAACCCAATAGCATGTCTACACTAGGAAATTTTGAAAAACCTCAAATCAACATAATAACTCCGAATTTAACAAAATTGAAACAGCATGTCCCCACTACAGGCATTGAAATTAGTTAGAATTATTTCGAAATAGCACGTCCACACTGGTTGGAGCCTGCCTCGGATTTAGAGTCCCCAGAAGCGCTCTGGGGAAGGCATCAGGAGGATGGACACTTCCTGTGGCTGCTTGGTCAGGCGCTTGTGATGCGTTCTTTCAGGGGCTCTTTTCTACGGCCACATCTCACACTCCTCCATTGCCTCCCCATCGTGGGACACTAAATGGACACAGCATACTCTGGTTGCCCTTATGGATGCCACAACACTGACACCATAGAGCTGGAGCTGCTGCTCTTTCCCTGCCCTCACAGGCCTTGTGCTGTGCCTCATGGCTCAGTATATCCAGACTGCCTGCATGTTGCTCCAGCAGGATGAGGCCAGGACCTGCAGGATGAACCTCAGCCTGAACTGCAGGCCCTCATCACCCAAGTTCCTGGTGCTCCTGCTGCTGCACATGCCACTCAATTCCCTGCACACTGTCGAATGTTGCTTCTGGTAGTGGTAGACGAGGACACCTGCATGAGACACTCCCCCGCAGAAGCGCATCGCCAACGCCCTGTGGGACCTCGCCACACTGGACAGTGAACTACGTGGGCAGCCTGGATCGCTCCATCAGGAACCAGTTCAGTGTGAGGAAATCCACGGTCAGGGACGTGTTTCTGCAGGCAGCCAAGGCCATCAACAGGGTATGACACTGGTTAGCTAGAGTGGAGCTAGTGCTCTAGATGTCACATGGCTGCAAGGGTGTTGGATGAAAAAATGGGAATGAGATGCAATGAATCATTGGCATTCTGAGCTGCCCTTTCTCAGTGCAGTGCCTGTACGCAAGCAGCCAAAAAGAGGCAAGATAGCATCAATCTAACTGATGGGAGACTAGATATGGCAGGTCCCTAATCAACCCCCACAGCAGGGCCAATAGCATCCCGAGGACAGAAGCATTGTTGGCAGTGGGATTGTAGCTCTGCTATTTTCTTGCAGACATGGCACAGGCCCATTAATTATTAAAATGGTTATGTACCTCTTGAAGCTTCCTCCTCCTCCCTGGAGATAATGGAAGCATCAGAGAATATAGCTCATCAGGCTGGCTCTCTCTGAGCACTGAAGTGGGGCAAATGTGCCAGGCTCCTATGCAGTCACAGCTGGTCAGAGAGAGATGCAGAGAGAACAAAAGAGGTGAGTGTGTGAAGCAAAGATCTGAGAATTGACCGGGTGAGGATCAGAGATAGAGAGAGAGAGAGAGAGAGAGAGAGAGAGAGAGAGAGAGGAGGGGAATGATAGAGGGAAGCCACGAAGAGAGTGACTAGATTGGAGAGGAATGAATGACATGACATGACATGTCTAAAACAGTCACATCTTCAAAGCACAGAACAAAAATTAACTGAGGGCCTGAACACGCTCCCATTACCCTCGGTGGAAGTAGAGTCAGGCATTCTTATTCACAACACCCTAGCATGGTGGGTGAATACCCTGTTTTTCTCTGGCCACTGTACTAGGACAGTTGGGTAGAGAAGAGCAGGAGGATAGGAAAGGGGCCAGTAACAAAAAACAACAGGAAGGGGGGAAGAAAGAGAATAGAGCTGAAATGAACAGGGTGTCTCCTCTCATACTGCTGCATGAAAGCCTGCAGGATTCATTTGGATATGTGTGTTACTTACTTCCCTTTGGCTTTGCTATGGAGTGACTGAACTCATCTCTCAGGGTATGTCTACACTACAGCACTAATTCAAACTAACTTAATTCGAATTAGTTAATTTGAACTAAGCTAATTCGAACTAGTGCATCTAGCCTAAAAACTAGTTCAAATTAGTATTTTGCTAATTCGAACTAGCATGTCCACATTGAGTGGACCCTGAACCGGGGTTAAGGCTGGCCGGAAGCAGTGCCGGCAGGGCATCAGAGGAGGACTTAGAGCGTGGAGCTGCTGTCTCAGGCTAGCCGAGGGCTGTGCTTAAAGGGACCCGACCCCCACCCCAGACAGACAGTTCTCAGAGGTTCCCTGCTCACTTGTCTAACTCAATGAGGGACAGCAAAGCAGTCCTGGCTTGGAGTGCCCTGAGTGCCCACACTTGGCACATCACATCACTCGTCCATCAGCCCGGCTGCACTTGCCACAGGCTCATCCGGGGGGGGGGTGTCAATCAGGGAGCTGCAGGAGAGCTTCCACCCCAAGGAGCCCGCAGAGCCACCCCAGTCCTCCCCATTGGGGGCTCGTACCCCATTCCTCCCTCACCTTCTACCACTTACCCCTCCCTAGCCCCCCTTCCTGATATACAAAATAAAGGACACGTGTGTTCAAAAATAGAAACTCTCTTTATTGAACAAAACTCGGGGAGACTGGGAAAAGGAGGTGGGAGAGGGGAAGACAACTAAAATGATCAGGGGTTTGGAACAGGTCCCATATAAAGAGAGGCTAAAGAGACTGGGACTTTTCAGCTTAGAAAAGAGGAGACTGAGGGGGGATGTGATAGAGGTCTATAAAAGCATGAGTGGTATGGAGAGGGTGCATAAAGAAAAGTTCTTCATTAGTTCCCATAATAGAAGGACTAGAGGACACCGAATGGAATGAATGGGTAGCAGGCTTCAAACTAATAACAGAAAGTTCTTCTTCACAAAGCAAATAGTCAACCTGTGGAACTCCTTGCTGCAGGAGGCTGTGAAGGCTAGAACTAGAACAGAGTTTAAAGAGAAGTTAGATAAAGTCATGGAGGCTGGGTCCATAGAGTGGTATTAGCCAGAGGGTAGAAAAGGTGTCCCTGGCCTCTGTTTGTGGAAGGCTGGAGATGGATGGCACGAGACAAATGGCTTGGTCATTGTCTTCGTTCCATCCCCTCTGGGGTAGCTGGTGTTGGCCACTGTCGGCAGACAGGCTACTGGGCTAGATGGACCTTTGGTCTGACCCAGGACGGCCATTCTAAGCTCAGGGCTCAAGGTCGGGGGTCTCAGTGGACCACCCTGATTTTCATGCAAACCTGCTCCTGGGTGGCCAGGCTGGCAGCTATCCTGCTCTAGATGGCCACTTTCCTATGCCTAGTGCGGAGGTTGTGGATGAGGTCCACGTTGTCCGCACTAGACCAGGTGGGTGCCTGCCTCTTGCGGACCCGGGCAGGCTCCTGGGAGCCGCCAGCCAGGTCCCGGGAAGAGGCGGAGGGCTGGGTGGCAGCGGGTGCCTGGTTCGTGCCGTGCCAGGTGCAGGGTCTGCTGGCTGGGTGCTGGCAGGCTTGCACCTGGCATGGGCACCGTATCCAGCCCGTGCCCCTTTAAGGGCACCGGGGCCGGGAGGGGGGCAGACGAGTTTCCCTGGTGGTGCCCAGAGTGGCCACCAGGGAAAGCTGGGGAGGTCTAGCCTCCCACTAGTTGGAATTAAGTGGCTACACAGCCCTTAATTCGAACTACTTAATTCGAACTAGGCATTAGTCCTCGTAGAATGAGGTTTACCTAATTAAGTTCGAATTAAGTTTGAACTAGCGATTTGCCTGTGTAGCGCCTATCAAAGTTAATTCGAACTAATGTCTGTTAGTTCGAATTAACTTTGTAGTGTAGACATGCCCAGACTCATTCATGACATTTCGGAAAAATAAAAAATAACCATTGGGTCCCTGGAGCAACAGTGAAATCCTCTACCATTGGAGGATGGATGGATTTCTTCCCAGGCTCACTGATGGTCATGGAGCGGGTGTCTGGAGATTCTCTCTCTTGTAGTGTAGCTAGTATAAGTGTTATGGTCTCTTATCTACCCCTCATTAAACAGTGCCTATCATTCCTGCCTCTTCATGGACCATGCATTGCCACTGTGCACTGCACAGCGCAATAGCTGGGCTGAAATGAGGAAGTGAGTCTCCTAGATTGGCAATTCAGGGGCTCCCAATGTTGAGTGGAGTGAAATTTTTTGTCTGAAACTTTCACTGAAAAATCAAGGTTGGCTGAAACATTTCTTAAATTCATGTACATGTTGGGAAATTTTTTGATGGAAACAAAAAATACCCCCCTCCCATTCTTTTAAAAATTCTGAAACAAATTATTTTGATTTTCTGGAAGGGTCAAAATAACATTTTATTTCAGGGTTTCTTCTACTTTTATTATAAAAAGATTTAAAAGGCCGGACATAGAAATTAAACATTTCATTTCAGTTTGAATGTCATATTTTATCTGACCCCAGATTTTTTAAATTCTTTTTAACTAAAAATTTAAAAAAAAATCATTTTCAGTCAGCCCCAAAATATTCTCCTACCTCCTCCATAATTTTTCACAACTGCCCATGAACCAAATCTGCCCATGAATCAGCTATTCACACAGCTCTACACACAAGCAATACCTCTTCACTTAGAAATAGCCTAGCCACTCTGTTGTGGATGGTGGTTATACAAGGCCAATAAAATCTGCATCCTGAGAACAAATTGTGAGGGGCTTCATGACACCTCGGTGTGGCCCATGG
Source organism: Pelodiscus sinensis (assembly GCF_052426305.1). Classification (NCBI taxonomy): domain Eukaryota; kingdom Metazoa; phylum Chordata; order Testudines; family Trionychidae; genus Pelodiscus; species Pelodiscus sinensis. The sequence goes on along the minus strand of NC_143085.1, from coordinate 28,524,773 downwards.
CATGGGCTAGTCATCTGTGGAACCAATAGGCTGTTGTTACAGTAAAACAATGATCTTTAGATCTGCATATGTCTGTATCATGGAGGCACCAATCTTGCTGCTGTAGGTGAGGATTGTTGAGTTTCGCACTGAATTGTTAATTTAAACAATGCCACCTATGGGCACATGAGCAGAGTTCAGAAGACAGTAGGTTTGATACGGTTACTGTTACATGCCGAATCATCTTGAATCCAGCTCTTATCAGCTGGTCCAGCCGCTAGTGATCACTGCAACATAGGGACACCTTGACCATGTTCCCTTCTCTCCACTAACGTCTCTTGCCCTGGTTGCCTGATGGGGATGTACCACTGGAGCCCTTAGCCAAGCCTATTCCACACAAGCATCTGTCTGCACTGGGGGGCAGACTCACCTGTGGCCAGTTAAATTGGCTTTAGTCTCTGGGCCATCCTACCATATCTATCAGAAGCAGAGAGGTGTCTTCCCCCAATCCCTTTGAAGTATAACATAGTCCCTTCTCCTAGCACCAAGACAGACAGTAGTTTAAAGAATTCCAGTCTGTCTAACAGGTTTCTTGCCAAGTAGTCAGATAAATTAGAAGCTGGGAGTTTGGCTGGGGGGGGGGAGGGGGGAAAGAGAGTGGAGACAAGTATCAAATCTATTTTTAGAGTGTCTCGGAGGAGTTTGTTTTCCTGCTATTTTTAAGTGGAATGGGCTAGAGTTTCATTGCAGGAAATAGTTTTCCTCCTTTCCACCCCAACTCCTTTTACACAACATGGTGGAGGAGCAATTCTCTGTCTGCCTTGGCTTTCCGAAAAGTCTCAAATCAAATAATGTTATTTGGAGCCAGGGATGCAAAATGAGGACAGCAGGATAAGATGACTGCCAGATTCTCCCCGCCCCCTGCTTCCCGCATAGAAAACATAACAACTAAACACTGTGACAGGAACACAATCTTTGGGAAGAGTCCATGCCCTAAGAATCCAGCCCTAAGAACTATGTCAGGGTATGTCTACACTACAAAGTTAGTTCGAACTAACGGACGTTAGTTCGAACTAACTTTCAAAGGCGCTACACTAGCGCTCCGCTAGTTCGAACTTAATTCGAACTAGCGGAGTGCTTAGTTCAAACTAGGTAATCCTCATTTTACGAGGATTAAGCCTAGTTCGAACTAGCTAGTTCGAATTAAGGGGTGTGTAGCCCCTTAATTCGAACTAGTGGGAGGCTAGCCCTCCCCAGCTTTTCCTGGTGGCCACTCTGGCCAACACCAGGGAAACTCGTATGCCCCACTCCCGGCCCCAGACCCCTTAAAGGGGCACGGGCTGGCTATGGTGCCTGTGCCAGGTGCAAGCCTGCCAGCACCCAGCCAGCAGACCCTGCACCTGGCACGGCTCAAGCCACCCACCCGATGCCCCCCCAGTCCTCCCCCTCTTCCCGGGACCAGGCTGGCGGCTCCCGGGAGCTTGTCCAGGACCGCAAGAGGCGGGCACCCACCTGGGCTAGTGCGGACATCGTGGACTTTGTCCATGATCGCCGCACTAGGCACAGGAAAGTGGCCGTCTAGGGCAGGAGAGCTGCCAGCCTGGCCACCCAGGAGCAGGTGTGCATGAAAATCAAGGGGGTCCACTGAGACCCCCGACCCTGAGCCCTGAGCTTAGAATGGCCGTCCTGGGTCAGACCAAAGGTCCATCTAGCCCAGTAGCCTGTCTGCCGACAACGGCCACCCCTAGGGACCTTGGAAGGGATGGACCGAAGACAGTGACCAAGCCATTTGTCTCGTGCCATCCCTCTCCAGCCTTCCACAAACCTTGGGCAGGGACACCACTCCTACCCCCTGGCTAATAGCACTCCATGGACCCAACCTCCATGACTTGATCTCACTTCCCTTTAAACTCTGTTCTAGTTCTAGCCTTCACAGCCGCCTGCAGCAAGGAGTTCCACAGGTTGACTCTTTGCTTTCTGAAGAACAACTTTCTGTTACTAGTTTGAAGCCTGCTACCCATTCCTTTCCTTTGGTGTCCTCTAGTCCTTCTTTATGGGAACTAATGAAGAACTTTTCTGTATCACCCTCTCCACCCAACTCCTGCTTTTAGAGACCTCTATCCTGTCCCCCCTCCGTCTCCTCTTTTCTAAGCTGAAAAGTCCCAGTCTCTTTAGCCTCTCTTCATATGGGACCTGTTCCCAACCCCTGATCATTGTAGTTGCCCTCCCCTCTCCCAGCCTCTCTCTTCCCCTCTCCCACCTCCTTTTCCCAGTCTCCCCCAGTTTTGTTCAATAAAGACAGATTCCATTTTGGAACACAATTGTCCTTTATTTTGTACATCAGGAAAAGGGGCTAGGGAAGGGTAAGTGGAAGGAGGTAAGGGAGGAATGGGGTACGAGCCCCCGATGGGGAGGACTGGGCTGGCTCTGCGGGGTTCTGGGGGTAGAAGCTCTCCTGCAGCCCCCCAATTGCCCCCTCTCCCCAGATGGCAGCCTGAGGCAAGTGCAGCCGGTCTGATGGCCGAGTGCTGTGATGTGCCGAGTGTGGGCACTCAGCGCACTCCAAGCCAGGACTGCTTTGCAAGCAGGGCACCCCTGAGAACTGTCTGTCCGGGGTGGGGGTCGGGTCCCTTTAAGCGCAGCCCTCGGCTAGCCTGAGACAGCATCTCCATGCTCTAAGTCCTCCTCTGATGCCCTGCCGGCACTGCTTCCGGCCATCCTTAACCCCGGTTCAGGGTCCACTTAATGTGGACATGCTAGTTCAAATTAGCAAAACGCTAATTCGAACTAGTTTTTAGTTCTAGATGTGTTAGTTCGAATTAGCTTAGTTCGAATTAACTAATTCGAACTAAGTTAGTTCGAATTAGCGCTGTAGTGTAGACATACCCTCAGAGACAGCAGTGCGGGATGCCAGGCGGGAGCTGGTCCGCCAGGGGAGCCAGTTTAAAAAACAGCTCCCCTTCTGGACTGGCTGCCTGTCGCCCTGTGCTGCAGCCTCTGATAAGGAGGCAACAACACGGGATGGCAGCAGCCCCTGTCTGAGAGGGGAGTGTGTGCTCCCAGAGCTGGCATGAGCCAGAACTGACCTCAGCTTCCTGCCCACCTGACTCCTAATACACAACAGCACCCACCATGAGTCAGGACAGAGACTGGCTGGCTGCCCACCCAGCGCCTAACACGCTTTAAATGCAGAGCCACAGCAGGAGTAGGTCCTGGATCTGTTGTAAGCCAGGACTGGGCCAGGCTGCTGGCCAGCCTGCTAAAAAATGTACTGGTAGGGAGAGGAGGGAAATGTATGTAGTCTACAGCATTAGCCTATAAGCTTTTGCTTATCAGTGAATTGGTTAATCGAGTACACTCTTACATCTCTAGTGGTGAGTGCACACTGGGTTCTAGCTTACACTGATAGAACCTCTGCCTCCAGCGGATGCTGAACATCATCAGCTGGGCTGCTAAGTGGATGGGCCTGTGCTTTAATGCCACAAAGTGCGTCTCCCTCCACATGGATGGTGGCATCAAGACCCTGGTGAGGCCCACGGAATTCACCATCCAGGGAGATCCCCCTTGAGAGCGAGAGTCCAGCAGACACCAGAAGTCCATTGCTAAGATCCTCCATGACACCAACCTGATCAATGAAGCCTGTGGCATCAGTTGTCACTACGCTCATCTCATAAACCAGGGGTGTGTCTAGATTACATCCCTTTTTTGACAGAGGGATGTATATTAGGCGCTTCGAAATTGCAAATGAAGCCAGGAGTTGAATTTCCCACACTTCATTGGCATAATTGCGTCTTAGTACTCTTTCAAAGAAGTGCTATTTTGAAAGTAAAAGCACGGTCTAGACACAGTTCTTTCAAAAAGGGAAGGCTTTTTCGAAAGATCCTGTAAACCTCAATGAGGTAAAAAATGAGGTTTACAGGATCTTTCAAAAAAGCCTTCCCTTTTTTAAAGAACCGCCTCTAGACCGTGGTTTTACTTCTGAAATAGCGCTTTTTCGAAAGAGCGCCATGACCCGATTATGCAAATGAAGCTCAGGAAATTCAAATCCCGGCTTCATTTGCAATTTCAAAGTGCCTAATTTCCATCCCTCTGTCAAAAAAGGTATGTAATCTAGACACAGCCCAGGTGATGGTGTCCGATGCCATCAGGTGGTCCTGTGATATCTACACAGAGCATGTGAAGGGCCACTGCAAATACCGGGAGGCGTAACACACCCTGCTGCTTCACACTCCCCCACCACAGAGACTACACACAGTAGAGATACACAGGACCCTTCTCTTCCCCAACACGGACAACGTGTCAAGGACTATAGAAGGCTAACAGGACCGCCCACTGAAGAGACCCAAGGCCAGGGAAATCAACTGTCTTCACCCCTACAGGCTGTGTCTCCCCACAGGTGCTGGACAACAAGGGACACCAAGCGATGGAGACTTTTGACAAGAGACATGGTCATGGTCACTGCCTTCTCTGACAGACAATGAATTCTATTACTGAAGTACCTCAGCAGGTTGCCCACTGAGGAGGGACGCAGCAGGCAGGAATCTCTACCATTTCTTTCTCCCGGCTTTATTCCCCCCCACAGGTGCTGGAGGAGGCCACCAACTGAAGATGACAGACAGCCAGACATGCTGGTGAAGGACAGAGCCAGGGAATGCAACTGCTGCCTTCCCTGAGATGACTACAGACTTGTTCAATGAGGAAACTCTTCAGGCTGCCCATCTAGGAGGGACACAACCAGGGGCATCACCGACTTCCTCCCTCGAGGGGCTTTTCTCTCCACAGGTGCTGCAGGAGACCATCGCCGAAGGGAACGGAAGATTGACCAAGACTGCTGATGAAGGACAAGACCAGAGAAAGCCGCTGCCACCTTCCCTGATGAACTTTACATCTCTGGGTGTTTGTTTGTTTGTTTATTAAATAAGAAACAGTCATGATCACCCACCATGGAAGGACACAGACGGAGGATCTCCAACACTTCTCTGTCTTCCAGGCTTGTTTCCTCTCCACAGGTGCTGGAAGAGACCTTCGATGAGGGACACTGATGGCTGTGTCCACCACAGAGGGACAATGGTGACAGCTGAGAAGTGACAGGACTGAGGACAGCACTCATAAGACCAATGAGGGACAGGACCCAGGACAGCACCCCAGGCCACCCCAGATGAACAATGAGGGACAAGGTTAGGGGAAGCACTAGCTGACAGACTATGCTGTACCAGGAAGATCACCAGGCCAAAGAGGGCGCGGGATGGACCACTTTATGGGGCATGCTCCTCCCATGAACTTAGGAGCTTTGTTAGCGACTAGGACTCTGCCTTGCTCTATGGGTAGTGCCCCTAAGGACACTTAGGGTATGTCTAGACTGCATCTCTCTGTCCGCAGAGGGATGCAGTCTAGACATACCCTTATTGACTGAGTGTTAAAAACCCATCATCTATACCCAGGATGAGCCATGTTGGGTGGACGATGAGGGACAGATGATGCAGACTGATGTAGGACCAGGTCAGGGGCAGCATTGGCTTCTTTTACCTGATGGACTATGATCACTTCTTTTGTTCCAGAAAGACCACCGGATGGAAGAGAAGACAGGATGGATGGCGCCATGGGACCCCCTCCACCTATGGACTTATGAACTAGGCCAGAAACAAAGACGCTGTTTGGCTTTATGGGCAGTGCCCCTGAGGACACATATGGACTACATTTTTTAAATACCCCTCACCTATATCCAGGACAAGGCGGGTTACACCGATCACTTTAATCCTTGTTTGCTTTCTTGTTTTCACTGTAACCCCCCCTGGACTCCTGGATTCACTGTACCTTAACTTGTTAAATTTATCTTTGCTTTCAATTTGTTCAAACATTCACTTAATAAAAACAAGGGGCAAATTCTTGGAGCCTGTTCCTACTGTATGTGGCTTTTAAGTTATACAAGTGATAGACTTACCAGGTGCTAGAAGGAACAAACACACAGAGGTCATTTCATCCCTGACTACCAGCCCCTGACAATGCAGACAGGCTATAATGCAGTCCTTGCACACCCCGCTCTCCTGGGGGATTCTATGTCAAACTGCAACATTGGCCCAGAGCACTGATGCTTCTAGTTCAGCTATTTGTCATGCAGTTTTTCATAGCAGGTTTTGGGTCAAGCTATAAGGGTTGTGATCTCAATCAAAGTTTGAGGGGGAAGGAACGAGGCTTGGTGATTGGCTCCGAAATTACACACACACAAACACTTACTTTCTGGTGAGTGAACTTGGTGACAAATCGTGGAGCCAAATCCAACTGTCTATCCATAGATTAGGCAAGCTTCTCATCCGGTTCCATCAGCATGCTTCTGTTCCACCTAAGAGGGGCCAACTTCAGAGTGGCTGTTCTACTGAGACTGAGTCAGGGTGACAACAGTTTCGTTACATTTCTGCTGTGCTGAGCCCTGTCTGCCAGGAATTGGATCAAGACCATCAATAAGAGATAGGCCTGCACTTAAGGAATGATATACAGACTTGAATTTCCCTTGGGTGGGGAGAGATGATTTGGTTTTGTTTGTTTTGAGATGTGAGTGGGAGGGTTGGTACCACCCATGAGAGAAATACATTAAATTTATGGTGTATTGGTTTAAACCAGTCCTGCCCACCTACCCACCTTGTAAGATAAAAGATGCTACTTAAATAACAAGAGACCGGGAAGGAGTATTACACAGTAGGGAGAAATCTGATAATGCTTTCTGTTAGAACACATTCACTTCTCCAACAAATCAAGTACCTACAACCAATGTTCCTCCTAATTGTTTCAATCCATCTGCAAAATAAATTTTATGTGCACCGAGGCCTGTGAAAATGTGTACTACTAGTAGAAACACAACCCTAGCTGTAGGTGCTCTACTCATCAGTTGGACTGCATTCAGATCTCTCATGAGTGGCCACCTAAGCACTCAGCTTATAGGGAACACTCCCTACAACCTCACCCATAGATACGTCCTTTGTAACTGATGCTACTGCCTGCCACTAAAAGCTCTAAAAAGGGAGATTAGAAAAGGGGCATCTTATTTTTTACAGCAAGTCTGCCAGAACAGATCCTTCAATCCGAACAACAGGCCACACAGATTCATGCAAGGACAGCAGAGTTTAAGCAGCAGCTCAATGTGATTGCGGATTCCCTGCCAGGAAACGCTTGGCTTGAAACATGTGGTAAGCCTTGAAATACTGACCCCAGCCTCCCACTTGGATGCTTTAGACAAATATACAAAGTAAACACTTGTCATCTCTATTCGGCTTCCAGGAAATGGCAGCTAGCGCGGCAGACGGGTTTGTACCCCAATAAAGGTGCTCTTTTTAGACAGTGTCAATAAAGAATGATGAGGAATGAGACATAAGACACAGTGGGGCTTTGAACTGAAGTCTGTATTGGCAACGATCACGACTCTCTTTTTTCACACTGCTCAGGAACGTTTCGGTTTAGTGTGAAAGGTCACTGGAACCTCTCCCCGCTAGGATGTTGTTCTGAGGGGCGTGGGGAGCAGCAGGTCAGAGTCACCCAGAGAAGATTGATAGGAGTGGCCCAAGGGCAATGAATATGCTGTGGAATTATGTGTAACGTGGCTACAGCTTCACTGAGGCTGGGAGGGAGACAGACCACAGGGATCAACATGTGGCAATTGGGATGTTAGGTCTGGGATAAGGGTCTGGGCAGATACAGCCAGGGGCCAGCTGGTACCTGGCTGCAGAGCACTTATGGGAGGGAAGGGGAGTTTGATGCCATGGCAGAAACCACAGTGGAGGAAAGGGAAAATACCACTTCCAGCCCACTGGAATTAATACCCCAGCTGAACAGGGGCTTTACTAACACAATCCACTCTTCTAAATCCAGCCCAGGACACAGGGACCAGCTGGTACACACTACCGTCCAGAACATGCTGACATCTACTGAGCACTCCTGACTGTGGTGAGAATGAGCACATTTATTTTATTCAGACATCTTCAACAGATTAATCCACCAGGGCCTCGAGATGGGGTAGGAGTGGAGGGCGGGAGGACCACATCTCCTTACAGCACAGACTTTCCCATTCCCCATTCCCAAGCAGCTGCAGCCGTTGTTTCCCTGTAAAATCATAGCAGGAGGAAGTAGTAGTTTTTACAACTCTTTTGACTCTAGTCCTGAAGTGCAATGTTCATTTTCTCTTTTCTATCTCTTGTGCCCTTATTGCAGATAGCAAGCTGATTCCTTCTCCTTTCCAGTTGCTTTGACAGGGCCCCCTCTTGCTCATGGCAAAAAAAGAGCCTGCAAACAAGTTGTTAGCTGTTTGCTGAAACCAGTGGCTCTTTGATGGTCTGCTAACCACAATCTGGAAACCCTTGGTCAAGCCTAGGAAGTAGGAACATCTGAGCTCTAACACCAGCTCTGGCTCTAATTCTCCTGCATGATTTTGGGAAACTTGTGTATGGGACTATACCTAGGCAAGACTGAGATAATATTTATACAAGGGTGATATGTTCTTGGCAGTGCTTTGCAAGTGTTTAGTCCTATGTAAAGTACTGGGTGTTGTTGACCATGAACAGTAGTAAAGTATGGTATTAAAAACTATGTCCAGGGTTTATGGGGAGTCCCTGAGAAATTCCATGTGCAGTAAGAAATTATTTGTTTTTTAAAATTATTTTATGTTCATCTTTGTCTAAGGGGAGAGAGCCCACAAGGGGATCCTGAAAACTAGAGGTTGCCTTGCCTTGTTTTGGATTTCACCATCCCTTCTGGCAGTCAGGAAACTACAAACCAATATCTCTTTGTTAGACCTCTTGCCTAGTGATTAATGGGCACCAATAGGGGTGCCAAATAGATAACATGGGCTCTTAGAGCATCTTCTGTGAAAAGAGAACACCAAATTTGCTTAACAGAGTTCAATAAGATGAGACAACCTATGGGATAAAGCCAAGGTTTTTGACAAGTGACCAGGAATATTAGGTACTTGCACTTTTTGGGGTGCTCCACTGGAGACATCTTAAAGGGGCCCTCCATAAGGTATCTCCAGATGAGAACCCAAAAATTAACAGCCACTTTTGAAAATCCTAAATTACCAACCTCCGGCCCCAAAAAACAGCCTCCAGAAGGGCTAACAATGGTGAACCAATTGTGAACAATGGAAAACCAATGTATTATAATGGAGAAAAGCTATTAATGTAACTGTTTTCATGAATCATTTTCATTTCAATGGGAAAAAATTTTGGTCAAATAATTCTCACTGGTGCTCTCGCGCCTTCTCTCTCCCCAGAAGAATGTGATTAGAGTTGAGATAAAAGTGAAATTTCCATCCCACAAGAAATGCCTTCATTTCAATATTTGTTCTTGTCCCTATTCATGAGAAAAAGCAAATATATGTAAATTTTGCAGACTGAAAAGTTTCAAAACATTCCAATTCACAAGTGAGAAGCCATTTAATTTTGGCATTTCTGATGAAAATATGATTTATTGAATTCCAGACTGTCCTTAAGATTTTTGGTGCCCTAGGCAGCCCAATCACCTGCATCTGCCATTCTTTGTCAGGATGGCAGCCATTCTATGGGATGGGGCTGTGCTCGGGGCTCTAGGGTCAGGAGCTGGGGGTGGGGCGCGAAAAGAAGGTAAGGAGACTGGTGGGAGAGCTGGCAGACTGATGGCACAGTTGGCTGGAGCTGCAAGCCAGGAGGTAGAGCAGGCGGAAAAGGGAGAGGCATAGTCGGGAAGGTAGAGTATTAGGTCAGGGAGATTGGGTTCCACAGGGCTGTGAGGCAGTGCACCACATCTCTCAGAAAGAAGACTACATTACATCAGAGCCTGGTTATGGATCCCAGCCCACAGGAGAGAAAGAAGACCTGAACCACAATTCCAAATGAGACAATATGCCACAAAACAGAACTGCAATTTAACATTGAATGGACTGTAAAAACATTTTAGGTTAGTTCGACCTCTGAAATATTCCGATTCAGGTCACACTGACCCAAACAGAATATTTCATTTTGGATTTTCTGAGAAACTTGAATAAGTGCTACAAAATCAAAAATGTCTTCCAGAGAGGAGAGAGACAAGGATTAGAGCAAGCACATGTCAAGGTTTTTACAGACGGGAGTTTTTGATCCTAAAATGAATGCAGACCTAGTTCTGAGAAATAAAGGCCTCTGTTCTCATTGTATTTCAGAGAGCGACTGGTATTTAAATATCTTTCAGCTGCTTGTTGAAATAATTTCCTACCCATGACAAAATAATGGCACCAGAATGTTAACATTTTTGTGCTACAATTTTTTTTGGGTTCAAATATTCAAGCTATTTCCTCCCTCCAATCCATCATGACACTGACTGGCTCATTTTTTTCTAGTTTTTGTAGAAATGATCTTTTAAGTTTCATGAAGTTGCTCTTGGCTCACAGCATAAACTCCCCACATCTGCTTTTCTAAGCCTTGCCATTTGACTCAGAAAAATTTCATTTTAACGTCATTCTTCCTAGTGCTACCATCAAGTTAAAAAGAAACCCAAACACTGCTGCATATAGGGCTGCCTGCATATGGACATGACCCATCACCTCCAGGTACTGAATGCTGGCAAGCCTCTATGAAGTTTAAAAAGTTTTAGGAAGAATTTCTTCTGACTATTCAATTCTCTAGATCAACACAGTGCAAGCTGATGAAGTGGTTTAAATAAAATTATTGTCTGCAAGTAAGTCCCTGAACATTCCAAAGCTTCTTAATTCTGAGACCTCCTTAGAAACAGGTCCCTATTCAAGACAGCACTTCCCTGACTGTTATAATGTGTTTAAGTCTGTGGAGCAACCTCAACCTACTTGAACTTTCTAAATCAGGGCTTTAAGGAGAGAATAATTAAGCCTACAGTTTCAGTACAGACATTTTTAGCGCATTTCAGAGCAGAGGTGTGGGGGAAAAGTAAGTCACAGAAAAGTCACCAAATAATGTATTTTTTTTGCTACACAAGAGCGTCCTGGGGTTGTGAAAGGGTGCTCAACTCACCATTGGATGGCACCTTCTCCTGGCCATTCTAGGGATCAGTTCTGCCAGGCAGATACCCTTTCTAGTGCTTACACTGGGAACCACAGCCTCCCCTTGTGACTCAGCCTTCTGGCCAGGGCTCAATGCAGTTCTGCCTTCTGGGATGAGGGATTGTGTATTAAAGTTCCTGCTCACCAGAAATACACCGCAGACCTCTTGTTCACTGCTCAAGGTGCCACACCCTCAGGAGCTGGCAGGGCAACCTGGGTCCCATCCTCTGCTCCAGGTTCCTGCTTAGGGACCCTCTAAATAGCAGCCAAGGTGTGGTTCCCTCCTGCATTTTTCTTTTCCCTGAGCTTCTTCCTTATCTCCTAGCCTTCCTCATGTGTCTGGGTTTGCCAGCCTCACAGCTTCCTCTCCCAGGGAGTAACTGTGAGCTATCTGTCTCTATAGTCCCCTAATGCATCTCCTGTCTCCCAAGGAGAGACTGCAGACTACCTCCCTGCAGCCTCCTCTCCAATTTCCTGTCACTACACAAGCCCCACTGTTCTCACATAGGTGAACTTTCCCTGATCAGGGCTTCATCGCAGGCTTAATCCTCCCAGACTGGAGACAAACTGGCTGCTTGGGGCCTACTTGGCCCAATTTGGCTTTTGCTGGGCCTGTAACACCCAACCCTGTCACAGGGGTGCTGAGGCTGGAGGGAAGGAGTTTGCAGAGCAAACCCACTCCTCTCAGCCTCCAGTGGTCACTTCTGTCCCACAGGCCTGCATCAGCCTCCTCATATTGGGTGTTGAACCTGTCACAAAGAGTCACACCACCACTTTTAGGGCTGCCAGTTGGTTTAACCAAAAATATGGAACCCTCCACTCCAAAAAAAAAAAAAAAAACACTGGAGAAAAAAATTCTGTTGAGAGATAAAAAAGGGGGAGACAAAAGTTGTTGAGAAATGAAAAAAAAAGGACCTCCAAGAGTTATTAACCAAAAAAAAAAAAAAAAAAAAAACCCCTCAGCATGGCCCCTTTAAGAAAGGCCTTTGAGGCTTTTTGCCAGTGGCCATCTTGTTTTCTTGCTCCGAGCCAGAAGACAGCTCCCCTGAGGAAGTAGGTAAATGGGTGGGAGCTGGGCCCGGTTGCTGAATGTTGTAGGGTTGCCAGTTGTCCAGTATTTTCGCCTCCTGGCAGGGAAAATAATCAGCAAAATACTGGTTTTTTAGGTGTTCGGTATTTTCTGAATTTTTTTACTGGACAGGAGGAGAAAATACCCGACTGTCCAGGTCAGTACCAGACACCTGGCAACCCTACTTGGTTTGGCTCATCCATCTCTGCCTCCATCTACTGAGGGATACTGGCCCAAACCTGAGCAGCATTGGGACCCCATGTACCAGATCACAGTGCCACTGAGCGTCTAGGGGCCTAATCAAAAGTGTTCTTACAGCGGTGGTTCTCAACAGCGGGTCAGGACCCTTTTTAAACCGGTTGTCAAGGTTAGCTTCAACTTGCTGGGGCCTAGGCCTGAAGCCTGAGCCCCACTGCTCAGAGCCAAAGCCCAAGGGCCTCAGCCCTCGGTGACAGGGATCAGGTTGCAGCCCCCACCAGAATGGAGAGGCTTGGGTTTTTTCTCCCTTCACTGGGGAGCAAAGCTTGGATGGGCACAGATTTTGGTCCCCTCTCCTGGGCTTGTGAAGTAATTTTTGTTTTCAGAAGGGGGTTGCAGTGCAATGAAGTTTGAGAACCTGTCTTACAGCCATTACCAAGTTGGCACAGACTTTATTCAAAATTCGATGACCACCAATCAATTCGGTGACCACCATGCCAGAATCATAGCCCTTGGCATAATGGTCATCCTTTTCTGGCAACATGCCAATGGCTTCAAGCAGAGTTTGGCTGAGGTTTGGCCATGACTAAGGCCTACATTTATGAACAAGGCTAGTGATTTTAGATGTCTGACCTGAGATGTCTTAAAGGACCCTGACTGTCAGAAAATGCCTAGTATCTATCATCTGAAAAACAAGGTCCTGCTAGGGTGTCAAGATGGCCTGCCAAAGAGGCACCTACAATCATGACTTGCTTTTGAAGATTGAGGCCTTAGTTTCCTCTGTGTGTTAGCATTTAGCAAGTATCTTCTTTGTAAAGCACCAAAATCTGTTGACAAGCAGCACTCTGTAAGAGGCCATTTTCTGATCTCCACTTGCACTGGCAGCATGGGAGGGTGGCCTTTAACCCTAGTAATTTAGTTAGCTCTTGAATTTATCATAAGCTCTTACTCTCATACCAGATATGAACTATGAGGAAAGCACCGAAATAAAAACCACTAACCATTTGTTACGCGAATATATAGCATTCCTACTAGAGCTAATTGAAGTTCCTTTTGTTTTCCACTGGAGTAAGGCAATCAGAATCACTCCCTTGTCATTTAATAAATCCAGGACAAGTGGAACACAGGAGCAGAGCTCAGGTAACTTTCTAGAGAAGATCCAATGGCTCCATAAAGCTGTATGCAGGGCCAGATTCTGCATCATTTAAAATTCTGAGTGTTTTGCCCTGACTTGAAGGGGAACTAGCTTATTGAGCAATTCTTTTTAAAGCAACCAACTCCTATTTTCAAAGGTGACTTGGGTGCCTACATGTCTAAACCACCCCTGAAAATGGGACATCCGTAGATAAATCTCTGTATTAAATATCTTTATATGATAAATCTCTGTATTAAACATCTTCATATAACTTTGTATCATTTTCATATGACTTTGTATTAAGTCTTTCCATATATAACTTTGCATTAAATATTAAGTCCTTTTATATAGAAACTTTGTATTAAGTCTTGTTATATAGCAACTTTGTATTACATTTTGATATATTATAATCATGTCTTTGTACCAGAATAGAGCTCTCCTCTTCTGCTTAATTGATTGCCCTGTTGAATGAATGAGGTGTGAATTAATAAGGCGTGGAAGACAAGCACCTCTCCACAGTTGGAGAGGGGAATAGGACCAGATCCAAGGACATTAGGGCCTGTCAAGTGGGCTTACTGAAAGAAGATTGGACATATTGGATGCTTTGGAAGTCAGCAGCAAGTGCCTGCTTTTGGTAGCACCCTCTTTGAAGATGAATGTGGCAGCATTAAGACAACACCCAGAAGAAGGCACCATAGATGACTAACTGCATAGGCATATGGTGACCCACACAGACTTTACATATGCATGTGATGACTAACTGGTATAGATTTGCATGAGAGGGAAGCCACTATAAATCTAAGGTATCTTGCAGGGGACCTCAGGTTTTGCCTTGTCAACATTTGAGCATCGATCGGGATTGGCAGAAACCTGACTCCACTCCTACCCCATCTAATTCACCTGTCAGTGCAGTTAGGGAGAGCAATTACTTGGTAACAAGAAGACAGAGTGTGCTTGTGTGTGTGTGTGTGTGTGTGTACATGAATGTGATATATGCATATGATAAAGTAGTGATTGCTATATGTATTATCAATAAATGTAGTGTTTTGCCTTATCCCCCTGAAAAGATCCTGTGCAGTACTTTAAATACAACACTTCCAAAAACATTTCTCATTATTCTTTGTGTTACAGTAGTACTGAAGGATTCGTGCTGTTCAGACTAATAGCACAGAATTTACTCCCTGCCCCAGGGAGCTCCCGCTCTAGGGGTCTGGCAAGACATGACAGCTGGACCCAATGGATGCAGTGGTAGGCTAATAACAAACTGACTGGGATTAACAGAAATATGTCCATATAGGCTAAGCAGCTTGGATCATTAATTTGGGCACAAAAGGGATGAGCTAGAGCTGTAGTCTTTTTTACCACAAGGTCACTTTTTAAATCTAAGTGCAATGTAAGATCTACCTCAAACCCAAATACCCTCGCTCTGCTTCCTTCCCGCCCCTTCTGTGAGGCCCCACCCCTGCTCCATCCCTTTTCTGAGGCCTCACCCTTCTCACTCCATCCCCCTTCCTCCCCCATTCTCACTCACTTTCACCAGGCTGGGTAGGAGGTTGGGGTGCGGGCTCTGGTCTTGGGCCAAGGGGTTTGGAGTGTGGGAGGGGATGCCCTGAAGGCAGGGAGCTGGGGTGGGATCTAGGGTGGCTTAGGGGATAGTGTCCACAGGCAAAGACAGAATGTGGAGACCCCCTGCTCTGACTTTCTCAGGGGGTGCAGAGACATGCCAGGAACTTCCAGGGGCAGCAATTACCCCAGAGATAATTACTTTAGTCATGACTGGTTCCGCATTTTAGAACTCACTGCTCAAAGAATTAAATGTAAGTGTAAGGGTATGTCTACACTACAGCGTTAATTCGAACTAAGCTAATTCGAACTAACGGATCCAGACTAAAAAACTAGTTCGAATTAGCGTTTTGCTAATTCGAACTAGCATGTCCACATTAAGTGGACCCTGAACCGGGGTTAAGGCTGGCCGGAAGCAGTGCTAGCAGGGCATAAGAGGAGGTCTTAGAGCGTGAAGCTGCTGTTTCAGGCTAGCCGAGGGCTGTGCTTAAAGGGTCCCGACCCCCACCCCGGACAGACAGTTCTCAGGGGTGCCCCGCTTGCAAACCAGTCCTGGCTTGGAGTGCCTGGAGTACCCACACTGGGCACATCACACCACTCGGCCATCAGCTCGGCTGCACTTGCGGCAGGCTGCCATCTGGGGAGAGGGGGCAATTGGGGGGCTGCAGGAGAGCTTCCACCCCCAGAAGCCCGCAGAGCCAGCCCAGTCCTCCCCATCGGGGGCTCGTACCCCATTCCTCCCTCACCTCCTTCCACTTACCCTTCCCTAGCCCCTCTTCTTGATGTACAAAATAAAGATAACGTACCTTCCAAAATGGAATCTGTCTTTATTGAACAAAACTGGGGGAGACTGGGAAAAGGAGGTGGGAGAGGGGAGGGCAACTACAATGATCAGGGGTTGGGAACAGGTCCCATATGAAGAGAGGCTAAAGAGACTGGGACTTTTCAGCTTAGAAAAGAGGAGACGGAGGGGGGACAGGATAGAGGTCTCTAAAAGCAGGAGTGGGGTGGAGAGGGTGCATACAGAAAAGTTCTTCATTAGTTCCCATAAAGAAGGACTAGAGGACACCAAAGGAAAGGAATGGGTAGCAGGCTTCAAACTAGTAACAGAAAGTTCTTCTTCACAAAGCAAAGAGTCAACCTGTGGAACTCCTTGCTGCAGGCAGCTGTGAAGGCTAGAACTAGAACAGAGTTTAAAGGGAAGTGAGATCAAGTCATGGAGGTTGGGTCCATGGAGTGCTATTAGCCAGGGGGTAGGAGTGGTGTCCCTGCCCAAGGTTTGTGGAATGCTGGAGAGCGATGGCATGAGACAAATGGCTTGGTCACTGTCTTCGGTCCATCCCCTCCAGGGTCCCTAGTGTTGGCCGCTGTCGGCAGACAGGCTACTGGGCTAGATGGACCTTTGGTCTGACCCAGGATGGCCATTGTAAGGTCAGGGCTCAGGGTCGGGGGTCTCAGTGGATCCCCTTGATTCTCTTGCATACCTGCTCCAGGGTGGCCAGGCTGGCAGCTATCCTGCCCTAGCCGTCACTTTCCTGTGCCTAGTGCGGAGATCGTGGACGAGGTCCACGATGTCTGCACTAGCCCAGGCGGGTGCCCGCCTCTTGCAGTCCTGGGCAAGCTCCCGGGAGCCGCCAGCCTGGTCCCGGGAAGAGGGGGAGGGCTGGGGGGCATCGGGTGGGTGGCTCGATCCGTGCCAGGTGCAGGGTCTGCTGGCTGGGTGCTGGCAGGCTTGCACCTGGCACGGGCACCGTAGCCAGCCCTTGCTCCTTCAAGGAGTCCGGGGCCGGGAGGGGGGCAATAGAGTTTCCCTGGTGTTGGCCAGAGTGGCCACCAGGGAAAGCTGGGGAGGGCTAGCCTCCCACTAGTTCGAATTAAGGGTCTACACACCCCTTAATTCGAACTAGCTAGTTCAAACTAAGCTTAATCCTCGTAAAATGAGGTTTTCCTAGTTCGAACTAAGCGCTCCGTTAGTTCGATTTAAATTCGACATACCCTAAGAGAGGAATGAAATTCACAGACCAGTCACAAACCAAAAATAACCCACTTTGCAAGCAGTTAAAAGAGTAACAACCCCCCACGTACGTGTTGGGTCAGGAGCTGAGAGTGAAGGACAGTGTGTGTTTGTGAGAATGATGGACACACACACACACACACACACACACACACACAGTGTGAGAGTGACAGAAATTTGCATTGCCAAACTCCCTCCATCCCCTTCTCTCTGTGTGGCGATGGGGTACAGAAGTGAGGGGGAGGAGACACCCTGACATTAACCCCCCCTCTTCTCCCTCCCACACCCTGCACAGCAAGCAGGAGGCTCCCAAGGGGCAGCTCCAAGGCAGAGGGCAGAAGCATCATGACAGTGGGGAGAGGGGCAACTGAAGTGCCAGCGCTTGATAGCTTCCCAGCCAAACCAGTCAGGATCACCTGTCAGAGGCTCCAAGATCTGCTGGTAGACCCCAATCTACTGGTTGGTGACCTGTGAGAGTCCCCAGGCCACGAGTCCCCACACCCAGGGTCTCTCGGAGCACCCATCCCAGAGTTCGGGCACCTCCCAGCCCTCTATTGACTATCTATACATTGTCGGAGTTTGGAAATGATGGCAGTTCCCTCAAAGTCTTTGGAATTAAGTCTCTCGATTTGTAGAATGGACCAATGGAGAAGTAGGGGGGCCTGGGCCCACCCTCTCCACTGGGACCCGACCCAAGACCCTAAAGACAAGGGGGAAAGGCTCCGCTGTTGGGAGTTGGCGGGGTCCCCAGCTAAAACACACTAACACCACCCCGGGCTTAACAGCCCTGTCCTGGGTCATTTCCTACTTCTACCTGACGACCTATCCATGCCCAATGTCTGATGAAAGATCCCTCGGCTCACGGCCTGGTGTCAGCTGCAAAGGCGTAGCTCTTGCCGCCGGGTCCTCGGGATAGTTGCTTCGGTCTCACCCTCTCAGCATCCACACAGTCCTTGGAGCTGAATAGCGATGGAGATCGGACAGGACTCCCTGCGTCTTGGGGTATGGAGGTACCTGTTAGTAAGACAAAAGTGAGCCAAGTCGGCAGCCCACAGTGGCTTCTCGTCCCGTCCATAGGGGTTATAACCGCGTCTCCACTTTGGGCTGGCAGGGTCCTGGTGCCCTTCCCAGGCCTCCAGGGAAGCCAAGCACGCAAAGAAGCCCTGGGATCAGGCATGGAGCCCCATTGTCCCTCCTCAGGCCGGGACCACGTCAATGGGTGAACCAGCGGGCCGGTCTCCTTCCCCAGGCATGCCGCCAGTCCTGCCTGTGTAACCCACACACCTAGGCTGTGTCTACACTAATGTAGCACTTTGGAATAGGCAAATCCGTGGGGGATTTAAATATCCCCCACGGCATTTGCATTAACATGGCTGCCACTTTTTTCCAGCTTGGAGATAAGCCGGAGAAAAACGCCAGTCTAGACATGATTCTCCGGAAAATAAAGTCTTTTCCGGAGGATCTCTCTTTCAAGTAGGAATACACCCAGCCTTGTATTCGTCTTTCCCGGGACCGATCCTGGCCTGACACGCTGGAAGTGAGCGATGCAGAAGGAGGCAAAAATTGTACCTGTATGTGTCCTTTTATTTTAGTGCATGCATAGAATAGAGGTCTTTAAAGGTTAAGCTGTCACTTGGTACCATTATTTTCTATCTTCCTTTTTCCTTTGTAACCATTTTAATATCTGTATTTGCTAGCAGTTAAGAAGAAGAACAACAGCCACTGTAACCACATGCTTTAGAAACCTCTTTAATAAACTTGTAACTGTTTAAGCTTTAACCTGACTCCTCCTGTTGCTGTAACAGAACCAGACACAATTAAAAGAACTCCAGCTGGTCATAGGGGCAGACGCAGTGAGAGCTAGGCGTTCGGATCGTGTCGCCTCCAGGGGACAGATCCATGGGGCACCTGTCGGCCTTCCCTATGCTGCCCGCTGCAAAGGGACCGTGTGTCTTAGCAGTTAAAGTCTCAGGTGTAATAATCTCTCCCTGCAAACTTTGGGGCACCTGTCAGCCTTCCATAGGTTGCCCGCTGTGAAGGGACCCTGGTCCTAGCACTTGAAACTCGGGTGTATAACACACACACACCATGCACTGCCCTAACCATTGGCTGACAGAGTTGGCGTAGTCGGCAGGATTGTGTTATTGGTTCACATTCAGTAACATGAAGCCAGTCATGCTGGACATGGATTTTAGATGTTAGAGAAAGACTGGGGACAATCAAAGGAAATCTGGCAGGAGTCTTGTAACTGGGAAGCTGCCTGCAAAAGGGAAAAGTGCTTTTTCCCCCTAGGCTGCCCGCTGAGAAGGGACCGTGTGTCCTCGCAGTTAAAGTCTCAGGTGTAAAGTCTCACTCACTGCCCTAACCATCGGCTGACAAGCCCCTGCGGCTGCCCCAGCTCGCACTTCTCCTCCCACCCCTGCTCTCCATCCTGCTTCCTCTGCACCCCCCGTCCCTCCTGCCCCAACCTCCACACCCACTCCCCTCTGATGCTCCTGCACCCGCAGTGCTGTGAGACGGGAGAGCCAGCAGGACCCCAAACCCTGAGCTTTCACTTCCATTCCTCCCCTTCCAACTCTCTCCTCCCAGATTTTCCCCTCCCCTCTCCCACCTCCTTTCTCCTGTCTCCCCAGAGTTTCATTCCCCCTCCCCAGCTGTGTTAAATAAAGAGAGTTATTTTTGAAAATACGTGTCTTTTATTTGACACCAGGAAGCAGGGGATAGGGAAGGGTAAGTGGAAGGACGAGAGGGAGGAATGGGGCACAAGCCTCCGGTGGGGCAGACCAGAGAGACTGTTGGCACTTCTCAGGGTGGAAGCTCTCCTGCAGGGCCCCCTGGATCCTGACATCCCCTCTATGGACCTCCTGGATGGCAGTCTGCAGACAGTGCAGCCGGGCTGATGGCAACAACCCCACGACACATACCAGCGTGCCCAGGGACAGATCTTGTTCCATGTTGCAGAGTGCAGTGGTGTCTCGAGTGAGGGCAAGCAGAGCACTCCGAGATACGAATGCTTTGCTGTCCCTCAGTGAGGTGGACCAGAAAGCAGACAAACTTGAGAACTGTCTGTCCGAGATGGGTGGTCGGGTCCCTTTAAGCAGCAGCCCCACACACTATGTCTGACCCTGATGCCCTTTTGGCACTGGTTTTGGCCAGCCTTACCTTCGCTTCAGGGTCCACTCAATGTGGATGTACTATTTTGAATTAGCAAAATGCTAATTCGAATTAGTTTTTGGGTCTAGATGCGTTATTTTGAAGCAGCTTATTTCAAATTAACTAATTCAAAATAAATTTGTTCGAATTAGCTCTGTAGTGTACCCATACTCCTGGAGTGGTTACTGAGCAATGCAAATAGTACCTGGACCACAGCAACAGTTAAGATCAAGAGACCTCTACAGCATGGGCTAGGAGCTAGCTGGCTTTTAGCTCAGAGAGTAGAGGCTCCTATACTGATTTCCAGAGCTCCTAGGTTCAAATCCACCTGGTGGTGGTTACACCTGCTTGGAGGGTTTTCCTTCTGCCCTTGACCTGGGCTCTTTTATGGCCTCGTGCAAGCCAGCTTAGCCAGCCTGGCCTCATTTGGTGCCTGGCATATTGTGTCGGAGGTCCTGGTGCACGGTGCTCCCCCTGGGTCCTAGTGCCAGGTGGGTTCAGCTCCCTGCAGAGACGCTGCGGCAGTGGGTGCTCACCCAGAGGGACACACCACCACCTTCGGCAGTGCAGGGTTCTGTTACCCCATCACATGACCACTGAGCTAGAATTTACCCCCTCTCTCCTGGCTAGCACTGAGCTTTCTGTTTGGGGCTATAACAAGGCATGACTCACCGCTACAGCACCTCCTGCTGGCCACTTGGGAATTTGGCTCAATTCAGCTCTAGAGCACCCCCTTCTGGCCAGTGTCTCACCTGCTTTACCTGTTTGTTCTCCACCCTGTATCAGGACCCCCACCCTTCCCAGACCACAGAGTCTTTCCCTTGAGGTACTGCCCAGCCCACAAAACCACCACACTCTGGGGTCCTCCCTCTTAGGAAACACCTTTTGCTTTAGTGACCCCACTGCCAGTCATCATCTAGCCCTTGCCTCAGGGGTAAAGTGCACTCTGCAATGGTCACTCATCATAGGCAAGGGGGTGTGGGCCTGATGTCTTTTGCTGCCTGGCTGCCTCTCTGCAGCCCTAGTACCCTTAGACCTTGCCTCAGGTTCTGTAGTCTGGGAGTTAGGTCAGGCCAGAGCTCCCCTGCTCGGCCTGCCTTTCCCCTACAGTGCTCTGTGCGAGGAAACTTCCAGCTTCCCATGCAGCCGGGTGCCTCCTACTCCCCAGGAAGAGGAAGATCAAGAGTGTGTGTCTCTTCTCCCCTCCAGGAGCCCTCAGTTATACAGCCCTCATCTGGGTACTAATTGGCTGATATGTGCCACAGATGCAGACTCCACAACCTCAGCTCTCTCCCAGGGCTGAGTTTAACCATTATTAAACAAGCACTAGGCAGACACCCTGTCACAGGGGCCCTTCCCTTTTACAAATCCCATGTTCAGGGAAGCAGCCCAAGGCTCCTCAAGCCAACCCACAGCCCTTCTCCTCTGCAGGCCCTGCAAACAAGCATGTAGTGTTTCCCATCCTATCTGTTGGAGAGGGAAGGTCATCATCAGCCTAGATCCATTAGCCACATTATGGCTTTGGATTTGCAGGGTGTGAATGTTTTGTGACATTGCCAACACCAGTCCTTTGTGTTTTGTTCATATCTGTGTGGTTTGATAGTGGCTTAAAAACTTTGCTCCTTGAACCTGACTTTGCAGCCTATACTCCCTCATGTGAAGCCTGATTTGTGCAACTGGACCCTAATTCTAAAGCAAGAGTGCTCAGAGGTGAGACCAAATGTAGAATTTGTCCTTAGGGAGCCAGAAGAACTTTCCTAGAAAGCACTGGTGATTGGGACATGCTGTGTCACTACAGGCTGAAGACTGAGTCCTCTATGGAATGCACAAACTTCTTCCAGCAGGAGAATTATTATGTGAGTCCAGAAATTCTAGTGCAAACCTTTGCCCATGACAGTGTTGATTTGCTGAGGGGAAGAATGAGGTAATGGTTTGGGTGCTAACGTAGAGCCTGCATTCAAATCTCTGCTTTGCCCCAGGTTTCCTGTAACCTTAGGCAAATCACCTGCAGCCTGATGCACAGAGAAAAGCCTAAAAGGATTTACAAAAGCACCTAAGCAGTCTAGGCATCCAAATCCCATGGAAAGGCTGTGGGAATTAGGCACCAAACTCTCTTAGGCCATGTCTACACTGCACGCTTATTTCAAAATAAGTTATTCTGGAATAGTTATTCCAAAATATTTTATTTTGAAATAATATGTCTACACTGCAGGGAAGCCTCAACGTTAATCTGAGGCAGGCTTCCCTAATGTAGATGTGCTATCTCAATTTAGAGCCTTAGGAGGCACTGGGGAGGAATAACTTAGAATGGCCTTTGTGAGGGGCTATTTTGAAATTGCAGAAGTGGAGCTATTTCAGAATAAGTGTTATTCCGTGTAGAATGAGGTTTACAGATTTTTTGGAATGGCTGTGTAAACACTAATTATTTTGAAATAACGGTGCAGTGTAGACGCACCCTTAGACACCAATTGGCATTTACAAAAGCACCTATCTGTACTTTTAGGTTACTAAATACCTATGTAAATATAGTTCTTAGTTGCTCTGTGCCTCACTTCCTCATCTGTAAGGAAGGTATACTGGCACATCCCATACAGCATTTACATGAGACAGGGGAGATACATTATTGTAAGAAGCTCAGATACTCTGGGGAGATAAGCACCTAACACAGATGGTAGCTAAATACCTCCTGATTTCTAGTAAGGTTATTTTGTCTCCCTTCATCCCCATGCAAGAGGTATCTTTCCTACACTATAAAGAGACCATGTTGAAGTAAATCTTGCCCTTCATTTTGAAAGCTGCAAGTTTTGTGGTCTTCACACATGGTGTTCAGCAAATTTCTGAAAAAAAACTTTGCCCTGCTGTCCGTGCTCTGTTTCCTTGTGAGGAACACACAGGACAATTTTTACATCAGAAAGTTGGTGTTCTAACATTGATATCTAAAAATAGTGTCTGGGTCTAGAATGTTATTCACCTAGGCAAAACGCCAGGGAAATCAGACTTTATAGCTGTTTTCATGAGATTGGATGCAACATCAATGCAGCCTTTTGAATGGAAACTGCTTTTGCCTCTGCCAGTTAATTTGTGAAAAAAATATTTTAAGAATATTATCTCTTCTTTGTGTACTTCCTCCCTAATCCAACTAAAGAGTGTTCTGATATTTTATTGCCTGCAAGGATTTCCATGTGTTTCCTTCTGCCTAGAAGGGCTTCACGTACAGAACCAGATACAATACTTAAAAGAAACAGAGACTTAAAAACATTGATATTTTTTGGAGTAATTCTAGTTGATCTATTCAGCAACTGTGGAATTGTTAGTTGAAAAGCAGCTGCATTTGTAGTTATTAGTTGCAGTTTAGCTGTTTGGCCATGTACAGTTTTTTAAGGCATCTTGCTGCTCTTACAGAGCAATCAGCAAATGTCTGAAAAAAATAGATTTGACCTGATATTTGAGAATTTTGTCTTGTGATTTGTACTGACTGCAGTTTTTCGGATTGTGCTATTAAAGCAATACTGTTCTATTCTCCAGCTGCTTCCTTTTGAGCTTAATCACCATTGAGGTTTACAACAGACTTGCATGGTAGATCCTGAAATCATATTTATCAATAGAGAAACTGAGGCAAAGAGATTGAATGACTTGCCCATGGTCACAGAATGGGTCAGTTTTAGACACCACCTCAGTGTCTAAAAAGTTTTCCGTTAAAAGCATTTTCGGAAAAATCGCGTCTAGATTGGCAGGATGCTTTTCCGCAAAAGCACTTTTTGAGGAAAAGCGTCTGTGGCCAATCTAGACGCGGTTTTCTGCAAAAAAGCCCCGATGGCCATTTTCGCGATCAGGGCTTTTTTTCGGAAAACAGTACTATGCTGTCTACACTGGCCCTTTTGCGCAAAAGTCTTTCGGAAAAAGACTTTTGCCTGAACAGGAGCAGCATAGTATTTCCGGAAAAGCACTGATGATTTTACATGAGCTCGTCAGTGCTTTTCCGGAAATTCAAGCGGCCAGTGTAGACAGCTGGCAAGTTTTTCCACAAAATCAAATGATTTTGCGGAAAAACTTGCAAGTCTCGACACAGCCCTTGGGTAAATCCCTTCAATTGCCTCATTTTACTTTCTCTGCTGTGAAATGGAGATGACTCTTCCTTTCTTCTGCCCTTTATCTTGTCTGTTTAGCCTGTAAGTTTTTTAGTGGAGCATGCATAATGCAGCCCTGATTTTGGTTGGGGCTGATTAGTGCCTACTAATAACCTACTTAAATTATGAATCACCCTACTTTTAAAAAGTAATAAAATACATCTTTGATCTCTTCCTCAGCCACATCATGTGCATATTGAAATGGAGGAAAATGGCAAAGGTAACAGATAAAAACAGTTATAAATGTACATTCTCAATTTCCATCATAAACATTCTGAAGCTTTTTCACTCAACTCTGTGTTGAAAACACACTTCTAAATGTGCTGAAAAGTCAGGGACAGCAAGCTTTTAAAACTCCTCTTATAAATTACAACACTATTGTAACACAAATTTATATTAATGTTGCTTTAGTGATTTAAAACATTACCTGTCCTAAACTGAACCATGTGAGTTTAGTCTTTTCCAATTCCTTTTAGACCACTCTCCTTGCAAGTGAGAAGCCTAACTTATCTGTATCAGCTCAAAGGCCTGCAATGAATGAAAATGTTTAAGCAAAAACATACTCAAATTCCTGGCATGGTGCAATTCTGAGATAACCATGTACAGATTTCCAGAGTAATTTTGCAACTGATTTTGTATTTATGAACGAGTTCTGTCACACACAAGAGACATGGGGTTGTCCAGAGTCTGCCTTGACCATCTCTACTGCTCTGAAATTGCTGGTGTTAGTATCCATCTCATAGACATTTCATTTTAACTATGCTAAGATTTGGTAGCTGCACATTTATGAAGATGAGTAAAAATATTGTAACTGGTCATTTTCTGATGCAAGGAAATTCCCCTGACTTGTCTCTGGTGAAGGGGATTTATGAGCATACATGGTGCTTTAGCTACTGATATTACTTTTTTTGCACTCTGTCACCCTTTCCATTCAAAGATTTAAAAGCACATCACAGCCCATATGTGAATAAAGCCTCCTAACTCCCCAGTGAGGTAGGCAAGAGCTGTCTACTAAGAGGTGTGTAAGCGCATTGCCATGCAGGCTGTCTGAGGTGAGTCAGAACTGGAACCTGCAACCTTTATTTGTATTTCAGTAGTGGCCCCAGTCATGAGCCAGGTTTCGTTGTGCAAAAACAGGTCTAGAAAGCAGTTCATGCTCTAGAGAGTTTACAGTCTAGAAGCCAAGAGGTGACAAGTGGAGGAGCACAAGGAAACAAGGACACATAATAACTTTTGGGGTGAAATTCTGACTCCCATTGAAGCCAGGGAGAGTTTTGCCCTCAACTGCAATAGAACCAGGATTTCATCCTGGAACCCTATCTATGTCCACCGCAAAGCTAGCCTTCTCCACGGAGCATGAAGTTGCAGTAATACAGATTGTTGGATGCAAATTTCAAGGGGCACAAAGGAAATCCCAGCAATTATTGCACAACTACACAGTAACTTGTGGTACTGCAACTTTATTGTAGTGTCCATGTTTCTCTTGATCCTGTCCAAGCTGGCTTGCACTTGAACAGGTAGTCTGGATGATAGATACTGCACATCTTTATGTATTAGGCTTTCTTTCTTTAGAGACACACTTTGAGAATGAGAATCACCCTGAGAAGGAGGGGAGCTTCAAGATCTTCCTGGCTTTGCACTAATTGGCCTGGATGCAGTCATTCATATCTTGCATGAGAGTCACTGTAATCACTAAAACAAAAGACAGAACTATGAAGCACTTTAAAGACTAACAAGATGGTTTAGTTAGTCTTTAAAATGCTACATAGTTCTGTCTTTTGTTTCAGCTACACCAGATTAACAAGGTTGCATCTCTATCAGTGTAATCACTAAGCATTCTTCAAGTGTGTTGTAGCTGCCATGTCTAATCACATTTGTTTGTGATATGTTTTCTAATGCTTGGTTCCCATTTGTGAAAAACATGTATGTCAACTATTGGGCACTTATTGGTGTAATGTCATTTAAGAATTGTGGACCCAGGCTGAAGGCTTTTGACATCTGGTAACTGAGAAACAAGGTAGCCCCATTTACAAATAATTACAATCCTTCAAGAGGACTTGGCATGAGAGGTCTAGCTTGCCCCAGGAGAATATTTACAAAATTAGGATGTTAGCACAAAGTACATTTATTGGGCTTGAAATAAGCCTACATATTTTAAAGAGGAACTAGTTAAACTGAATTGGCAAAGCATTCTCTTTGACATTGATATTTTACAATTGCTTTACCTTTTAGACAAAGTTTCACATGTTACTGATTTGCAAACTTCATTGTAAATGTTTCAGATCTGGTTTCTGTCTGCTTTGGGAAGGAGAAATTGTTGCAGTGTAAAGTGCAGGTCATGGACAGAGCACTTGTCATTTAAGGGATTCCTGCTTTTAAAATTGACCTTTGACTCCCAGGTTAGGTCTACACTGCAAAGAAAAGTCGGAAAAATATATGTAAATTGTGAACTGAACTTTGCATATCTTTTTCCACTTTTCTTTTGAAAGAGGCTTTTCTGAAATTTGGCCCATCCACACACTGCCAAATTTTGGAAAAACCTCATCTTTCAGCACATCTCTTCTTCCTTGTAGAACGAGGATGGATGGAGAAAGGACACGTCTGCTTTTTTGGAAAAAGTTCCGAAAAAGTGGATGTGTTCCTTGGGTGCGGCATAGCTTTTCCGGGATACCAGAGGTATTCAAGCCCAATAAATGTACTTTGTGCTAACATCCGAATTTTTTAAAGTGGTGATCTCTCATGTGAAGGGGAACATATCAGCTATGAGCTAGACTCACATGCAAAGACACAATGTTTTATTTAGATTCCAGAGGGCTCTTTCTTTCTTTCTTTTTTTTTTTTTAAAAAAGATTGACCACATTTTCCCAGGGTAAGCAGTTTCTTGCTTTATTTTTTAATTGGCAAAGAACAGCTATCCTAGGGGCTTCTCTACACTATGCTGAAGATTGATGCTGCAGCAGTCGATCTTCTGGAGTTTGAATTAGCGTATCTAGTGAAGTCACACTCATTTGAAATGAGAGGGCACTCCCGTTGGCACCAGTAGTCCTGCTCCTCATGAGAAGTAAGGGACATCGATGGGAACTTGCACTCCCATTGACCTCCTGTTGTGTGGACAGCGTCAGACACAATTTAAGATACTTCAACTCCAGCTACATAATTAACGTAATTTCCACTGATCTAAATTAGGGTTGCCAGATACTTTCAGAAAAAATCCTGAACATGGCAGGGAAAAAATTGGTTGATCAAAAAACAGGACCCGCCAGACAAAACAGGGGAAAAATGTCCCCACTGATCTTCCGTCCAAAAACAGAAAATACCAAACATTTTGCATATCTGGTATTTTCTTTTTTTTCACTGGACAGAAGACACAATTACAGTAATTCCTCATTTAACACTATGCATGCGTTTCTGAAAATGTTCGTCCTAAGTAAAAATGTGCTATGCGGGGTCAATTTTCCCATTAAAAATAATGGGAAAGGTGAGGGTTGCTTTTCAGGTGGTGGTGGTAAAATCAATTTTTTGTTGGTGCTGGGTCGGCAACATTAACATTAGATATCTAGCACCACAAGTTGCCGTGGCTTGTTAAAACACAAAGATAAACACGTGAGTGAGCAGAGGAGCGTTGTGACCACATGAATTCATCTGCTCATGCGTATTACCACTGTTTTCACTAACTTATACTGTCGCGCGAAGTAGTCAACTACTTGATTATTTCTGTATTATTTCAGGGATGGTCATGTTATTTGAAAAATATTTCCTAAAAAAACCCCGTGCTATTGCAAAAACATGTTAAGTGGGCACTTGTTAAACAAGTAATTACTGTACTGGACAGTCTAGGTGAAAACCGCACACCTGGCAACCCTAATCCCATTCAGGGAAGGGGTGGGGGGGGGGGGGGCTTCCCTTCCCTCCCCCTGTTGCAAAGGATTCTCCCCACCCCACCCTGCAGCCTTTCTCTCAGATCCTGCATGCCTCCTTAACAGTTAAGGAGGCATTGCAGGCAGTGTAGGGCTAGCCAAGGCTACAGGACACTGCTCCTTGCTGCAGCCAGCCTATTACAGGGAAGGAGTTCTGGGACTTGCCCAGATGTGGCCACCCCTTCCTCCCTAAATGCACCCCATACAGGGAAGAGGTTGGGGGTGATTCTCTTCCTTCCCACTCCTGCAAGGTTTCCCGCGCCCCTGCCTTCCCTCCAGTCCTGCATGCCTCCTTAACTGGTAAGGCTCCAGTCTGCCAGAGGCTAGCCAGCCTATGGGGGGGGGGGGGGGAGAGAGAGGGAGAAGCTGGCCCTGCTGTGGCTTCCCCTTCATTCCAAAAGGTTCTCCATGCAAGAAAGGGGCTCAAGGGCTTCCCTTCCACTCTGGGAATGGATCCCCTCTCCTCTCCTCTCCTCTCCTCTCCTCTCCTCTCCTCTCACACACCTGCTCCCTGCAAAAGGAGTTTTGCTGGCAGCCTCTGCAGCTTCCTGAGCTTGGGAAGGAGCTGTAGCCTCTTTTTCACTGCAGGGCTCCAGCACCTGAAGCTTCTCCCTCCCGAATCTCTTGTGTGCGCCTCTCCCACGTGCAGGAGAGGAACGGGAAGTATCTTGCCATGCTGCAGGGGAGGCTGGGAGAAGTTTTTAAAGTGGCCCCAGGGACACACACACCCACAGGCCAGATACAGCAGGGGCAAAATGTCCTTGCCGGCCTTCCGTCTGAGAAAAACAGAAAATACCAGACATTTTGCATATCCGGTATTTTCTGTTGATTTTTTTTTTACCAGATAGAAGACAAAATTACTAGACTGTCCAGGCAAACCCTTAATTGCACTTGCAGTACAAGAGGTGAAATTACTTCCATGAGGATACAGTAACAGGATTGGTGGAATCCAAGTCTTCTGACACTAGTGACCCATCCACTGGACTATACTGATTGCCCAAAAGCATGTAGAAATCTATATGTTGTCAAGGCTATATACAAAGTATGTACGCTGTGGGATTTTCCCAGGGACTGGGTCAGGTCAAGAAATAAACGGGCTCTGTTAGATACTGGTGTTATGGGCAGCAAACTATTCATCTTGCTCCACTTCCCTGTAAATGTCAGATGAGAAAGGCTTATGTTTGGCCTCTGGCTTTCTGTCTGGTATTCTAGGAAGAGAAGGCAATGATGGGAATGGGCCTACATTACAAAAAGAATGTGAATGCAGATCAAAGAACTTCCCCAAAGTATGAGGAAAGGGGGTTTGAGTCTGGTGGACCGGGTTGCTTTGGCCCATTATGGAAATTGGGGCAATCCTGAGAGTTTAGAGCTAGCTCTAAAACTTCCCAACATTTCTGTTATACACACGCACCCCACATTTTCAGGGAGTACAAGTGACATCTGATATCCACTGTACAGGTGGGGTCAAAGGATGCCCTTGACCTCATACACCTGAAGAAGAGAGCCCAATTCTAGCCACAAATCCAAGGAGCTGTAGCAGTTTCCTACATAATTAGCTCTTCCCTTTTGGGAGCAGTATAATTATTTGCTCTGTCACAGAATGACAGGTGCAGAACTAGGTTGCTGTAGAAGATGCTGATACCCAAAAGCAAAGGTAATACGTTCCCTTCTTGCTAAAGACTATCCCCTTAGATGGCCATTGGGAATTTACATCAGTAACAAACCATTAGGTCTCAGCATGGTAACCAAGACATGTGGCTCAAACAGCATTTCTTTGGAGGTAACAAAAATAAATGGGTCTCAAAAGGAAAGGAATGTACCTAGGAAACTTTGCAAGTTCTGGTCATTTCAGCACCTCTCAGCTTTCTTTATTCTTTTTCGTTTTCTAAATGGCATGGATTCATTTGCTGTAGATGGTGCATGACTGTGCACATCTGGCTTTATGGTTAACGCAACAGCTAATCGAACTGATGCACTAGGCACAATCTACTGGAGTAAATGAAAGGGCACTTGAAAGAAACAGTGTTTTCTAACAGAAGTAATGGTCTAACTTCATTCCTGGTGCTACTCCAATGAAATAAATGAAATCTGCCAGTGCAAGGAGGACACTGGAAATCAATGTCTTCCTTGTTTCAGTAGATTGTAATAGGCCAAATCGGGGGGGAGTTATACCATTGTTTTCTCTCACTATCCAGATCAGTCACAGTTATAAAGATATAATCCTAGGAATTTTTCCTAAGCAGTGGCCCATAATCATACTAAAAATATGAACTAGAAGACTTACCCAGCGTTCATAGGGTCCAAGGCGAACCCGGGATGGAGGGAGAGGCAGAGGCACAGGTCACCCACTGGCTTCTCGCTGGGGCCAGCCTGCGGAGGTGAGGGTCATGCTGCTGGCAAATGACTATTCTCCAGGGCTCGGGCACTTGCTGCCACCCTGTGCTCATTTGTGAGTACAACTCTCCCTGTTGTCACACCCCTCCCTTTCCGCTTGATGTGAAACAACAATCGCATTCCCGGCACGTTCCATTGTCCTGGCACCAGGACAAACCCTGACCTTGATGTAAGTTACAATAAGAAGAAGCTGCATACCAGTTTTGGTGGCCCTGGCTCTTACTGTTTAGGAGGAGTTTTTGAACAAACAGGCTCACAGACGGATGGACAGACACACAGATGGACAAATGCTTTTGGGAGTGAGTCTTTTTGGGTTTATTTCATTTGTTAAGGATGTTGTCAGATGTTTGGCTGTGTGCATGTATTCTCTCTGCATGTTGCACTAGCTCTGGCTGGGAAGCCTCTGCAGCCAACTCCAGCAGAACTACCCAGTAAATCCACAGATTTGATTCCTAGTGAAGGAACTTGGTCAGGTTTCTTGTCAATGAAGCATGGTGCAGATTACAGGTACTAATGCATGTGTGCCCATTAGAATGAATTAGCTCAGTTAGTGGCAGGACTTGCCATTGTTCCCTAGGCTGGACAAAGGCACCCCCTCTGTGATATGTCTCTATACACAGAAACAAACAAGTTACTCCTGATGTATGAGGGTGACACTCTCTGGTGTAGCCAGGTGCTATCTGGTACCTTGTAGATGACGGCTTAACCAAAACCTCTCTCTTCATCATGCTGTCATCCTGGCCTCAACATCAGGGTGGGTCAGTGTGGGTATGTCTACACTACCCCGCTAGTTCGAACTAGCGGGGTAATGTATGCATACCGCACTTGCTAATGAAGCCCGGGATTTGAATTTCCCGGGCTTCATTAGCATAAGCGGGGAGCCGCCATTTTTAAATCCCCGCTGGTTCGAACCCCGTGCCGCGCGGCTACATGGGGCTCGAACTAGGTAGTTTGGACTAGGTTCCTATTCCAAACTACCATTACTCCTCGTGAAATGAGGTGTACCGGTAGTTCGGAATAGGCACCCTAGTCCGAATTACCTAGTTCGAGCCCCGTGTAGCCGCGCTGCACGGGGTTCGAAGCAGCGGGGATTTAAAAATGGCGGCTCCCCGCTTATGCTAATGAAGCCCGGGAAATTCAAATCCCGGGCTTCATTAGCAAGTGCGGTATGCATACATTACCCCGCTAGTTCGAACTAGCGGGGTAGTGTAGACATACCCTGTGTTCCTGTTACTGAGGGTGAGTGCTGGTATCGAGGAGTTCTGGGGCATGCTTGTCTGAATGCTCTATGCTTGGCAATTTCAGCCCTGTGCTTGCCAGGTTACTAGTTAATTACAAGCTACTTAAATAGCCAGATCTCAACAATGAAAATTAATAATAAAAAAACCCCTAAAAATCCCCCTTAATAAGCCAGAGCCCTAACTAGTGGCCTGAGCCCACCACCCACCCTATGAGAAGTGTCTTTACTGGCTTTCATGGCTATGCACAGCCGGTTTGCAGCACATGTGCCAATTTTTCCTGGCTATTCCTGCCCTAGTCTCCTCTATCCGTCCCACCACACACTGAAAGAGGCAAAGAGCTTGTTCCAGCCAAACCTGCTAACATGGCTCAGTGGGAGACAGACAGAGGATAACCCTGGGTCACACACAGCAGGCCAAGCTGAGAGTTGAATTACAGCACCACAAGGCTGTCTGCTGTTGGTTTACTAAACCCGTTTCACACAGGCATTTGGAAGGGAAGAATATCTGACCAAGATACAAGACCAGTGTGACCAAAGAGCAGTTTCATGGACCTACACATTCCTGCTGGGCTTGTTTTTAAAAAGAAAAAAAAATCTAGGAAGTAAACATTGAATTCAATTGAGCATTTGACTTGACCGTTCTTGGTAACCCCTAGGAGCTGTGTTGTCTGGCAGTCTTGCTTTCTTTCCCATAAAGACTCACTTTATTGTCTGCCTCCTGCTTAAGTCTTGCATGCAGCAAGTGCTTCCACATGGCCTGAAACTCTCCTGATTTCAATGGGTGCAATGCACTTGCTTAAGTGCACTGCTGAAATGGGACCCAAAACCCAAAGGTGAGGCTCAAGAACAACTCTGAAATCAGTGAGATTCTTGTGCAATTAAGAACTACAAGAGATGCACAATTTTAGTGTAACCCACACACCTGTTGGGTGTGGTTCACTGACCCATTTAGTGGCACTTAAACCATTTACAGAGAGAGAAAAAAGAGGTTTCCTCTATAGCCTTTAGCTAAGAGCCAGCTGATTTTTAGCTCAAGTGGTAGAGGCTTATGTGCTAAGGTCCTAGGTTTGGTTCTGCCTGTCAGTGTTACTATGGGGTCAGACAAAAACTAGCTCAGTTGATCTCTGCTAGTCAGGTGCCCAACTGTTTTTAAGGACTGTTCTAACCAAACTTTGAAATACAGATGCATGGAAAAGAAAATAACTTTGGAAGATTATATAAAATAACACATAAATGTTGGGCCTAGCCAATAAAGGGAAAACAGGCTGAGCAAGAGGGTCCCTGCTATAAAAAGGAGCAAGGTCTTATGGGACACGGTAACTTAGTTACTCTACAATGCCTGAGGAAAATTTGTGCCCGGTTCCATGAGTTTTATGGGTAATGGATACACACTATGGAGTTCTTGGCTCAGGAAAGCCACATAACTAACGTACACTATATAATTAGAACACATTCTGCAAAGCAGAGAGAGACACAGACATGAGATAAGGAAATCAGTACTGAAAGAACGATGGCAGCTATAACTGCCTTTAAAGTGGACTAATCTGACTTCAGTTGAGGCATTGCCACATTAGGGTTATTGGCTAATGTGTTTATCCCATATATTCATTCTTTTCATCTCTGCCCCAGCATTATAAAATGTACCACAGCCACTGCAAAGTAATATTATTGAGTGATTAGTGTAAGTGTCTGAGAGACAGCACACCAGCTTCTCTTCTTGAATCTGCCACAGATTTAGTGTGTCATTGTGAGCAAAACACTTACTATCTTTTAATTTCAATTTACCCTTCTATGTAATGGGGATTAAATAGTGCATGCATGCCTACCAAACTGGTGTTGAAAAGCTTACTTAAAGGTTCTGCAACATATAATTGCAAAGTATTACATTAAAAAGGAGGGCAAAATCTTTATAGCTTTACTAGCTAAAATATAACATACAGAGTGTCTGTCGTGAAGACAGTTAATAACCTCTGTCAGAAATTCAAGAAAACCTGAATTTAAATTAATTTAGATGTATATTTATGTACATCAATGAGGGACTCACTAAGACTCTGACTTAAGTATAGTTTTTGACAGATTCATTCAGAGCCATTCTTTTCAATGTATCATGAAACTGACAGACTCAACATACTTGTCCTGTCTTTTCATAAGCTTGGCAGAACAGAATCATAGAATCATAGAATCATAGGACTGGAAGGGACCTCAAGAGGTCGTCGAATCCAGCCCCCCGCCCTCAAGGCAGGACCAAGCTCCGTCTACACCATCCCTGACAGATGTCTATCTAACCTGTTCTTAAATATCTCCAGAGAGGGAGATTCCACCACCTCCCTTGGCAATTTATTCCAATATTTGACCACCCTGACAGTTAGGAATTTTTTCCTAATGTCCAATCTAAACCTCCCCTGCTGCTCTTTAAGCCCATTACTCCTTGTCCTGTCCTCAGAAACCAAGAGGAACAAATTTTCTCCTTCCTCCTTGTGACACCCTTTTAGATATTTGAAAACCGCTATCATGTCCCCCCTTAATCTTCTTTTTTCCAAAATAAACAAGCCCAGTTCATGAAGCCTGGCTTCATAGGTCATGTTCTCTAAACCTTTAATCATTCTTGTCGCTCTTCTCTGTACCCTTTCCAATTTCTCCACATCTTTCTTGAAATGTGGCGCCCAGAACTGGACACAGTACTCCAGCTGAGGCCTAACTAGTGCAGAGTAGAGCGGCAGAATGACTTCACGAGTTTTGCTTACAACACACCTGTTGATACAACCTAGAATCATATTTGCTTTTTTTGCAACAGCATCACACTGTTGACTCATATTCAACTTGTGGTCCACTATGACCCCTAGATCCCTTTCCGCCATGCTCCTTTGTAATTGGAAAGAACCAAATGAAAAGAGCAGGGAGTTGTTATTCTGTTTGGCTGGCTGACTGTCCAACGTAGAGTTCTATCTGTCTTTAATTGATCTTACTTGTTAACAAAATTTCTGACATGAAATTTATCAAAAGAGGAAATGCAACTTTGTGACAATTACCTAGTTTTGAGATTAAGTGCAACAAAAATAGGACTAAATTGATATTTTCCAAGCTAGATGAATGCTTAGGAGACCAGGCACCCAGTTGTATGTGGAATGTGTTTGGTGACTTTTCAAAGTAGATTATGCACAGGAGGGAATAATAATGGTTCAGAGAAAGACACAGATCTTTAGCTGTCATAAATGAATGTAGGTTAAGTGAAGTTAGCTGAAGATCTGGCTTGCTATGTGTCTTGGGTATTCCTAGACAATTACAAATTATCAGAGCTGTTAATTCCCTGGGAGCCACATTGAAGCTCTTTTGTAGGAGAATCTCTGTGCCATGTGTGTTCTCAGGCAATCAAATGGAAACCATTCCAAGCAGGAGTACAGTGTGCATGTCCCAGTTCCTCTGACATCTCTAAGGATTAAAAAAATACTTCTCATGCACACAAAGAATTCATTATAATACAAATAGTAAACACTAATAATACTCAGTTCATCACTGGAGAAGTTAAGAATTGCCACTTTTAAGTTAAGAAATGTCCCTGTGCATTTACTCTGCAGTGCTGTCCTGCTTCTCATCAAGGAGATTCATCAGACTCAAAGTGAAGCACTACAACAAGGCTCAGACTATATTCCAGCTGGGATTCACCATAACACTGCAATCAAAAGTCATTTGAAAATAAAGGGCTTGGATGAAAAGCCCTGCTATATCAGAGCTAGGTGGTGATGTAAAATATTAACTACCACTGACTCTTCCTTTCTTCTTTGCTCATATATTTTTCATGATGAAGGGGTCTTGTTTTGAAAGCCCTACAGAGCCCTTTCCTATTTCAGCCTGAATGCTAATGGCC
This sequence comes from Pelodiscus sinensis, assembly GCF_052426305.1. NCBI lineage: Eukaryota > Metazoa > Chordata > Testudines > Trionychidae > Pelodiscus > Pelodiscus sinensis. Next base: position 28,489,108 of record NC_143085.1, on the reverse strand, counting down.
AAACTGGGGTCAGAAAAAAAGAGCCTATTTCATGAAGAAGCCACTTAGGTTGCATCTACACTGCACTGTTATTTTGAGATAACTAGCATTAATTTGAAATAAAAACGTGAGCATCTACACAGCCATTCCATTATTTCAAAATAATTTCAAAATAATGGACGGCTTATTCTGAAATCTGTAAACCTCATTCTGCAAGAAATAACACCTATTCCGAAATAGCTATTTTGAAATAAGACATATGTAAACACTCCACTGCTGGTATTTCAAAATAGCCCCTCACCAGGGCCATTCTAAGTTATTCCTTCCCAGTGCCTCCTGGGGCTCTAAATCGAGATAGCATGTCTACATTAGATAAGCCTACTTCAGACTAATTTTGAGGCTTCCCTGCAGTGTAGATGAGCTATTTTGAAATAAGCTCTTTCAGAATAACTATTCCGGAATAGCTTATTTCAAAATAAGTGTGCAGTGTAGTCATACCCTTAGATGGCAGAGGTTGTAGTAGCTTATGTGAATGGTTCTCACATTTTAGCAAAGGCTTCCTACTCAAACAGCTAGAATGGTCAGGAACTTTTCAAACAATTACAATCATTCTAAAAATAACACTTGGCTGCATCCAAGCATTTATAAAGAGGCTATATGTCTCTGATACCTTATGCATCAAACTAACAGGTGTTTTGGACCCATTAAGTGGTATAACAGGCCTTTTCATGAGATGTTACACCAGAGTATTGTAGCTGTCATGAAAAAAGCATTAAAGAGATCTAATTCTAGTCTTGAAGTATGAGACCTTCAAAAGAAAGTTTCCCTGGGTCTTCAGAGTAGATCTTATTTTCAAAGCTTTTCCTTTTTTAAGAAGAAGCCTGGACAAATCTGAAAATGGCAGAAGCTAGTTCAAATTGTTTGATATATCATAGTTTCTCCTCTCCTTCGTGGAGTGAAGATCATCCTGGGGTTCAGAATGTGCTTCTGAACCAAATGTTCTGCACAGAGGTTATGTCTACAATACACAGTTCTTCTGGAAAAAGCTACACAATTTCCTTCTTTTTTCAGAAAACCCTTTTTCGGAATATCCCTTCTTCCTCGTAAAACGAGGTTTACAGGGATGCCAAAAATCGACATCTGCTCTTCCGAAAAAACAATTCAGAAGCACAGTCGCGTTCCCAGAAAAACTCTGTAGTGCAGACAAAGCCTAAGGGTTGGATACTCGTCTCTCTATTACACAGGTAAAAATCTGGATGAGCTCCACTGAAGTCAAATGAAGTTACTCCATGTTTACATGGGTGCAATGGAGATTAGACTCTAGGCCCCATCTCTGTTTAATGAACTGTGTTATGAAATATATCTCTGTATTGACAGGTGGTGTTTAATGGACTGCCTGAGTGATGGTGAACAATACATGGGGGAAAGGGATGTGCTTCCTTACATGGCTGTCTAAGGTTGCAGTGGTATGGCAGCTAAGGCACAATCAATCCAAAATGAGAAAATGGAGCAAGGTTGAAGGAGGGGGGAAATACCACAGCTAGCTGAAAAAAAAAAAGTTTTTGTGAGAAATCTCTGGGAGGAGGGATTTTTGTCCCCTTTTCCTTGCCCCGCTCCCAAAAAAACCCAAACAAAACTTTCTGTGAAAATGACTTAATTTTCAAAAAACAAAATCAAAACCTAGGAAAATATTTAATCATTTTTGTTCATTTTTAAATCTTCCCAAAACTGAAATTTTACTAATTTGCCCCCAAAAAGCGAATTTTCCATGACCGGTACTTGCTGTGGTCAAAAGCCCCAAAACCCCTACAAAGTCAAACAGCTCCAGAACGTACAGCTGCTCAAGCACCAACTAATTTTCTGGGAGCTGCTCTTGCTTTCTGAAGGCTCAGCCTTGCTAGAGCACTAGTAGTTAAATGAACAATCATGTCTCTGCAATTTCCTTGTTACGAGTGCCGCTGTATTTCACACATTCACACTCTTCACTGCCAGCGGCTCAGCGCACATCAACGTTTTCTGTATAGAATCCTGGAGCCTAAGCTATTGACTCCATTGTTGATTTTAAAGTGCAGCTTTTACCCATAAGAAATTAAATGAAATAAATAACATTATTAATTCAGTCTGTGGCTGTCTGGCTCACTGCTGGAGTGAATTTAATTGTTAACATTGCATAATGGAGCTCGATTCCTAGCTACTGGATGGCATCCCTTAAATTGTTTCTTCAGTTAGGCAGCAGTGGTTTCGTTTAAAACATTGTTCTTTCTGAAATGTGAGTAGGTGTTTTCTCATTGAGATAAGGTGTAAATAGCAGACGTAGAACAACTGTTCTGAGTTACTGTGGGAGGCACACAGGACACCAGAACACATTGATCTTGTGTGTGTGGTATGGAGTCGCTTGGGCAATGTTCTCTCTAATCTTTTCCGTCAATGTGCAGATTTTTTCAATGCATGTTCAGAATAAATTTTTGTGTGCACTGATACATGTGTGAATGTGCATCACACACAGTAACAAACAACTTACTTGTGGGTGCCCTGATAATCAGCTGGACAGCATTTGAATTTCTCCTGAGCAGCTACAGAAGCACACAGCTTACAGGGATGTATCACACTGACAGCTCCAGAACAGGTCCTCCGTTGGTGTGATGTTTTATAGCTGCATTGACTGGGTGAGTGTTACAAGAAGACTGAGTCAAAGAATAGGTCAGAAGGTGGTTGGACTCCACTTACATTGATGTAATTTCCTAGACTAGTGTTTCCCAACCAGGGTTCCGCAGATGCTGGGGTTCTGCAGACCATCGTCAAGGGTTCCATGAGAAATCGTGGAATAAATAAATAAATAAATAAAATGTTCTTACAATGTTAGCTGGCATATATATAATATAGTAGCCCAATGTCTGAGAGTCTGTAAGGCTGAAATGCTGGCTGTTTCCTCTGGGCGGCGCTGTTGCTGAAATGCTGGCTGTTTCCTCTGGGCGGCGCTGTTGCTGAAATGCTGGCTGTTCCCTCTGGGCGGCGCTGTTGCTGAAATGCTGGCTGTTCCCTCTGGGCGGCGCTGTTGCTGAAATGCTGGCTGTTCCCTCTGGGCGGCGCTGTTGCTGAAATGCTGGCTGTTCCCTCTGGGCGGCGCTGTTGCTGAAATGCTGGCTGTTTCCTCTGGCCGGCCCGTGCTGCATGGGGATTGCGGGGCCCAAATGGTTGCTTGCACCACTTGCTCCTTCGTGGCGGCCCGGCTGAGCGGTGCAGAAGTCAGCCGAGCACCACGGCGGAGGCGAAGGGGAGCAGGGCAGTGACATGTGGCATGACAGCAGCTCCAGGCCCTGCCCCCTGGCCATGAACATCACCGCCTCGCCCCCCTTCGCCTCCCACCATGGCGCTCGGCTGACTTCTGCACCGCTCATGCAGCACAGGGAGTGCGATGCCCAAACAGCCATTTGGGCTCCGCTGTCTCCTGAGTGAGAGGCAGGAGGGGCAGGAGAAGAAAAAGAGAGAGTCAGAGAGAGAGGCAGTAGGAGGAGGAGAGAAAGAGAGAGGGTATGTCTACACTACCCCGCTAGTTCGAACTAGTGGGGTAATGTAGGCATACCGCAATTGCAAATGAAGCCCGGGATTTGAATTTCCCGGGCTTCATTTGCATAAGCCGGGCGCCACCATTTTTAAATCCCCGCTCATTCCACGAGGAGTAACGGTAGTTCGAACTAGGAAGCCTAGTTCGAACTACCTAGTTCGTGCTGTGTGTAGCCACGCGGCACGGGGTTCGAACGAGCGGGAATGTAAAAATGGCGGCGCCCCGCTTATGCAAATGAAGCCCGGGAAATTCAAATCCCGGGCTTCATTTGCAATTGCGGTATGCCTACATTACCCCGCTAGTTCGAACTAGCGGGGTAGTGTAGACATACCCAGAGAGAGATGGAGCAAGAGACTGGAGGCTCAGGAGAGAAGACCGACAGGGAGGAGAGACCTGAAAATCCCGTCTTATGATGGGCTAATTGGCTAGTATATATATAACAGCTCTTTACGAATAAATTTTCTTGACAATAATTTAACAGTAATTGAATTGCACTCCTCGCTGTCAACTTTTTCTGGCCAAGCAAACAGTTTCATAGGTAGCGGTTCCTCGGAATATGAAAAATTATTTTAGGGGTTCCTCCATGGGAAAAAAGTTGGGAATCACTGTCCTAGAGGATCCATAGAGGGTGCTAGATTTACACCAACATTACACAAATTCATATTGGGACCCAAGGCCTCTAACTTCCTCATTTTTTCAGGAATAACGGCTCTTTCACAAGAGGGGGTTTTTGTGCAAAAAGGAGCAAAAGCCTCTTGAGCAAAAACGGCCCCTAATTAATTATGCAAATTAAATGCAGCAATATGCTTCATGCTTCATTTGCATAGGCTTTTGCGCAAGAGGGATGCAATGTAGATGTAGCCAACGGGTCTGGATATCCAATCAGTGAATGTCGGCATCTGAAGGTTTCACAGAAGAACTTGGGCTTGAAAAGGAGGGTTTGGGATAAGCCTAAGGGAAGTGGGAAACTGGTCCAAGCAAGAGCCATGCCACTAATGAAGGCACAAAGTTGGTTTTGGATAAAGGGAGCGGCTATGTTTAAAAAGTAAAGCAGTCAGATGAACTTGCAAAAGAGCTGCCATCAAATATTAATCAAAACTAAAATATACATGAGAGAGATAGAGAAACCTGAAACAAAATACTGCAAATGGAAGCACTAAGGCTACGTCTAGACTGGCATGATTTTCCGCAAAAGCTTTTAACAGAAAAGTTTTCCGTTAAAAGCATTTGTGGAAAAGAGCGTCTAGATTGGCACTGACGCTTTTCCACAAAAGCACTTTTTACAGAAAAGCGTCCATGCCAATCTAGACGCGCTTTTGCGCAAAAAAGCCCCAATCGCTATTTTCGCCATCGGGGCTTTTTTGCGCAAAACAGTACTGTGCTGTCTACACTGGCCCTCTTGCGTAAATGATTTGCGCAAGAGGGCTTTTGCTCGAACGGGAGCAGCACAGTATTTCCGCAAGAAGCACTGATTTCTTACAGTAGGAAGTCAGTGTTCTTGTGGAAATTCAAGGGGCCAGTGTAGATAGTTGGCAAGTTTTGCTGATTTTCCGGAAAAACTTGCCAGTCTAGACACAGCCTAAGTGAATTATGACAGGAATGAGAAGGGAGAAAACAACGCATGCTCTTTGTGGCAGAATTGAAACTGATGAGAAGAAAGCAAGTTGGAAATAAAATACCAGACGCAAAGGCAAAGACACAGTTATGACAAGAATGAAGGGGAAAAAAAACATAGAAAGGGAATCTTGAAAATCCTCTCCTAATCTTGGTGCTTTGGATGTAGTCTTTAAACAAGCTCTGACAGACAAAACAATCTTGAGAGGACTCCTTCAGCACAATAAACTAAGTTTGTGTCAGCTGAGACAACAGCATCTGTGTTATTCATCCTGATTCTTGTTCTTACAATGTTGTGCACAATCATCTGACTGCAGTAATTGGTCATGATTTCACACTGATATGCATTGTATCTAACTTGGGCCACACACAGTAGAGGCTGTTGGGGTTTGTCCTAATTTTCCCTGCGTTGTCCTGAAGATTCTCTTTATTTTTGGCATGAAATTCTCTGGCCAAGGTTTTGCAGGTGATCCAACTGGGAGACGATAGCGAGTCCTTCTGATCTTTGAGACTGTGAAAAATCCCAGCGTCTCCCAAAACGGAGCAAGTGGTTGGTTACATTATCCATATGCCCAAGTAAAAAAAGCATCAATTTTAAAGGCAATTGTAAAAGAAAATGTTCTGCATTTCCCTTGTTCTCCACTTCCTTTACTTACCACAGAGAGGTTCTATGACTCTTAATTAATTAAACAAAGGGTCCTATTGTGGTCCTTAAGGAGACACAGCAGTGGAGTGTGAAAGTGTGGTAGATGCAAGCATGTGTATCACCAGGGACCATTCTACCTAAGAACGCCCATGCAGCAAAGGCATGCTTAGACATGGCTGCTATACCTCCTACTTGGAGATGCATGCTCTTTCTTCACCCTCCCCATGCTTCTCCATGGCAGCTGCAGTCTGAGTCCTGTGCAGATTCAAAATTGGTATCTGCATCTGCAGAAATTATCCACGAACATCCGTGGATGGGGATACCTGCAGATTATAAAGCAAATAGTTGTGGGTTTGCAGGGCTCTACACGTGAGTCATCACAGGTCACCCAGACCGTGTCAATTACTGTGCACTAGTAAAAGGATATTTTGAAACGTCTGGTCCTTCTTTGTTGTCTTAGTTTAAGCAGTTGATGGTAGTAAACAGGCATTTTGGTATCCAGACTACAATCAGCTCTCAAAGAGCATTCACACCTCAGCAAATCTTATTCACATGCATGAATGGGCTTTCTTATTTTGTGAACAGGGATGTCTTGTGTGCAGAATCAGGCCCAAATCTATGATCCGTAAGAGGGGAGGAGCATTCATGTGTTACACAGAGCTAGTAAGCTCCTCTAATGTTCCCATAGTCTTGCAGACTGTCTCCCCCTCAATAGGGGCAAAGGAGGAAGAATCAGGCTGAATTCCCACAAGTCATCCTTTGGGTCTTTAATTGACAGCGTGTGTCTGATAACTAGAAAAAGGAGCAGAAATTCAGTACTCCCATGTAGTAGTCTTGACCTTACAATCGAATCGCTTTGTCTTTCAGTGCCTCAGTTTGCACCTCTGTGAAACTGGGAACATAACATGTGGGGCTTAATGCTTGTGATGCACTTTAAAATCCTTGGATGCAAGGCTACATGTGCTGTTAGGTAGGGACAGATTGTGCTGACGTGGGTCTATAAGCTCGTAATGCTCAGAGACACATTCACTCTTGGCAATGTCAGGACATGATATGCAGAAAAGCCATGTCATAAATCCACATAATTCCTCATGCCCTTATGTGTTTAATGCAGACCAATGTGTGGTTTTAAAGTGGGTGACCGAGCAGAGGCTTAGCAGCAGCACAAGGGAAAGGGCAAATTGCAATGTCTGTTCAAAGACAATCAGAAAACCAAAGACGTCCTGTTTTCTTTCACTGAGGGATGGAAGTTAAATCCATACATGTCAAGCTATTGCTTCTGTGAGCTGTGAAGCTGAGAACTGATAGGGTGTTAATAACGAAAGAAGAAATGGAAACACTTATACCTAATGGATGCTGGCAACAAAGTCCACTCACAGCACTACAACACGTAATATCTTTTGTACTGGTGTGCATTTTTCTTGTGTGCTTTGCGCATTCTTTTTGGCCAATCAGCAAATCTAGCACTATCCTAGTTTACTTCAAACTTCACAGCCTTAGGCTCTCCTGGCATTTGCTCTCTTGATCAATGGCATGAATAGCTATAATCACCATATAAATCAGCCCTGTTGGGATCTGTGAGATCTCCTTTGGTAAAAGGAGTCTAATGGCTTGCCAGAATTGCTGTATTTGAAGGGAAATAAAATCTGTGTCTCATTATAACTTGACATGGAATTTATTGCTCCTATGCTCACTGGTACTATCGCCAGGTCTACACTGCTGGAGAAATTCGATTTAAGATACACAACTCCAGCTACATGAATAGTGTAGCTGGAGTCAACGTACCTTAAATCAAATTTCTGCCACAGGCCCACTGCGGGAGGTCCATGGGAAAAAGTCTCCTATTGACTTCTCTTACTCCTCACGACCCCGTGGAGTATCGGGATTGATGGAGGCACCATCAGTGTTCAATTTAGTGGATTCTTACTTGACATGCTAAATCAAATCCCAGAAAATCAATCTCCAGAGCATCAATATCTGGGTATATAAAGAAAAGGCTATAAAATAGAGAAGGCATAGAATTCAGGGGTGGGTCTGGACCCAAAGCTCAGGGTTTTTTAGAGAGAAGGCTTTGTCTGGCTATTAATCACAAGAAGGAGCAGCTCTTGACTTTCAAATCTAGATTCCAGTTTTGGGGGTATCTGTATTGGGTTCCCCTCTAAACTATCAGGCCAGATTGCATTACCCTTATTCATGTACTATTCTGGATAATACTTTACTTCCGTAGCAGCCCCACTGGCTTCAGTGGGACCCATTTGTGGAGTGAGATAATACTCAAAGTGAGTTAAAGGCATTGCAATCTGGCCCTCAGTTGTACACCAGATGGATGAGGGAGGTGACTGAAGTGTGGTGTTTTTAGGGGTGGTGGATTTTTAAATCCCTTGCTAAAAAAAAAGTACAAATGGGAGCATGCAAATTTCATGAAAAGATTTTTGTCCCTTTTGTACAAGATTTGTAGGTGTCCATCTTCTTCTTCAGACCTTCCATAATTGTCATTCATATGGCAAAAAGGCTCCATTTTGCACCAGGTGAGCATATTCAATTCCACTCTTGCTGCATCAGGAATTCTTCCCATAATTCAAAAGTCTCCTTTCCCTGTCAGCTTGTGCGTGGTGTCAGACATGAGTAACACCAGTGGCTACTAATCTCAGAACTTAGCTCTGGCCTGAGGTCTACCCAGGGAGGGAAGGGTTGTTGGTTCAAGTCCCAACCTGGGAATGGCCAGACAGCCGGTATGGACAGCAGTGGCTCCATGTGCTACCCCTCATCTACAGGCACTGAGCCCACAGCTTCTACAGGCCACGATTCTCCATGATTGATTAATGGGAGCTGCAGGAGTGATGTCTGCAGGCAAGGACAGCATGAGGAGACCCCCTGCTCTGCCTTTCTCAGGGGCTACAGGGACATACCAACCCCTGCCAGGAGCACAGTTGCCACAGGGATAATGATTCCTGCCACAAAAGCTTTGGAATTTTAGAACTCACTGCTCAAAGAATTAAATTTAAGCATAAGAGAGAAATGAAAGTTATGAAATGCACAAACCAAAACTAACTCACTATGCAAGCAGTAAAAGGAGTAACAACAACCCCCCATGTATGCATTGGGTCAGGGGATGAGAGGAAAGGACAGTGTGTGTTTGTGAGACTGGCATGATTTTCCGCAAATGCTTTTAATGGAAAAGTTTTTCCGTTAAAAGCACTTGCGGAAAAGAGCGTCTAGATTGGCACAGACGCTTTTACACAAAAGCACTTTTTGCGGAAAAGCGTCCATGCCGATCTAGATGCGGTTTTGCGCAAGAAAGCCCCGATAACCATTTTTGCCATCGGGGCTTTTTTGCGCAAAAGTTTTTAGCTGTCTACACTGGCTCCCTTGCACAAAAGCATGTGCACAAGAGGGCTTTTTCCTGAGCGGGAGCAGCATAGTATTTCCGCAAGAAGCACTGATTTCTTACAGTAGGAAGTCAGTGTTCTTGCGCAAATTCAAGCGGCCAATGTAGACAGCTGGCAAGTTTTTCCGAAAAAGCGGCTGTTTTTGTGGAAAAACTTGCCAGTCTAGATGCTCACAGTGTGTGAGCATGACAGAGATTTGCATTGCCAAGCTTCCTCCATCCCCTTCTCTCTGTGTGGAGATGGGATACAGACAGAGGAATGGAGAGACACCCTGACATCACCCCCCTCTTCTCCCTCCCACACTCTGCACAGCAAGCAGGAGGCTCCCAGGAGGGCAGCTCCACGGCAGAGGGCAGGAGCAGCATGACCATAGGTGGAGGGCAACTGAAGTGCCTGTGCTTGGTAGCTTCCCAGCCAAACCAGTCAGGGTCATCTGTCAGAGGTTCCAAGATCTACTGGTAGATCCCGATCGACTGGTTGGTGACCACTGCCTTACAATTAACAATAACTTCTACTCTGTTAAAATGTTTTGATGCTTCTAAAAATCCGGTGTATATAACCTTATTCAAAGAGGTCTACAGTGAAGCTGCTAGGGAGTTTGCAACTGGAATATGCTGATTCATTTAAACCAAATATTTCTTTTTTTGCGTGGGTGGGGAGAATCATGCCAGGATCAACAAAATTCTTGTTAAGAGGTTTCTTGGAATGTCTGGTGAGGTAGAGAAACACCCTTAACTATACTTCTTCCCTTCTGCTTTCCCAGCATCACCTTCAGGCCACATATTCACATGCTATGTGGGAGACACAGGTTCAGTGGCCTGACAACCACTCAGTTTCATCCTGATGGGAAAATGTTTGAAATCTATTTTGCAGGATGGAGATTCATTTCTCACCCAGCTTACTTGCACATACACCAATTAAGTATTCATGCTGAACTAGTCTTTTCCTAATGTCTGTGCAGGTACAATACTGCCAAAACAGAACATTTTCACCTGCCTGGGCATGCATTAATGGATTTAAAAGTAGCCATTCTTCTACAAAGGCATTTTATTACCTAATTACAGAGAGAGAGTGCAGAATTGACATTCATCTGCAAATTTGACACTGCATCCCTGGGCTTGAACAAAGACACCAACTGGATGTTGCATGATAAAGCCAGCTTTTCCTGCATTTAACACCTCATTTTTACATCGAAAGCTTAGTATGGGACACTTTCAACTCACTCAGTTAGCCTCATTAGCACTGGCCCTACCATTGACAAGTACTTCCCCACCCCTTCTTTTTCTGTTATAGATTCTGGGTTTCTGTTATCCCTCTCCAGCTCCTCTGAAGAAATGGGTTTTGCCCATGTACACTCATGATACTCGTGACGTTCCAGGGACTGTATGAATTCCGTTTGCCTCTGTATTCACTCTGCCTTGTACATGATTCTGCTATCTTGTGCTGTAATGACTCTATGTGTGTGTGTGTGTGTGTGTGTGTGCCTCAGTTTCCCTGGGCACTGCAACACTACCTGGACAAAGAGGGGAAGGCTGGGCATGACTCACTGTGGAAGTATGTTCAGTCTCTCATGTCCTGAGGACCAGGTGACAACAAATAATACCTTGGGCCTAGAAGCAGGACAAAGCAGGATGCAGGGCTGCCTGGGGGGGCTGGGAGCAGTGGCTGGGAGTGAGAGTTACTTTTCAGCTGTCTGGGGTAGAAGGGAGCTTAGCTGGCCTGCAAGGCTAGGGCAGGAGCCCCTGGGCCCTCTATCCCCAAGATGGATTATACTGACTGCTCCTGGTTCTTGTAACAACAAATCTGGGCTGCACTGTGTCCCTGTGAACCAATAAGCCTTCTGTTCCACCTGCTGGCTGAGAATTACATGTGACTGTGGATGGGGGTGCAGGGCCCGGTGACTCCCCCACATTCCGTGACAATACTATATATATATATATTTGTTAGTGCGTGCGGTGCTACAGGACTACTTGTTGCTGCTAAATCAGAGTAAGTACTCAAGATATAGCAGTGAAAACCTTGGCCCCAAACCTCTGGAGCAGATTTCAGAAGACCTCTGACCACTTACTTATATCCTCTGAGGATTTGCCCCAAGATCTATTTTCATTCAACTTGCTTTTACCTTCCCCATTGTGGCTTTGATGTGGAGGAACTAAAATGACCTTTGCAATTATTGATTGCACTGAAAGATCAAATTGTCATGCATGCCCACAAGTTCTAAAAACCAGCAGGCAATGTAGCTTCAAATTCCTATTTCGTCTTACTTGGATGCCCATAATGGCCCTTGCAAACTGCCTTCATCTTTCAGCCATCACGTAAGGGCTGTGGGAATGCTTCTTCACATTAGGATAAATCTAATTCTGATCCTATATTTTTGGATCTCCATACTCTGCTCTAAAGTTTGGGAGTTAAGCTGTTCTTTGTAGCTGGGATCCCAAAAAATAGAAGTCTGAGTTCATGGCTTAAATTCCCTTCTCCCAGCAAGTCCTTGTAATAACAAAGATAAAAATAAATTTGCCTCTACCTCTGTTTACCCAGGCACAGCACCTTGATTTTCTTGAACGTAGCACTTCACTATGGAGATGCTTTCTATTCAGAAAGCCACCACTGATCTCTGTCCCTAGCAGCACGCTTACATGTCTCTTGCAGACAGGCACTCGTCTATAGCATCCAAGAGCTGTATTCTTGTGCTGCAGCTCATGCAACTCTTCTAAGGCCTCTTTGGTGGAGGATATGGTGTGATATCATGCAGTTTGCATGAGATCAACAGCCTTAATGACGGAATGGGCCCTGTCTTCAGCAGATTTATTATCTGATGAAGGGAACACAGCAACCAACAAAAATGGGTGCAATCAGAGATGAAAACAAACAACTTAGGCCAGGTCTCCACTAGACCAGGAAGGTTGGGTTAAGGTTTGCAATTCCGGTTATGTAAAATAAGTAGCTGGAGTTGGCTTATCTTAAGCTGAGCCTGGCACCTTAAGCTGAGCCTGCACCATCATCATAGAGGGAGACCTATGGGAGCAAAAGCTCCCATCGGTTTCCCTTATTCTTTGTGACTGCAAAGAGTACTGGTGCCAACTGGAGCCACCCTCAGCATTCAATTTAGCAGGTCTTAATTAGACCTGCTAAATCAAATGCCAGAAGATCAATCTCTGGCATGGCAAGTGAGAATGTGGCCTTAGTAGGTTGATTTTGATGGTAGAACACTCCCCCAATATTAGAATTGCAGTCAAGCTTTATTCAGTTTTCTTCTCTGCAATGTATTAAAGAATATATCACTTTAGTTTAGCATATCCAGTATAGTAACCCTACTGCACTTGGTCAGATTACTTCATCCAGACTCTGACACCTTTAATGCCCTCAAATTATATTCTTCTCTAAGGAAAACCCACCTACTCTTCTGATCAGATGCTACATTTACTTTTAAAAAGGGAATCATTGTACAAAGTCCTGCTTCTGGTTTAAATTACCTCCCTAAACCATGGTGCCAATTCTGCCACGTACAAACAAGCTCCTTTCTATTTTAAGTGCACAAATAATATTTTAAAAATTCCACTGGTGGAGATTTGGCAATAAGAGTTCTTCTGCTGTTGGGAGTTTTACATTGTTTTAATCAGCAACAGTGGTCATATCTATTGAAAATCTCTTGCCTTGTTGGAGTGAAAGCCCAAAGTTCAAATGGGCTGAATCACTTTGCATGGACAATATGCACCAAGTGCAGGGAAGGAAGCAGGGGGCCAGTTGCAGGCAGGCTTGCACCATAAAAGTCTTTCTTGGCCCAGTAATATAGCTGATTCAGAGGACAGGGCATTACACTGGGAATCACAGGAATCAGACCTTGCATGGCCACTGACCACTTCTGCCTCAGTCTCCATTTGTAAACCAGGGACAATGATGGTTGCTCACCTTTAGAAACACTTGAGCTATAATTAAGTGCTGAGGGTTACTGGACTTTTATGGACTGTCAGTGTGTGGAGCCTCCTGAAACAAAAAATAACTCAACAGAAATTGAACCACATATAAATGATTGGGCCCTCGGCTGTGTCTGTGAGTTGAAGGGTAAACTGGACAAGCGGACAAGCTCTGTCGACTTCGGCAAAGAAACTTTGCCCCTTGCTCCCCATCCCTGTGTAGAGAATCAACAAGTATAGTGCTTTGGCCGCATGACAGAGCATCCCAAAGACAAAACCAAGAAAAGCTGCAGACCGTGGAGGACGATCCGAGAGTCAGTGGGAATGCGTGTAATCAAGAGTCCTGAGCCAACAATAACAACATCTGCCTGAGTCAACGACCTTCGAGAATGCTGTGTTTGGGACTGTGAAAAAGCACAGTTTGTGAAAAGCAGGATGTGGACTTTTGGGAAGTTGAGAGGGTATAAAGATAGTTGTAATCTTGCAATAAAAGGATTTCGTGCTTGCACCGGCCGGAGTCCATGCCTTCATATACCACAAATGGCGCTCGATACAGGGCTTGAAGTGAACGAGTGATTCGAACCGGTGGTGTATCCACGGCTGGACGGAGGATAAGTTGTTGAGAGGAGCTCCAGAAATTACTGACATCACCATTCGCAGGACGAACAGGTGAGCAGCCGCGGACAGAATAACAGTATGGGGCAGTCTGCCACGAAAGAGCAAAAACTGCAGCTTGAGATCTTGCAGCGCATTGTGAAGGAACAGGGGTTTAAGGTTCCCCCTGTACAGCTGGTTCAGCTGTTGGTTTGGATACGAGACCATTGCCCGTGGTTCCCGGAAGGGGGTTCTTATGATTTGACCTTCTGGGAGAAGGTGGGCAAGGAATTGAGAACCTCTGAACATCTTGCATTATCCCTTCCAAAAGGGATCATAGTAACGTGGCAAACTGTTTATATAGCCATACGGACATTGCATCCCGCCGAGCGGGTCCTGAAGGAAGTGTCGGCAACATTTGATCCCAGGCCATATCAGGACCCAGAGGAGGATTGTGAGCCAGTGTATGCCACGGTCCCGGTCTCCCCGGAGCCTGACGACTTGTGCCTCGGCCCTGAGGACAGTGAATCTGAGGACGGTGGGCCCGAGGACCCCTTTGACACAGGGACAGTGGCGGTCGGTGTAGGGCCTGACTCGTACCCGCCGCTCGAGTCCGTCAAGGCCCTGGCGGCATCTGCGCCGATGGCGGAGCAAATTTTACAGACTCAGAGGCTATGAGCTGTTTCTCGGTCCTCGATTGTAGCCCCTCCGCCTTTTGCCCCAGCATTAGTTCCCGCTTCTTCATACAGGTCCGAAAGCCACATGGTCGCTCCATATGGGCCCCCCTTGGCGGCGCCCTCGCATAATGAACAGGCAGGGGTTTTATCTGAATGCCGACGTGAGGCTCTTCGGCGAGGAGATGTGAAGCTTCTACGGGCTTTTCCAATTGTATATGCGCCCCAACGGCCTGCCCGACATGAGGCTTTGCCATATGAACTCGTAAAAGAGTTGCGCAAATCTGTGAAGGATTATGGATTACAGTCTTCTTATACGATAAATTTGGTTGTGGCTATTTCGGAGTCATATGTTATGGCCCCGCATGATTGGCGCTCGCTATTACGCCTGCTACTTAGCCCGGCGCAGTATGCAGTTTGGGACACCGAGTATCATGATGGTGTTACGTCGCAAGTTATGGGTAATATTACCAATGGGGTAAACGTTAGCATGGATGAACTTATAGGGCAGGACCAATATGCTACTCCCCAGGCTCAGGCTCAGATGAATTGCTTGGTATTTACGCAAGCCACATCGCTGACCCTTCGAGCCTTACGACAGGTCCCTGATGCGGGCCGAAGGGACACATCTTTTGCTACAGTCCGCCAGGGCCCCCAGGAACCCTATGTGTCATTTTTGGATAGGCTCCAAACCTCCATACAACGACAAGTAGACTCAGAGGAAGCTCAGCACCTGTTGCTGTTTCAATTGGCTATTGAAAACGCTAATATAGACTGCAGGAAGGCTTTGGACCCCCTGCGTAACAAGGTGAAAACTTTTTCAGAACTGATCAAGGCATGTCAAAATGTTGGGTCTGAACAACATAAAGCTGAAATGTTAGCATCGGCGCTGGCACAGCAGCTGACTGTGGGCAGAGCAGCCATTAAATGCTTTTCGTGTGGTAGGGAAGGACATGTAAAGCATGATTGTCCCAGAAGGGGTGCTGGTGGGACCCAACCTAGACGAGAGACCCCCCCCCCCCGTCTCAACCGTGTCCCAGATGCCGAAAGGGGTACCATTGGGGAAACCAGTGCCTTTCTAAATTTGATGTGCAGGGAAACCCACTTGCAGGGCAGCCGGGAAACGGCTGGAGGGGCGCATGGCCCGGCGCCCCGAGATTTATGAACAGGGCAGTGAACAAACCCTTTGTGGGGCTCATGAAGAATGTGCTGGGCCAGGCACATGTCGCGGCATCGCCAGCCTCCACCCAGCCACCGCGGGAAGCGCCGGGTTGGACTTCGCCACTGCCGGACGAACAGTCATTACAGACTCCAGTGTACACTTAATACCTACCGGCATCTATGGGCTGTTGCCCGCGGACACCACGGCCCTCCTGTTGGGACGCTCCTCTACTTCCCGGAGCGGCTTGTTTGTGCTGCCTGGTGTTATTGACTTGGATTACACCGGCGAGATCAAAATCATGGTCTGGACCCTTCTCCACCCTGCACTGTACCCCAGGGCGAGTGTATAGCACAGCTCGTGTTGTTTCCCAGGGTGGTTGTGGGTGAAGAGGCCCACAAAAGGACTGGGGGTTTCGGCAGCACGGGGTCGCCGGCGATTTTCTGGGCCCATAAACTTTTACCAGGGCAACCTATGATAACTTGCTTGGTCAGTAGCCGGCCCTTCACCGGATTGGTTGATACGGGCGCTGATGTTACTATTATACAACAGTCTCAGTGGCCGTTGGAGTGGCCCCTGATCCATGCCGTAGCTGTGGTGGCCGGCGTAGGGGGCATGCAGGTGCCTTGGCAAAGCGCACGTTCCCTCTTAATCGAGTGTCCCGAAGGCAAGCAGAGCCTCTTGCGGCCTTATATATTGGCAGTGCCTTGCACCTTATGGGGATGGGACCTTTTGTCCCAGTGGAATGTCACTCTCTCAACAAATTTATAGCATGGGCCACTGATGTATCGCCTCATCTCAAACTGACTTGGAAAACCGACAAACCTGTTTTGGTTGATCAGTGGCCCCTGAAGGGTGAGAGGCTGTTGCAAGCGCAAAAACTTGTGAAGGAGCAATTGGCCTTGGGACACATTGTCCCTTCCACCAGCCCATGGAACACTCCTATTTTTACCATCCCCAAAAAATCAGGGAAGTGGAGATTGTTACAAGATCTCAGAATGATTAATGCCATTTTGGAGCAAATGGGGCCGCTTCAGCTGGGGGTCCCTTCTCCTTCCATGATACCTGAGCAGTGGTATATAAAGATGATTGACTTAAAGGACTGGTTTTTTACCATCCCACTCCATCGTGATGATTGTTCGCATTTTGCTTTTTCCGTACCCACGGTTAATAACGAGGGCCCGATGCAACGATATCATTGGGTTGTTCTTCCCGAAGGCATGATGAATAGCCCCACCATTTGCCAGATTGTGGTGGATTCAGCGCTGACCGAAGCCCGGACATGCCACCAACAGGCCATTATCTACCATTATATGGACGACATTCTTTTTGCCACCGCTGATCAAGCGGCCCTACAGGCTTTATATGATTTGGCTTCTCGACTGTTGCAATGATATGGATTGTGTATCGCTGAGGAGAAAGTTCAAACTGTGCCCCCTGGGAAATATCTGGGGTGGAAACTTTATGAGTCTGAGATCCGCCCACAGCCGTTGAAAATTGCCACGTCCATCACCACTTTAAATGATCTACAGAAACTTTTAGGTACTGTCAACTGGATTCGGCCAACCTTGGGGGTCACTACAAAAGAATTGTCTCCATTGTTCCAACTTTTGAGGGGCGACTCTGATTTGTCCTCGCCCCGTGCTTTAACACCCAAAGCTGTGGCCACGTTACAGCGCGTAGCGGAAAAAATACAGACGGCCTTTGGTCACCGCCGAGATGAGTACCTTCCAATTTGACTGTTTTTAATCTACCACACGTTTCAGCCTTATGCATTGATTGGCCAGTGGGACAACAGTCCCGTGTCCCCAAACTTATCTTTGTGCACCTTGGAGTGGCTTTTTCTTCCTCACTCCTTTTCAAAAACGGTTACCACGGCAATGGATATGCTGGCTCGTCTAATCTCTCAGGGTCATGTCCGTTGCCAACAACTCACCGGAGCAGATCCTTCTGTCCTTCATATTCCTGTGAAACATGCTGATTTTGATTTTTGGCTGTCTCAAAGCCTTAGTTTACAGATTGCGCTGGACGATTACTTGGGGTGGATCGAGTACACCTTGCCATGCCATCGGCTATTACAATCTTTGCCACAACTGCCTCGCAGCCCCAGACCATGCTTTCTCACATCCCCCTCCCTGGCGCACGCACTGTATTTGTTGATGGCTCAGGGAACACAGGCAAGGCCGTAGTTGTGTGGAGGGATGGCGATGATGCCCCCTGGAACTCGGACATTTTCCGTGTGCAAGGCTCAACCCAAATTGTTGAGCTCGCTGCAGCTGTGCGTGCTTTTGAACTATTTTCGGAGGAACAGTTAAATCTTGTTGTAGACTCGGCATATGTGTCTGGTATAGTACAGCGTTTGGAGAGCTCCTTTCTCAAGGAGGTCAATAATCGCCTCCTCTTTCAGCTCCTTTTGCAATTGTCACGCCTTTTATTGGCTTGGACACACCTGTACTTTGTGGTCCATATTTGCTCACATACCACTTTACTGGGGCCCATCACGGAGGGTAATGCTGTGGCTGATGCCCTGATTATGCCAGTTGTCCGGCCCAATGTGTTACAACAAGCACGACTTTCACATGATTTTTTTCACCAGAATGCTAGATCATTAGCTCAGCAATTTTCCCTTACTAAACAGCAGGCGCAAGATATAATTCGCGCCTGTCCGGATTGCCAGCGTCTATCCACCATACCTAGCGGTGTTAACCCGCAAGGCCTACGGGCCAATGAACTTTGGCAGTCTGATGTGACCCATTTTTCCGAATTTGGCAGCTCGCGCTATATACATGTTACTGTTGATACCTTTTCCCACCTTATTGTTGCTACTGCCATGCGGGAGAAAAGGCTCGTGATGTTGTTCGGCATTGGTTACATTGTTTTGCTGTTATGGGTGTTCCAGTTTCTGTTAAAACTGATAATGGTCCCGTTTATATCTCCCACAAAGTTCAGTCCTTTTTGCAGGATTGGGGTGTAAGTCACACCACAGGCATTCCACACTCCCCCACGGGCCAGGCGATTGTTGAACGCATGCACCACACTCTCAAGACCCTTCTTGATAAACAAAAAAGGGGGAGTCCAGTGGGAATGACCCCACAGGAGCGTTTGGACAAAGCTATGTATGTGTTAAACTTTTTAAATCTTTCTGATTTGTCTTTCATGGCAGCACAGCGCCACTTTGGGTGAGACTCTGAGTGGCCGGAGCGGCCACAGGTTTACTACAGACACCTGGAATCCGGACAGTGGCAAGGTCCCGTTCCATTAATCACGTGGGGACGTGGGTATGCCTGTGTTTCTCTTCCCTCAGGTCCCTATTGGCTTCCTGTGCGATTTGTTAAGCCAGCCAGGATTGGTACGCCATCGGCGCAAGAGATTCAACTCGAGAATGAAGGGACCGCTGCCGATCCATAGCGACAAATCCATGACAGTCACCACTGCATTTTTGTGGTTCCTGTGGAGCGGTTTCTGTGTGCATACTGCGACAGCACATTTGTATTGGGCGCACATAATTGATCCCCCCTTATTCAGGCCTGTGACGTGGTGGGATCCCTCACCGCCCACCAGTAACAATGGTACCGATTGGGTAGGAGGGGTGTGGATACCCCCTACAGCAGAACAGGAAATTAATGTTACCAATGTCACCTTTGTCACTGACCTCCCACCGCTTTGCTTTTCTACCCTTTATGACTCAGGTTGTGTGCCCGTGCAGCCACAGTTGCACCTAGTGGCGTGGGAGCACGACAGAAAGGTTAACTATACCTTACTGAGCATTCCCGGGATGCACGGAAGCGGCAATGACTCTTGGGAGCCATACGCCCCTGATTTGCCCCGCTGCATGATAAAGAGGATATCGGCAGACGCGGCACCGGTTTGGCAGGCATGTCGTGGACGCAGCCCCCTGGTACTCTGGGGCGAATTCGGCATGGTTGTGGATTGGGGCCCTCACGGTATGCTGTGGGATAAAGTGGACAATCGCACTGTCCCCTTCAGCCGGTATAATCATTGCCTTTCGTGACATGGGGGAGGCTCTGCCGGTCCTGTGTTACAATTTATTACTAATGGGGATAACGCCACGGCCTCCACGTTACATAAGGGGGTGTGGCGGATAGGGGTTAGCATTTATGGGTTATAGTTTAGGGAGTTTGATTTTAGAGAATTATACATCTAACTATATTAAGCAGCAAGATAATAGTGTTATGGTTTGTACTTCGCATCCATATGTTTTTGCCTTGGCACAAAATGTAAGTTTTAAGAGATGTAAATTTTCCCATTCTTGTTATTCTGTTATGTTTTCTGAGGTGCGATATAAGACCTGCATTTCCATGAGTGATAATGTAATCTTTGTGTTCCCTCTTTGACGATGCCCTGAGTTATGGATTCCTGTTAACCTCACATGAGACTGGGAAGGAGATAGTGGTTTTGGCCATCTTACAAGGCTGCTGCAGGAGGAGATTACTAACACTCGTAGACGTACGAAGCGATTTTTGGGGTGGCTGATTTTTGCTCTTGTGTCGGCAATTATTATTCTTGCTTCTGCCACTGCTGCTATTGCCTCTTTAACTCAGTCGGTTAAGACTGCAAAAATGGTAGGGGAAACTCTAATAAACATTACACGGGAGTTCCAAACGCAGGAGACCATTGATGAAGAGATATTGGTGCGGCTTGAGGCCCTAGAAGCCGCAGTCATTTGGCTTGGTGATAGGCATGCAGCCTTAAAGACTAGGTTGTCTCTGCATTGTGATTAGGAGCACACTGCTGGAGGTCTGTGTGTGACATCCCTCCCCTGGAATTCATCAGTTCATGATTGGAACCTTGTTAAACACCATTTACAGGGTGCCTTTGATGTTTCTTTACGTTCTCATGTTAATTCTTTGCATGTTCAATTAAAGAACCAAATTCAGCAATTGCAAGAATTAACCACACAAAAGGTTTTTGCTACTTTGCCATCTGATTTATCTTGGCTTAATCCTACTACGTGGTTTTCTGGATTAAATTTGCGCATGTGGGTGTTTATTGGACTTGCTAGTGGGCTTCTTATTGTGCTTTTTATAATTCTTTCTTTACTTTTTTCTTGTATTCATTCTGCTCGGAAAGTTGAGGCTCGTGTAATGACAATGTTACTTATTAATGGTATTGCTTTGTATAAAAGAGGGGGAGATGTAGAGAATCAACAAGTATAGTGCTTTGGCCACGTGACAGGGCATCCCAAGGACAAAACCAAGAAAAGCTGTAGACCGTGGAGGACGATCCGAGAGTCAGCGGGAACGCGTGTAATCAAGAGTCCTGAGCCAACAATAACAACATCTGCCTGAGTCAACGACCTTCGAGAATGCTGTGTTTGGGACTGTGAAAAAGCACAGTTTGTGAAAAGCAGGATGTGGACTTTTGGGAAGTTGAGAGGGTATAAAGATAGTTGTAATCTTGCAATAAAAGGATTTCATGCTTGCACTGGCTGGAGTCCGTGCCTTCATACACCACATCCCTGCAAACAACCTGGGGAAGTAATTTGCTACAGTTAACAACAGGCGGGTCCAAGTTGCACAGATAGGAACTTAGATCAATTTCTAACTCTCCCTCCCACTCTAGTGTTAAGAGGTGGGCTTCTGCCTAAGTGCATGATAAGGTCAGACATCATGTTCTCTTCTGGATCCAGCCTTCCTCAGAGCACACGAGCATCTTACCTTGAGGTTTTTGGTGCAGATCTCTCTAGCCAAAGTCTATTTTCTATTGTATGTTACATATTTGTATTATTATCACCCAGCGGAATGGCCATTCCAGGCCAGCTCCCCGCTCCCTCATGTTAAGCGCTATACAAACACAGAAGAAAAAGACTGCTCCTGCCCCAAAAGCTGGCAGCCTGACCTGAAGCCAATTGCCTGGGAGGTAAGCTCCTTCAGGCAACAGCAAACTTTTCCTTCTGTGTTTGCGCAGCGTCTAATACAATGGGGCCTGGTGCATGACTAGACCCTGAATACTGCAACCCAAAAGACAATGATTTTCCATAATAATCAGCTAGGTGCTTCTGATGTCCCTCTTGCTAAAAAAGAAACATGGGTCAAGATGACTGGAGCTGAGAGGTAGACTTCGCAAGGGACGCATCTATACTTGGAGCTAGTAATGTGATTCCAAGCTTGCACAAACACATTTGGCCTCACTGAGCTCACCCTAGTGTGCTAAAAGCATAGGCAGTGGGGAGCAGTGGCAAGAGCTAGCCGTCCCAAAATAAATCCACCCAGACCCTGTGAGTGCATATTTGGAATGACTAGCTTGTGATGCAGCTCATGGCTATCTGTGCTACCATGACTATCCCACTGTTTTTAGCACACTTGCTAGATGAAAGCTACCTCTCAATGTGTCTATGCAAACAGACAACCACACCCCTGGCTCCCAAGGGAGCCATGACGTAAGCAAATTGTATTTTATGTTGGTAACAATCGCAATGATTTGCTTAATGCTTCATTAACAAAACTATTTTCTAAAAAACCTGGTCTTTTCATCAGAAATCTCTGCATTACAGAAGGCTTTATTGCTGAGGCTGGATTTTTTCCCCTCTAAGCCAGCTGTGCTTATATATTCACTTACTTGTGTCTGGTAGAGAAATGTTTTTATGTCTTTAGAGGCACCAGCTATGTCTATTACATGCATTATTCTCATTTGAGTTAGAAGCTAGTTCAGATGATATTGACCAGTTTCCCATGGTGCTGTATACATAGGCAGCCTTATCTTTAGCATCAGCCAGACAGTTCTTCGTTCACATGCTTTTTCCCTCTTATTAAATACTTTTTTTCTTTGGTGTGAATGCTTTAGTGAGGAAATCTGCTTCCCTATTGAAGTGTGGCTTTTTGTGGCCTTCATGCAGAAGACCAGCACTGATGTAGCATGCTGGATCTTGTGGAATAGCCTTGCAGATGCAAGCAACTGACCACCTCAGGCTAAGTCGATACTAAAAGGAGGATCAGTGCTGCAGAGCTCCATCTTCTGGTGTTCAATTTAGCGGGTTGAGTAAGGACCTACGAAATCAAATGCTGAGGATGTCCCTGCCAACTCCAGTACTCCTCACAGTCACAAGGAGTAAGAGAAGTCAACAGGAATGCTGGAGAAGTTCAGCTTACTGTATGTTGACTCCAGCTATGTTATTAAGGTTATTTTAAGATCACCTTAAGATAAGTATCAGCATATCTTAAACTGATCTTTTGTTTTAGTATAGACCTGCCCTAAGAAACTTCCAGGGATGTAGAAACTTATTTCCTTCCTCTTTACTCCGTTACATTTGACATGTCCAGCACACAGGAACCCCCAGATGCATTACGCCCCAGGCATGGTGTGTTGTCGCCTCTTTGAACATGCCCAGTGAATCTAAATCCATGCAGAGGATTTTAAAAATGCCCCTGTGCATCTTAATGCCATGTTGAGATGGGCAAGAGGTACTCTG
This sequence comes from Pelodiscus sinensis, assembly GCF_052426305.1. Lineage (NCBI taxonomy): Eukaryota > Metazoa > Chordata > Testudines > Trionychidae > Pelodiscus > Pelodiscus sinensis. The sequence goes on along the minus strand of NC_143085.1, from coordinate 28,466,145 downwards.
AACTCTCTAATGTCGACTTTTAAATGTGCAGCAGTTTTCACTTATACATTATCCTTGACTGTACTCAAGCAAAGGATAGGTTGGTCTTCAAAATCCATTTAGTCCCTGGTGCATCTGACTTCGCTTCCAATCTGTTCCAGTTTCTTTGTGCATGAACACTGGGACGTGGGAACCGGACAGATGCCACTAAACTTATTTAACTTAGCCCATGGAGCAGCCACTAGAGATCATGATCTTAAACCAGGGACTTAGAAATAAGTTTTACAGTCAACCCTTGAGGATGCTGCATTCAGTGACACTTCTGTCAACTAATTTTGGGGCTACTTTCTTCAGCCATGCTCTGACATGCTCTAATATCTCTGAACTCCTAAAGCTGCTATTTTTAAACCCTCCCCTTGGCTCTGCTTTCTTCCTTGTGATTCAAACAGTGTTCTTTTCAGAACTAGGCACCAGGGTCTTGTGGTTTCCTGGTACTTGGAACATAAAATCTCCTAATTCTTCTCTCAGCTAGTTTCAGAGGCAATGGCATGATTGATATTTTCCATCGCTGCATTAATAGTCATGGTGTAGTAGTTTTAATCTGTTTTTGCTCCACTTTTTATTTTAAATAATCTGCCTTTAAACTTTCTCAGCCCTTCGAGTCACACAAAGTGAATGTTGTGTGTTTTAATCTTACCTTGTAACCTAAACTCAGGGGAGCTTTGCAGGCTTGCCTATGGCAGGGCTCTCTGAATTCTGAGACATCTGAGGATGTGACTAAATGTTGTTGCCTGATGTTTTTGTTCTGTGTTTTAATGAGCTTAGCAAATACACTGTTAGACAGCTGCATTCAGCTACAGGGCCAGATTCTGATCTGACGCCAGCTGCTCCCCATTTACATTAGTGTCAATAAAAAGGATTTATGTTACACTAGTTCCTAGAGGCCCTAACTAATTGCCCCCACTTTGCTAGGTGCTGCACAAACATTACTGAGAGATGGTCTCTGCTCCAAGAAATTTATTTTGATGTAACTGAAATAATTTTAAATAGATACAAATTTATCAAATGCTTAAGTCACCAAATATATTTTATTTATTTATTCATTTTAAAAATAAACCTTGCTCTAACTGGGAGCAATGTTAGGCACCAGGACACCAACTCAGGCAACCTTTCTGGTTTCTAGACAGTGTCACTGAAAGCCAAGACTCCATTCTTTCAGGGGTGCCTTGGACTTCTGGAACACTAAAACAAGACCCATAATGTTGATGAATCAGAGCCTGGTATGCTGGGAGCTGTGCCTGAGTAAGGATTCATTAGTTAATATATGTGCAGACCTTTGAAAAATGTCAAATGCTAATACTATATACCTGTGAAGTATGATTAATTTGGATACATTCACCCTTAATATGCTAAAAATCTGCCCCTTAAAGGCACTGCATATGGAATAACCCAGGGTTCTCACATTGAGCTTCTTATAAATGCGAGGTGACTGTCTAGGAAGGAGTATAGCAGAACGGGGTTTAGGGGTCATAGTGGACCACAAGCTAATTATGAGTCAACAATGTGACACTGTTGCAAAAAAAGCAAACATGATTCTGGGATGCATCAACAGGAGTGTTGCAAGCAAGATACAAGGAGTAATTCTTTTGCTCTACTTTGTGCTGATTAGGCTTCAGCTGGAGTCTTGTGGCCAATTCTGGACAGCACATTTCAGGAAAGATGTGGAGAAACTGAAGAAGGTACAGAGAAGGTCCAGCAACAAAAAATTATTAAAGGTCTCAAAAACATGAGCTACAACAGAAGACAGAAAGAACTGGATTTATTTAGTTTGGAAAAGAGAAGACTGAGAGGGGACATGATAGTGGTTTTCAAGTACCTAAAGGGGTGTTTCAAAGAAAAGGGAGAAAAAATATTCTTATCATCTGAGGATAGGACAAGAAGCAATGGGCTTAAATTGCAGCAAGGGAGGTTTAGGTTGGACATTAGGAAAAACTTCTTAACTGTCAGGGTGGTGAAGCGCTGGAATAAATTGCCTAGGGAGGTTGTGGAATCTCCATCACCAGAAGTATTTAAAAGCAGGTTAGATAGATATCTGTCAGGGATGATCTAGATCAGAGGTGGACAATAATTTTTGTAGAGGGGCCACTTCACAAATTTCTGAAGTGGCTCCGGGCTTCCCTGAAAAGGACAGGGCCTTGGGTGGAAGGGGCAGGGCCAGGAGACTTCCTGTGCTCCCCTGCCCACAAACCCTCATTGGCCTGGGGGTGGGGGAGCGCATGAAGTCTTTGCCTCTGGCCCCTGGTGCCTAGAGAGAACTGCCAGCTGTTCTGAATAGCTGGCAATTCCCTCTAGGTGCTGCACACCCCTGCCAGCAGCAGGAGGAGACTTTGTGCACTCTCCCCAGCCCCAGACCAGTCAGGGTCTGGGGCCATGGGAGCATGCAAAGTCTCTCGTCCCCTGCCCCTGTCCTTCCAGCTTTTCAAAACAGCCAGTGGTTCCCTCAGTTGCCCCGTGCCTCTGGCAGGGGAAGAGACTTCACGTGCTCCCCTGTCTCCAGGTCTCGATTGGCCTGAGAGTGTGGGAGTGGCAGGGTGGCCATGGGCTGGATCCACCAGCTTGATGGGCTGAATCTGGCCCACGGTAGCCTCTTTGCCCACCCCTGATCTAGATGATTCTTGGTCCTGCTATGAGATAGGGGACTGGACTTAATGACCTCACGAGGTCCCTTCCAGTTCCAGTATTCTAGGATTATAGAGTTGTCCCTAAGAATTTACTGATGTCAAAACATGGCTGAATTTTCAGAGGTCTCCTGAAAACAGAAACTAAAACAGACATGGGCAGCAGGTGTGCAGGCAGTGCAGCAGCACCTCCAGGTTTGGGGAGTTCTGGTCACAAGCCCTTGCTATCTGGGGTCCCAGCTGCCAGGTGAACTCTGCAGCCAGCCCCAGGTCCCACTTGGCTGCCAACACTGCACCCCTCTTGGCCCTGGGGCTCCACCAGCCTTCAGTCCCAGCTCTAGGGGATGGTCAAGGGCATGAAAAGAAGTAAGGGGGAAGTGCAGCTCAGCCCTCCCGCCCCAAATCTGTTCAAACTCCATTAAAAACTGAACATTAGGGCTACGTCTACACTGCAGGCTTTTTGCGCAGAACAGCTGTTCTTGCACAAAAACTTGCAGAGCATCTACACTGCACGCGTGTTCTTGCACAAGTAAATTTACAGTAAAGCATCAGAACAGAGGGCCTCTTGCGCGAGAGTTATTCCTCTCCCCGTGAGGAATAAGCCCTCTTGTGCAAGAGCTGTTGCGCAAGAAGGCAGTGTGGACTGGCAAAAGGGGTTTCTTGCACAAGAAAGCCCTATGGCTAAAATGGCCATCAGAGCATTCTTGCGCAAGAGAGCATCCACACTGCCATAGATGCTCTTGCGCAAAAGCACAGGGCAGTGTGGACATGCTCTTGCGCAAGAACTTTTGCACAAAAACTCCTGTAGAAAACAATTCTTGTGCAAGAAGTCTGCAGTGTAGACGTAGCCAAAAATGTTATGAAGCAGAACACTGGGGCATCAAAAACGGTATTCCCTACCCCAGTTTAACCTCTGTTAATTGCAATCAGTGAACATTTACGATGTGTTACAAATCTAAAACTTTCATTCTTTTTTCAAAAGCTCTTCTGCAAGATGATTGTCATTGGAGGCTATTCCTGTGCTTCCTGAAGTCAGTGATGAAACTCCTATGGGAATTTTAAGTTATAGCTAAACTCAGCACTTTTGAAAAACTCCACTCCTAATCTTCGCTGTTTAATTCAGGGCTGGTCCATCAGCAACCTAAGATAGCCACTAATATCCAGGTTTAAATAGACACAGGAAACTAAAATTAAGCCTCTGTATTTGGATTTTGCATTAAAACTGGAGGTTTTTTATAAAACCTAGTAAAAAGGGAGATATATTTTCATGACTCTTACCTCTGTATCAGTGAAAAGGGTTTTGTAACATAAATGACCTCCTCAGTAATGGTGGAAACTCAAACACAAGAGCATTCAAGTGCAAGAAAACTAGAGACCCTTTTAACTTAAAGATAAAAGCCTATCATTCCATGGCTGGAGGATAGACAACAAGCTCCAATTCAAAATGTGGTACAGGGTAATTAACCATTGGAACAAGTTAACAAAGAATGTGGTGGATGTGGTGGATTCTTTTAGATCAAGCTTGGACGTGTTTCTAGAAGAAGTGCTCTAGTTAAGGCAAAAGTTACCAACTTAATGCAGGAATTGCTAGTTGAAATTCTATGCTTTATGTCATGTATAACATGAAACTAGCTGATCAGAATGGTCCCTTCTCATCCTAAATTTGTTAAACTAGATTGCTATGCTGTCTGGATACAGGCCTGAAACAAAGCTGCTCTGTTTCATTGTCCAAACTGCATGAAATACAAATAACAAATACAACTGCCAAAAAGCAAATTAGGTTTTTAAATACCTTCTGCTTAATTTTTAATTCATTCTAGGTCAGTATTGAAAGCTCAGCATGCTCAACTACAAACAAATGGTTTGGGTTTGTTTCTATGCATCATCTAAACAAGCATGAGACATGTTAACCAAGTGTTTGGGGTTTGGGTTTTGTTTTGTTTTTAGATGATATGAGGAACTAAAAATACACTATGACAATGTGCAACATGTTTACAGATGGAGAAGCCAATTCAAAAACATTCAAGAATGCCCTTTTCTTCCAAATCATTGTTTAGTGCAAGAACCAAACCTACTTCCAATTATTAAAATTGTTGGTTACTTCATTTTTTTATTTACAACTGGACATGGACATGAGCTGTGAAGTCTGGATTCAGCTACAAATATTTCCCAGATCTTCAGTTCAGATTCAATGTTTGCAATTAATCCCATCTCTTCTTGGCCTTTTGGCTAAGATCAAATTTTCACTCTCTGTACTTCTGGGATCTAATAGCAGAACTGGACGTGTAAAAACAGCACAGGAAATACAATGCTTGTAAAACTGAATCTCTCTAGTACAGCACTCTCTGGTCCGGCAACATCTTTGGTCCAGCATAATTTTAGTTAGCTGGATGTTCACTTACCGTGGGTGTGGCCAAGCTTCCCACAGTCCCATAAAGCTTGTTTACAGCCACCAGTCCTGGCTCTCAGTGTTCTGTGCTGTTATTTAGCTCTAATTTATCCCAAATGTCTAAGAGCCCAATAAGCAGTAGAAGTACTGTTAATGCTGCTATACAACATTGACCTCCTGGTGGTTTGGCAAATTCTCTGGTTCAGCATGGATCAAGTCCCAAGGATGCCAGACTAGAGATGTTCAATCTGTAGTCGTATTTCAAACTTGTCCAGAAACAGAAGACAAATTTCTGAAATGTCTAGTAAAATTCTGTAGATTCAAGAAGTTTGGAAAAGTTTTGGCAAAGCAACTAAGCAAAGGGTGACTTACCAGCTTCTGGGAATGCTGTGGTGACTTGCTATTGCCATGTTGTCCTTGGCACCCATTCTCTTTGCATTCAACATGCAAATACTTTTCATTCAACCTCAGGCACAGTGTGCGCAGAAGAAATGATTCAGCTTGAGGTTAGGGAAAAGAATGGCTCATGTATTAATCAGTAGACATGCATGATTTATCACTGTTGAAATGGAGTGTGTAAGTCTGATGGTTCTGATAATGTAGGCCTTGAGAGTGAGAAAGTACATCTTCACTGCAGCGAGTCTCAAAGTCTGAGTTAACTGGCTCTGGCTCCCAGAGCAGACACAACAGGGCTATTAATAGCAGTATAGACATGGTTGTGTGACCTAGCCCTTTCACAGGGTCATCTACACTGCTATTTTTAGTCCCATAGTGCCAACTTGTGCCATTTAACCCAGACTCTGAGTCATTCTACCATGGAGGTATTTTGCAGTGTTGAGAATGTCCTTTGAGTTGTCCCATTGAAATCAGTGCAACTACTCTCCTGCCTTAATTATTATATTGGTCATAAGAACATAAGAACATAAGAACAGCCGTACTGGGTCAGACCAAAGGTCCATCTAGCCCAGTATCCTGTCTGCCGCCAGTGGCCAGCACCAGGTGCCGCAGAGAAGGTGGACCAAAGACAATGATCAAGCGATTTGTCTCCTGCCATCCTTTCCTAGCCTCTGATGAACAGAGGCCAGGGACACCATTTCTATCCCCTGGCTAATAGCCTTTTACGGACCTAACCTCCATGAAATTATCTAGCTTCTCTTTAAACTCTGTTATAGTCCTAGCCTTCACAGCCTCCTCTGGCAAGGAGTTCCACAGGTTGACTAGGAGTTCCAGGTAATTGCCAGGATCGCCTCTAGAGCCCTTTTTAATCTATTAGAGTTCTTAATAATCTATTAGAGTTCTTTGAAGGGGTTAACAAACATGCAGACAAGGGGGATCCAGTAGATATAGTATACTTAGATTTTCAGAAAGCCTTTGACAAGGTCCCTCACCAAAGGCTCGTGTGTAAATTACATGGTCATGGGATAAGAGGGAAGGTCCTTTCTTGGATTGAGAACTGGTTAAAAGACAGGAAACAAAGGGCAGGAATAAATGGTACATTTTCAGAATGGAGAGGGGTAACTAGTGGTGTCCTGAAAGTAGGGCAGTGGCAGTCAAAAAAGCAAACAGAATGTTAGAAATCATTAAAAAGGGGGGATTGAGAATAAAACAGAATATTTTATTGCCTCTATATAAATCCATGGTACATCCATGTCTTGAATACTGCATGCAGATGTGGTCGCTTCATCTCAAAAAAGATGCATTGGCATTGGAAAAGGTTCAGAAAAGGGCAACAAAATTATTAGGGGTTTGGAACTGATGTCATATGAAGAGAGATTAAAAAGACTAGGACTCTTAGAAAAGAGGAGAGTAAAGGGGGATAATATAGAGGTCTATAAAATTATGACTGGGGTAGAGAAAGTGAACAAGGAAAAGTTATTTACTTGTTCCCATAACACAAAAACTAGGGGTCCTCAAATGAAATTAATAGGTAGCAGATTTAAAACAAACAAAGGAAGTTTTTCTTAATGCAGAGCAGTCCTGTGGAACTCCTTGCCAGAGGATGTTCTAAAGACCAGGACTTTAACAGGGTATTAGCCAAAAAGGGTAGGAATGGTGTGCCTAGTCTCTGTTTGTCAGGGGCTAGAAATGGATGACAGAGGAGGGATCAGCTGATGATTACCTGTTTCTGTTCACTTCCTCTGGGGCATCTGGCATTGGCTACTGACAGAAGACAGAATACTGGGCTAGATGGACCTTTGGTCTGACTCAGTATGGTCCTTATGTTCTTAAGTAACTATTATTAACACTGGTTGTGATAATAAACAAAAGTTATTTTATTAAGTATACAAAGTAGAATTTAAGTGGTTGCAAGTGATGACAGACAGATCAAAGTAAGTTACTAAGCTAAAATAAAAGAAAACATACCAGCTAAGCCTCATACACTATGGGTATGTCTACACTGCACACTTATTTTGGAATAAGCAATTTTGGAAGAAATCATCCGAAAGAGCTTATTTTGAAATAGCATGTCTACGCACAAAAAGTTCATTGAAATAGTGCTTAGCTATTTCAAAATAGAGCATCCACACTGCTTGGATGCTAACTCGCATTTAAGACCACCTGGAATCAGTTAAGGCAGGGCATCAGGACGCAGTTACTTCTGGGAGCTGCTGCCTGAGGCTAGCTGAGACTTGTGCTTAAAGGGATACCCTTGTATTGCTGTTTCTCAGGTTCTTCGCCTTTGTTTACCTCATTGAGGGACAGCAAAGCCTTTGCTCAGACTGCTGTGGTTGCCCTTGCGGACATCCCAGCTTGCCAACTATGGAGCCAGAGATGCCTCTGGGCAGTCAACAGCCCTCATCTATCATGCTGCAATTTCTGCAGCCTGTCCTCCTGGCCCTATAGGAACACAACTCACAGTTGATTGAGGAGAACCTCCCCATCTCTCTGGGAGTGCAGCTCTTCCACCACCATGCACCGTGCTTCTGGCAGCTGGACACCAGTTCCGACTGGTGGGATTGGCTAGTCATGCAGCAGCGGGACGACCAGCAGTGGTTCCAGAGTTTCCACATATGGAAGGAGACCTTTCTGGAGCTGTGTACATGGCTTGCCCCTGCCCTCAAGCAATGGGGACACACACGTGAGCCCCGCTGTTCCCCTGGAGAAATGGGTTGCCATTACTGTGTAGAAGTTCACCATGCTGGATAGCTACTGATCCATCTGCAGCCAGTTTGCATGGAGAAGCTGGCCGTCGGGGCCCTCCTCATGCAGGTATGGCACTCTCGGGCTATAGTCCCAGGAGGGGAGAGTGAAGCGATGGAATGGGGAACCCTCAGGAAAGCAGGAATTGGGGGTTGGGATGGTGGTAGCCCCCTTCCCTGAGCCATTTTACAGTCACACCTTCACACAGCCTTGCCAGGGCATGGGCTACATAGGGAGTTTCTCCTGGTGTGTTACTGAGGGGAAGTGGGGATGGGCTCAGGGACCTCCTGAGGGCTCTGGCACCTCAGTGATTCTCTGTTTGTCTCCTTCTACAAGTGGTAAGGGCCATCAACACTATCTTGCTGTGCAGGGTCATCCACCTCAGCGACGTGGACCCCATTGTCACTGGCTTTGTGGACATGGACTTCACCAACTGTGGTGCTGTAGCCAGACAGAAACCCCCCCCTTGTAACATCCATTTTTGCTTGCCTGGAGCATACAGGGCACACAGAGCAGAAGGCCCAGGCTGTGTGACCGTGAATGGCTGTAAACAGAGATACGCCAATTGCTGACCAAGAGGCTGCCAAGGAGTGCCCTTGACTCAAACCCATATTGATACGAACACACATCCATCCGCGGGGGGAGGAATCTCTCGCCCAGTAAAAAATGTCTAGTGCTCACAGTTTAGTTATCTCTCTTGCAAGTGTAAATTAACTTGAAACTTGCTTGTAAGAACTGGCGCCACAAAACGGACCAGTACAATTCGGCATCTTAGATAAGAAAGAGAATACGGGCCCCCAGGGGTATAAAGATAGGTCCAGCAGCGCATTTTCTCTGAGTGTCAATCTACCATCTATCTGCTGGTCGGGTTAGGTGTTTGATCTCCCGAGGTTCCAGAGGGGACGCCCACCTCGTATTCATCTTTCCTAGGAATTGAGAGACCGGCCCTGGCCTGACACGCTGGAGTCAAGAGGCACAGAAAGGGGTAAAAATTGTACCTGGATGTGGTCCTTTGTTTAAGTATATATATACATAGACTTAGAGCTCTTTAAAGATTAAGCTGTCACTTGGTACCATTATTTCTATTTTCTATCTTTATTTTCTTTGTAACCATTTTTAAAATCTGTATTTAAGAAATAGACTAATAGCCATTGTAACCATATGCTTTTATAAGTCTTTTAATAAACCTGTAACTGTTTAAGTTTTAACCTGACTCCTTCAGTTGCTGTAACAGAACCAAGCACAATTTAAAAGAACTTCAGCCGGTCATAAAGGGACAGACATAGGGAGAGCTTGGGCGTTTGGATCTGTGTCACTCCCAGGTGACAAGATCAGTTGGGGCACCTTTCCAGCCTTTCCCAGGCTGCCCGCTGCGAAGGAACTTTGTGTTCTAGCAGTTAAAATCTAAGGTGTAATAAGCTCTTCCTATATAACGGGGCGTCTGTTGGCCTGCTGGCCACCCTCTGCGACGGGACCCCGGTCCTAGCAGTAAAGACACAGACGTTAAACCTTTTCTCAGAAGCATACACACACACACTGCCCTGACCGTCGGTTGACAGGTGCGGGGGAGGAGTGGGCTACTGATGGCACCCACTTCCCCATCCGAGCCCCTGACCACCAGGCATCTGTCTATATCAACCACTTGACTTCTTGATGGTCCTGCAGGCTCTTGTCAACCACCATAAGCAGTTCACCGACATCTTCATTGGCTGCTCGGGGAAGGCTCACACTGGCTGCGTTTTCTGGAAGCTGGCACTTTCTTCCCCAACAGCACCATAGGGTTGGGGACATGAACATGCCACTCTGCATCATGGTGGACGTGGCCTACCCTCATGAAGCCTTACACCGGCCACCTTGACCACTCAAAGGAACACTTCAATGCCAGGCTTGGCAGGGCCTGCATGGTGGTAGAGGGTGCCTTCGGGTGTCTCAAAGCTCAGCTCAGATGCCTCCTCACCTGGCTGGACATTGGGAAGCAGAACATCCCACAAGTGGTGGCCACATGTCGTGTGGTTCACAATATTTGTGAGCAGAAGGGGAAGATGTTCTTCCCTGGGTTGGGGGCAGATGCTGGCCAGGTTGGCAGGGCCTTTGAACAGCTGTGCACAGCTGCCATCTGGCAGGCCCATCAAGATGGTGTGCGCATCCAGGAGGCCCTGAGGGAGAGTTTTTCACAAGGCCCCCTCTCCCTGGGGCCTCCCCATTAAGGACTTGTGCATTTCCCTTCTCAGCCGCCCCTCCCTCACTTCTCCCTTCCTGCCCTCCCCTGCAGAGACAATAAAACAGACTGGTTTTTTTGAAACAATAAACTGTGATTGGTTATTATTTGGGGTCAAAGTAGCTGGGGAGGGACTGGGGAAAGAACCTGGGAGAGGAGCGAGGGGAGGTGAGAACCTTCAAGGGGGGAGGAGAGGCTCAGGGCTGGGTGTCAGATTGGTGCCACTGCCTCATGTGTGGGTACCTCAGTGACCACAGTGGGGGGGAAGCTAGGGGGAGAAGCAGGAGGTGGGGCTGGAATAGGGTAAGACATAAGAGACGGGGCAGGACCAGGAGCTGGGGCTGGGGAAAGAGCAACAGCAGGAGCAGGAGCTGGCTCTGTAGTTGCTGCATCAGCTCCCTCGAGGTCTCTCTCTACAACTGCATGTCCTCCCACAGCCTCTGGTCCAGTGTCTCAAGCAGGACCTGGAGCATGGAGTTGTTCTCGTGCAGCAGTTCCTCCTGTGTTCTCCAGTGCCTACGGTTCCCCAGTGTCAGGGCGCTGCCCAGGGAAGTATCAACCATCCCCCTCTCACAGCTGGTCCAGCTGAGGAGAAAAGGGAGACAGTAGCCATCCCTGGAGACACTGTCTCTGAAGTCTTGCCTTCATCTGTGAGCCGAGACTCACAGTTCTTGGGTCAGATGAAGATGATGTCCTGGGAGCAAGGCCATCTGTGGCCTAGAGAGTGAGCCCTTTTTTATAGAGGCCCAGATGTCCCCAGGGGAGCAGCCTCACCATCCCGATGTCCCGGGGACAAGCAGGCATGAAAAGTTGCCAGGCACACCGGGATCCTGCAGGCTGAAGGGAGGCTTCAGGCTGGCTGTGCTTTCCTCGGTACCATGCACAAACCGGGTCCGGCAGCCGGTGGCATCCCAAAGGGAGAGGACTTGTATCTCCGGCCACTGGAGCAGAGGGGGTCAGGGTGTAGGGTGAGAGGTGTGTGTGAGTGCCAGATGCTCCTGTGCCTCACTGTGCTGTCCTCAGGAGTGGGTACTGCCTTGAGCATGCAGGCATGCCTGTGTATGGCACTCCTGAGTGTATGTATGTGTATGGCCATGTCCCCAGCCTCCTTCTAGTGGTGGCTTATGCTAGGAAAGTGTCCCATCAGGATGTCAGAAGTGTAGCCGGCCTCCCCAGACCTTGTGAGCAGGAGCTCAGGGGTGCTCTGGTGCAGCCTCCTGGCTCTGTGTGGCCCAGACTGGTGCTGCACATGCATCCACATGCATAGACTGCAGCTCAATCCACAGGCCAAGAAGGCCAGACGAGGAGCACATCCTAGCCTTTCGTCACCTCCACTCTGTCTGTGTCAGTTACTTAAGGTAAAATTCACCTGATGTTCCTTTCCGGGCCTTGGAGGATGCATGGGACACATCCAGGCCATGGTGTACTGGCTCCAGGGTCAGGAGGGTGACAGTGCTAGCCGCATCGCCTCCCCACAACTAGCTCTGACCCCTGGTTGGTGATGATAGGTGTCTCCAGCCCTGAGTCAACCACTAGGGGTAAGGAAGGGGCTGTACCATCCTTAGGAACCATCTAGGCTTCCACTATTGCAACCTTCATCCAAACTGTACAAGGCAACTGGGGCTATAAAGGAGAAGGAAATTGAGGATTTTCTTGGGAGGGGCTTTTAAAAAAAGTCTAGGTGAGCTAGGCAGGTTCAGTTCAATGACAGGTATGTGCCTAATTCCCTTAGGCACTTTTGAATCAGCCAGTCATTCTGTTTCTTTCCCCCTTTTTCACCTATCAGCACATCGGTTGCTTCACAGCACTCAGGGATATATTTCCCTCCAGAAGAGGTGTGGAAAATGACTCAGTCACCCAGCAACATGGATATTGAGGTGGAGAGAAGAGAAGGGCACCTGCATGCTTGCCCAGCATAGTAGGGGCTGGAGATCTACCTGCCAATTCTATGCGGCCACAACCAATGTGACCAGGGCCAGAGTCCTGCGGGCGCTCTTTGCATGGCCACGGCTAGAGTTCCATCCAAGTCAGAGTAGCCTCTATGCTCCGATGCGGCCAGGGCTGGGATCCTGCTGGGTTACTCCAGCACAGCCAGGGTGGAAGCCAGGTCCTGCTTACCTGCCCGAGCCACTACAGTGCAGCTGGAGCTGGAGTCCCACCTGCAGGTTCACCAGGCCACGTTGGAGTGGCTGGGGCCCTTCCTGCTGCCCCTAAGAGGAGACTAAGGGAGGATGTGACAGAGGTCTATAAAATCATGACTAGTGTGGAAAAAGTGAATAAGGAAAAGTTATTTATATATTCCCACAATGTAAAAACTAGGGGTCACCAAATGAAATTAATAGGCAGTATGTTTAAAACAAACAAAAGGAAGTTTTTCTTCACTCAGTGCACAACCTGTCAACCTGTGGAACTCCTTGCCAGAGGATGTGGTGAAGGCTAGGGCTTTGACAGGGTTAAAAAAAGAACTAGATAGATTCATGGAGGTTAGGTCCATCAATGGCTATTAGCCAGGATGGGTAGAAATAGTGTCCTTAGCCTCTGTTTCTCTGCAGGTGGGTGACAGGGGAGGGATCACGTGATGATTACCTGTTGTGTTCCCTCCCTCTGGGGCATCTGGTATTGGCCACTGTCAGCAAACAGGATTCTGGGCTGGATGGACCATTGGTCTGACCCAGTATGGCCGTTCTTATGCTCTTATGTTCTATGCGTCTGGGGTTCTGTCAGCCCAATGCAGGCCCTGCCTGCTGCCTCCACAGAGCCAACTGGTCTCCGCCAGGGCTGATCCAGAGGTAATATGGGTTGGTAACAGGGTAACCAGTTCATGTTTTACATCTCTAGTGGGGAGGTCCATTAGAATTCACTTGCTCCTAGGGCTGAAGGGGGGAGTGTTTCTCCCCGGTCCTAGCAGTAAAAACACAAATGTTAAACCTTTTCTCAAAAACACACACACATACACTGCCCTGACCATTGGCTGACAGGGAGGTTGGTGAGATATGCATGTGGGGAGGAAAGAGTATGAATGTAATAAAGTGCAACAAAAAGCTTTGTGCAAGCTCAGGCAAACGTAGGCAAATAGGAAATGGTTTGCAAATGTCAGCACATATGGGAGAGATTTAAGGACAACCTCCATAGGCAAAAGTCATGCATGGGGCCAAGCTCTATTTACCTCTGAACATTACTGAAACCATTGGGAAGAGTCCAGTTCTAGTGGCCACAGTTCCAGAAGAATGTTGAGAGCCATGAGAGTGATTTAAAGGGTTAGAAAACTTGCATTATAGTGACAGATTCAAGGAGCTCAATTGTTTAGCTTCACAAAAGTGGGCAACTGGGTGACTTCAGGGCTCTCTCTGACCGGCCCAAGGAGCTGCATGGAGAGCAAAGATTTAATAATGGAGTTTTCAATCTAGCAGAAAAAGGTCAAATGTGATTCACTGGCTGGAAGTTCAATTTAGACAAACTGAGACAAGAAATAAGATTTAACAGTGAGGGTAATAAACAATTGGAACCATTTATCAAAGGTCATGGTGGATTCTCCATCATTGACAATTTTTACATGAAGATTGGATGTTTTTCTAGAAATGAACTGTTTTATCAGGCCTAAGAATTTCACTCTGCCACTCTTCCCCTCCCCCCTGCTCTCCTGTTCTGAACACAATAACTTGTGTTTGACCAAAGTTTTATCTCTTGTTATAGCCAGCAGGATCATTTATAACATTTAGATTTGGCTTTGGAATGTGAAGAGCCCCAAAGTCCAGGCTGTTTGCTTTTTTCCCTTTCCCTTTTTAGCCAGAGGATTCTGCTAATACCTTGGCTCAACTATGTTTCGCCTGAATACACATTGTGGAGCTTTAAATATATGTAAAAAACCTGCATTTGCCCAAAGAAACTGAAATACAAATTCTGGCTCTTAGTGACATTTATGAAGAATGAGGTTCATTGCTGAACATATACATTTTTCCCTAAACCAACTTTGCATTTTTTGAGTTGAATAAATTTAGGGAAAGTTCACAGTGAGCTGTAACTTCATACAGTAACTAACCATGTGCCTATGTCAACTCAGAAATTGAAAAAAGTACCCTCAAGAAATATTTATTTAAAACCAATTTAAAAAAACTGAAACATCATTCAAACATGATGTTCTCAGGTTGCATACAGAACAAAACCAAAAACTCCCCTCTCCCCCCCCCCCCCGCCAATAAACATAGCAATGTAAACACTGCTACAGTTACTGTCTTCTAATTAGTAGGACTATGCAATGGGATATTTACAAATCACTTTGGGAATGACTGGATGTCATGACTGTGCGTTGCTTGGCTGCATAGTGAATGATGTTTAAATCCCTGTCTCTGGGGATTTTATAATTAGAGTGAGGAAAAAACAGGACAAGCAGCAAATATGGGGAACAATCCCTTGCTAATCTCTTTAATAAGTCTGTACATTTCTAACCTAATTATTGGGTGAGATTTTCAGAGACACCAAGATGATTGGTGTTTTGCCAACATTACATACTCTAAAGTCATTTGTCAAGCCCACAAAAATAATAAGATTGAATTAAAAATAGTGAAATTTTAAAAAGAACCTTAATTTTTTTATCTGGCTTTTTGAGTCTTTAGGGTTCACCTTCTCAAGCTTTTCTCTCTAGCCATTTGAGTTAGAAACATAAGTCCAGCTTCTCTAAGGTAGATAGGTTCCTATGGGAGTTAGGCACCTAATATCTTTGATTATATGGGCCTAAGGTTTTTTGTTTTGTTTTTGTTCTTAAATGAAAATAGAGAATCTCTTCTATTCTCCTGGGGCTGTAAGGAACAACTCCAAATACTGTGAGTCACATGATAAAACTCAAGACTTGGCAACATGGAAAACCTGCATCAAATCAGCTTCAATTTTTTCACTGATTTGACAGCGAACATTGTAAATCTCAAGAGGTTTGATTTTTTCACCATACAAATCATGAAATTGACCTGGCATCGAATTTTTCACTCAGCATGTCTAATGGACCTGATCCTGCAGTTACTCTGTATCCTCCATCTAAATCCAGGATAATTCTGCACCCTGGGACAAAGCTCTGGCTATGCCCCAAGGATCCTGTGCCTCTGGTGGGCAGTGTTTGCCTCAGATGCTTGCTGTGACCTTCCATACAACTTCCTTCCCTTTACTAGAGGCAAAGCCCACAGCCTACTGAACCGTCCTCATCATAGGCTTGTCCACAGTTTGGGGTGAAAACCCCTCCATAGTCCAGGTCTCCCCTCCCAGGGACCGACTTCATGCTGGTGTAGGTAGGGTTGGGGGAAACCCGAACCCACACACTACTCTGGGTTCTGGCCCCTAAAGCACTGGCAACAGATGGGGTTTCCTCTCCTCCCCGTCTGGCAGCCTTTTTCCTGGGCCACTTCTCCAAACGATCCCTCTCAGAACCTTTCCTTTGGTACCTGAGCAAGTCCATCCTGCTCCTCTATGGTGACAACACAGTTTTGGGCCAAATGAATTAGCAAAACATGCACCGTTCACATCTGCTGCATGGTCCCTGGTAAGCAGACGTCCTGGGATACCTTAGCTGCAGCTGTGTTGGAGAAACAGTGTATACAAATATTTCAGCCCTCCTTCTGTTGTGACCCGTGAAAAAGCAAGATCTCAGGCATCCAGGTATAGAGTTTCCATTAAAAAAAACGAAGCCAAATTGGCACTTCCATGTTTTTATTACTAGTAGAAATGACATCTCAAGATTATTAAAAAAATATGAAAAACTCCAGGACTGAGTCCTTTTCAGATTAATTGAAATCTCCAGTGAAGTTTAGAAGCAGTGGATTTAGAAACAAAATTTCAAGGGTGGGAGGGTTAATGAAATATATTAATTAAATAACTAGCTCTTTCCTCTTTTGTTAATTCATTATGCAAAAGAGATGGAACTAAGATTTGGCTCTTATGAAATCAAAGACAAAAAAGCTCATGGATATCAGTGTGACTGTGTCTCCTGACACTTGACTAGAAGTCAGAGATCTTCATGCTAATCAGGAACTTCAGGAGTTACTTAGATTCTGTGAATTTTACCTGTTGTCTTGTCCTTGTTTCACTTCAGCACATGATCTTAGCCAAAAGGCCTATTAGCAGGGGTTCTGAAGGTGCAGTCCAGCTAGCCAATGAAAGCTTACTCTTGGGCAAAGCATCTTCTTTTTGGCCTGAAGTCTGGAGTGCTAATAAATATTTTGCCCCAGTTCCCATGCACAGAACTTCCTCCCAGAGTATGAGTTCAGCATGCACTGGAGAGCTGCAGGGCAAATCAGAAAGGAGGTTCAGCCATATATGAGCCCGTGACAACATCTGCAAACAGTTTGGGACTTAGTGTGCATCTTTGATTTAAAAAACAGCAGTTGAAGCTGATGTGAGTTGTCTTTGGTTGATGATGCTCAGCTTATAATTGCTTACAACTAGAAGTCCCCACAATTATATTTCTGATTTCAACAAGAAAGATTTTTAAGAGAACATGGAGGTGGCCTGGAGGGAAGTTCTTTCAGAGTCCTCTGACTCAAAAATAGCAGCCTAGAAATAATGCAGGAATTCATTTGAAAATCAGAATGCTCTGAAAGATGGAAAGGGATTAAAGGCAGATCTACACTTAGTTGAAGATCAGTGCTGCAGCAATTGCTCCCCTGGAGTCAATTTGGCAGGTCTAATAAAGACAACTCCAGTAGTAGTCCACCAGAATAAGACACATAAGGGAATTCAATGGGAGAGTTTCTCCTGTTGACCCCCCATAGCGGATGCGGGCAAACTGGAGTATGTCCAGAGAAAAGCGATAAAAATGATTAAAGGTATAGAAAATATGACCTATGCATGAGGAAAGACTGAAAAATATGGGTTTGTGTAATCTGGAGAAGAGAAGACTGAGTGGGGACAACTTAACACTCTTCAAGTGCATACAAGGGTATTATAAAGGGGAGAGTGAAAAATTGTTCTCTTTTACTTCTTGTCCTATGTTGTGTGGCTATGGGCTTAAATTGCAGCAACTGAGATTTAGGTTAGATACTAGGGAAAAAATTCCTAACAGAGCAATTAAGCACTAGAATAAATTATCTTGAGAACTTATGGAATCTCCATTATTGGAGACTTTAAAGATTTAGTCTATTCTATAACCTCATTCCCCTTACCTACTTCTACCTATATATTTCATCTTGTCATTTCTCTGCACTCTCCTATCAGCCTCTCTTCATTAGTCATCCTTTGTCAACTTAGCTAGCAATCTGTCTGGGGCAGGACTATCTCTGGGCTGTGGGTTTGTATGGCACCTAGCACAGTAAAGCGCTGGTCCCTGGCTTCTAATTCTATGGTAATACAAATAATAAATCTCAGAAAACCTGTTTTTGGTGTCCAACCTAAATGGACAGTTTCCCTGTGATTAAGGGATTCCCACTGCTGCATGACCTAAGGGAAGTATTAAATAAACATGACTCTAGGAGTTAAGTTTAAATTTGCAGAAAATGGGAAATGACATTTTTTGGGAGAAATGAATCCCACAAACTCCAGATTAGCACAGCTCTTGTCCAAAATTTTCTAACTCTACTCAAAAGTGAACTGTGTCAGGTTTGCAGCATGTCTCAGGCATCTGGCCCCATGTCAGTACTACTGGAGATAATTGCATTTTGTTAATTTCTGTGTCACTGAACACCGGAGTATCTGACAGTCATTAAACTGACATTAATATTATTATGCAAGAGGAATGGGAGGGAGGCTCATAAATTATTTTTAAGGATTCTAAATCTGCAAACATGGTTTCTAGATTTATTTCTTCATCTCCCCATGATGGGTTTTGAGAGTAGTTTACATGATGGAATTCCTTCATGAATTGTGCAGAGGCTAGAACACTGTGAACAATCTAAAGCACAAGAAGACTCGTTCAAGCAATTCTAAAATACCACATATATCTAAAACCTGCTCCTAAAAGCATATAATGCCACATACATAATGAAAGGGAGAAAAACAGTGGATACAGACCAAAATAAAACAATTATTTTGGAGAGGGACTGGGGCTGGAAGGAAGGGAGCCATAAGATTGTAGCGGTGTTCTTTAAATGGCCACTAGATGGTGCTGTATTTTGTGAATCTTTTTGCTGGGCAGGTCTTTCTAAGCCAGGTGTGGGGACCTGATGCAGCAGACATCTGACATCTGGCTGTCCTGCAGCCACAAGTTGGTGCCTACTACCAAGTGAACAGGATTTTTATTTTGATAGTGGGCTACCATTACTAGTATGGAGAGGAAGTAGGGGAGGCAGAAGAATACAAGCAGTACTGTGGACACAAGTGAAATTTGAGAACTTCTGGTAGCCCCTTTGGCTTGGCTTTGGGTAAATCCAAGTAACTGCAGGGCAGGGCAACACACAAAAGATGGAGGAGCCAGAGCGTTACCCCACGTCCTCTCCAGGCTAGTTTATGCCTTGGCTGCAGTTAAGTTTACTTTTAGAGCCCTGCAAACCCGCGGCTATCCATAAGTATCTGCGGCTGCAGGCATGGATGTGGAGTTCTGAGGCTCATTTTTGTGGATACAGCTGTGGATATGTACACAAATTATGTATCCATGCAGGGTTCTATTTACTTTTTCCAGTGCTCAGGACCAAGAGCTCACATTCTCCTTCAATGTGGAGACTGATGCTGTGACTGACTCTGGGGGAGAGATCTATATCCAGACAGAGCTCATACGGGGAACCAGGACTGGCTCCCCACATGGGGCCAACTTCAGGATTGCAGGACTTCGTTCCTTTTCACTGTAACTGTTCAAGTCCCAGGCTATGTCTACACTGCTGCTTTTCATCGGAATTTGCAGTTTGCGTACCTTTTTCTGATAGTTTTGTCGGAAGAGGCTTGTCCAAAATTTGGCCCGTCTATACTGGGCCAAATTTCAGAAAAATCTCCTCTTTCAGAAGAGCCCTTCTTCCTTGTGGCACAAGGAAGACAGGGCTTCTGAAAGAGCATGTCTGCTCTTCCACAAAAAATGTCAGAAGAGCAGACACATTCCCTGGATGCAGCAGAGTTTTTCTGGGATATCTCTAGACATAGATCCAGTGAACAACCTACATGAACTACGTCCAGGCAATAACCAATTAACCTTGCAGTGGGGGTGCTGGCCCCCATGATATTTAATATTTTTAACAATGACCCGGAACAAAATAAAATCGCTGAAAGTTTTGAATGACAAAAACACAGGGGAATAGGAAATAATGAAGAAAACGGATCACTGATTCAGAGTAAGCTGGAGTGCTTGGTATACTGTGAAAGCAAATAATAGTCATTTTAGTGTGTGTCAGTGTGAAGGGGTACATCTGGAAATAAATAATGCTGGCCATACTTACAGGATGGAGGCCACTATCCTGGGATGTGGTGATCTGAAAAATATTTAGGCGGATAATCAGTTGAACATATGCTCCTAGTATGATGCGGTGGCCAATGTCATCCTGGGATGCATACACAGGAGAATCTCAAGCAGGGATAGAGAGGTTATGTTACCTCTATATTTGACACTGATCACTGCTGGAACATTGCATCTAGACCTGGTGCCCACAGTTCAAGAAGGATGTTGATAAACTTGGAGAGGATTGACAGAAAAACCACAAGAATGATTAAAAGATTAGAAAACAGGTCTCATAGTGATAGATGCAGCTCCTTGAGTCTATTTATCTTTAGAAAAAGGAGGGTGAAGGATGAATTCATGGCAGTCTAAGTCCCTACAAAGGGAAATAATATTTGATAAAGAGCTGTTTAATTTAGCAAAAAAAAAATTGGATGTTTTTCCAAAAGGTCTGCTCTAGGAATTATTTGGGGGGCACGTCTCTTGCCTATATTATACAGGAGGTCAGACTAGACCAGGAGTTGGCAGCCTTTCAGAAGTTGTGTGCCAAGATTTAACTTATTCACTTCTATTTACAGATCTGCGTGCCCCCAGACCAAGTCCTCATGGGTGCAAAGCCCTGGAGGACCCCAAGTCCCCACCTGTGTCCTGTGTGTGCAGGGTCTTCAGCGCCAATGCCACCTTCTCCCATCGCTGTCGGGCACAGCTCAGCCTAATCTGCTGCTAGGAAAGGAGGAGGGTGCCAGCCACTTGCGCACCACAAGAGCCCATCCCGCCCAGCTGGGCCCTGTGCAGCCCAATCTGTAGCCTGCCCTGCAGGAGCAACAGAGGCAGATGCCCAGTGATGGGTGAGACTTTTCCATGGAAGGGGTTGGGGTGGCGCTTCTCCACGTGTAGCTCTGCACATGGGGTGGCGAGTGAGTTTGCTTTCTTCACCTCCCCACCCGCCCCCTAGAGCTGGTGCTATAGCCTCACAGCTGCACGCCAATCACAAGGCTCCAGTGGCAGCGTGGGCTCCCCATGTGCCACTCAAAATCATCTTGCATGCCATTTATGGCACATGTGCCATACGTTGCTGACTCCTGGACTCGATGATCACAAAAATGTCCAGGCCAGAAGGAACCAGTGAATTGCTCTGTGTCTGGGCCTGATCTGGTGAGGTGCTGAGTATCCTCATCCTTCTCCTCCCTCTCCTCCCATGCTCCTTACACAGAGGATACCTCTCAGTTTAGGGAAATAAAGCTGAGATTTTAAAAAATCCTATGGGACCATCATCTCAGGGGAGCCACATGAAAATTGCTCACTGAGGGCCAACTGCGAAGAATGGGTCAGACAATCCTCTAAATTGGTGGTTAGTTTAATTCTCCAGGCCAGCGACAAAACATCTACAATACCTTACAGGCTACCCAGAAGCCAGATTTACAGTTCCCATACAGCAATACAGCCTTGAGCTCCCACCCAGACAGCCAAGTTAAATATGAAAGGGTATGTCTACACTGCAAAGTAAATTTGGAATAACAGCTGTTATTCCAAATTAACTTCCATAGCGTCTACACAAGCAAACCACTATTTTGAATTAAATTCGAAATAGCAGGGTGCTTAATTTGAGTTTGGTAAACCTCATTCTACGAGGAGTAATGCCAAACTCGAATTAGCTAATTCAGAATAAGCACTGTCTAGACGCTTAGTCCGAATTAGCTGGCATCCAGCCTTCCCAGTTTCCCCTGGTGGCCACTCTGGGCCAAACCAAGAAAACTCTTCTTCCTCCCCCCAGCCCCAGAGCCCTTAAAGGGGCAGACTCTGGCCACAGTGCCTCTGCCAGCTCCAAGCCTGCCAGCCCAGAGCCAGCAGTCACTGCCCCGACCCAGTGGCCCCAAAACATGAGCCAGCAAGCCACTGGCAGCCAGCCCTCTGCTGCTCCGCAGGAGCAGTCTTCCAGCTCCTGGGAGCCTGCCAGGGCCCAGGGAAGGTGAGCATCTTCCTGGTCCAAAGCGGAGATCAGGGTGGACTGTACTCAGGTTTGAGGGATGCCCCCAACGTCCATGATCTCCACACTAGACAGAGGAACACAGCTGTCTATGGCAGGCAAGCTGACAGCCTGGCCACCAAAGGCCACATGTGAACCCAGGAGCAGGTTTGCATGAAAATCAAGTTGGTCCGGCAAGACCCCCAACCCTGAGCTTCTCCTTCCTGTTCCTCCCCTTGCCTCCCTCTTCTAGCTCCCTCCTCCCAGGTTTCCCCCTCCCCTCTCCCACACTTATTCCCACCCCAGTTTCGGTCAATAAAGAGAGTTTGTTTTTGGCAAGAAATGTGTTTTATTGGACATCAGGAAAGGGGGTTAGGGAGGGGTAAGTGGAAGGAGGGAGGAATGAGGCACAAGCCCCCAGTGGGGCACACCAGGTTGGCTCTTAGTGCTCCTCAGGGTGGAAGCTCTCCTGCAGGGCCTCCTGGATACTGACAGCCCCCCAGTGAACCTCCGGGATGGCAGCCTGCAGAAAGTGCAGCCAGGCTTGCAGCAACATGTCCATGAGAAGCACCAGAGTGCCCAGGGGCAGCTCTGGCTCCGTGTTGCACGAGTGAAGGCAACCAGAGCACACAGAGACACAAATGCTTTGCCGTCCCTCATCTAGGCAGGCAATCAAGCAGGGACACCTGAGAATTGGCTGCCCAGAGGGCGGGGGTGTGTGTCCCTTTAAGCACAGGTGTCAGATAGCCGCAGGCAGTTGCCACAGACAGACACTCCTGACCCGATGCCCTGCCTGACCTGGTTCTGGCTGGCCTTAAATCTGATTCTGTGTCCAGTCAGTGTGGATGCAGTATTTTGAATTAGCAAAATGCTCATTCGAACCGCATTTTCGAATTAACTATTTTGAATTAAGATAACTCAAATTAATTCTGTAGTGTAGACATACCTATAAGGATTACTGAAAAACTGCATCACATAAAAAGTTCCATCTATCCTAACAGAGGGGACACATTACCTCCTAGGCTAATGAATATCTCAGATCTTACCCAAATACACTCCTACAGCCAATTCTTACTAACTAAGCTAAGATTTATTAAAAAAGAAAAGTATGTATTGGTTAAAAGATCATTATACTTAGAAGTCTGAATAGAGTTCTTAGGTCAGTTTCACAGTGGAGGTAGTGAGTTTTAGTGTGACAAAGAGTTCTTTCAGAATTAGTTCTGTGGGTTATACTATCCAAGTCCAATATCAGAGTGAAGCAGACAGGAGCTAGAGACCTCAGTCCTGTGTCTCAAACATCTCCTGTTGAAGCGTAAGCAGATTTGAGATAAAAGGATCAGGACCCTAGATTTGATTTTACAGTTGTCTAGCAGCCTCTTGCCAGAAAAGTCCTTGGGTGTACACTAGTGGCTTTGAAACAGCTTCCTATTTCTTAAGCACCTGTAGTTATCAGCTACATGGACTAACATAAGGCAACTAACTACCCATCTCCCACCATTTACACAGGTAGTTCACTACATGCTTCAGTGAGAAATGAGGACAGTGATGTTACTAATGTTAGCGTCTCTTTTTGATCTCTGCATTAAGTGAATACAGCGACAGACCGGAACTCTTTGGTGACTTCATCAGTCTCTAACAATACATATGTACAAAAGCTTCAGAGGGGTGGCCGAGTTAGTCTGTAACAGGAAAAACTTAAAACACAACAGCTACGTCTAGACTGGCATGATTTTCCGCAAATGCTTTTAATGGAAAAGTTTTCTGTTAAAAGCATTTGCGGAAAAGAGCGTCTAGATTGGCACGGACGCTTTTCCGCAAAAGCACTTTTTGCGGAAAAGCGTCCATGCCAATCTAGACGCGCTTTTGCGCAAAAAAGCCCCGATCGCCATTTTAGCTATTGGGGCTTTTTTGCGCAAAACAGTACTGTGCTGTCTACACTGGCCCTCTTGCGCAAATGATTTGTGCAAGAGGGCTTTTGCCCGAATGGGAGCAGCATAGTATTTCCGCAAGAAGCACTGATTTCTTACAGTAGGAAGTCAGTGTTCTTGTGGAAATTCAAGGGGCCAGTGTAGACAGCTGGCAAGTTTTTCCGCAAAAGCAGATGATTTTGCGGAAAAACTTGCCAGTCTAGACACAGCCAACAAATAATCTAGTACCACCTTAAAGACTAACAAAACAAGTAGATGGTATCATGAGCTTTTGTGGGCACAACCCACTTCTTCAGATGACAGGAGTGTTGTAAACATATGTAAATACGCAAAAAATACATATATAAACCTGCAAAAAAATAGTCATTATCTACTAATAGGTCTTTAAAGGTTGCATCTGAGTCAATTAGCCTGCTCCTTGTGTGATCCTTTCTGGCTCAGTGTCACAGATGCCTACAGGGAGTGCTCCACCTCCTACACAGGAAATTGGATGTCTTCCTGCCATAAATGCCTTTGAAAATGACAGCCTGGAAGGAAACGACTGACGGATTCAGGACATCACCCTTCAGGGTTTTATTCACAGCCCAGAATGCTCTTCATGGTTAGTGTCTGGAACCCAGTGTTTTATCTGACCAAGAGGTAGCAGCAAATGAGTTTGGTTACAGTTCATAGGACTGTAGGTATAGATTAGGGGCATCCCTGCCAGTGAAAGTCATTCTCACTCCCCTCATTCACTTCAGTGGGCAGGAAAGGTGCTCAGTGCCCTGCAGGATCAGGCCCTGAGCTATGGTACAGGTGCAATCAGCAAGCATTCCGGGTGCTTGTGCTTATTTCAGAGAGAGCTGGAAGGACGCCTGCTGCTTTTAGGCCAGTCTGCTTTTTGAGGAGGAGGGTCTTCTCCCTCCTCACTGAAGCCCCCTCCAGTCCAGAGACCGAAGGACATTATGCAGCTCCATCCCTTGATGCACTGAGGTTAGTTCCCTGGCAGGAAGTCCAAACCAGGAAGGGGGGATAATTATCCAAACAACTCAGGGAGACAAAGCTCAATTTGCAGGAACTCAAGAAGGGGAGGGTCCATCATTTAATGGGCCCAAGAGTCTGCCTAAGGAACAACAGCCAAGAGAACTCCCAGGTGAGTGGGGCTTGCTGGTCTAGGCTCACTCAGGAGCCAGCATGTTCAAGCTGGCATTTAAATTTCCTCCATAGCATAGTCATAGTAGGCAGGAGCACTGACAGCTCTGGGCTCCTGAGTATGATGGGGTAAGGGGTCTCCACACTCCTGGAAAGGGTGGGGCCTCAGGTAGAAGGAGTGGGGCCGAGGGCAGCTGACCCTTAGTGCTGCCTAGACCATAGCATGCCCCCACCACAATGTTGCCTGGAGCACACCATGTGGTGTACCCACCTCCCCAGGCAGCCCTAAGAGCCATCCGGAGCACACCACCTAGTGCTCTAGCAGCCATTTAAAGGAGTTAGGACTCTGGGTGCCACTACTGCCACAGCAGCAGCAATTGAAGCCCAGGGCCCCTTTGAGTTACCGGGCCCCCAGGTAGCTGCCCCCTTTCCCCCTCCCCTGCCTCCCCCTGTCAGCGGGTCTGATGTTAGGCAGGCTTGTTTCTCCAGACTTGCAGTGGGTTGAACTTTGGGAGGAAACCTGCAGAGCATTTTAGATATGGCAGTACAGCCTCATCCCGCAAGCACTCTTGGGGCACATTTGATGCTTCCCACCACATTCAGTGGGAGTAGAGGTGCCGAAGGCCTGGCAGGATTGAACTCTTAAAGCTTTCTGCTCAGAGGCTTCGCCGCAGAGCAGGGTTGTCAGTACCTGAGCAGGAACAGGGCTGTCTGTTGCATGGTGCGGGGCAATCCCTCCTCTCCTAGGCCATGGAGCCAGTTACCTTGGCAACCAAGGCCTAGCGTGAGCCCCAGAGGTAGAAGTAAGCTTGGGAACAAAGAAGCGACTGCTACCATGACCACCGTTCCCTCTAATCTTTTCCATCCATGTGAGGATTTTTTCAATCCCCATGGGCAGAATAACTTTTTTATGTGCACCAAGTCATGTGCAAATGTGCAGTATTCATAGACCTAGCTGTGGGCGCTCTGCTAATCAGCTGAGCAGCATCTGAATATTTCCAGAGCAGCCACAGAAGCGCACAGCCTATAGGGAGCACAGGCTGTGACCTGATCCACTGAAATACTATGGGTTTTGAATAGTGATAGAAATGTAGCCGTGTTAGTCTGGGGTAGTTGAAGCAAAATGCAGGACAATGTAGCACTTTAAAGACTAACAAGATGGTTTATTAGATGATGAGCTTTCGTGGGCCAGACCCACTTCCTCAGATCAAAGGAAGTGGGTCTGGCCCACGAAAGCTCATCATCTAATAAACCATCTTGTTAGTCTTTAAAGTACTACATTGTCCTGCATTATGGTTTTTGAGAGTGCCTTACATGAAGAAATGTTGGGAGTGCTACTTGGGTCAAACGGAGCCTCTCCGGTCTGCTATATCCCACTGATTAATCAGTGCCCCAGTGCACCATTCTCAGATTCTGGCCTCAGGAGCATGCACATGCAGAACTCAAGGAAAGCAGCAGTGAGTTAAGGAGGAGGCTGTCGAAGGAAGCGGAATGCTTTCATGACTTGCCACGGGGGAAAAGGTGTGTACGTGTCATGCAGCTCAGAGGTTATGATTTAACTTGCCAAAAAAGTTCAACAATGCCTGTGTTCGCCTCTGCAGCTGTTTACTTTGGGAACAGAGAGCCAGGCAGACAGTGAAGTGAGAGCAGGAGAATGCCAACTGCTTCGATTTCAGGAAGATCTTGCTTGTCTGATGTTGCAATGCAGCCCCCTTTTGTAGTAAGAGACACAGAACAACCAGACATTTGTTCAGGTTATTCCTGGAAATGCCACTGCAGATAAAACCCAGAGCCATTGCACTTTGTGCTGTATCCTGTCACCTAATCATGATTCAGGCAGCTCAGAACTTGCCCAGCCCAGGGCTACAGGAAGTGGGGCTGGTATTTCATTCAGTAGCACTTCCCTGTGCGTCAAACTACAGCCCTATACACAGGGCCATTAGAGCTCCCAGGACACTTGTAAATAAGACAAATGGATGTCAATTCTAGTGCTGCTGTCTGCTTTGCAATGTGGCGATCTAAGGCAGCAGTTGTTAAGTTGTCCTGGAAGTCTGAAGTGGGGTCAATATTCTTCCGAGCTGCAACTGACTCATTTTACATCCAAGGAGGCTGGGCTGCAGAGGCAGACGTAAGAGCCCTTTCCAAGTAGGAGGTGCTATGCTGGGTAGCCAGGATTAATGGGACCTAATCCTGAAAGATGCACAGCACTTGTAATGCCCAGTGAAACTAATGGGAAGGGCA
The DNA here is from genome assembly GCF_052426305.1 of Pelodiscus sinensis. Taxonomy (NCBI): domain Eukaryota; kingdom Metazoa; phylum Chordata; order Testudines; family Trionychidae; genus Pelodiscus; species Pelodiscus sinensis. Next base: position 28,439,137 of record NC_143085.1, on the reverse strand, counting down.
GGTGCTCATCCCTATCCAAGTTCTGGCCTTCCATTGTCAGAGTGCTCTGTTTGGCAGCTCTTTAGGAGGGATTTCAATTATCTTCGCCTGCGTATCTGTTTTCCTGCTTCCCAGCAGGCCTCATAGTAGCAGACAGAGAACCAGCCACCCTGGATATTAGGTGTCTGACTATCTTCCTCTTTATAGTTGAGGGCTCAGGACAGTCTGAAGGGAGGGAATCTGTTCATCCATCCTCAACGTCTAGTCCTGGAAAGGGGTTGGTCCTCTCCCAGCTTGCAGGGAGTGGTGCTGTGAATGGCCCAGGGAAAACAGGAGTGTCACCTTCTGAAGCTAGAACTTCCACATTAGAGCTTACAGCCTCAGCCTGGATGGGTCAGGGAAGTAGGGGCTCTTCTGGTGACCTTCCTACCACTCAGGTCATGTAGGAAGCATGCTAAGGTAGATGGGGTGGCGGGGTGAGGGGAAGAACGACCCCCTCATTGCAGAGAAAACTTTGTCACTAAGGCTCCCTCCATCACTTCTCCTAGTCCTCCCTGTCCCCCTCCCCAGCAGACCTCTCCTTTCCTGCAGAGCTCTCCCTAGCCTTGACCTACCCACAGTTCTCTGAGTAAAAATGTAACAAAGCAGAGGGAATGGAAAGAACTGAGGTGGTTTCGTTTAGAATGGTGTTGAGGGGTCTGAAGTCTAAAGCCTCAAAATATTTAGGGCCCCACTGAAATAAATGGAAACCCTGCCTGCCTACAGAACAAAAACATAGGTAAGTATGGGGGTAATTGCAGGTAAAACAAAGGAATCAGCAAGATATTTGTAAAAGAAAGAAAGGAGTATTTTAAGCAATAATCTGCCACTCCCAAAGGAGTAGAAAAATGTTTTTTGTCTTTCAGAAAATCAGAAAACGCTGGTACCAGCTGAAGAACAACCTAAAATACCACGGATCTACTGTTACAACAATGATTGTGTTTTATGTTTGTGTTTGTTCTATGGTGTTTGTCTTATTGCTAGCATTGTTGTATATTATGTCTAAAAAAGGGTATGTAAAAACATTGGTTTATAAAAATAATCTGCGTTAATTAAAATGTCCTAATCAACCTCCAGCTTGCAAGTCCAGCCGAATGCACCTGGATGTTTTATACAATTAAAAGTTAGGGGCCATTAACACCTTCCCTAATTACTGTAAGGGGCAGTACAGTAAAGTCCCTGTAAAAATAGAGCTACCCTAACACTATTTTAATGTGAACTACTGAAGGATATTATATTTGCTTGGTAGCCAGGAGGGGTGGATAGCTAAGAAAAAAAAAGGGGGGGAGGGGCCTCAAGTGTATTAAAAACTGTTTAGGGTAAAATTGGATTAAGATTTAGAGTACTAGTTGCCACTAACATAGAAGTAATGGTAAACAAAGTTCTGTTACAGCTGAAATACAAGAGTTGGGAAAGCCTGCCTGTCAGTGCATCCTTATCAAAATTAGGAATGGGACAACAATTATTTTCTACAATGTTGCCAGTATGGCAACAGCAGGGAGAAAAGAATTTGTTACTGCTAGCAGGAACTATGGGATCAGTACAAGAAAATGTTTCCCTAGCATTAGCCTGTAGACAGGCTCAGGAAATAAGTCAGCAATTGATCATTCAAATAATCTGGAAAGGTATGCAAGGAAATTTGCCTTTGGAAATAAGAAAACTGTAGTGGGAAAATGTTACAGAAAGGGAAAGACAATTAATGGTATGGTGGAAATTGGTAAATTTTACCCTAAGTAAAAATTAAATGGTTCTACAAGCATATGTAATAACTGTACACCCAACCTAACTATTGATATCTATCCATTGGTGCCTATGGAAATCCAGCTAACAAAACATTTGATTATGTATTCCACTGATCATCATTCCTAGGCATGTAAAAAAACAACAACAATGGAAAACACTGACATGTTTCAGTGTTGGGATATGTGTGTGGGAATCAAAATTTACAAGAATGGGATGAATGTTTCTAAATAAAAAGACAAAGGAACCCAAAGATGTATGTTTGATATATTTGCTGAATGAGTCTGCTGTTGTATATGCAGGAAGGGGATGTGTTTGTGTGAGAAGTCACTGTCCAATTGTAGTAGTAGATGATAAGGAACTGTATTTTATGACTCATTTAGCTAATAGATGTTTTTGCAACATTACAAGAAGTTGTTATTTTGGATAGTATGTACCTATTTGGACTGTAAACTACCTGAAGTTTAAACCACAATTGTATCACAATGTAACCCTGTAACCTTCGGGATGAATATGACTATGATAAGAAAATTGTTAATCCATCCTAAGTTACATTCACATTTACAGTATATTGCACAGACAGGGGAACAAATATGTGTTGAAGTGCAACATGATAATGCAGAAATCACGCATTTACTAAAAACTATTGTAGATGCAGGACTTCACTCCTGGGGGGAAACGCTATTAGGCCGATCACCTTCTGCAACAGGTATGCTAAATATAACGATTCACCCCATTGTGGTGATCATTAGAATCCAACTGGCTAAATTAGCGAGTACAATTGCAGTGGCTTGCTGGATGAACAGAACAGATTGAAAGATGCAGGAAGATGACATGGAAAGTCAAATAAGGCCTTAGTTAATAATACCCAAGAGGCAAGACCAAGCTCAGCCACTCTGAGTATTGGACTCCTGAAATAGTAATGAGAGCTTTAGTAAAAGCTTCATTAAGGAGAGGAATGGAATAATATGGTTTTTCTGTAGCCATATTGGAAGGTCTGTAGCCATAACTGAAGGCCTAAAGCCTTCCTCTGCAGCCAGACTGAAGAGTAGCAACCATTAGCGCGGCAAAGCTTGGAGTCACATACATTCCATCTAAATTACATTACAATAGTGTCATACTTGACTGTTAAGGAGACCCTGTCCTAATGGCACCCACTGTCACCAGATAAAGAAATAGATTTCAAGATGGGTAGAGAAAACTTAGTTTAACAGCATTTTGACTGGCAAGAAACTGCTTATCAATAGTTGAAGTTGTGGAATCCTCATTTCATGACAATGGTCCTCACTTTCCTATTGTTTGTCTCTGTGATCTCTGTTTGCTTTGTGACTGTTTCTGTCTGCTGTATAATTAATTTTGCTAGGTGTAAATCAACTAAGATGGTGGAGTATAATTGGTAAAGTAATTCTGTTACTATAGGTTGTGATTGGTTAGTAAAATTATACTAAAATAATTGGTTAGGGTAGACCTAAGCAGGACTCAGGTATCCCAATATAAACTGGGGCCCAAAAGGAAATTCTTTGGGAACCAACTCCAGGACACTGTACCAAGATCAGAGCTGCCACCACTTCAACCCTGTGCCAATGACACTGAACAGAAACCAGAGCTGCCTAGATGGACCTGATCCTGACTGGCCCTAAAGATGAGTTGTTCTGTCCCACTGGGAGTGGTGAGCACTGTATGCCTGGTATGTGCATCTGGTTTTGGTGATTGTTAATAAATAGAGATTAACTGGGATATTACTGTTTAAGGATCTTTTACTGGTAAAAGATCCCTCAAAGTGTAAGGTTACACCTAAGCTCTAGGGATGGGTAAGGGTGGGTGGCCTTAGAGCAGTGGTCTCCAGCCTTTTTAAGCACAAGATCACTTTTTGAATTTAAGTGCAATCCAGGATCTACCTCAAACCCCCACCTCCTTTGTGCCCCTTCTCCAAGGCCCTGCCCCTGCTTACTCCATCCTCCCTCCTTCCCTCCCTCCCCAATCCTCCTTCACTTTCATCAGTCTGAGTCAGAGGGTCGGGGTGCAGGCTCTGGTCTTTGGCTAAGGGATTTGGAGTGTGAGAGGGGCTCTGAGCTGGGTGAGGGCAGGGAGTTGGGTGCAAGTGGGGGTTCTTGGTGTAGGCTCTGGGAGAGAGTTTGGGTCCAGGAGGCTAAGGGCTAGGACAGACTTAGGGTGCAGGAGGGGCTTAATGACTGGGGCAGGAGTTTGGAGCTGTCTCAAGCTGGACACTGTTTATCTCAGGTAGCTCCTGGGTGGTGGTGCAGTGGGGCTAAGGGAGGCTCATCCCTGCCCTGGCCCTGCACCACTCTCAAAAGCAGCCAGCAAACTCTATCTCAAGTCCTGTTGTACCCCTCCCCCAGTTCTGTGGCAACAGACTACAGAGTGGGAAAGGGGGCACCCTGACATCAGCACTGCCTCCTCTCCCTTCCCTGCCCTGCACCGGGGGTGCAGCTCTAAGGCAAAGTGCCAGAGATGTGCAGAAGTGGGGAGAGGGACTCCTGAAGTGCCAGCACTTGATAACATCTTGGCCAAAGCAGGTAGCATCACCTGTCAGAGGCTCCAAGATCTACCAGCAGATCCTGAGCTATTGGTTGGTGACCACTGACCTAGGGTATGTCTACACTACCCTCCTCGTGGAATGAGGAGTAAAGGTAGTTCGGACTAGGAATTCTTGGACCGGCGCAAGACGGACCAAAGCGAAAGCATTTGCCAAGAATGTTTTCATTAATCAAGAACGAAAGTCGGAGGTTCGAAAACGATCAGATATCGTCATAGTTCCGACCATAAACGATGCCGACTCGCGATCCGGCGGCGTTATTCCCATGACCCGCCGGGCAGCCTACGGGAAACCAAAGTCTTTGGGTTCCGGGGGGAGTATGGTTGCAAAGCTGAAACTTAAAGGAATTGACGGAAGGGCACCACCAGGAGTGGAGCCTGCGGCTTAATTTGACTCAACACGGGAAACCTCACCCGGCCCGGACACGGAAAGGATTGACAGATTGATAGCTCTTTCTCGATTCTGTGGGTGGTGGTGCATGGCCGTTCTTAGTTGGTGGAGCGATTTGTCTGGTTAATTCCGATAACGAACGAGACTCTGGCATGCTAACTAGTTACGCGACCCCCGAGCGGTCGGCGTCCAACTTCTTAGAGGGACAAGTGGCGTTCAGCCACCCGAGATTGAGCAATAACAGGTCTGTGATGCCCTTAGATGTCCGGGACTGCACGCGCGCTACACTGACTGGCTCAGCGTGTGTCTACCCTACGCCGACAGGTGCGGGTAACCCGTTGAACCCCATTCGTGATGGGGATCGGGGATTGCAATTATTCCCCATGAACGAGGAATTCCCAGTAAGTGCGGGTCATAAGCTCGCATTGATTAAGTCCCTGCCCTTTGTACACACCGCCCGTCGCTACTACCGATTGGATGGTTTAGTGAGGTCCTCGGATCAGCCCTGCCAGGGTCGGTCGCGGCCCTGGTGGAGCGCCGAGAAGACGGTCGAACTTGACTATCTAGAGGAAGTAAAAGTCATAACAAGGTTTCTGTAGGTGAACCTGCGGAAGGATCATTAACGGGGTTGCGCACGGCCGGCTCGGGCCCCCGACAGCGGCGCAGCCACCCCACCCCCCCGAGGGTGATGACGGATGCCTCGGCGGGGCGGGGGAGGGGCGGCCAACTCTGGGACCCGAGTGTTGGCCTGGCGAAGCGCCGCGGGCGTGAGCGCTCACTGCAGCCGTGTGGCTGGGATGGCGACTGGGGAGAAGGTTGCCGGCGGGGCGGCCCAGTCGCGTCTGCCTCCCGGGGCACGCCGGGTACGGAGGGAATCCCCGGATGCCCGGGAGAGGTCGCGGCGGCGGCGGTGGCACCACGGCACGCCTTCTGGGACGGACGCCCCCTCCGAGGCGCGCGGAGCCGGCTGGCGGGTGCCAGGCTCCTCTCCGCGCGCCGTCTGCCCGCCTGTCGCGTGCGGCGGGGGAGGGAGGGAGGCCCCAGAGGGTTTGGACACGTTTCCCTCAACCCAGGGACCAGGTACCTAACGCTCTCTGCGGGCTGTGGGGCCTGGGGAAGGCGGAGGTTCAAAGACTTGCGCGGCCCGAGGCAGCCTGCGGGACGGGCGCAGCGGAGGGCCTGGCGCCGGGGTAGGGGGGGCGGCCAGGGCATCTGAGGATGCCCGTCCCCGCCCCGTCTCCCCGGCGCTGCCCACCGTACCACGCTCCGCTCCGTGGGAAGCCCGGGACGGAGAGGGGCTACCCTGCCACCCTCTCTGTGGTGGGGGCCGAAAGGCCGTTTTCCCCGTCTGCCCTCCCGACCCGCCGTCTGCCCACAACCCTTACAGCCCCTTAACCCTCCCGCGCTCTGGCGTGAGGGGGCGGGGAGGAAGGGCGAAAGGGACGGGCCGGGCCGGTGTGCGGCGTGCGGGCTCGGCCGGCCGGCCCCTTCCGAGCCAAGCACCTGGCGTTTTGTGTGCGAGCGTGGTCTTTTCCCCGAGAAAAGCGCTGGCACGCTAACCTTTTTTTTACCGGTGACCGAAAAGTGACGAAGGGCGGGCGCCGTGGAGGGCCGCGCGGGCCGTGCAGGACGTCCCGGGGGGTGAGGACGGGCGGTTGGGCGCCCTAGGCCGCGAGAGAAAGAAGGGACCTGCGGAGGGCCCTCCTCTCGCGGCGAGACCCGCCGCCGTCTGCGTTTCCCCCTCGGGGACAGCAGGCCGGCACCTGACCGGTGCAGACAAGGTTCTCCCCCCCCCGCCGCCACCGCCACGGGTGCGGTGCGCGGAGAAGGGGCGGGGGCGAAAGGGCGTAACACGGAGGGGGGGGAAGAGAACCCCCGAAAACCTCGCAACAACTCTTAGTGGTGGATCACTCGGCTCGTGCGTCGATGAAG